>NC_081824.1:28977500-29602500 GCF_030867095.1 Alligator mississippiensis
CTCACAAATTATAACTGAGATGTTACGGAAGGTTGAATAAGAACTATGTCCCATCAAGGGGTAATGGCAAAGCATTTGAATGGTGCAGTCCTCCTTCCAGTCTATTTGCAGTGTTGTGTTCCTCCATCTCCAGAATGCATTATTGTGGAATCTTAAAAGGTTCATTCCTTTCCTCCACCCTTAAAACATGTGAAGTTATTAGGGAACCTGTTAGATCCAGCAGAGCCTTAAATGGCAGTAGGTGACAGTGTCACCTACTACAGGTCTACAGTTTCTTTACCCCTAACACAGAGAACATTATATGCCAACTATTCCCCCATCTCTCTGAAGTCCCATTGACTTTCTATGAGACTTGGCTCCTTGTTGTCAAGTTTGTCTAAGTTCTGACATGCTACAGTCTGAAATAGCTGCAACTGCAAAAAAAAAATCTTTGCACCTAAGTCTGACTAGAGCACTTCATGGCTTCAGGTGATAAACCATGCTTCAGTATTACATGGCTTCCTGGTCTTCAGTAGATTTAATCTGTTTCACTGCTGCTGAGCCAGAGTCATAAGCAATTTCAATGCCCTGAGCAAAGCAAGGGGAGAAGGGTTGTGCCAAGCACCAGAGAGCAGGGATGTGGTACAATGTTGGGTGTTGTTGGTACCCCCTTTAAATTGGCATCTGGGGATGGTACCTCACTCACCCTGCCCTCGTTATGCTACCAGGCTGATCATTCTACCTGTAAAAAGCTAAAATTGGCTTCTAAAACAGCCATCTTCCTTGCATCACCCCAATGCTCTGCTCAACTCTGAATCCTTATAGAACACCAGGTCAAAACCAAAGTTTTGCTCTTTACTTTCAAAGGCCACTAAGGAAACGGCTCTAGGTATTATAGAAAATGTTACCTTCACTGTGATAATGGTCTACTTTTACAGCCAAGGTCTCCAGAGCTATGAATCTCTTTAATCCAAGGATGAATGTTTATAGGGGTGTGAGACTAGATTTTGGGGGCTAGTCTTATCTGCAGCTCTCTTTCCTGCCATGCTGTGCTGGAATTATTTAACTTGGAAACAGGGAGGCTGCCCAGGCCCCAGAGTAGTTTCTGATCTGCTTTTGGTCAGTGTACTAGAAACTTAAGCCTTATGGGTCAATTTCATGGTCTCCAACCTCCCATCTAGCCACACCCATGCCTTGCAGGTGTTAACTGTTAATGTCTAATTGGGCATAGCAGGCTTGCAGCAGGGTCACAGTCCCTGCTCAATATGGCCTCTGTATCTTTAAAAGTGCCAGTAGGTTTGCAGCCCTAGGTCAACATGTGGCCCACTCCAACCTCTGCCTCTTATGGGCTAGACTGTAGCTTGTTCCCTGCCATGGCAAGCCCAAGGCTCCTTGTACCTTCCTGGCACTATTTGGACCTCCAGCTCCCCTTGCTAGTACCAACACAGTCCACCTGTAATAACCACAACAAAAAGGTAAACCCCCCAGCTGTAACTCAACTAGAAGTGCTCAGCACAGTTGCAGTCAGCAGGGCAGTGGAGTTCCCCAGCAGTCCCTCAGCTGCAGTTATTGCCATGCAGAGCTCCTTTCCTGGCAGCTTGCAGAGCCAACCTCCTTCTCTGGCCTCAGCCTGGAGTTATATATCGACCAAGCCATGAGCCTGGGAATCATGTACTTTCTTTTGATCCAGTGCAGGTGTTCTCTGCACTAGCAGTTTCCCTCTTCTCCAGGCTGAACTCTGTCCTACGGTATTCTTGGTGTGCTACCAGCACCACCATAAGTATTCTGCCCTATTGCCTTACTGCAGAGCCTCTGGTTCTGCACTGGGTTCCTGCAGCCTATCAGTCTTCTATGGACTGGCCTCTCCTGTACATTGTTCAGTCCCCAGCTCCCTGTTAAAATTAGTAGACAGAAAACAACAACTTGCCTCACTACAGCCCAGTGATTTTTGAAAATGAAAAAAGGAATATGATTCTGCAAGATGTTGTGATCTTTAGTTATTTTAGGATCTCCCTTTGTTGTTTGTACTCAGCAGATAAAAACATGCAGCAGAAGATGCATTCTGGCTCCTGTTCCCTCTGAAATTAATGGCAAAATTACCATTTGACTGTGATAGAAACAAGATTGGGCCCTGTAGTATTAATAATACATATGTTTATCTGCTTTGACCTCTCCCCCAAAGTGAAAACAGGACTTCCTCAAAAGGCTTTCAGGAACAAGGTTCATTTTTACTCTTGAAAAAATGTCATGTGGAGCAATGATACCAGTCTTTCTGGGAAACATTTGATGCATTATTACTCCACCTACTACATTCCTTAATATGGATTCTTGCAAAAAAATGTTGGTGGCATTTTCTTTCTACCACTAACAAGGCTGAAGCTCATTTTCAAGTTTCTTCTTTCGTCCTCCACTGTTGATGAAGTAATCCATGTTCACTAGCATCCTGCCCAATTCAGTGTTCATTCTGCTGCCGATAGCCTGGTTGGTGGTGTTGGGGATTGTTTCGGAAAACACAGAAACAAATTTTGGCAGTGGTTTCTGCTCCTTTTTCTTGCCCTAGGTAACATAAATAAAAAGAGTGTTACAGATTATGTTTTCAAAAACATGTATCTTCCATTTTCAAAAGAGACTTCAGCTTTGCAGTGCCCAAATCACTTTGGAAAAGTTATTAAGAATTTTGGAAATTTTCTCCTATGTCTTATTCACTAAATGTATGTGAACATGCTGTGTAGATGCAGTACAATTAATTATCATTAATTGAAATCAAGGAGAATCCAATCATCTTCTGAGAAGACTGACCCGTATTTACTGTTGAAAGGAATAAAAATCCCAAACAATGATCTCCAACAGAGCAAAGAGAGGACAGTTTTTCTAAATATTAAATTGAGTACCCAGCATTTTATGCACAGCTTTCATCAGAAGGCAGTTTCAAACTGTCTCATTGAATTGTCCACTGGTTAATTGTGTTGTCATTCGTTATTTTAAAGTATAAAGGCGGGTAGTCCTGTGACTTTACGTAGGCAGTTTCCCAATTACTTCAGTAAGGAGGTTTCAATTATTCCAGTGAGGAGTAAGAAGGGCTGAAGGACTGGGACCAAAATAATTGGGATGCACTTTTGTAAAAATACCTCCCCCTTCCCCACCCCACCCCCTTCCCCTTAAAATACACAATTCTGTTTGCAGTCAGGACTTACAGTCCCCATTTGAAATCAGTGTTATTTTTTTACCATTGACTTTCATGGGAGCAAGACTTTCCAGGAAAATTCATTGACTTCAGCATTTCACAGGCTATCAGTCAAAAGAGAATGTGGCCATATTGTGGCAGTGATTTTTTCTCTTTTTTTATATGTTTCAGCTTCCTTTTAAATGCTTACCCACTTATGGGCTTTGTTAATTATTTAAAAGAGAACTAGAACCCACACGTTGCATTTAATCTGTTTAGTACAAATATAGCAGATGACTGGCACTTCACATCTCATATTTACTCCCAGCTCTTAATCTTAAAGCAGTTGACAAATTATATTCGAGGGTGTTTCAATTAAAAAAGCTAGCCTACTTCAAACTGTTACAAACCAAAAGAGAACTTGTGTTACAGTTAGTAGTTTATCTCTAACTTACCAATGGGTCATAGTCCTTCAGGAAACTCCAATTTTGATACCTAGAAATAGAACCCAAGATTTTTACTTTAGTGACATGATCCTATTAGGTACTTTATTTTTTATGTTCTATTTTTGTAAATCAACTGAATGCTGTATCACAGAATCGCTGTTCTTTTTTGGTTGCAGTTTTATTTTAAACAATCCATTACTTTTTGTTTTTTCTTTCTAAAAGAGAATTGAGTAGATGCAGTGTCAGAATTGGCTAGTTTTTTAACTATAAATGCTTGCCATTCCTGTGTGTGTCCTACTGAAAAGAAGGGTGCATTAATGGAAGACCCCAGTCACAGTGTACAAATGCATAGTAAGAGACAGTACGTGTATTGAATAATAAAAAGAAGAGTTTCTACTTGTATGTTATGAGGAAACACTGTTCATTCCACAGAAATAGATAATGATGATAGTGTCTTTGCCTTTAGTATAGATCATATTTTGGAGGCTGTTTCCTCCCCTCTCTCTCTCCCTCTGTCTTCTCTCATAATGCCAGGTTCTTTTACCTAAGCCACAGGACCTGACCATTATAATAAAATCAGACTTCTTTTTTTAGAACCAAACTACAATTTCATCTTAGAATGAATCCGATTTTGAATTTGTATTCAACTTAATTGCAAGCTAATCATTCAAGTTCTTATACCATGCTCATCTGAAGTGAGCAACATTGTGGAAGCAAAATATGGGACACTGTCCTGGATGCTCTACAGACAGGCAATGAAACTAGACTTTGCCACTTCTGGTGCCAGCTAGTGTAGATGCCTTAATACAGCATGGCAGACGAGGGAATTTGGTCTTTTAAGGGACAGTTGCCGCCTGCATCAGAAGCAGTAGAGCTGCATTTGTGTGATGCCAGGCAATGTGCTGATGTGTCCTCTTGATAGACATTACCTGATGCTGAGTCAGGGCCAGGTTTTCAGATTTGTGATAAAAATCCCATTGCAAGAGTTGTTGGAAACACTACAATAAAGCCCTGAAATTTATGACCGTGTTTCCTCTTCTACCTGCCTCTCCCCTGCCCAGCCCCTCCCCCCAAGCATCCTCTCTAAAGTGAAAAAGCCACGCTGGTACAAGTGTAATATTGGTGGTATTACTATGCCTACACAGTAACTAGGGGTTATTGCCAGCACAGCTATCAGGTTTATGTTCTCTTGGAGCATGATTCTGTAGCCAAGTAGCTTGGCCACTCAGCTGAAGTAGCAGAAGGCCGGGAACCTGGTCTCTGCTCCTGTTTCTGTACTTGGGGACTGGTTTCCATGATCCAGGAAGTCTTTCTGGCCTGGGTTCCTTGGTGTGGGCCAACCCAGCTATGTTGGCAGAAGCCCCTAATATAGATCTAGACCAAGCTGTATGAGCAAGTAAGGGCAACTACCTGCAACAATGTTTTATGCAGCCAGCAGTAGAGATACAAGCCTAGTACTGAGAATCAAGAAACGGATTCTGTTCCCTGGCTCCATTACCAACTTGCCATATAACTCTGGGCACATCCCTTTACAGACTGTGTGGAGTTTCTGCATCTTGAAAATGGAGACAGTGAAAGTTTACCTTTCTGTAAGGTGCTACAACAGCTATGGAGGGAAAGTGCTATTATGGCATTGATAAAATAACAATGATAGTTACTATAATAGCAATGATAATGATATGTATTTGCATTCCTGTACTGAGAGAGGCCCCAACTATGGGTCTCCACTGCTCTGGGCATATATACAATATCTGTATCCAGAGGTACTAGCAATAGAGAAAAGCTTGGGCCTCTGCAATTTAACCCATTCACTTGCAGTCTGGTTTTCTTGTCAGGCCACTAGCAGGCAAAGGACTTCTCTTATCCTAAGTGTTCTGTGTGTGTGTGTACATGAGTGCACACATGTATATGTATGTAGAAGGTGGGGGGTGTGGATCTGGAACAGCTGGTGATATTTCTTTCAGCTCTGCCTCTAGGAGAGATAACAAAAAAATTAAAAGTATGTCACTGAAAAAAGAAATACTGACATGGTTTTTACTTACTCCAAGAAGCTGAGGAGTAAGATAAGTTACCAGAAGATGTATTTCCTCATTCCTATTGAATCCATCTGAGCGCCTTCTCCTCTCCTTCCTCCCTGGTAGCTGGGTAAGGCTGGCATACAATTACAACTCAAGCCAATCTTGGTTTCACAACGGACATTCTTGTAACCAGCCTGTTTATGTTGCACATCAGAGATTTGAATTCAGATATTCTGAGAGGCATCTTAATGCTTGGTTCTTTCAACTCAGCAGTGTATACCGCCTGTCAAAGCATAGTTTATGACCTGCATGTGCTGAACACCCTGCTGATGTATTCGTAACAATGGGATTTTCCCTGTGTGTATGTTTGCATGTGGGTTTGTGGCATGCAAGAGATTTACGGATTTGAAATACAGTAATTTTTGGCAGGACAGTCTGTCCAGGCTCCATTTCAGCCATTTCCAAGTAGTAGAGGACATGCAATAATATCACTCTCTGTGATAAATTACAAATGCGTCACGACATATCCTGGCTCTGTGGACCTCCACGTAAAGCTGAGTAGTATCCAGCATGCTGTCCCTTTGCACCTCCATTACAGCTCCAGCCTGACATGCCAGGAGATACTTTACTTGTGTGTTTTTGAAAAATGAAGAAAACAGAGGAGAAATGTGGTCTTAGCAGCAGCTGGATTCACAGCCTCATAAAAGCCTATGTAGTGCAAGTCTTTCCATTGATATATCGAGCTTTGCATTAGGCCCTTGGTCTGTGGGGAGCTGCAGTAGCACTGTTAAGAGGAGAATGTGATGTTGGACTCAAAGTACTTACCAACACTTTCTTCCCCTCCATTCGGCCTCCACAAACTCCCTCCAAATTTTGTCCTGTCGAACCTGGTCCTGCCGCAGGGCTACTTGTTCTTCCTCCCGGGCCCGGGCTGCCTTGGTGGCTGTAACAGCTCTTCCAAGCTGGGTGCTGCTGAAAGCAGGAGATGAGGATGAGGATGAGGCCAGTTCCACCAATGATTTGGTTGCTGATAACTGGTACCCAGCTGAGGTGTTTCTGAATCCAGGTGATCTGCTCCCCATTGTGTGTGTATCTACTCTCACGTAAGATGGTGTCACCACTAGGTAGGTTAAGAGGAGATGCTTGCCAGATTCATCCACCCTGCTGCTTTCTCTCCTCTCACCCTTGGCAAGTAAAAGCACAGCTCCAACTGTGACTGTGTACTATTTTTATTTCCCCTTTGGTTAAGCAGCACTTTCTACTAGTAGCTTCACTATAGCAAGAACTTTGCAAAGAACACTTGTTAGAAGAATAAAAATCCTGGCTGTAAACAGCAAATCCTAATGCTCAGCTTGAGAGACCAGTCAGCGTTGGGTGCAGTTGAGACCACGCTCCATGTTGCTTTCCCAGTCCCCAGGATAGGTGCTGAGCTAGCAGCAAAGTCTGCTGTAGAGAATGATGTTGAGTTTGTCAGGCTTAGGTTTTTGTTCTGTTTGTGCAGCAGAAATAAACCCCCTGATGACTGCTGGTTTCCCCAGTGTGTTTACTGTTGCCATTGGAAACCAGGCTTGCTCATGAATATTCACTGATAAGGGAGTAGAAACTAATGGAAGCAGCTATTGGGATCTTGACTCTGTGCTACTCTTCTTAAGACAGAGTTGCCTTTTCTTTAAAATAAGCAAGGACTTCTTTTCCAGACCTGAGAAAGTTCACTTTGTGTCTAAATGCTTTTCTAATATCTCTCCTAACTAGTCCAATAAAAGATATTACCCAAGAAACCCCTTCTCGAATATTTTCTGGATCATCACAGCTTCAATACTCCTAATCTGCTTTAAGATAAGGTCCTTCTGTGAATCAGCCTTAGTTTTACACTTTTGAAAGCCTCTTAATTTTAGGCTGAAGAAAGAAAACAACTGAGTAGCAGCCCTGGACAATCAATAATCTGTTCTGGAGAACTGATATTACTTTCTTATAGCTTTTTGAGAAAATAGGACAGTGGCTGCTAAAAGTCCCTGGACATGCTGTGGCTAATACACTTAACTGGAAGCTGGAAGCATACAACTGCCTCCTGCCTTATTTGCCTGGTAAAGAATTCGCTGTATATTTCCCCTAGTGAATAGTTTCACTGGATGAAAAATAAGGGGGGGCTCATGGTATACACAAATATTAATTCAGTGAATGGTGTTAAAAAAATGAACAATTTCAGAAAGTCAGATTGTTTCACTTAAAAAAAATGATTTTTTAATTTCTAAATGTTCTTGTTTTGAAACTTGCAAAAAGATTAATTTTTTTAAAAGGTTAAAAAACTGAAAGCAAAACAAAATATTTCATTTCAGGTCAAATTAAGTTTAGGGTTGGTTGGCAACTTTGTCTTTCCTGGGAAAAGCCAAAAAAAGAAGGGTTTGTGGTTGACCCCAAATAAGTTTTTCTTTTTTTTTTGGTTTCACTAGCAGACCACCATTGACTTCCATTTGAAATATTAGAATAGAGTCTCAGACAACTCAGTATAATTTTTGTGCCACTCCTATGTATTCTCCCAGTGCTGGTTTGTCAGCCGCTAGCTGGTCTTCATTCGAGACTTTTTCACCCTCATTTCTTCAGTGAGTTAATAATAAGTAAAAAAAACCCCCAAACCCAAAAAAACCCAACCCTGTATTTTTTTGCATAGCGCACTCCCCCAAATAAGACATGCATCTTGTTTTGATGACAGTAGGATAAAGAAAAAAAAGATTTGTTTTTCAGAGTTATGGCTCCATAGACCAGGGACAGAGTCTAAACTTCAAATCACTGACCCTCCATTTCCTGAATAACCAAAGCTGAAACCCTAGCTACTGCTGAAGACTAGTTCCCATGGGTACATCTGTGATATTGAAAAGAGATCAAAACAGTCTGCAAGGCTGTGAAACAGAAGAAGAGAGACCAGGAGTAGCTAAAAGACAGCAAAATTGCCTGAAGAAAGGTTAGCTTGATTAGGGAAACATGAAGACCATTAAAAAGAAGAGACAATCATTAACGCCTGTAGGATGCAGAGCCAGTTGACTCCCTGAGCTGCCTGAACAGAAATGCCACCGCTGCTGCCAGGTGAAGCAGGAAGCAAATCAGGGTACTTCTGTTCTGAGCAGAAAATCAGCTTTCCCACTTAAGATATGCACCCCATTTTGAGGGGAAATAGTGTGTATAGCATGCAAGTCAATATGGTACTCATAGGGGGAGTTATTGTTAAACTGTAACCCTTGCTAATTCTATATCAGCAGGCAGCCTTTGGCTGTGCTCCGTGGAAGTGCGACTCTAGTCTCAAATCTGGGTAAACTTATGCAAACTTCTGTACCTGTGGAATCCCATTTAAGTGGCATCCTGCACAGATTCACATGCTCAAACTCTGCACCTTGTGGAATCCTGTTACTAAAGAGAAACCGGAAGTCAAAGGAAGGTCTGTAGTATTATGACCCCAGTAACTGAGAAGAGAAGGTAGATCTTAGTAGGCTTAAACAGTAGACTGCAATTTTACTCCAGTGCAGAGCAGGACTATACATGGAAGGGTAGATGTTTTACAGCATTCATGCTGCTTCTCAGGACACAGTGGGCCATGGGAGATCGCTGTGGCCACTTCTGGGAGCAGCTGCAGTGATCAATCAGATCTTGCAGCAAGGCACCGGCGCTCCAGCCTGCCCCCCCCGCCTATTGCCTAAGCAGTGAGCATGGCCAGTCAGGGGGTGCACCGGTGCTCTCAGGGGGTGCACATGCACCCCTGTGCACCCTCTATGCGTCGCCACTGCAGTGGGCATGTCTGCATGAGACACTACTGCACAGTAGTTACCGTGCATTCATTTAGTACTTGTATAAGCAAGTACTAAATGAATGTACAGTACCCGGAGTTACTGCACAAGAGATGCTAATGGGCAGTAGCCTAATACTGCTGCACAGTAGTGTCTCGGCACGGTTTTTGCTACATGATGCTACTGCGCAGTAGTATCAGGCTACTGAGCAGTCAGCTTCTCATGTAGATGTGCCCAGTGTATAGGACTGGGAGAACAGGGCTTGGAAGTCATAAAAGGAAGTAGCTATATACCATTAATATGTAGCAGGGTGAATTTTCAGCATCCTGTTTTGGATATTGTTCTGAAATTTCTTGCTGCATGCCCAAATCATTCAGTAGTGCCATTTAACAAAAATGATGTCTTAAAGGTATACTTGCAAATAGTGCCCTATTTTCTCCCAGTTATTACGTGCCTTTGTAATGTTTATGATTGCTAAGCAGTGGACATTCCTGTAGAAGGAGATGACTGACTGATATAGCATGTGTTTCTTTTTATGGCATTCTTTATAGGGTTATATTGATGTTTGCTGGGGCTTGATGTGCTAGGAATTTTAATGTGACCTGATTTTAATGTGCCTATGTATTTTTGGCTGGGGAAGGGGGGAGATTTTTATAAATGACTCAGGGGTCTGTTGCATGTGGTTCCTTCAGCAGTCCTGTATCTAGATACTGGCAGTATAATTAATTCCTAGGAAGATTTTACATTATGTTCTTTATTAATAGTTATCCAACAAGTGGTGATTTGAACAGTGAAATATTACTGGAAAAATCAAATGTATGTAAACTGCTGTTTCCCTAAAGAAAAAAAAAATTTTTTTCCCTACAGGTAATTTTAACTTGACCACAAGAGGGTATTGTCGTTTAAGTTATGCAGAACTTAAACCGATGAACTGTAACATGCATTGTCTTACTTCTAGTACATAAGTTTCTCCAAAATGATCATTTAAACTACATAGTAGTGAGAAGAAATATATTTTTTAAATCAGCATCTGCTTTATTGATCCAGCAGCAATTTCTGATCTGCATTTCATAGAGATCATTTTGGTTGGTGAATTTGTCACTGGGACCTTCATCCTCTAATGGTGATGGAATGAGAAGAGGGAACCTGCACTGATTTTATAGGAAGAGTAAGAACTTACTAATTAGAAAGCATCATTTTTTAAAATATTTAATGGAAATCACTTGAAAAATACAAAAAATCATTTAATTTTTCTACTCTAGAAGGAAAATAATATCAGTACAGATTTTGGACTATGGGTGTAGGGAAGGAATGAAGATTATTATGAAGTCCACTTTGTGAAAAGTCAGAAGGTACTGGCATATGGAGTTAAAAAAAATTCTTTCCAACCTAAGGTTCTGATCCTGTATACAGAACTGCAGTGCTGGATCCTTGTGTTCAGGCTGAGCTGTGTCAAAGTTGGTGAGACTCTTATTTGACATCCCAAGGCTAAGTACATACATTCAAAAAGCCTGAACCTGAATTGATTCAATCTTTGCAGGTTAGTCTAACCTGGATAGATTGAACTGATTTGCAAGTGGTTAGACATTCACTTTGTATTCAGGAAATGCAGGCACATGCCTGCAGTGGCTCAGGCTAGAAGCTAGGGGGTACTAAAGCAAACCCTCCCTTCCCTTCCCTTTCATAGGACTGACTTCTCATTCAACCTTAGTCATTTGGGCTGAGAAGTCAGAAGTGGCTAGACATGCTAGCCACATGACTTTCTTATGAGCCACTGGGGACAGAAATTTGTCAGCCTTAGTCCTAAGGTCTGCTAGGATCAGGAGTACCTTTGACCTAATAAGAACAGAAATTACAGAGCATGGGTATGAGCTATGACCATCCATGGACAAGGTTTTCTGGGTTGCTGCAGGTGGACAACCCCCCAAACTAACACTATGGAGAGGAATATATCAGAACTGTAAGGACTCACAGATCTCACATAGAAAGTTCCTGTGACCCTCATACCTCTCATCTTCCCAGAGAGTCCGTCTTCCCACCAGGTTATTTGGGCTGGACAGAAAGGTAGAGTTACTTCCATTTTAGGACTGTAGAACTCTAAAGGATTAAAATTTGAGAAATTTTTCTGCTGAAACTAGAACATACATGTGTGTGAAAAACCCTGGTTTCAATTGATAAATGTTTTCCACTGGAAAAAAACAATCATAAAAAACAGGTACATTCTCAATTATCTCTAGGCAGACAAGGTTCTTTGGGTAAATCTGATATCTTTTATTAGACCAACTCAATTATCTCTAGTGTTTTTCTAGATCAGTGATTCCCAATCAGGGTGCTATAGAATAGGAATCTATAGGAATCTAAATAGGAAATCCATTTCAAATAGCACAGTGTTAAAACACTCTGACCAGTTGTGGTCTGAGTTCTTTGCAAAAGAAATATTGCTCAGTTATGTTTCTATAGTCAAAACAAATCAAATCAAAACTATGAGCTGTGTCACCTGTCAGCTCTGTGTTCCTGAGGGAGCCCTGGCACCCAGCTTGCTGGATTTACAATGGACTTTTTCTCCCCCACCATCTAACCAGAACTAAGCAGAAGTAAAGTTTAATAGGCATCTCGGGCCGTACATTCCTCAGTCCCACTATGGGAGGCCTATTTAAACTTGATTGACTAAAACTTGGTTGCCAGGTTAAGGAATGCTGAGGCAGGAGACCAAGTCAGAGAGGGTATGGGCAACATTTGAACAATGGTAAAGGTTTATCACAGTGTCCAGACCATTGGAGTCCTGACCACAAATGCTGTTATATTTTTCCCGGGATGACTGGTGGAAGTCCTCCCCACAAAGTTTATGAACACTCCAATAATCCCCTTAAGTCTGTTAAAAGACTACAGTAAGATCTGGAAAAGTCATGCTAAGCTGAGGCTTATTCACAACAGGTAAAAATACAAAACCCTGACAGCTATCTATTGTTTCTGAAGAAACAAGGAGGTATCCCATCCAGTATATCTGCTATCCATAAGAATTTCAAGCTGGCTCCTAAGTGTCTGGTTACTTCTTAAAAACTTATGTTTTTCCTGCTTATTGATCAGTTTCTTGAGATGTTCCAAACCAGATAATCCCTTGTCAATAGAAAAGACAATTATTTACACAATTAAAAGAATACTTTGAAGCAGCTGAACTGAGGGTATAAAAATCTGTAAAAACAGCAACCTGTGAGCTTCAAGAGAAGAAATCTCTCTGACACCGTTCACTGTTGTTCTTGAGAAGCTGGAAGAAACGGATTGTTTCCCTTCAAGGATTGTGCTAAGAACTTTACCTGTCAGCATTGGAACCAGAGTGCCTTGGACTGGTGAGACCCTAGTTCTCGCTCTCTCTCTGTTTTCTCTTCTTCTCTCTAGGCATAGATTTCTGAACCTGAATTGTATTAGTTAAGCTTGAGCTAAGTTTCCCCAAATACTTAGTGAAACCAGGGTAGTATTATAATTGTTTTGATAGTTTTCCTTTGCATGTCTATTATTACTAGTACCATTATACATTTCATATAGGCAGCAATAAATAACTGTTTATAGTCAAACTGGCTGTAACTGGGTATATTTTTCCTTCTACTTTCCTTCCCCACTTGCTCTGCAGCAACACTTCTTTTACCTAAGCTAAAGATCCCTGTGATGCCCAGAAATACTGTGGGGTCTGCTCAAGAGGCTACCACTACTAGGACAGCTAGGGCAAAAGATTGGGATGTGCTGAGTTTGAAACACATAAGGGTTCAGCTTGAACAGGCTGATTGACCCAGTTTGGCTCAGACGTGCCCTTATGAATTGAATGCTGGCCCATGAGGGTGTCAGATAGACACCCAGCTGGATTCAGAGGTATTCTGTTTACCTGGGTGCTTGTGTCTGACTGCATTTTATTGTTACCTTAATGAACTGATTCCTGGCATATGAGGGTGTCAGCCTGTCCATGTTGATCAACCCAGCCGGGTCAGGCATGTCACATTAATCTGTGTGTTTGTGTCTATGACTGATTTGGTGACTGGAGGAACCCAGCCCCATTGAAACTGAGTCCTGCAAGATAGCTCCATTGGGGGTGAGGACTTGCAGAAGGGAGAGATACAGCTCCATACAGAAACACAAGTAACACAAGCAGCATGTTGTAGAATTACAAAGACCCTAGAAATGTATCCCTAATAAATGAGCGCAGCCGGAAGTGACAGGCAAATCTGGTGACAGCTATCATTTTCCAACGAGTGCCTTGAGTCTAAATATGTTGAGAGCCACAGCCCTAGATGGTTTGCAGAAAAAAATTTGCTATGTCAGTAATTGAAGCAGAAAGCAGTGTGTGCACAGCCTGCTGCAGATCCTTGTCCCAAGAGTACAAACACACTCATTGAGCTTGCAAGTTCTGAGGAAACCCTTCATCGCCTTTACACTTAGATTATGGTTTATGGGCAGTTAACTGCCAAGCTTAAATGAGAAACATGGATGGATGACAGGCAAAACTTAAAAGCCCAAAGGCAAGAGAAGCCCAGTGACCAAAACTGAGAAATGCAAGTTTGTGTGGGAGTAGCTAGGGAAGTTTAGACAGGGGTGTCCCTTTTTTCTGTAAGGGTAGGGGCTAAGAAGAGAAGACAACATCAGCTATTGAGACAGCAATGGAAGTGACCTAAAGAGAAATAGAGATAATGATGATAAATGCAAAAGCTAAAGGATATATGTTATTCTAGAGTAGTACCTGAGAGAAGTTGCTTACGTATGAAATATCATCGGAGATAGAGCTCATAGAAGAGAAGGCTCAGATTTAATTTCAGTCCCCAGAGAAGAAGGGTGAAGGCGTGAAGAATGTGGAGCATTGAAAAGCTTGTTTAATTCTCTCTCAACAGTGCAATTGGTCTGTAATAAAAGATATCACCCAAAGAAATCCTTGCTCTTAAATAATTCCTGGGCCATCTTGGCTACAACATCATTCTTTAATACTACTGTGTTAAAATAATGAAACTTCAATAGAAGACTGAAGACTTGATATTGTGAGTCTTTCCAGGATATAACCAAGGGGGGCAATTTGGAGGGCAGAGGGAACAACAGCCTGGTAGCTCTCCACCCATTCCTATTCTCCCTGACTCTCCTACCCCTCTTCATCCCTTTTCCCTCCCTTTCCGCACCCATCCTCACCCACCTGTTGCCCAGTTGTTCCCAGCTGTAGGTATCCAGGGCAGTGGAATCATGATAGGTGGTCCACCTGGGAGCAGTGCCCTCTGGGGTACTGGAAATTGGTAGTTTATAATCCCCCTTCAGGTATTTGAAGGCTGTTATCAAATCTGTTTTTTTCCAGATTAAATAACCCTGTTCTTTCAGCCTTTCCTCATAACTCTGCTTCTTAGGCCCCTAATTATTACTGTTGCTCTGTGCTGAGCTCTTTCCAATCTGTTCACATTGTTCCTGAAGTGTGGGGCCCAAAACCAGATGCAGTACTCCAGGTGAGGCCTTATCAGTGCTGAATAGACTAGAAGAATCACTTCCCTTGATCTGCAAGCGGCATTGCTGCTAACAGCACCTAGCATGTTGTTTACCTTTTTTGTAACAAGAGTTTATATTTGCTTATGGTCTACTGAACCCCCCAGGTCCTTCTCTGCAGAACTGCAGCCTAGTTAGACATTCCCCAGGCTATATTTATGCATGCAGTTATTTCATCCTAAACGCAGGACTTTGCATTTGTCCTTGCTGAATAGCAGGTGTCCAACAATCAGAGGAATAAGGTTCTGGGACCAATCTCCAGTACTAGTAGAGAAGGCAAGAAACCTAGTTTTAGAGTGAAGTTTGATAATCTGAGAATGGACTTGATGATACAGGGTATCCTTCTGTATGAGGATCCCAGAACTAGAAACACTAGAAATGTTGTTATATATGTTAAAAATGCTGAGCATTAAGTGATGATAGATCATGACAATGAATTTAAGACAAAACCTTTCTCCAGTGATCTGGACTTTAATACTTCTTTGAAAGTAGGCCTAGAAGAATATCTCATCCTTCCTCTGCTAAATTTTAATACTACATTACTACTGAACATCCCTATTACTTACCATTCTAGTGCACAGAGGCCTTCCAGGTTTGGGACCCATTTTTTTTAGTCAGCACACACATACAGTAGTTCCTGTCTCAAGGAACATCCAAGCTGATGTTTTCAACATGTAATGGAGATGCTAGTATTAACAAAAACTGATAGCAACTGCTATGATTACATACTCTGTAAAATACTCCTTTATTTGAACACATTTATTTCTGCTGTTAAATAGCAAATCATTCCATATAATACCCCATAGGGGACAAACAATATTCTTTTTAATACTGTTTATGTATTTAGAATATATTTTAAATATTTATTATTGTTCCTGTACTCTGATATTCTGAATAGCACAGGCTACAGAATTTGAGGAAGAAAGCACGATGGGGCTGAATTGGTGCCTTTGAAGGACAGCATCTATCTTGGGACTGAATAAAATGAGGTTAAGACTTCCGCTGTCAGTGCCCTTAACTGCCATAACAGGCAAAGTTAAAATGATAGTTCATTAGGTCCCTGAAACAGGGAACCTGCTCTAGTACTAGGAAGGATAGGAAGGGCAGCAAGTCTTTGACTGAGCCAAAGACTAAAAAGGCCAGGTGGCTAATGAGGCAATTAGCTAAATCTGGCCCCTGGGTGGAGGGAATGCAGTCTTATGGCTGGAAGAAGGCTAGGTTTGAACATACAAACTCAGTCTCTGACTATGAAAGAGGGAATCTACCCTTGCATTTAGCAGAGAGGAGCACCTAGGAGAAAAGGGCTGCTGGCCCCAAGGAAGATATGGCCTGAAGGCATCGTTAACTGTGAGCCAAGGAGATGTTTTGCTTTGTGGTAGCTTGCTTGTGTTTATATTTCGTCTGGGCCTTGACCCCAGAGGGCCAGGTTATGGATACAGGAGAGAGGAGAAGGCCACAAGTGGGGTGCCTGGATGGCACTTCCCACTATCAGTGACAGAAGCTAGCTCCAAGCCCATAGGTGGAGGGAGAAAGAATTACTGGGGGGTGCTAAGCACATGCATGAGCCTGTAGCCATGTTGCCTTGCAGCCTTACCTGCTACCATGTCTTTAGGGGGGGGGCTGAGCCCTATCGACCCTGGCCTTCCACTGCCTATGTCCAAACCAGGGGGGTTGAGCCTGATGGGGTACAACTGGAGCCCTAGGTGGGGTGCTGCTAAGTCAGAGCCAGTGCCTGGGAGCTGAGGTCTTAGACCATGAGCTAAGAGTGAGGGTATGGCCAGAAGAAAAAGGGAACCAAAGGCTGTAACTGCCAAAGCTCAATATGTGCTTGGAAGCTGGAGGGAGCAGTCCTTCAAGCGGAAATGCTGGAGGGGGGAGCACAGGCCCCAGGTGGGGTGGAACTAGCAGTGAAGACAGAGATGAGTATGGAGGAAGCCAGTAAGATTACCCCTAGCGCCAGGGACTGCCTCTCCAACAAACCAAGATAACATGAATCTCATGGCAGATGAGAGACTGGAGGTGAGATGGGGCTGGGTGAGAGCTGGCAGGTGGATTAGACATGGGGAAATAGTGGGCCCTGGAGGTCTGCTATAGTCCCTTATTACTGAAAGTAGCACTGTTCAGGTTGTAAGTGGCTAGGGGCTGCAACTCCATGGGCCACACTGGGGTGAGCTAGAGCCTTTGCCCTGGGCTGCATGCTGTTCCCCACTTTAGCCCCTTCCTGCACCACACAGAAACCTCCTCCTCCTGTACTGTACACTCGTGCCCTTACTCCACCTGCCCCATTGTGCACCTACCTGCACATGCCTGTACCCTCCCACACTGCTGCCCTAGGCACCTATGCCCCCTCCACTGCTGCACCACATGTCTGCCCCCTTGCACTGTGTGCAGCCCTGGGCTCACCCTCAGCTGGTGCTGCCCTATGCTGGGGTAGGGGCAGGTGGTGAAAGCCAAAGGAGGGAGAGGGAGCCCTGCAGCCAGAGTGATGAGGGAAGCAACAGGCAAGCAGAAACCCAGGAGCTGCAACTTAATCCCTTGTGGGCTGCTGGTTGGATAGCCTTGCCTTAAGGAGAGATAATTTTAGAGTGTGTGAGGAATTCCAGGCAGCATGCTGGCTTGTGAACTCCTACTGGTGAAGGCCCTGGAGCAGTTGTATTGCTGTGCTATTGCAAGATTGAATTTTGTAGTCATAAGCTGAAAACAACTTTCTTTGTAGTTGATGTCCTATAGAAGCATATGACACTAAATCAGCCCAGTGCCTGTGAAGGCATAGGGACTGTGAATGAGCATCAAGGCTTCATTATTCAGCACTTGATGCTCATAATTGCCTAAGTAACATTCCCACCATTAGAGGGAGCTTATACAATTACATAATAAGGGAACATTACTTTATTTTTTCATTTCTTCCTGCACAGTCTGCTGAAATAATTCTAAGGGAACTTTCCTAGTTCTGGGAATGACATAATCACCCAGTTATGAAGGGACTACACTTGATATCAATTTAATACAAAACTATAGTGAAGTGGCAATGTAGTCTATCTACACCCACTAACACAATTAGTCGCTACAAACTGGCAAGTGTTCAAATTACACCAGCTGAGAGGAGATCTACTTCAGATGTACTACAGATAATCTGATTGGTGTTGGTACCTCTCCCTTTGTTTCTCTTTCTATGTAGTATAGTATTCATGTTGGCCTGTTGCATTGTAAAGTATATTTCAGCTGTATACCAGGTTTTATTTTAATTTTCAAGTAACCTATTTATTTTCTTGTGAACTCTTTTCACTAGCCAGTCACGTTGTATAACGTCCCTTTAGGAACCTAAATATCAATTTATGAGTTGAAAGTTAGGAAATTAAATTTAAAAATGTTCACCATAAGTTCTACTTGTTCTATAGCAAAGCTCTTTAATGTTTCCACTATATTTTTCTGTTAATATGATGTATATACAATTTGCTTGTTAAGCCTGCAAATTGTCATGTAAAATCTTCATGGTTCAGGGCTTAAGCTGAACTAACTCTAAATATTGAGAGTCAGGAGGAAGCTCTTTCAACATGCAAGTTTTCCATAATTGTGGAGTCCCTTGCATCCTTTGATAGTGGGCCCTGTTGTTAAGACACTGGACCAGGTGGTCCAGTGGTCTCATTTGGGTCCATAATACCTTTGTCTAACCTTGTCTCCAGCGTACATTCATTACTGGTCCATGAGACTTACTTAAGAAGTAAGGGACTGTGCCCTGGACTCATAACTAGGAATCCAGGTTTTCCGTTTCCCACAGAGAAACAGAAAAAAATGTGGATATCCCTTTTTACCTGAGAAAAACATGGGCTTTTAATTTTAATGGAGAAACATGTGGATTTTGTGCTTTTGCATAGAGCTCTCTGCAAACTAGCAGAGGTCCAGCTTGCAACAAGGGGCTGAGAGGAATAGGAGGATGGCAGTTAGGCAGGGGGCATCATAGGCACATGATGCCAGGCAGCTCCTACAGGTAAATCAGGAGAGTAGCTCCTACAGGTAAACTGGGGGGAGGGGCAGATTGAAGTCCCAATAGGCAGGAAGTTGGGCAGGGCTGGGGCTGCTGCCTAGCCAAGCAGTGCCTGGGGCATGATGCCCAGGTGGGAGTGCACAGCTGTAGGGCCCATGTGGGAGCAGGATGGGGCCATGGACAGCTTGTCTCAGGGGTGGGAGATGCTGGCTCCTCGCTGCTGTGCAAATTCCCGGAGAGGGAAGGGGGGGCCCATACCCCCCAGATCTATGGATGAGGGTGGGCCGCCTGCTGCTGGCTTGGGTTCCCCACTCTGCTGCCCTCAATCAAGGCCTGTGCAGCCCAGTAGGCAGGACCTGGTGCAGCAGGGCCAGGCAGGGGAGCTGTTTGCTGCTACAAGCCCCATGCTGCCCTGGCAAAGTGTCCCCTGTCTGCCTTGGGGCAGTGGCATGGGGTTGTGACCCTCGCTGCTGTGGGGCAGGCAAGGGGTGCATTGCCAGGGCATTGAGGGGCTCCCAGCAGTGGCATGGAGGGTGGTAGCAGTGGTAATTTCACTTTGTATTGGTAATACAGCTCAACTTTGACCCAAAAATTAGCATTGTAGAAACAGTCTTAACCTCTTACATTTTTGCTTCCAAAATTAAAAAAAATCCTATAGAAGTGAAGCCTGAGAGAAATTTGCTATTTTTTTTTTTTTTTTAAAGGGGAGGGAAAAGCTGTAAGTGACAAAAGATGACATTTAATGTTTTAAATTGTAATAATTGGAGGTATTGGGTATTAGCTTATCTGTCTTTTGAACATTCCTGTTTCAGACATTCTTAAATTTATTTCATATATAAGCCCAAGATGATGACATTGATGTACAAAATATATCATTTAAGTATTGTCCCATTCTGCCTGTTGGAGGAAAGCCCTTCATTAGATTATTATTATGACTGCTGTGAAATATGAACAGAACTCCTGTTTCACATTTCTTCTTCTTTACTTATGCAATGAGAAAGCTCTAAGTAAATCTCAGTACAGCCCCTGGTAACACAGGAGTAAACTTTGGTTTTGATTCTTTTTGGTTGGAATGAACATATGGTTGTTAGAGTAAAATCATGGTTTTGAAAATTCCTGGAACAACTCCCATTGAGTTCAGAAGGCCAGAAATTCACATTCGGTACTAATGGATGTTTGTTAGGCCTGATTTTGCCTGTACAGCATACTTTTACCTCTGCATAAAGGGGAGCTAAGGGCATTTCACATCTTGTTGAATGTGGTCTGTTGTTAAATAAATCAAATTGCCTAGTGTTCTTGGTTAAAATGGATTACTAGTTTTTAATGAGGAATCAGTGGAGAAAAAGGCAATTCAGAAGGTGTTACAGAAGAGGAGCAGCTTATTTCTTTAGTTCTGCACAGGAAAAGAAAAAATATTTTCTTGCATACAACACCTTTCCCCTCAAAAAATCAGCCCCCCTAAAATTGGGGTTTGTGCATTAAGTGGGGAAGCTGATTTTTCTGCCCAGAACAGAAGCACCCTACTTTGATTCTTGTTCTGCTGTACAGCTGTTGCATTACTATTCAGGCAGCTGAGGAAGCCTGTTGACTTAATGGCTCGTTGTTCTTCACTCCAGAGGTATTAATAGTTTCTCCTTTTTAATGGTCTTGATGTGTTTCACTAATCCAGCTAACCTTTGTCAGGGCAATCTTGCTGTCTGCTAGCTGCTCCTAGTCTCTTTCCTCCTATTTTTAAAGGCTTGGAGACTCTAGCTCTTCTCAAAATCAGAGACCCACCCTTGGGCTAGGGACAGACATTCAGAAAGCCCAAGCCTGAATTGATTCAATCTTTGCAGTTTAGTCTAACCTGCAGAGAGTAAATTAGTTTCCAAGTGGATAGACATTCCCTTTCTATTCAAAAAAGGCAGGCACATGCCTGCAGTGGCTCAAGTCAGAAGCCCAGAGGTGCTAAAGCAGCCCTGCCTTCCATAGGAAAGCTGAGTTGGGGGGTATGGCCCCTGCAGCTCCCTGACAGCCAGGAGGAGTCCTAGCACACAGGGCTGATTGGCCCCAGAGGGGAACTCTTCCCCCTCCTCCCTCTCCCCCACCAATGTGGGGCTGGGGTGGGGGCCATATTCAGTGCTGGGGGGGCTCTTCTCCCTCCTCCTCCCCCAACCCTCATAGGGTGGGAGGGGGGGGGGCTCTGTGAGGCTGCCTGGCCCCAGAGGGGTACTCTTTTTTTCCCTCCCACTGCTTCCCCCCCAGGCAGGGGAAGCTCTGTTCCATGATGGGTGGGGGGGGGGAGGGGGAGCTCTTCCCCTCCTCCTTCCCTGCAGAGAGGCAGCTGGAGCATGGAGCTCACTTGAGCAGTGTGTAGGTATGAGGTTAGGGGGTGTAGGGACCACATGGAGTCTCGTTTGGGGCTTCCCCACTGTGAGTATGGAGCTGCAGATGTGTGGCAAGCAGCCCTGGGGATAGAAGCAGTCAGTGCTATGCGGGGCTGTGCTCTTCACCTCCAGTGCTGCACCGGCTGCCTCTATCACCAGGGCTTCACACCACATGCCTGCAGCTCGGCACTCACAGTGAGAAGCCCCATGCTGGACTTGGTGCGGAAGTAAGGAGCGGGGCTCCTGCCACTCCCAGCAGAGTGCAGGGGACCTGCACAGCAGGGAGTCGGGGGGGGGGGGGGGGGGGGAAGCAGGCTCCCCCCACTTCCCTCTGTGCAGCACTGACCAGCACTGTGCTTGCACCCTGATCTCCCTGCCTGCTGCTGCTTCCAGGCAGTGGGGGATGCACACCATGGGGGGAGTGTGTAGGGGTCCATATACCCCACTACTCCATCCTCGCATCCACACCCTGCCCAGCTGAGCTCATGCTCCCACTTCCTCTCTGAAACTCACCCGCCTCCCCCATCCCAGGGGCCAGGCAGAATCACATGGAGCCCCCTTCCCCCCCCCCCCCCAGCCCTGTGGGCAGCCATCCAGCACTACACAGAGTCCCCCTCCCCACCCTGGGAGGAGAGCCCCACCTTCCCACCCTGTGGGGAAACCAACTCAGCAGGGACCAATGCCAGGGCAGGGAGAAAGGTTAATTCCTCCACCCCTTCCCTGCAGCTGGGGTCTGCTAGCTCCAGGGGCCACCACTGAAGCCCCCTCCCCTCTGCTCCCTGGCAGACAGGCTGACCCCAGCTGTGGTGGGGAAAGGAGGAAAGAATTAACCCCCTCCTTGCCCACTTTGCTTTAACGGGGCCATGCTGCCCAGTGTCTGCTTTAGGGCAGGGCCCTGCTTGGGATATAGAGCAAGAAGGTCAGCCCTGCAGCTGGAGCAGAGCCCTGCCCAGCCCAGAGAACATGCTGGGGTGCTGGGGGAGCCTGGCTGAAGTTAAACTAGGAAGGGGTCTGAGACAGACATTACATAAATTGGCTTGAGCCAACATTTAACCAGGTTTATCTTTAAACCAGCTTTGGTGCTTTTGAAACTGGTTTATGTGTACTGAATGTCTGTTCTGTTAGAGGTTTAAACCAGTTTCTGATCACTTAAACCAGTTTGTGTAATGTCTGTCCCTAGCCTTGAAGACCAGGCTTCAAAGGTAGGTAAGGTTTCGGTGTTAGTTAAGCAGGAAAGAGAGGGTGAGTCATCTGAAGATTAAGCTCCATCTTTGCTCTATATAGCCATAACAATATTTCTACAGGTTGTTTTTTTTTTTTTTTTTTTAAGTTTGGCTTTCAAAAACAAGCTGCATTTTATTTCAGGGGATGTTGTATGCAAGAAAACATGGCAGTATTTTCTATTTACATAATAAGTCTGTTCTGTTGGTTCTTATCAGTTTTCTGTCTAACAAATTTTTGGCACACTTGAATTTTTTTATTTTTTTTTTTCTGTCTTTCTTTCTTTGGATGTGATGGTAAATAAAGAGAGAATTCAGCTCTTTGCATTATTAGTGCAACTCCTTGTAGAATTAAATGCTTCTTTCTGCACGAGTCAAATCATCAGTTGTCATTAGAAGCAACTTCCTTACTAGCTTTTAAAGTACCAGTTTTTATTTTAACCAATGTTATAGGAGTAACCTGAAAACCTGGGTGTCTGAAATTAAATGAATGAAATATATTTACTGTACTTCTGTATATCTGGTTTTATTGACATACCTGCTTATCAATTAATGAGCATAACTGAGAAGCAGCATCTTTCTTGCATTTTACATCTAGAACAAGCACAGTTTAAAAACTGAAAATTATTTTGCTTCTTTCTAGCTACAGGATAAGGCTATTTCAGCAATGTCTTCTAGTTAGTGATAACATACTCCTGTGAAAAATAGTTGCTTTGAAACCTGAAACTCACCATGAGTACCACTGTTACATTTTTCTTTCTGGTAGTACAGCAGAAGAATTGCTGATTGCGACTGCAGAAACTTTCAGACTGTGCCAAGACTAAATAGCACTGTTAAATGCTGTCATTCCAATGAAATGCTGGCAACCATACATTTGTGTAAAGTAAATGTGAAAATCAGTCATATCTCTACTTCTGTTCTGCCCACACAGCTTTGGGTCTATTTTTTTTTTTCTAACCCAATACATGGCAAATATTTGTTTGGAAAGTATATCCTAACATGAGCAGCCTATACCTTTTGTTTGCAAACTTAAAGAAAAAACAACCCCCCCCCCCCACAGTAGCAAAGAGAACTTGTTTGTACATACCTTCCTTTTTGGTCCGGCAAGGTCAAATTATTTTTCTGAAAATAAGAACTTTGTTGAGCCATGTTTAATAAAATTTGTTTCACTCCTGTATTTTGGGCTTTGTGGATTCCACTGTGGTTATCCTTGGTAGCACAAAGAGCTAAATACTAAATAGCCTTTGAGCAAAAGATCACACCATGGCAACCCTCTACTGTTTACAGTTCAAATATATTTCTGTTGTCCATAACATTTGAAGAAAAGCATATTTATGTTATGAGGGATTTTTCTAAAATTGTAAATTAGTTGGTTTTAATAATGGAAGTACCATCATAAAGGCCCACTGAAAAGTAACTTGGTACCAATGCTTAAATGATAAAGTGATGAAGACTCGTTGGTTGGGGTTTTTTTTTTCTTTTTCTTTTTTTTTAAAGAACGTGTCTGTAAATGATGCCCATTTAGTAGGAAAGAGCAATTTACAACTTAATTGTGGAGATGGGCACAGCAACTCTAGACGCAATTAAGGCTGAAATTTTAAAAGTTCTCTTAGCATTAGTCTAACTGTGTCTGCTCCTATTAAAATCTTTATGAACTCTATTGTCCCTTAATGGCAGCAAAGTTAGCTCAGCAGGCTGCGTCCCCATGGGTGGGGAATGTGCAGCTTGCAGCATCTCAAAGGCTTCTGAGGTGCCACAAAATTCATGTGGCATACGTGAATTGGTTTGCTGCACTGTATATTTGCAGCATGGTGGCAAAATTTAGATACCGGGAAATCCTGTTTGTTTGTTTGTTTGTTTGTTTGTTTGTTTCTTTTCATTTTGCTTCTTTTTTGTTTGTTTGTTTTGTCTTTTGTTTTTTATTTTTTTAAGTTCAAAGCAAGTGGCACACAGGGAGCAGTGTGTGCTATCTGAAACCAGAGCCTGGACAACCAGAGCCATGCTCTAGCTGCTGGCCAGGCTCTGCATGCCTGGATCACCATGGCTGCAGCCCCAGGAGGACTCCAGGACCTTGGGTAAGGTTTCTGGGGCCAGTCCAAGTACTGGGCCTAGCCTCTCCTACACCACCCGGAGCAACTTGCATGCATTCTGGCACATGACAGGGGCCCTCCCTGGGGACACCTAGCAGTGTTACAGATATGTCCCCAGGGAAATGCATGTGTGCACTCATGGGGATGTGCCCACAGAGTGTTCTTGAAAATCCCAACTGAATTGGTTCCCACATCTGGTCAGATCCTGCAGCCCTCACATAAGAAACATCCTTTTGACTAAACTGGAAGCTTTATTTGGGTAGAGACTGACAGATAAAGCCATGAACTATAAAGCTGTCTGTCACAGTTGCAAGTATCTGCATGCTTTAGAAATTTTAAAAGTAGATGCTTAATCAACCTCTTCCCAGACTTTTTTATTTCTGAAACTCTGGCCATGATCCCCATGAGCAGGAATATGCTTTGTGGTGCTTGACTGCAAAACACATACAGTGCAGTATGGGGGACCAGTTCACATTCATATTTGCAGCATGGGGGTAAAATTAGATACAGGAAATCCCTGGGGTCTTGAAGGGGGAGCACCCAAAAAAAAAAAAAAAAGCAGCAGCACTGCACATGGCAGCAGCATATGCCATCTAAAACTGCAGCCCAGCTGGCCAGAGCCTTGCTTCAGCTACTAGTGAGGCTGTGCGCGCCTGGATCACCACTACTGCAGCCCCAGGAAGTCCCCAGGGCCCCGGGTGAGGCTGCTGGGCAGCCCAGGTGCTGGCCCCAACTTTCCCTGCCCCATCTGGGGTAATTTGCAGGCCAGAGCATGTGTGCAGGGGCATTCCCCAGAGACAACTAGCTGCAGTATAAGGACATGCTTATACACACTTGTCCCCAGGGAAACGTACATTATCATTCAAGGTGACAGAGCCAAGTTCAGTGAGCCTGATAGTTGAGATGCTGTTGCGCAGTGTGGTGTTTTTTTTTGTCTAGCGTTCAAATTGACAAGCCTTTTGTTCCTAAATTTAATGCCTATACGCTGCTTACTTATTCAAGCCCTTCAGTTGGCTTCCTTTGAACCTTGTTGAAGGCAGCCAAACCAAGGTCATTGGGAGGTATAAGAAGACTGAGGTGAAGCAGCCTTTTTGAACCCCTATTATCTTGATTGTTGATATGGGGGCAGAACTGTGTATATATAATTTGGTGAATAGATATCACAAAATTACACAATATCATTCACTTACATTGCATTTATACCTGACTCTCCAAACAAAGACTTAAACTTAGCATGCCACACCGAATGTTGTGCTTAAGCTATTTCAATACTAGCCAGTTAACAGCTTTCCACTTGCAACCCAGGCTTAGTGATTAAAAAAAATCAAACTTTATTTAGATCAGCTCTCTTCTGTTGCTAACAGAACTTTTCCATGGTCAGCAAAATAAAAATGCATGTGTTGGAATACTTCTGCTTTATAAGTGAGCAGAAGGACTTCTAGCTAGGGTAAAAGAGCCATCTTCAAGCTATCTTTCAGTCAGTCTTGAAGTTCATGTTTGAGCTCACAATTCCTTTAACATATGGTTTGCTCAGTTTCCCTGTGCAACATGAACAATAAGACCACATTTTGTACCGCTTTTGTGGACTTCTTCAACCCTTGTAAAGATCACCTAGGTGAGTAGAGGGAAGTCAGAAAGCTTGTGTCATTATTGCTACTATAGAAACCATTATCCTTGCAACAATGCATCAAGGCAAAGCTAGTAGCAACTTCACGGGAGCTTCCCACACAGCTCAACTGCCGCTCCCCCCCTCTCCCCCTTTTCTTTTAAAATCTAGAATTAACTGAGTTCCGCACAAATCCATTGTCTGCTAAATTTTATTGCTGAAAATTGTCTATGTCAGAAGTAAAGAATCATGGAGCTAAGGATCTCATAGCATTTCTGAGTCTTCTGCATGACGACTATGTCCAACATTTGGAATCATTGTGTCCTACCTGCTTTGTTTGCTAGGTAGAGAGTTAAAATTGTAACTTTCCCAAAAGAGCTGAAATAAAAAAACAAACACATGTATGGAAAATAAAGGAGTGAAATGGAAAGTAGAATCTATCTATTAATGTTTGGGAGTAGAAAGCATTAAGTTTGTTTGCTACACATCTTTACTTTAACAGACCAGGTTCTTTAAAAATGGACCAGTAAGGTAAGTTTAGAAGAAATAGGAAAGGAGATCAGTTCTATCAGTTGTTGCCTAATAAGTGTGTGTGTATATATCATTTAGAAAAGTAATGGAACAAATCCTAGTAAAAGCATGTTTATATTTTCAAAATGTTTGCTCACATTGTGTGTGTGTGTGTGTGTGTGTGCGCGCACACACATATAGACACACCAGTAAACAACTTGTTTCCTGTGGCTCACAGTGTAAAGGTACATAGTGAATAGTCACAGCACCTTTAAACTCTTTGATGGAAAAACCTTAAATATTTCAAAAGGCACCTAGGCAGACAAGGTTCTTTGGGTGAATCTGATCTATATATTTTTTTTATTATGCCAACTTAAGTAATTGGAAACATTTTTTTCTTAGCAAGCTTTCAGGTTTTAAAACCCTTTGCCAGGCTGAGGAAGCCTCACACTCCTTAAACTATTCCCCACATCTATCCCATAGCTGTGTCCCTCAAGGAAGCAACCCACTGCTTGTATTGCTCTTCCTTCTCCACAGGCATCCTTCTCCTTTAGTAGACCTGTCCTCATCCTGCTAATTCCCATTCAGTACTTATTAGGCATCCACAGATGCCCTGAACTAGTGGAGATCAACTTCTTGGCTCCACAGCTAAGATAAATGGTACTGGGCCAGTCTGTAGGCCAGATCAGACCCCACGTGCTGGAACTGGGTCCCTATGCCATCCCTCCCTAGCCCCATCCGCTAGGATCAGGGCCTGCATACTTGATTTATGATGCAGGGTCATGGCCTTCAGGGCTCCCCATGTACATGTGATGACCCTTGGGGGCTAGATCTGGTCTGCAAGCTGGCGATTTTTAAGCACCCCTGCCCAAACTCACTTTCAGACACGGAGACTTACCAGCTGAACCTTAGGCATCCATCTAGAGCCTGGTGTTGTACCAGTAAACACAATGGGACCTTTACCAGTGATTGTAACAGGTGTAAGATCAGGTCTAAAGCAGCCTGACTGTGAAAAGTTATGTGCGTGCAGCAGCCCCCACTGAGGCCAATAAAAAAAGTTGGAATAGGATCCAGTGCTGTTTGTGCATTTTAAAGATAAGGTTGTACATCTAGACAGACTCTTAAATGTTGATGTAGGGGTCAAAAAACGGCTGTCTAAAGTGGCCTTATTTCCAAAAATGTTGAGTCCCTGGTAACCCATATGGGCCTGATTTAAAGAATTTATTAAATGATGGTAATGGAAAACAAGTACATATGCTGATCATCTGCTAGATATGCAAAATCTCCAAGGAGGGAGACTACTCTGAGAAGTGATAAACGTGACTGCCTTCATTTTGCATCAGTTAAGTATTTCCTTCAGTGAGCAATAACAGCAAAAAAATCCAGTCAGACACAGTAAGCAAAAGCAACTGAAGCTTTGTTTATTTGCTGAAGGATTGGTGCCTCTTTGATAAGGTTATTTAGAAGGACTGCTTTTCTTCTTTGTATTTGTTCCCAAGTTCAATACATGCCCCAAACCATGTTCAGCTTAGCTTAATTTCTCCTGACACTTCCTTGACTGATCTGACGTACAAATCCTAGCAAGCTTCATACGCAGAAGCTGAGGTTAGGCAAAGAGAAAGTATGGGTGGCGTGGAATTGTTGGGAATTCTAGAACAGCAGTAATTTGGATAGAAAAGCAGCAGCAGATGGCAAGGTAGAATAGAGCAAGTGGCATCAGTTCCTGTTTTGTCATGTCATGCTCTTGCTTGAGGAAATGGAAGATCTCTGTTCCTGGCAACCTTAATATTTTTATCCAGTTTCAGCTACATGTAATAGGCTTTCTGCATCTGTTTGTGAAAGCTTTTGTGTTTCTTATTCAGTCTTCTCTATTCAGACACTAAATATAGATCAGAATATTGCTGAATGCAACTGAAAGCACATCCTTATTTGTAGTTTAGCTATAGAAAAGGAGTGGGCAAAATACGGCCTGCAGGATGGATCCGACCTGCCAGGCGACTGTATCTGGTCTGTGGCTGCCACTGCAGTGCTCCATGTGGGGTCAAGCTGCACCTGCATGCACTGGGGCATCCCATGCCCAGCTCCCACCAGCACCCACAGCTCAGCCCCAGCCAGTGTGCACAGCTTCATGGGTCTGGTCCTGGTGCAGCTGCAGCTCGGTTCTGCTGTCCTCCCCCCACCTCCAGCAGTGGCTCCTGCTCTTGCCCCTGCTGCACTGTGCTGCATCACTTCAGGGGAGCAGCTTCAGTGGGGTGGCTCCTGCTTGAGCCTGTGAGGCTCCAGTTCTAGCTCCCAGCCACCTTCCCCTGGAGATGCTCAGCTGAAGCTGCCCGCCTGCCAGAGGCAGGGGGAGCAGAGCAGCACCTGGCTGCAGCTGCACCGTGGACAGCCCTGGTGAGAGCTGTTCCTGATTTTTTTTTGCCCCTGCCATACTGCACCACCCTGGGTAGGTGGCCAGCTTCAGCTGGATGGATCCTGCCCCAGCCCATGGGGATTTGGCTTCAGTTCTGCATGTGCCCCCTGCCCCTCCCCACCCCACCCCAACCTAGGGCAGGCTCCCAGGACCTAGCACCAAGGCAGGCCCCTTCCCACACATACACATGCACACCCGCACCCCACACTCCCCAGGGCTGTCACTGTTTTACAACCCAATGATCCCAGCCTCACCCACCCCTCCCACTCTTGAATACTGCTCCCCACCCACCTGGAGCCCCATGGGGAGTTTTGTTGAGCTGCCATAGGCTGGGTCTGCACTCCTTTTCCACCCCAGCCACTGCGTCAATTCACCAAAACTCCCCATGTGGCCCTTGGGCCCAAATAATTGCTCACTCCTATAGAATAATTCACTACTAGGATAAGAATGAATCATCCCTTCTTTTGTCCTCCTCTTACTATGATGGATGAGCTTCATTCAAAGATGCCTACTCTTGCATGCTTTGACTTTAAGCATAAGCTGGTCTTAAATCATTCTTGATATTCAGCTTATTCCTTTGGTTTGTCATAACAAATCTCACCAGGGTAAATGCTTCTTAGCACAGATGGCTTGATGGAAATGGTTCAGTGACTCTTGTGGCTGTGGAAGAAGGGACAGGAAAACTATCAAAAAGGCTTAACAGTGTGCTGAATGCTTGTCTTATATGATCCCAAATGGCTGCAGCACTGTCCAGGGGTGAAACCTCTCTTCTAGATTGTCTGTCTGGCACTCAGATGAGCTCTAAAGGTACCTCAGCTCCCAGAAGGGGATACACACAGTTAATCTTTTTAAAGGCAGAAACCTGACTGCAGCAGGAGAACTCAAAAGGTGTTTTCCCAGAACAAACAGATCGCTTTGTTCTTTTCATGTTAGATCCTTCAAATGCCTAACCATGATTGATGTCCATCTGCCTTCTTTAAAGTGGCTAATCCCTGGAGGAACTGGTCAGAAACTAAGCGCTATATTCATTGGAAGAAATGCAGAAGAAAGCATCTACACTTATAGTCTATCTACAGGTCTTATAGTAAGGGACCTACTTAAATCACGGTTTTGTGATTTTTGGAAAGTGTGAAAAATGGCAGCTTCCATGATCAGTGCAAAAAGGGGCATTGCCCACAGCCCTCCTGGAGTGCAGGTAGCAGCAAGAGCCACAACTCCCCCAGCCCCACACCCACTGATTAGTTCCCTCTACAGCTGGCATCTGCCATTCCCGGGGCCGCCACAGTAGGGGCTGGGGGGAGTGGGAGCCCTGGGGGGTACGGGGCACAGTGCAGCTTGTCTGAACTCGCCTCAGCCCCTGCTGCAGTGGCCCCAAGAGTGGCTGACACCAGCTGCCTGCAACTGCTGAGCTGTGCCATGCCCTGAACCCCCCAGGGCTCTGCTTGTCCCCACACACCCCAGCCCCTGGGCTGCACCGTGCCGTGGTGTTGGCTGCTCCTGGGGCTGCTGCACCAGGGGCTGGGGTGAATGTGGACAAGCAGAGCCCTGGGGGGTTCGGGGCATGGCGCAGCCCAGAAGCTGCAGGCAGCTGGTGTTGGCCGTTCCTGGATGGGCACTAGTGAATTTGCCTGGACTGAGAGACTATATTGTGCCACAACACTTGAACATTTTGCTGGACTTAGAAATTGGAGGCTGCTTGACCTTAGAGCTGTTGAGGATTGCAAAATCCGTTCCAGGGGTTTGGAGGCTCAGTCACTTAAACCAGTTTGGCAAGTTTAGGAAGGGAGGAAGCAAGGATTAAGCTGGAAATCAGGAGCACTTCCTCCTTTTTGGATTGACTTGATATGGCAGTCTTCTAGTTCCAATAGCTCTTTTCTCACCAAAAGTGGATGATAAGAAAAACAGCTCCAGCTTTTTGGAGTAAGGATGTATTCTGTGGACCAGATGCATTTGTACAATTTTTGTGACCAGTGGTCCTCTCAAATGATCTCTGGACATAAACCCTGGGTGAATAAAAAGACAAAGAAATGAATCATTCTGGAAGGATTTACTATTGACATGCAAGCTTTAACTAAAGAGATGCAACAAAAGGAACAGCTGTTAAAGACAGTGAAAGAAAAATCCAAGAAGCTGAAGTACCATGTCTTCCCTCCTTTCCACCCCCCCCAGCTCCTGCTGCTTGAGCAGTGCCCTGGGGGGGGGGGGGGGGAGGCTGGGGATGCCTGGCAAGGGTTGCTGCCCCCTTGCCAGGCAGACCCTGGCTAGGATCCCATGCTGGTAGGAGAGGGGATTCCGGGGGGAGATTAAACTCCACCCGCCTCCCCTCAGGTTACCAGCAGTCTGGAGCAGGGTTTCCCACCCCCTTCTCAGCCAGCCAGAGAAGTGAATAGTGCTCTAGTTAGGGAGGACAGGTGTGGGGCCAGCCCTGCTTCACTAGAGCAAACAGCGCAGCCTAACTCAGGGCTGCAAAGCATGCTGGGATACAGGGGGACTCTGAGTTAACTTAAACCAGGAAGGGGTCTGGGACAGAAGTTCTGTAAACCAGTTTGACCTCAATCAGTTAAGTCTGATACTACATTCAACCAGGTTTATCTTAAACCAGTTTCGGCCACTTTGAATGTGGTTTATGTGCACTGAACTTCTGTTATATTACAGATTTAAATTGGTTTCTGATCACTTAAACCAATTTATGCAACTTCTGTCCCTGGCCTATAGGATTATAGCTGCTAGATATGCAGAAGTACTCCTGCCATGTACTTTCAAAACCAGGGCTTCAATAGTGTAGTAAAAAGACGTTAGCCCCCATAATTTTGCAGTAATGCTTGAGCAACAACCATATGATAGAAGTGTCTTATGACCATCTTATGACCCTTTTGTGTAAAGATCAGGAGGTCTAATGTCCAAGCTGTGGTCTGTAGTTCTTACTGCTTGCCTTGCATTTTGAAATCATCTGTGTCCAGTGCCTTAAGGTTATGTTAAGATAGTTAAACTTTAACTTCCTAACTTTGTTGAAATTGCTCTTTTTCTTCTGAGCATGCTGCAATTCTACCTTTTGAGTGCGCACGTACTAACCCTGATAAGTCACATTAGCCAATAACTAGTTAAGTACAGCCTACAAGATAAGACGTCACAATTAGGAACTGGTACTCCAGCCAATAAACTTCTAGTACGTCAAGATTCTGTTGAATGTAAGCTATAAAAATGTAATTCCAGGCCGGACTCATCGTCGGCCCTGATTTGAGCTCTCTGCTCCCCAGTCGAACTGTTTGCAAACAATAAACCTAGATGGACCCAGCCTGTATGTGTGACTCTCTCCTTGAGGGTAATTGAACAAGCCTCCAGGGGAACGAAACTAGCCGTTTTGGCAACAATAGCAAAGCCAGCTCAAGTACTCTTTAATATTATTCAGGGCTTTGCAAACTGTAGAAATCATGAAACACCTAAAACAGAATGAGAAGATTGTATAGGATTATACTAAGAAAGCTTTCCTGTCAGAGAGATGCGCAATTATATATTACTGTCAGTACATGGAGCGTGATGGGACTATAATTTTACCTATGTTATTTCCTTCGGTTGCCAGAGAAACTACACAAAGAAAAGGCAAAGTGTTCCTGTCCTTATTGATCTTCTTAACAAACTCCCACAAACAGCATCAGATGTTATAATTATTTGGTCTTTGCTGAACTCGTGTCTGGTGTTGTACAGAATTTTGTCAATACCTGCTATATCATCGGACAACTCTAGACAATAAGAAACATACATTTTTTGCTGGATAGAAAATGAATAAGTATGTGCTTAAGGGATGGGTCCACACAAGAAGGCCTGTGCCTTTGCAGCAGCACAAATAATAGTGGCACAAATTTGTGCTGCTACTTGTGCTGCAATGCATGCCCCTACCCGTGCACTTTTGCAGTGGGACACCGCTGCTTCACATGCTGCAGGGGACGATGACACTGGCTGGAGCACCAGGTGTCTCGGCAGGGGCTAGCCACTGAGGCATGCTGTGCCCTGGCCAGCCAGGAAGCGGCACATGGAGATAAGGGAGCAGGCAGCCCTGGGCCTCAGCACAGCCTCCTCATGCCTCAGCACAGGGGCTCCACTGTGGGTCAGCTGGCTGGGGTGCAGGGTACCTTGAGTTGGGGGAGCAGGCAGCTCTGGGCACCTGTCTTGTGCCTCAGTGTGAGGACTCCCCAATCTGTGTTTGGCCCGGTGCCTGCCTCTTTGGCATGGTTTGCGCAGTTTTTTGGCAGGGGCGGTTACCACCTTTTTCAATTCTTTTAATTTCATGTGTTTTCTCTAAGAAACATCATTTATACAGGTAAAAATGAAAAGAACAGCAAAATTCAGGAAAATTAGCCCTTGTCAATTTATGGTTAGTGAGGTTATAATTAAGTGCCTCACTGAGGTCCAGTGAGAGAGAGGCTGCAGGATCTCATGTTGCAGGCAGCTCGACATCAGTGTGAGAGATTCTGCTGGTTGATGTTAAAGGCTAGTTTGCCTAGCAACTTCAGAAAGATACTGGCTTTTATAAATTAACTCTAGACAAGGCATTATGTACCCCACGCTATAATAACTGAACTTCTTTGAACTTCATTTTGATCTCAACACTCTGCAAACCAGAATCGATTGCTTTCAATTAAGTGGAGCTGCGCTGGTTTAAAGTCATTGTGATGGAGATCAGTAGCTAATATCTTTCACCCAGAATGTGCACTACATAATTCTGTATGTTGGAGTGAACTTTGGACTTTTTCTGACTAAGACTGAATTCAGCTTAAATTGAAATGAATACTTCTTGTTTTCTCTTATCTGGATTCTCATATTGGAGCTTATCATCCTAATACTTGAGTGCTTTGCAAGAGTTAGAACAGCAGTGATATGTTTTACTGACCTGAAGGAGACATGATCACTACAGAATAATCTCCCTGCTACAAAAATCTCTACATTATGCTAAAATGAAACACATTTCAGGTTTTCAAACAGCTTGCCAAGCTATAATGTTGGTGAGAATTTTTTTTTTCTTTTTTTTTAACCTTTGACTCTCAGTCCAACTTTTATATGGCAGTGGACCATTCAGGGGATCAACAGAAGGGCCTTGGTACTAAAAAAGCCACCAATTTAAACTAAGCTCTGACAGGGCTGGTTAGATGAGTTGCCCCAGATAGCTTGCTTTCCTTAGTGCCAGAGCAGTGAAAATAGTATAGTAGGCCAGATGCAGTTTAATCGACCTGACATCAAGAATAATGTAATCAGTCATGTGACACAAACAGTAGAGAAGGGTGTCTGGAGTCCCCGTCCTTTGGGCCTAGGTGCCCAAAGCACACGCTCTGTGTATGAGCAGAGGCAGCCCCTCTCTTGAGGAGCGTAGTTCTACTATGGGTGGCTAGCACCTACTCAAGAGTTGGGATGTGGGCCCAACTGCCTGGCTGGTCCCTGGAACTTGTGCTGACTAGGGGCTGGTGAAATAATGTGTATGAACTGATAATTAGACATGAGAATTTATTTTGAAAACTACTAAAATAAATATAACAGTATTCTGTATGGTTGTAGTTTTCTTTCCTTATGGTGCTTCATAAGTAAGGTTAGCATTATTTTGTACTCCACCGAACTCTAAATTCTGACTAGAAATAGAATAGACTGAACTCCATTTGTTGGCCAAAATAACCATTTTTGTGAAATCTTAATATTTTGATGGATATATAATGTGTGCGCACACATTGTTCCCCAAAAAAGTAGATTTAATTGCTATGTCAAGCGCTCAAAACCTAGAAAATATCAGAGTTAAGGTCACCTTTAATACAGCCTCCTTGTGTTAATGCTTTTTGATACAATCCTTAATTACATGGCCATGCAGCCATTTATTTTTTTTAATGTTTTTATTTATTTATTTTTTATTATTACAATGCATAAAGAAGCATACATCTAAGTGTCTCTACTTCACATTTTTCCCTTGTGTTTAAAGGTTTTAAGAGTTTTATACTGAAGGGCATGCATAATTTAATGGGAATAATAACACAAACAAATGTAGACTGGCTCTTGCTTCCTTTCTTACTATGAGCCAGAAAAAATGAGTCTACTTTAATTCTGTAGTCTGAGAATTGATTCAAATCAAATCTCTTAGGAACAAGTCCTCTGTGTACCTTGGGTTTTGAGCACTTTTCCTGACTTTTAAAACACCACACCTAGTTCTACTGACGTCAATGAAAGAACTTCTAATTTTTTTCTTTGGTAGCAAAGATCAAGTTAGAAGCCGAAAATGATATAAAAGCAAAATGCCCTTGATTTTCTGTTATTGCTTTAGGATACAATTGCTTTCTGAGAATGCCCAAGGGCAGTCAGAACCCCAATTCCTGCAAGCCCCCTCTGAGGTGCTGACATTGAAGACAGGTGGGACTTCTCTAGAAAGAAGATTGTAGGATCAAATAAACAAATGCATTCTTGTAGGGCAGGTTATTGCATCTTTGCCTTCCTGGAAAGAAGGTTCTACTAGATTATTTTGGACAGTTCTTTGACAAGGCTGTGCACATAACAACCTTGGCAGAACATGAAAGCAGTAAGCAATAGATTATGTTCAGGGGAGACAGAACCCTTAGAAAAGTGTTTCCCAAAGTTTTGGTATCAGACACACCTATTTTTTTTTTTTCATTTAAAGTTGGCAGCACACTTCACCCTTAGACCCAAAAAGTGTGGGTCTCTGTCTCTCTTGCACTCACTTTTCTAAAACATATAAACAATAAATTCCCCTGCCAGAGAAAATAGCACCCATGCTGAGATACTATTAAAAAAATAACTTCAAAGGGCACCTATACATGTGACAGGTCTGCTTAGCACAAGTAGGAGCAGACTCGGTTAATCAAGTCTGGTGTGAGTCGTCTGGAGCATGCTAATAAGCATGCTCCGGCAATCTCCATGTCGCATGTATTCAGCGTCCCTATGTTTCAAAATGATGGTGGAGGTGCTTTAACTAAAGCTCATTCAATGAGCTTTAGTTAGTATCCCTGCTGCCATTATAAAGCATGGGATGCTGAACATGCGTGATGCTGCAGGTGCTTTAATTAGAACAGTGTTCAGAGCTCCACTCTACCCCAAAGCACATCTATACATGCCCTAAGCTTTCTGAATCCCCAGTGAGGGAGGGCGTGGGGGCAAGAGCAGGGGCCAGGGTGAGCGGGGCTTCTGCCAGGACTGGTGGTGGGACAATCAGAGCTTGAGTGGCTCGTTCAGGGGCATGGGGTGCTCCCACTGCTGCGTGTACCCCAGTGGAGTCCTGGGGGGCACGCATCCCTCCCCATCTGCGCGTGGGGTGGAGGTGGCCACTGCTGCACGCCACACCCTGTTCCCTGCTGCAGCTGGCCTGAGAGCTGCACAATGCCACACGTGTCCAGCCATGGGGCAGGTAGGGGGCACAGCGCAGCCCAGCGGCGGCAGGTATGTGGCACTGTGCTGCTCCACTCCACTCTCAAGGCAGCTGCAGCAGAGAGCAAAGTGCAGCGGCAGCTGCATCCGCCCCACGCAGATGGGTGGGCATGTGCCCCCCCAGATCTGCTGTGGGGGCATGCACAGTAGCAGGAGCCCCACCCCCCTGCATCCCTGGATGAGCTGCCTGATCCCTGCCCATTCCACCACCCAGCCTGGCTTGGGCCCCACCCTCTCAACCCCCACTCCCGTCCCCAATACCAGGGCTCCTTCCCCCTCACAGAATAGATTGACACTTGCCTGCCATGCTGGGCAGCCAGTGATGGACATGCCAGGCTACAATCCTGGCTGTGTGTGTGCCCTTCCCCACCCCTGCTGCAGCCAACTGGAGCCTGTGGCTGGGCTGCCTTAGGGCCCTATCTGCTGCCCTGACTTAAGGGCAGCTGGGCCCCATTAGCCCCAGCCTTCTGCCACCTATGCCTTGCTGTACCCTGCTCTTTCCACTGTTCTCCGTGCCAACCTCTAGTTTGTACCACAGGGGGCAAGGACAGGGGGCAGCACCTACTGCTGAGGCTACTCTTGTAGGGTCTCACACATTGGTGACCACCCCTGCTGGCCCTGGGAGCATGGGAGGGTGGAGGGATGAGTTGGGCTGCAAAGCACAACTCCATCTGTACATCTTCCTGCCCACCCTCTGGCAGCAGTGTGGGACCAGCATAGGGGCTGCCTGGGGGTGGGGAAGCATGGTGTAAGGCAGCAGAGGAGCAACTGCAGGCACTGCTGGAGTAGCTGGGGCAAGTACAGGGTGCCAGGTGGGGAAGGAGAGCATTTACCTCCTCACACCTGGGGATCTTATGCCATGTTTTCATTGCTCTCGGAGCACACCCTTTGCAAATTGCTACCTCAGAGAATTAGTTGCCAAACTCTAAAGAAATCTCTGCTGAGCTTGCATGAGCTATGATTTTTCTGAAGTGTTATTTTGCTAAATTTTAGGGTCTTGTTTTTTTAATGAGGACAGCAAAATGCACATCCCAGACATCTGGACAACACCCGCCCCCTGCAAAACTTCTAGTCTTTGCCTACAAATCTGGGAGCAAGAGAACTTCTTAACAAAAGAATGTTAAGTATTATTGCAATAGGAGCCCCAAACCCATATTTTTCCAGATCTCATTCTTGGAAGCTATTGATTTGGTTTAAGTTGAAACAAATTTAGCATCTGAGCAAGGATCTCAAGGTTATGGTTTGAGTTAAGTACCTGTCATAGTTGTTCATCATGGTCACTTTGGGACCTAGCCTAGGGACAGTATATAGGTAAAGCTAAGTTGTCATATGCAACCAATAACTTTCAGATTCACACATGTATGTTTGGAAATTATATAAATTCCATAGTTTTCTGTTCACAAAAAATGGGCAGTCTGGAAAAAAACTGTCTTGCCTAGGGAAAAGTGTTTCCATGGCTCATGTGTAAGGCTACTTTTTCAGATTGCATTTACAGGTTAGCCAGCAGAGGGCACCCTGAAGCTTTATATCTCTTTAAGCTTGGTACTTTGAAGCATAAAGTATAATATGCTTTCACTTTTCTCTCCAGTCACTCTGCCTTGAAACTATGTGTCGCTAGGAGCAAGTTTAGTAACTTTAAGAAGCTAAGATTGATTAGCTTGTGATTTTTCAAAATATTGACCCCACATCTATGCTAAAAAAAAAAATGCAATGCAGTGAAACAAAGGGCCCAGTTTTGCTGTTTTAGTCAAGTATTTAAAAAACAAAAACAAAAACCCAAGAATGTAAACCAAATGCAGAAACAGAAAAGTCAAGAAGATTAAAGATTTAGTTTTAGAGTAAGAAGTAAAATTCCTGCCCTAACTATAATATATAATTGATTTGCTGAAAGCCAATTGGAGCTGCAGATAAAGAACTTAAAGAAAGTCACAGTCTCTTCCTTAGTTGCACAGGTTAAGACTCAAATCCTGAAATGAGCTGCATGCAAAAGGACTTCTACCAGCATCTTCAGAAATGCAAGGGTCCACATGTACAGAGTTCATTGCACAGCTGGACACAGAAGATCACATACTGGAACCCCTCAGAAAGAATTCACACAGAGTAGGAGTGGGAATGACCTACCCTGAGACATAGGCCGGGAGGTGGGCGAGAGCTGGGGCCCTGTTGCCCCTGCCTTGTGTCTGTGTCAGGGACCCTAAGAGTCAGCCCAGCCAGGACTAATTGAACAGATTTGGCCAGCTGACTGCAGCTCTTTCAGTCCCATTCTGGCTGATTAACCAGCTGGCCACTGTTGGGATTTCCTGACTAGCTTCTGGGAATAGCAGCCTTCATGTTTAAGTCCACCTGTGGCAGCAGGCTGCAAGCTAGCCAACCGTTCTGCCTGCCTGAAGGTCTTCTACTGGGATCCTGTGCTCTTGGGTCTCTGACTTCTGACCCTGCTTAGCAATACTTCTAGGCTCTGGCTCTTTGCAAATCTGTCTTGGCTTTGATAATTCCATCTCTGACCCCAGGACCCAATCTCAGCCTGTGCCCTGGACTCCATTTCTGGAATTCTGCCTTGGTTTGGGTACCTTGCACACTAGCTCCCATTTTTTTGGCCCTGTCTGGGTGGCCTACCCACTTGGCCAGACCATCTGTGCCTCAGTCCTTACAATCTCCCCGGCAGTACTGAGAGAGTACCTGAAATAGGCACCAGCTGCCACCATGAAGTACCATGTCCATGGGCTGGATCCAAAGGTTCCTGGGCTGTATCCAGCCTGTGGGCCATAGGCTGCAACCTCTTGCATACCAAGTTCTTCATGCAAAAGTTGCAGGATTGACCTCAGGGTAAAACAGAAAGTGCCACCAGAGAAAAAATGGAAATAAAGTACTTTCTTTTTTGCAAGTAGATGCCTTGCATGAGTGTACATGACTACTTAGTTTATTGCTTTGGCTGGTGGCTGTATTTGTTTCTCATGGCAAACTGGGAAGCTAGAATTAGTCAGACAACATTTTAATATTAGAACTTGTTGAGTTGAAATGGATGTCTTAGTAGAAACATTTTAATTAGCTGTGGCAGGGGACTTGGGAAGACTTTTTTGAGTCTGAGACCGCCTGCTGTGTCTAATAAGTGAGGGCACTTCTCTGACCAGATCCTCACTTTCCCTTCTCTCTTTCTTTCTCTACTAATGAATAGAGGGGAGTAGATTAATCATGGTAGGAAGCTCCATCAGTAAGGGCAGAATTGGTGTTTGATGGCCAGAACCAGAGGGATTAATAAAGCAATAAATATGTGCTTCTTAGAGGCATTTGGTATTTTGCCTAAACAGGTAATATTAGTTGATATAAGGCTTGTAAGTTTGTAAACTGCAAATGTAATTTGTCTGTCATAAATTTAACCAAAATGATAAAATTAACTGTTCGTGGAACTGACTGGGCCCCATAGGCAAAGCTGTAGATACAAGATTAGCTGACTTAACTGTTTCTGCTCGGGGTTCAGCTTTGACGATAAACTGGATCCAACCGCCTGGCATACCCAACACATTCCAGGAAAGCACATCCCAAGAAAACATATTCAAATGAAACCTAAAAGGGGTTGGGGCTTAGACAGAGCAATGTTAATGTCAAACCTAAAGGTGCTGCATTATAATTTGCTTATTGGATAAACCCGAGTTTGGGTAGTAACCTTTTATGATAATTTTTAACACCTTTCAATCCCATAGGGTAACAGCTATAGGGCAACATTGTGAGTGGCTCTAAAGCCAACAGATTAGCATAAGACTAGGTATAAAAAGTGTGTGCGTCAGGTGATCAGCAGGAAGGAGGGAACAGAATGGTCACTGCTATTCCACGCCTAGACCCCAGTCTCCCGGTGGAGTGAGGATCAGATCCTGATCAAGGGACCATCCCCAGTAATCCCTCCGACAGCGTCGATTATCAGGGATGCCTGACTTCGCTGGAATTACTTGACGCGTACCTGGCATTGAAGGACTACCGATGAGTTGCCAACCCATGTCTGCCTGTCTATCTGTTTTGAACAGCCCAGTGGCTAATACCCTTGCAGTGCCCAGTTGACCTGCGACAGAATTGATCTATCTGTTTGTTATTATCTGTTATTTACTATTAGCTCTTTAATACTGCATTATCTGCTTATCACATTTATCTTTCTGTTAACTGGTGTGTGTGTGTGTGTGTGTGTAAGCTATAATAAATTTGCCTTTACCTCACTCCCAACTTTGCCTCCTCGATCCGAAACTGAATCAAACAGCCCAGTTGGCCTGTGATAAAATTGATACACTCACAGTGCCCAGCTGTCCTGTGACATTGGTGACATGAGAAGACTGGTGAAGAACCCACAGAGTGGGAAGCTTCAGAGGAGAAAGGAGACAGAGGCAGGATCACAGGGAGAAAGAAAGGACCCTTGCCAAGATCACCGGAGAAAGAGGGGCACAGACAGATTGTGGAAAAAATGGGCATAAAATTCAAGCATGCAATGTTACTCAGGAATGTTCACAGAGACATTTCTGTCTTGGTAGCAGGTTAAGGGGTAAGAAGAGCATTTGGGAAATCAATAGCAAAAAAAGGATAAGGAAGATAATGAGAAATCTAGACCTATGAAATGAGGCACTTTATTTTGAAGAGAAAAGCAGGAAAACATCCAGAGAGAAAGAAAAAGAAAGGCAGGCAGCTAATGCCCCCTCTGCTGGAAAATGGGTATGAGTTCAGCCACAGATATCTCGCAGGATGAGCTTATGGTATTCAACTGGGACTTGGGAGACCTGGTTGAGATCCTGGCTTTGACACCAACTTCTAGAGCCAATGCAGAGGGAGACCTTAGCGCACACCTACCTTGAGTATACCAGGTTGCAGCTCCTTTAACACCTCATCCAGAACCTCCTGCTGAGGGTCTAGCTCCGCTGCCCCCTGCACCCTTTTCATATACAGGCAGTCCTCAACTTACAGCGCTCCGACTTGTGGTGATCCACACTTGCGGCGCTCTGCCGCTTACACCTATGTCATTACTTATGGTGCTGGATCCTCTCACTTATGACATGCCAGCACCGTACGTCATCCAGTCATTCTGCTCCTCATGTGCTTCTGCTTCCTGATGTGCTCTGGCGCATAAGTTTCTTGTATTCTTGTATTCTTTGGATTCTTGTATATTCAGCTGATGTTTCTTAGTGCAGGGGTTTCTGCTTCCTGATGTTTCTTATATTCAGTCCTTAAAAATGGCTGATAAAAGAAAAAGGCGGTGCTCTAGCGATGGTGACAGCTTTGATAAGAAACAGAGAAAAGCCATCACAGTAGAGGTCAAAGCTAACGTGATCAAGCTTAGCAAGAGTGGTTTGTCCCAAACTGAAATTGGTAGGCAATTGGACCTAGCTCATTACTGTGCAAACTATTATTAGAGAAAAGGAAAGAATAAGTGGTGAAATTAAAAGCGTGGTCTCATTGTAATCCACTAATTTAAGGCAATGTGCTGGACTTGTGGCTGAGATGGAAAGACTTTTGATTTTGTGGATTCAGGATCAAACTCAGCGCTGTGTGCCTTTTGAGTTTAGCCTCCAAGCCAAGGCTTTGAGTCTTTGCTGTGAAGTAACAACATGGTGAGGGATCCAAGGATGAAAAATTCAGTGCAATTAAAGGTTGGTTCAAGTGTTTTAAGGCAGGTATGCCTTGCATAACATCAGGGTGCAAGGTGAAGCTGCTAGTGCTGATGAGATTGCAGCTCAAGATTTTCCTAAAAAATTGGCTAAAATCATTGAAAAGGGAGGTTATTGTGCTAGGCAAGTCTTCAATGTTGACGAGACTGGGCTGTTCTGGAAGAGAATGCCTTCCAGGATGTGCATCACCCAACAAGAAAAAACTTATGCCTGGTTTTAAAGCAGCTAAAGATAGGCTTACCCTTTTGCTTGGTTCAAATGCTGAGGGTGATTTCAAGCTCAAACCCGAGCTTGTATACCACTCTGAAAATCCCAAAGCACTTAAGGGTTATGTTAAAGGCAACCTTCCAGGCATCTGGAAATCAAATCGTAAAGCTTGGTTGACTGGGGCCCTTTTTGAGGAATGGTTCACTGACTATTCTGTGCCAGCTGTTCAGAATTATTGTGAGAAGAACAACCTTGCGCATAAGGCACTGTTCATTTTAGACAATGCCCCTGGACATCTTGCACACCTTGCAGATTTAGACCCTAACATCAAGGTTGTTTTCTTGCCCCTCAACGCAACATCATTCCCTCCCAAGGGAGGTGGTGCTCTCCCCTACCCTGGGGGTCTTCAAGAGTAGGTTAGACGAGCATCTAGCTGGGGTCATCTAGACCCAGCACTCCTTCCTGCTTATGACTTGATGATCTATTGAGGTCCCTTCCGACCCTAACATCTATGAATCTATGAATCATTCCTCCAGCCGATGTACCAGGGGGTCATTTAATCTTTTAAGGCTTACTACCTTAGAAGAACCTTTGCCCGGTCCATCGGTATCACAGACCAGGAAGGTGGGCCAACCCTCAAGGAATTCTGGAAGTGCTTCAACATCCTGGATACAGTGAAGAACATTGGAGAATCTTGAAAGGAGTTTAAGGAATCCAACCTCAATGGTGTCTGGAAAAAACTTTTGTCCAGAATTCATTTCTGATTTCCAAGGATTTGAAGACCAAGTGGATGAAGTCACTGCTGATGTTGTGAAGAGGGCTGGCCAGCTACAGCTAGAAGTTGAAACAGAAGATGTTGAGGAGCTGCTGGCCTCTCATGCCCAGGAACTGACCATTGAAGAGCTTGTCTGTCTTGAGGAGACAAGGAAGGCAGAAAATCAGGCCCAGATTCAAGACAGTCCTGCTCAAGGTACCATGACAGCAAAGCAGGTAAGTGAGGCCTTCAAGCATTTGGAAGCTGTAATAGCAGTTCTTGAAAAAATGAATCCCAACTTCGAACGCAGCTCAGAGACCAACAACCTGATCTCTAAATCCTGTGTGTGCTACAGGGAAACTTACAATGAGAAAAAGAGGGCAGCAAAACCAACGTTCCTGGATCAATTTCTCAAAAAGCCATCAAGTGGCCCTAAGTCTCCCCGCAAAGAATCCCATTCCATGATCCTGGGGAAGGTGTTCCTTCACCTTCTGATTTTAAGTAAAATTAAATGGTTGATTTAAATGTGGTGTTTATGGTCATTTCTATAAAAAGTTGGGCATCAGGCCCTCGGTCAGGAATGTAACTCCCTGTTATAACATTGTTTTTTATAGGAGAATCAGATTCAACTTACCTCATTTTGACTTGGAGCCTTTTTGAGGAACGTAACCCACTTTAAGTGCGAGGACTGCCTGTATGTACTCCCTGGCCATGGCCCCACCATAGGGTTGCCAACCCTCCAGGATTGCTCTGGAGTCTCCAGGAATTGGATATAATCTCCAGGAGACTGCTGAGAGTCACTCGGGAGATAAATGATAGATAGGGCATTCATTAAAATAAATATTAAATGTTGGATCCAATTTATACAGTAGTCCAGTGGGTTTTTTTTAAATGTAATTGTAATGTACATTTGCTTCCTGAGTACAATGCAGTAGAGCAGTCATTAATGTTATTACATCATGTGATGAAACCTCCTAGAATAGATTCGGAGGTGGCAACCCTACCCCATGAAGTCTCCGGACCTCCTGGTCAACCTCCTGTTAGCTTTAGCTAAGCTGGGAAGGAAGGATGCCTTGGCTGAGCGGACCCCTGGTGAATGGGGCCATCTGTCAGTCTGTCATCCACTTGTGTTTCCAAGCAGAGTTTCACTGTGGGGTGTCCACTGGCTCCTTGGACTTGTTTCAGGGCCAGGGGCTGCTGGCCAGTGTGCTCTGCTTGGTGTCTCCCCTTAGAGCACTTGTTATTAACTTTCACCCACACTCCCGTCCCTCTTTTCACATTTGTTGTCCCACAAAAATCAGTTGTTGTGTCCCCAGTTGCTTTCCTAATTAATGGAGACTGAAAGTTTTCCTGGTGGGGCCACCAAACCACAGCACAACAACAAATAGGTTAGCAAACTAACCCAATTCCATAACATTTTGTACAACATATCCATAATTATGATAACAAATACACAAAATATGAGGGGCAATTTTACATGATACAAGGTGTGTTTACTCCTCGATCCCAGCTAGCAAGGGGAGCTTCCCTTTCTATAGATCTAGCTGGGAGGGAAACTGTTACCCTGGGATTCCCTCTTGGGGTGGGGGAGGAGAGTTGCCTTATTTCAGGAATGCCTCCCCTGCAGGGCCCGACTCCACCAGCGACTTGCATTTTTCTTTGAGGAGCCGTCGACTGGGCCTCAGAGTCTTTCACTCAATCAGAGGCCCCTCCAGTGTTGGCTGCATCACTCTGAGACCTCCCCTCCTGGCCCTGTGCCCTGCTTTGGGCACCAAGGGTTCTTCCAGCTCTCATAGAGGTGGGGGGGGGGGAGGAATCTAGCCACTGCTGGCTAGGTTTACTTAGCCTTATGCCTAGGCCTCCCCTTTCCCGGGCCCTGCTATAGACTGGGGCTCTTTCAGTTCTTGGCTGGGCCACACTGCGGGGCTCCGGTTATCTGGCTTACGCTGGGGCTAACCTGAGCAGCCTCAAACTGTTCCCAGGCCTGGTTTTCCATGTGCTGGTCTGCACACCACTCTGTCCAGCCCTCTGCTGAGGATGCAGGCTCAAGATGCCTCGACACGGCTCCCAGAGCCTGAGCCCTGTGCGCTGGCCTGTGCACTGCTGGGGTGAAGAAGCGATCCCGTGGAGGCTCTTCCCTCTCCAATGTCTCTCTCCATGAGCATGCTGGGATTTAATCCACACTGGAGGCCCCACCCCTGAAGTCTGCTGCACCTGCAAAGTGCAGTATTCAGTTAGGTCCAGGGGCTCCTTGCCCCCACCCCCCTCCGAGCAGGGGCAGGGCAAGCCCCTCCCAGCTGTTACGTGATTGGTGGAACATTTGTACCAATCTGAAGTGTCCTTCTCCAAGCCCGGTTTGCCAGGCAAAAGCAGTGAGCCTGCCACAGGTGCAGAAAGTACTGCTGTGTTACAAGTAAATAATAAAAAGGGGACTGCCTCATAAAGAAGCATTTTAGGTTTTCTGAATGGGCCACAGGATCCACTGTGAAAAATTAAAGAAGAAAATTATTATTAGGGGGTCGGACTAGATGATCTATTGAGGTCCCTTCTGACCCTAACATCTATGAATCTAAAAAGGGAGAGAGGTGCGTGTCATTTCTTCTGGCCTTACAGTGCTTCTGGGTTATACCTGTTGCATAAATATTTGCCATATTGAGGCTGCCACTCTTCCATTTTTGATGTCTTCCCATTAATGAAATTTTAAATGAATAATAAAAGATGCAGACAGAAGTGACAATTTTTGCCTGATCTGGCTCCAAAAAGCAGTTCATAGATGTGACCAAACACAAGTGCACAGCGGCAAACGGCTTAAAAAATGGCTAGTCAGGTGAGAATCTTATGCCTTTATTGCAGGCATCAGATAAAGAGGATACAAAATGTCTTTTGTAACTTGTGTCTGGAGCTCCCAGCCTGTCTCTGTTTTCAGAATGGGATGGGGGACAGGGTGCGGAGGGAGTTCAGTCTGGGGTTTTTCAGCCCTCACTGGAGGGTGGAGTGGGTGTATTGCAGCCTTTCCAAGGTGCAGGGCTCTAATTCACTCACCCCACCCTTCAGTACCAGCTGGGGAATGAGCTCCCTATGCTGCCTTTCCCCCTTCCCATTCTGAAAACAGTGAGCATTGGCAAAGACCCTGCATGTTGCTTTGGGAACCTGGCTGCAGGCTCCCAGCCCCAGCTGGATTCCCCTCCCCCTGGAAGCAGCAGTGAACTTCTGGTTGATCCGGGGTAACCGTCTAACTCAGATCACTTTGCAAAAATCATTCTGAGTTACAGCTGGGAGCTGCACTTCTGTCTGCACCCTAAATGTGTAACTCAAGTGAAGTCTGATTTCTAATGCATAGGTCTGACTTCATGAAAACCCTTTGCAGACGACAAATTCATTTCACCATGCTATCACAAGCCACACCCAAGGAACCACTGGGAAGTTCACTCCATGAAATGCTGTAGTTAGGGCAAAATGCTTGTTTTAGTAAAACTACTAGTCAAGTTAACTAAATTCCTTTCAGTTCTAGGAAGGCTGTGTTCATTTATGTTTATTTTATTATAATTTTCTTACTATTCAGTTTGTGAGGTTTGATAGGATTGCTGCTAAAAAAACAAACAAAAAACCCCTTATTTTTGTAATCAGGTAGTGACAGGCAGTAAAGAAACTTGCTATGCTGAGAGGCCAGATGCCTGAGAAAATGGTTTTATGGATGGAGGCAAAAAAGCCCAAAGAAATTAGATTTCAGAAAGGATAAAGTGTGATGCATGTTAAAAATTCTTTGCCATTCCTTTTGTTACCCATCTCACCTTGTGTTAGATTCGTGTTGCTTTTACTTCTCTGTTCAATGGAGTATGGGAAAGTATTGCCCTTTAAGCAGCAATGTGAGGGAGAACAGGGCCTGGTTGCCTAATAATTCCTCTTGTGAGGGAGTGAGATAGCAAGTTAGCTGAACTTCCCTAGCATAGTTTATGCAGTGAAAGAGGAAATAAAATACTCCCCTTAAGTGTTCAGTGCCTCCCTCACTCAGCCTGAGGTGAAGGGAGCAGGGAAGTGATTATGCCTCTTCCACCACTGCTCCTGGTGTAATGCAGGGCCACTCACTCAGAACAGACAGTAAATTGTTGCAAGCCAGCTCAGGTGACCAAGTAGCGAAGATATTCGCTGGTTTTCTTTTTGTCCTTCCCATACATTCATCAGGTGTGGGATATGAGAATGATAATCTGGTTTTGTAGCCCCGTTCGCATGGGAAAGTAAAGAATTCGGCACTGACCAGAACTGGCAAATGCCAGTCATTTTTCTACTCTAACTTGGTTTTGCTAAGGTATAGCATGACACAAGCTCATGTACAGCTGAGTGGACTTCAGAGAGTATTGGCACAATGACATACATGCTTGAGCACTGGATTTGAAGGACTGACTATAGCAGGTGTGGCCAACCTGCTCACAACTGCCAGGGGCAGCCTCTGTTTGTGGCACATGGCAGATCAGGAAAGGGACAGGCAGCACACTGGCAAGTAGGGAGGGAAGTAGAAAGCAGAGCAGCAGATTGGGCAGAGGAAGGGGATTGGAGTGGCACTTGAAGAGGGTGCAGGGCTAACTTGTGGTGCACTTGCTAGAAAGGTTAGTCTTGGCTGAACTTAGGTCATATTCAGTGGCTAGAAGTAATATCACACCTCGAATGCTGTTAGCATCGACTGACCCTGTCAACAGAACTTCAGTTTTCTTACTGGAGGAATTTCCTTTCTGAAATAAAATGTTTCAGCCCCTGAGTTTGAAGGGAATGATGCTCCTGGCACAGGCTTACTTCTTGAATGCTAAGGACTTACCTGATCTTGTGTTCTTTGTTTGTTAAACTACCTATGCCCCATGCTGAGGATGCTCAAACCACAGCCCGCAGGCCAGATCTGACCACATAGTATCATCAGGCCTCTGGGGCTTGCCCCAGCTCTGTAGGGAGCCCTGCAGTCTGTGGCCCTGTGTACTAGACTGGGCAGCACAAGGCCTGATCGCAGTGCATGGGGCTGGGCAAGGGTGGTATAGGGCTCCCAGAACCTGATCCTGGCCCCATGCCATTCATCTGGCCCACAAGGCCAAAACTGTGAGTACCTCTGTCCCATACTGTCCCATACTATTCACTTGAGTGCTGCTTTTGGGCATCTACAAACAAAGGCAGGTAGCTATCCTGAGGAACACTGACTGTGCTCAAGCCCCCTTTTTATTGGAATTAAAACAAGGGGGCACATTTTTATAGAAGGGGAAACCCCTGCACAGAAGTTTGGCTGCTACAAGTAGTTAATGTTATATGCAATTCTGGGTCCAGTTTTTCATTAGAGATGTATTTTTCCTCTTGCCTCCTTTTTCCTCACTGTGCTGCTTCATTTTCTGCTTTACATGGAACAGGACCTAATAAATGTCATCTGAACTAAACTTTCAAACTCCAGATATTTGAGCATGACTTGAAATAGTCAAAATCATGTTGACTTCATTGAGGTAGAAAGGAGTGGAAATCTAGTAAAAGCCCAAATCCAACTGAGCACATGAACTTTTAGATGCTCAACTAAATCTTAAGACCAATCAGACAGTGATCAAATAGAACTTTCTGAGATATTCTTATTACTTAGTGTCACTAGTAGATGGTGTCAGGCAAGTTGAGTGGTGACTGAGACTGCCAGTGTTAAACTAAAACTCAGTCTTAATTATAGTCTTTATAATTGTGTGTGTGTCATTTTTGTCTGCCTGTCTGTCTATGAATACACAAAGTAGATTGAATTTTCAGTAAAATGAAAACACTTCTCTGGAAGACGGTCCCAGATCCTGTGAACCCTGCCTCATAGAAGTAATTCCATTGTCTTAGATGGAAGGGAAGGAAATAGAGGGCTAAACCACACTGAAGGGTTGAACTTGGGATCATATAGCTGTCATTGCAATGAAATTTTATGCAATGATAAACCTCTGTTGCTGCGAATGTCTAGGCACCCAAGCACAAGTAGTCGCCATCCCTTTTATTAAACCTACTTTCTTTGACCCCCATGCATTAACCTTTTGGATCTCTTAGGAAACATTAGCTGTTTTATTATATTCAGGAGTGTTTCAGCCTGGCTTTCTTGGAGGTGCAGACCAGTTCACGCTGACAATTTCTACCTTGGCATTGTGATACCTGAGTCAGATTCCCATTGGCCTGTGAAAGAGGTGTCCTTAGATGATGCTCAGACTCATCTGCCATATAAAACCAGCTGTGCTTCAATATAGTGAGTGTTGTTAAAGATTAATTGAAGAGAATTTTTTATACCCTATAACTTTCTCATCCTCCTCGCATCTTAACGTGGCTTTGTTGCTTTGGAGCCATAACAAACTCTTACTGGGAAGTCCACTGGCAACTTGGCCACATCATGGCTGCCAGCTTTTTACAACGGTCTCTGATGTTATCCCAGCATCTCGTGATGACTCATTTATGCAGGGCTACTTGAAGTTCTCCTAATGTCAGCCCTCTGGGTCAACTACAGAGGAGTAAATTACATTTTCCAAAATATCAATATCTCGTTAAAAGACAGCTATTTATTGATTTCATGTCCTAACTTGATTTTGGAAGTTCCAAATATTGACAAAACATCTGCCCTATAACAGTCTTCTCATTAGGGAAAGCAACTGGTGTGCAATTTATAGCAAGTATAAATTAATCAGATGAAGAACCCAGAAGACTTGCCCAAACTAAACCAGCAGTAAAGTTTTATTAGGTATTTAACAAGCCAACACATTACTGATTCAGCTGGGATGTTCTTAATATCTAGCATAATCTATTAAGCATTTCAGTCCCTAACTAGATCAGACGTATTCTCCATAAATTTAATATTTCTTTTTTTATATTTTCATTAATTACATTTCTATCAGCTACTGAAATTTAGGTAGCAGATTTAGTTTCAACTGACAAAAGTTAGAAGAACTTTGGTTACTAATTCCATTTTGTAAGTGACAGAGGAAAAGAGCAAATGACTATGTGAATTCTTTGAATAAGGGGCTAGTTTAGCTATAGTTGTATATTGGCTTCTCTTGCATTTGAGAAGAGCATCTTAAATCACTTGGAGAGAATGCATGACATAAGTCCTCAACCTTTCCAATCTGCTTTAAGTCCTCAGGAGCTTTACATGAGCTAGATCTTAACTACTCTCTGTTTGTTCTGAAAACTAATTCTCTCTGTAAAGGCACTTATGGACTTTGCTGGGTCAGAGATGGATTAGATCAGGCTTTAGCCAACATCCTGTAGCTCTGACTATTTTTAAAGCAATGATTCATAGTCAGAGGAGATGACAGGAGGATACACATCCTAATGATATTATAAGCACTGTACATCATCCTCTGTATCAGTGTACAACCATGTCTTGATTTTGTGACTTCACAGGCAGCATGCCACTCTCTAGCACAGGAATCTCCTGCCTCTGTTCCTTTGTGTTACCTCACAAATTCAGCTGTTTTTGTTGCAAGTGCATCAATCAGCATCTGTACAGATGGAGAGCAGGGTTCCCCCAAATGTGGGTTTTTACAATTTCAGGGACTCAACCAAGTTCCCATTGTAGTAACTGGGAGACTTCAGCGGGACCTCGATAAGAGTTTTATGTGCATGTGGCATACTTACCTGCTCAAGCCTCGGTGCACCCCGGGCTCGAAAATTCTCAATGCCGAGTAGGTGGAGCCCATCCACCAATCGGGAGAAAAGTGGGGAAGAGCCAGTGCCTCCCCTTTCCTGCAGGGAGGAGGCGAGAAGCCCCCAGATTGAGTTCGGACCTGCATGCTGCAGGTCCACTGGGCTTCAAGGAGTGGAGCCCCCCAAGGGTATAAAAGGAGTGGCATGAGCCACACAGGACAGCATGGCGAGCAACATTGGAAAGGGAAGAGCCTCCACCAAGATCTCTCTTTTGCCTAGTGGTGTGCAGATCGCTTCATGGGGTTCAGGCTCTGGGAGCCGCGATGAGGCAGGTCAAGCCTGCATCCCCAGCAGGGGGCTGGACGGAGTGGTGTGCAGACCAGCACAGAGAGCCAGTCCTAAGAGCAGCTTAAGGCTACTCGGGCCCCACACGGTGTGCAGACCGGGACATGGAGAGCCAGCCCTGGGAGCAGCCCAAGACTGCTCAGGATAGCCCTTGTGTAAGCCGCATAGCCGGTGCCCTGCAGTGTGGTCCAGCCCAAAAAAACTAAAAGAACCCCAGAGCCTAGAGCAGGGCCCAGGAAAGGGGAGGCCCAGGCATAAGGCTAGGTAAACCCAGCCAGCAGTAGCTAGATCCCCCCAAGAACTGGAAGAACCCTTCGTGCCCAAAGCGGGGCACGGGACGCAGAGGGGAGGTCTCGCTGTGAAGCAGATGGTGCTGGGAGGGGCCTCTGATTGAGCAGGGGACCCCGAGGCCCGGTTCATGGCTCCTCGAAGAGAACTGTAAGTTGCTGGAGGAGTCAGGTACCGCAGGGGAGGCGTTGCTGAAATAAGCGCCCTCCTTCTCGCTGGAGGGACACCCCGGGTGAAAGGTTCCCTCCCAGCTAGACCCATAGGAGGGGAAGCACCCCTTGCTAGCTGAGATCCAGGGGTAGATGCACCTTACATCATGTAAAACTGTGCCTTATATTTTGTAAGATTGTTATCGTAATTATAGATATGTTGTATAACATGTGATGGGATTGGTTTAGTTTTGTATAATTGGTTTCTCATTGGTGTGCTGCCTGTAACAAGGAAGCAGGATTAAGTACAGGGCGCTGAACTAGAGTAATGTGGGCCGCAGAAAGTAGCAGAATTTCCTGTTTAGTTAAATGGGCATTTGAAAGGTGTTGGGTTTTGGTTTTTAAAAGAAGTGCAGCCACTGAGTGGGGTACAGCAATAGTTAAGGGTGAAGCTAAAACAATATTTGCAGATGATTCTACAAGAATGGTAGCAGCAGCAACTGCTCAAAGGCATGGTGGAAACCCGGTTGTTACAGGATCTAAGGCTGTACTATAGTAGGCAGTAGGATGATATTTATCTCCATGGGATTGAATAAGTACCCCCAGAGCAAAACCATCTTCTTCATGACAAAACAGTGTAAAAGGCTTTGAATAATCAGGAAGTCCCAGTGCGGGTGCTTGTGAAAGGGCAGTTTTAATGACAGAAAAGGCATTTTTGGCTTCTGGATACCACTGCAAAGGTTCAGAGGTGTCCTTTAAGGTAAAATTTTGCAAGGGTTTTACAATTGAGGCATAGCCCAAAATCCATTGGTGGCAATATCCGGCCATGCCTAAGAAGGTATGCATTTGAGAGAGAGTTGTGGGCTGAGTGATGTTTAGAGTTGTTTTAACTCGTGCAGTTGAAAGGTGACGTTCTCCGGCGGAAATATCATGGCCTAAATAATGAACCTTTGGTAAGCAGAGCTGAAGTTTTTCTTTAGAAGCTTTATGGCCTTTTAGAGCAAGACAGGTCAAAAGGTGCAGAGAATCAATTTTACAGGCTTCAAAGGAAGGTGAGGCAAGCAAATGATCATCGACATACTGGATAAGGACAGAACAGTTTTTGAACTGAAGATCGTCTAAATCATTCTTCAAAATGTGTGAAAAGATAGAAGGGGACTCTGTATACCCTTGTGGGAGTCTAGTCCAAGTATATTGTAAGCCTTTATAAGTAAATGCAAACAAAAACTGACTAGCTGGATGAATAGGAATTGAAAAAAAAGCAGAACACAAATCTACAACAGTAAAAAAACAAGCTTCTGGTGGGATGCAAGAAAGAATAGTAGCTGGGTTAGGTACTACAGGAAAAATAGGTAAAACATCAGAATTAACGGCTTGCAGGTCTTGCACAAAACGATAAGTAGTTTTGCCCAGTTTCTTAACTGGCAGAATTGGAGTATTACAAGGACTAAAAGTGGGGATCAAGATACCTTGTTGAAGGAGGGAAGAAATGACTGGCGCGATTCCTTGCTCAGCCTCCTTGCTGGGAGGATACTGGGAAATGCATGGGAGCTGCTTTCGTGGATCTAGATGAATTTTAACAGGTTCAGCGGTGTGCATCTGCCCAACTTCATTAGCATGCTGTGACCATAGGCCAGGGGGTACCTGTTTAAGGATTTTTTCTTTGAAATCAGGGTTTGTTGTAGAAATAGGTGGGGTTGCTGGTTCAATCATAACTGCAAGAACTGTGCATTCATTTTCTGCTGGTACTTCAAGGAAAACTCCATCTGCTGTACAATAAATAGTACAACCAAGTCTACAAAGTAGGTCACGACCTAAAAGATTAACAGGGGTAAAAGGACTTAAAAGGAAGGCATGGTGGTCAGAGATGGGACCAAGAGTAACGGACAAGGGTTGAATTACAGGATGAGAAATTACTTGGTTAGAAATGCCGACAGCATTAAGTACAGCATTAGAAAGAGGTGGATCGGGAAGATCAAAAAGATGCAAAGTGGAACGGCTTGCCCCTGCGTCAACAAAGCAAGTTACCCTTTTCCCTGCTATGGTACATTCTACAAAGGGTCCAGACTGATCAATGGGTAAGAGTGGTGAAAGGATGAAGTTACTATCCCTCAGGCGGTCCTAATATTGAGATAAAGAATTTTGGGGAAGAGGCAGGGAGAATTGCTGATGTTGTTGATCTGCAGAGTTTCCTGTTGAAGGGGTAGAGGTATGTGGTTTGTTGGGACATTTTCCTTTCCAATGACCGGTTTGACCACAGTAAAAACAGGAAGAATGGTCAATGGAGGAAATATTCATTTGCCAACACCTGCATCCCCTTCTTCGGCCTTGTGAATGCCCTTTTCCCCGTCCTCATCCTCTGGGGTGATAAGTTTGAAGTTGCAAAACCATTAATTGGGCTTCATTATTTTCTTTCTTTCTTTCCTGACACGCTAAACAATGGTTGGCAATCGTAACTAGTTCGTTTAATGGTTTTGTTTGCTAGCCCACACAGATGTTACGCAATTGGTCTCCTAATTTAGGATGTAGGCCTTGGACAAATGTGGCTGCAGTTGCTTCCTGAGCGTTTTGGGTAGCCTCATTTATTCCTGAATATCTTTCATAAACTTCTTTGAGTCGGTCTAAATAGTCTGCTGGAGATTCTCCTTTATTCTGTTTACAATTATTAATTTTAGCCCAGTCAGTTTTCTTAGGACATACGACAGATATGGCTTCTAGTAAATGGCGTCGGGCAGTTGCGAGATCTGTCCCATGACCAGGGTCTCGCTGTGGCCATTCTGCCTCATCTGTTAGGCGTTGTTGGACTTCAGAAGGAGGTACGGCACGCAAAAGTTGGTTCATATCAGACCATGTAGGGTTGTAACAGTTAATAATGGTTTGGAGCTTGTCTTTAAACTTCTGGGGCTTTTCTCTGATGTTAGGAAATTCTTTAACTAGATTTCTTAAATCTCCAGGTGTTCAAGGGGCATGTACCGTTACCAAGCCTTGTGCACCTGGTAATTGGCGCAACGGTACTTGAATAATAGGGCCCTTTTTAGGGCGACTGTTATTTAAACCCACAGGGGAATATGATCCTGCAGAAGCGACCTCCAGACTACAAGATGGAATTTCCAATTCAGGTGGAAGGTGTTCGGGGTAAGGTGGTGGTTGGGCCAAACAAGAAGTACTTTCTAGAATATCTTCTACAGACTCATTCTTGGTCTCAGTCTCATGAGTTAGTTGGGAATATAAAGGGGTAGGAGATGCTGAGGGAAGATTAGCCTGGCCAGGGCTATATCCATTTTTCAATTGCTTAATTTCTGCTTTTAGTTTTTCTTGGGAGTCCTTAAGGCTCCTTACCCGGGATTCTTGTTGCCTCTTACTACCTTCTTCATACCAGTCAAAATAGACATCCCATTGAGTTTGAGGGGTCTTGCTACCTCGTTACTCTAGAATTTTTCGGAGGTGGATCAGTTTATCAAGATCAAAAATTCCTTCTGAAGGAAATTGTTTTGGAGGGTTATCCCTGGTATACCAATTCCACTTATTTAAAAACTTACATGACTTTTGACCATAATGCGCATACATAAAACCTGCTGGGGTTCCTTTTGGCGGAGTTGGGACATCCAACGACCCAGAGCCCCCCATCCCTCAATTCACACAGGGAAGAGGGTAAGGGACTTGATGTGCCAAGTTTGAACTGAGGGCAGTGCACGAAGCGGTGTCCTAACAGTTATTTGGTCACATCAACCACTGGTTACCTGGACAGTTTCCATGGATGGGGAAAGGATAAACCTGTCCGCTGGGTCATGAGGTTCCAGTTGGGCCCTCTTGCTTTCAAGTCTGCCTTTCTAGACAGCCTTGGGGCGACTAGACCCAACCTTAGTCTCAGACCTGGTCAGCGGCTCATATTCTTTCCTTTCACACAAGGGAACTTCTGCGCTGAGGCACGGGGTTCAAGAAGATTTCTTTAGTCCCAGCCTTGGTCAGCGACACCATGGAAAACACTCACACTATTCTCCAGGTTTCTATATTCCTAGTCTAGACTTTTCCTTTTGCTCTTTTAATTGTAAACCAGTTTCATACAAACCCTTTAGAGTGTCTGACAAGTTCCTATTTCAAAAGTTTGGATGGCATAAGCTCAAACTGGTTTCTCCATTCCTCACGGGCAGTCCTCCACCGATTAACCCCTTTAGAGATTTCAAAAGGTCTCTTACCTTGATTTGGCGCCTGGGGTCGGTACTGTCAGCTGGGCGTTGCCATCCAAGTCACGGCACCAAGAATTGTGGAAGAAACAGGCTTCAATCTATTGTTTGGTCACAAAGTTGTCAGAGACCTTTATTATACAAGCAGCTGCTGGGGAGAGCACTGGACAGACAGAGCTTCCTCTTATCAGTCCCACATGCCCCACCCCCCAACAGACAATTGAAGCAAGCCTTTTATATCTTTCAATTCTGGTCACATGACACAAGATATAACAAGTCAAAGAAACTGGTTTGAACCAGAAAGTTGCAAGAGGGCATAGACTGTGGTTTGACATATTGACCTCATAGATCTACTCAGCTCAACAAGGGAAAAGGGTGGGAGAAAGAGCAGATTGCAAAATAGGCAGGGAAAAAGCAATCATTAGCAAATAGTACACTAACTCAAGAAGTCAGCAGAAATTAAGGCCTGGGGTTTTCTGCTTCCACAGAGCCCATCTGCCAATCAGAAGCAAGCCAGGGTAAGCAAGGCCACGCCCTTTCCCCAAAGAGAGGTGGCAAGGAGCAGTCTGGACCTGGTTTGAGACTGCACCCTGCCAGGTCTGGAGACCTATTGGGGGTGGAGCCCCTGAAGTGTATAAAAGGAGAGTGTGCTCAGCATGCTGGGGGGAGAGACATGGTGAGGGATGGCAAGGAGAGAGGAGCTCCAGAGACTACCATCCTCGGGACCCCGCCTGAGCTTCAACAGTGCCCAGATTGGCACACGGTGCTCAGAGTCTAGGAGCTGCTTGAGGTGGCTTGAGCCTGCAAACCCGGCAAGTGGCTGGGTAGGCGGTGAGTGGATCGGTGCACAGAGAACCGGCCCTGGAAGCACCTTGAGGCTGCTCAGGCCTCACATGGTGTACAGGTCTGAGCACTGAGAGCTGGCACTGGGAGCAGCTTGAGGCTGCTCAAGTTAGCAGGCCAAGTAACCAGAGCCCCGCAGTGTGGCTCTGCATTAAACTAAAAGAGCCCTGATGCCCAGAGCAGGGCCCGGGGAAGGGAAGACCCCCTGGTGTGAGGCCAGGGAACCAGAGCCAGTTAGGTCTTGGTTCCTGTGGGAGTGCTCTGGGTGCCCAGTGCAGGGCACCAGGCCATCAAGAGGAGCCAGAGGCACCACTGGAGGAAGGCCCTCACAGGACTGGCCACCAGGGGATGAGCCTTGGCTACTTCAGAGTGGAAGTGTGAGTTGCTGGAGAAGTGGGTCCCACAGGGCCTCCACCCTCCTCCATTGTGGGAGGTGGCATGTCCACATCCCGTGGCCCTAAAGGGGAGGGGCTCCAGGGAACACCCCAAGAGGTGCTGAGTGCACCCCCATATAATTGTGATTGTTGTTGTTTCGTACTGTAGAGGTTAATATAATTATGGGTACAGCTTAAGGGAGTTTATATGGGTTTATTTGTCTTCATTGCCTATATGTGTTTATTGTCTATTATCAGAACTTACCTGTATGGTTGCCTGTGTACGTTTATGGTATTGCTACCTTAACTTACCTGGGTTTATCTAAGTTGATGTTCATATGTGTTTATTGTGTTGATGCCTTGACTTACCTGTTCCAAAGTGTTAATGCTTATTCTGTGCAAGGGGGTTAATTATTGCATATGCTGTGAGTCACCTAGTTCATGTTTTTTCAGTCCCTCAAAGTGGTGCAATATGTTGATTGCAGGTTATTGTCTAAGGTGTCAGGTGTCGCATACTAATTTTACTGTAAATATTTAATGTTTCTTATTCATATTTATTTATTGTAGCAATAAATTTGTATATAGTTGAGTACTTTGTCTCAGCCTGGCTCTGTAAAGAAGAGAGGGAACTGCTCCCCGGTGGCAGGCCCCTCTCTTAGCACTCTGGCCTGATCGCCCCATCCCTTCCACTGGTGGACAGGGCACACTTCTGGGTGTACCCAGGCTACAAGTACAAAGAGATTAAATGATTTTTGGTTCAGGTCTCTGTTAGTTAATTTGTTTATTTCCCTATTTTGAGAGCACTGGGGTGGGGAGGAGGGAGGAGAAAAACGCAAAGATTCCTATTACAAATTCAGTCTCAGCTGTTAGACCATGGGTGGGCAAAATATGGCCCATGGGCTCGATCCAGCCTGCCAGGCACCTTCATCTGGCCCATGGACACCCAACAATAAAATGTACCCCACTCAGCCCTTCTGCTCATGTGGCTGGGAGCGAAGTGCCCACACACATCCTCCAATATACCCTGTTGTGTCTTACTCCCACCATCATGAGCAGAAGGGCCTGGCCTGCTGCTGCTGCAGGCACTGGGGAGTAGGTAGGGAAGTGTTGGAGGTGAAGGTGAGCTGCAGCTGGGCTGGGCCAGGGATGGTGGAGCTGGGGCTGGTGGCAGTGTGGAGCCCACACCCAGGGTGGTGAAGGGAGCACAGAGCTCTGCTGGGCAGGGTGTGGGTGTGAGGGAGGGTGGGGACCCCCTCCACACTCCCCACCTATGATGCACAGACACTGCCCCCAGCAGCAGGAGGTGGGGGTGCCTGTGCCCAGAGCAGGCATTGGTGCCTGGAGGCACATGGCTGTGGCCAGAGCTGCAAGTGGGGGTGAGGAGTGCAGCCTGCCTGACTTGCCTCTATTGTGGAGGCTCCATGCAGTGTGCCTGCTGCTCCTGTGCTCATGCGGCACCAGGGAAAGCCCCATGCTAGATCTGGCTGCCTTTCCTGCCTCCTGCTGCACAGGTCCCGGTACTCCACAGGGAAGCAGGGGCTGGGGCTCCCCTCCACTTCTGGCAGAGTCCGAGGACCTGTGTGGCAGCAGAGGTGGCAGGGGGTGGAAAGCAACTGGCTCCAGCATGGGGGTTTCCCTGCTGCCAGATGAGCAGGGGAGCTGCAGGCACACCATGTGGAGCTGCTTTGATAGAGGTGAGCTGGGCAGGCTGTTCTTCCCCCCCCCACGCACAGCACTGGTTGGAGCTGCATGCTGCCGGGCACCAGCGCCTGAGTCAGGCACAGATGCCCTGAGCACCCCTGCCTGCTGCTGCTGGTAGCAGGGGCTGCACATCATGGGGGGGATTGTGTGGGGCATCCCCACATCCTCCACCCTCCTTCACACCCCACAAACCTCACACACCCACACTCCCCATACCCCACCATACACACACAGTTTCCCCCACATCCCACCATACACACACTGACACCCCAAATCACCCCCCCACACTATATACAAGAGTAAGACTTTATTTTTGAGTTATTATGCAGTCACCTCTATATATACAGTACACAAACACAAATCATGACAATTTTTTTTTAATAATAAAATTAAAATATGTTATAGTAGGTGTTTGACTTTTAGTGTATGATTTTGTTTTTTCTGGTTCCAAGATGGCAACCTTCCCCTGCCAAGAGGAGTATTGCCAGGGGACAAGGGGAGGGACTTCTGGTGGCAAATGTCAGGAGTTATGGGTGGGACTTCTGGTTCCAATATTGTGACCAGAGGGGGGCAACTGTCAAGGGGTGGGGCTACCCATGCAGCCCTTGACAGCTCTCCAGAACTCATTAACCAGCCCTCCAGCTGAAGTAATTGTCCACCCCTGTGTTAGACAGTTATTTGCTTTTTCATTTTCCTCCTTTTCTTGTTGTTCTTATGCTTTGTTATACTTGTTCATCCTCTGTTATATTTTACAGAGGATGAGATTATTGGCAACACATACGGGGTACATGTTGGTGCAGATGCACCCCCTAGGATTGGCCGTGCCTCCCCTGAGAGAAGCATTGGTGGCACTTTTGGGTTTGCCTCTGGGCAATCTTGCTGCAGGCTGCTGCAGCAAGGGGGAGGGGTGCACCAGGTTTGCAGCTGGCTCAGCACAGTAGGCAGATAGATATGGTTTCTTTTTGGGTGGGGGAGGGAGATCAAGACCACCACAATGCAGGACAGAGTGGGGCAGGGGCAAATCATTCACCCCCACCCCTGACCTACTCCCTCCTGCACTGTGGGGCACAGAGAATGGGGCCCTGGCCAGGCTGGGTGGTGGGGCAGTTGGAGTTTGGTGGCTCCTACCGCTGTGTGCACTGTGGGATAGCTGGGGAAGGGGTGGCACATTCTCTGAACCCCTTGGCTCCAGCCCTGGAGAAGCCGCTGGGCTCTGATTGCCCCATGACCCTGTCTGGTCATGGCCCTGTTCATGGTGAATGGGGCCTTTGCTGGGCTGGGCTGGGTCATGGGGCAAGCGGATCCCAGTGGCTCTTGGAGAGTCACGGTGCCAGGGAGATAAGGGGGGCACATGCCCCCCCTTCAATCTTTGCATGGGGCAAGGGCGAGCTGCAGGTGTGAGGCAAGCTGGGCCATGTGCCTCACTGCCTGGCCCGCCCAGCAGCAGGACACATATGGTGCCATGCCGCTTTCAAAGGGTGCAGAGCAGGTAGAACCCAGCTCACCTTGCAGGTGCAGCTTGCCCTTGCCACATGAAAAAATCAGGGGAGGCCATGTGCCTCCCTTGGCTTCTCAGCACCATGACTCTGCAGGACCTGCCAGGCTCTTCCCAGGGATGACTTAGATGGGGCAGGACAGGGGTCTCAGGGGCTCTATCTCCTGCTGCTGCTCATCCCCCTCTCAATTTTTTTCCCTCTGCCCCCGGCTCCCCAGCTGGTGATTGGCCACTGGTGCCCCCCCAGTATTAGGAGGCACCAGTTGACCATGGATGGAATAAAGGAATTTTCCAACTGACTACTTTTGGTTACCGTTAAAAAAAATAGCTGTGTACAAAGATCTCTCTTTACTTATGGCTTTGTTTTATTTTATATTTTTTTAAAAAGACGTGAGATGTAACTTTAGATCCAAACACTCCCAGACACTGGGGTGATTAAGATACAAGTCTAAATACAGATCTGAATTTTAGGTTAATAGATTGTAAGGCCAAAGTATACCGTTAATCATCTAGTGATATTAAATTTCACTCAGATAGCCCCATATTTTGTGTTTGCTAAAACATCCTGTTCCTTATTAACGTCTAGAGAATCTAACACTTTGGTAACTTTTTCCAGAAGTGAATCATTCTAAAAATCATTCTTTAAAAAAAAAAAATCTGTATTTCTCATAGTAATTTCTCTCTCAAGCTTCCAGCCACTGGTTCTTGCTATTCCTCTCCTCCGAATCTGAATTGAATCTGGAGACCAATTAAAGGTCCAAATCAATTCAAAGCTTTCTGAATCAATTCAGAAATGATTCAGAGAGCTTCAGAGATTTGGGGAGTCCCCACTCGCTGCAGCAGGGAGCTGGACCTGAAATCAATGCTGGTAAGTTGGAGGGAGAGCTGGAGGAGGGGGGAGGGAACCATGGGGGAACCCCTGCCAGGCCCCATCCCCTGAGTGCCCCACAACCCTTGCCCGCTCTTCCAGCCCCCCCCCAATGGCTGCCCCCACCCAGCCCCAGTTCCTGGCTTTTAAAAAAAAAAAAGCCACAACTCACCAGATGCTGCCAGATGTGGGGGTGATTCTCACTGCCCCCCGCTGCCCCATGCTTCATCACCAAATCAAATAATTTCCCCCTGAATCAGCCAAATCGAAGTGAATACAAGTAATAATCCATCACCTAAACTTTGCATCAGCCACTCAAGGCCCTAAGAAATAGTTCTATGACTTCTATAATGTGCCCTATAGTTTGTGAGGCCAGTGATCCAGGCTTAACTGTAAGTACAGCATGAAAGGTAAAACCTTTTAAAAAGTTTGCCAAATTCTATATAATAATAATAATAATAATACTTGCATAGAACTTCTATGATGGGTCGGGAGCACATGCATTTCTAATGCACTTATAGTCCATGAATATAATTTGTGCTCAAACTGAACTTCAAGCATTTTTGCCCTTCCAGTCAATTATCTTTTTTTCTTTGTAGCCAGGAAGCACTCATGTTATCATGTCATTAACAGGCACTAAAACTCCTGCTAAGACTGAATAATTGGTGGTGATACTGTTTTAAACTGCATCTCTGTAGTAATAATAGATATTTACAATATTCTGGGTGCATTATATCTTCTGAAGGACTAAATGTTTTTTTTAAATGGGTTCATTAACCTAGCATGCAGCAGTGGTGGTGATGGCTTTTAAGATAAAATATTGCCTTGTGGCTTACTTCAACTGATTTTATTTTTGTGAAAGCTGTTTTTTGAGAGACATACAGATCATCTGTAATTATAGAGGTGCTGCCACTATAGCTATGATGGCAGAGCCCCTACTGGAGATGTATTGTATGCTGGTGGGAGGTGAGTTTCTGCCAGTTTAGCTATGCCATCTCACCAGATAACATTGGCAAAGTTAGCAGAAGCCATTTTCTTTTGGTAGAGCTACATTCAAAGAGGAGGTTTAACAGATGAGCTATAGATCATTAAGATCATAAAAGATCACTAAGGCATGTGATCTTTTTACCACCCTCTATCTGCATAGCTTTGTCAAAAAGGTATTGTAATGTAGCCAAGTAATACTAAGGTCAAAGATGATCAGGTTCTGTGTTGGTGGAGCTCCGTTATGAAGTAGTCTGTGACTGCAGTAAAGTACCAAGAGTGGATTTCCATCAGGATTTTTTGAAGTTGGGCAAATCAGCTGCATCATCCATGGTGCGTATTGCTGAGCACAGAAAACGGTTGCATTATGGCCCACTGTCTCAGGCTGTCTGGAACCAGCTCTCTGGATGGCAGAGCTGTCACTTAAAACATGCAACACGCTCTGGGAGCTCTCAGCTCCCAGAGCTGCTTGGATGTACACAGTGCTACAAGTGGATACCCTTGTGGGATGCATCTTTTGGGGAGAAGGACCCTCACAGATACTTTAGAAACTTTCTAATAAAAATGATTGATCTATTGTGCCTTCCTTCAGAGGCTCACAAAGTATTTTCCACATGTTAATGGATCTAATCTTTCTAACAGCCAGGGCTGGATTAATGCTTTGGTGGGCCCGAGGCAAACAAACTTGTGGACCCTAAACTGGGCAAGACCTCCCTCTCCACCCCGGCACTGCCACTTGCAGGGAGCGGGGCCTGGAGCAGTGTTGCCAAGTTTTGCAAGAAAAAAACCAGCACTGCCTTTAAAAACAAACCCAAAACAAGCCCAACACATTTCAAAGAGAGGGGCGTGGGAGGTGTGTGGGGGAGGGTTATGGAAGTGTGGCTGTATGCATGCGGGGAATCGGGTATGTTGGGGTGTATATGTGGGAGGGGGGTATGGAGCAGGGTGTAGGTGTGAGGGAGGTTGGGGATGTGGAGATCCCCCACACACTCCTCCCCCATGGTGCACAGCCCCCGCCGCTGGCTGTAGCCATCCTCAGGGCCTGGGTGGGCACCAGAGCTCCACCACCCACGGTGGTGCCAGCACTGCACAGTGGCGGCAAAGAGTGCAGCCCCGCCGGCCACCTCTCGCACTGGTCTCCACGCAGCCCACATGCAGCTCTGCACTACTGAAGAAAGCTTGCCGCCGGCTGCCTTCCCCACCCCCTGCTTCCCACAACCTGCATGGCAGGGGGCGGGAACGGCAGCTGGCTCCAGGCTTTCTTCAGTTGTGCAGTCACGTGTGTGCCACGCAGAGCCTGGGGCAAGAAAGGCAGCCAGTGGGGCTGTGTTCTTCACTGACCATGCAGCGCTGGCTGGAGCCATACCTAGGCCCCTGCGGGCCATGAACTGCCCCAAGGGCTAGCACTTCTGGTGGCAGGGGCTGTGCACCATGGGGTGGAGTATGTGGGGGACCCCACACCTCCCACCCTCCCTCACACCCACATGCTGCCCACCTGAGCTCCACGCTCCAGCCACTCCATGCTCCTTAGAGGATCAGGTCAAAGGGGGTTCAAACACAGTAAAATGGCTGTCATTTAACTTTAATGGGGAAGGAGAGAAGAAGTAGGAAATAGTGCCAGAAAAAGTATTGAGGACAGGAGGGAAAAGGGTCAGAAGAGAGTTTAGAGGACAATGAGTACAGATGTGCTGGTGGGTTTTAATGCTTGTGAAGGATTTACTAGACTTTATCATGTTAGCACAGGAAAGCAGCAGAAAGGGTTTAATTTTTGAAGATGTGATTAGAGGGAGAATCCATGGTGTTGGTGAGTCTGGAAAGGTTCCCAGTGTTTGAAATGGCTTAAGTAGGAAGATTACAGAGGGTCCCAGTAGGATCCGTGGCAAACTGCTTCACATGTGGTTGTCTCAGACAAGGGTCTGTGACCCCAGGAAAAACACAGGGGTGTGGGATGTGGAGGAAGCACCGGCTGACAGAAGGTTATGAAAGACAATGGCTGGATATTGCTGAGAGAAGAACATATAAGTTGCCATAAATCCTGAACTCCCGCTGGCGTGAAGAATGAGGTAACTTTCAATTCCTTTTCTGAGGAGGAAGAAGCAACTTGCAGTGCTCGTCCTGTTGCATAGGGGCATATAATGCTAACATTACACTAGCATTTTAAACCTGTTTAAATTTTTAAGCATGTTGTGGAGTCTCCAGCGCTTGCTGGTTTGGCAGCATTGTCTAAAGCCTTGGAGGTCCCCAAAGATGCTTTGGTGCTGCTTTTTTTCCTCTTTGCAAGAGACTCATAGATAGATTCATAGATGTTAGGGTCGGAAGGGACCTCAATAGATCATCGAGTCCGACCCCCTGCATAAGCAGGAAAGAGTGCTGGGTCTAGATGACCCCAGCTAGATGCTCATCTAACCTCCTCTTGAAGACCCCCAGGGTAGGGGAGAGCACCACCTCCCTTGGGACCCCGTTCCAGACCTTGGCCACTCAAACTGTGAAGAAGTTCTTCCTAATGTCCAATCTAAATCTGCTCTCTGCTAGCTTGTGGCCATTGTTTCTTGTAACCCCCGGTGGTGCCTTGGTGAATAAATCCTCACCAATTCCCTTCTGTGCCCCCGTGATGAACTTAAAGGCAGCCACAAGGTCGCCTCTCAACCTTCTCTTGCGGAGGCTGAAAAGGTCCAGTTTCCCTAGTATCTCCTCGTAGGGCTTGGTCTGCAGGCCCTTGACCATACGAGTGGCCCTTCTCTGGACCCTCTCCAGGTTATCCATATCCTTCTTGAAGTGTGGCACCCAGAATTGTACGCAGTACTCCAACTGCGGTCTGACCAGCGCCCGATAGAGGGGAAGTATCACCTCCTTGGATCTATTCGTCATGCATCTGCTGATGCACGATAAAGTGCCATTGGCTTTCTGATGGCTTCGTCACACTGCCGGCTCATGTTCATCTTGGAGTCCACTAGGACTCCAAGATCCCTTTCCACCTCTGTGCCACCCAGCAGGTCATTCCCTAGGCAGTAGGTGTGCTGGACATTCTTCCTCCCTAGGTGCAGCACTTTGCATTTCTCCTTGTTGAACTGCATCCTGTTGTTTTCTGCCCACTTGTCCAACCTATCCAGGTCTGCCTGCAGCTGTTCCCTGCCCTCCGGCGTGTCCACTTCTCCCCATAGCTTTGTGTCATCTGCAAACTTGGACAGAGTACATTTGACTTCCTCGTCCAAGTCACTGAAGAAGACATTAAAGAGTATCGGTCCAAGGACCGAGCCCTGCGGGACCCCACTGCCCACACCCTTCCAGGTCAAGACCGACCCATCCACCACGACTTTCTGGGTGCGGCCCTCTAGCCAATTCGCCTCCCACCGGACTGTGTAGTCATCCAAGTCACAGCCTCTTAACTTGTTCACCAGTATGGGGTGGGATACCGTATCAAAGGCCTTCCTGAAGTCTAAGTATACGACATCCACCCCTCCTCCTGTGTCCAGGCGTTTCGTAACCTGGTCATAGAAAGAGACTAGATTGGTCAGGCATGATCTGCCCGCCACAGACCCGTGCTGGTTTCCCCTCAGCATAATTTGCCCTGCTGGGCTCTCACAAATGTGAGCCTTGATAATTTTTTCAAAGACTTTGCCAAGGATGCAGGTGAGACTGACCGGCCTATAGTTGCCCGGGTCCTCCTTCCTCCCCTTTTTGAAAATGGGGACCACGTTAGCCCTTTTCCAGTCCTCCGGGACTTGGCCCGTGCGCCACGAGCGTTCTAATATTCCTGCCAGTGGCTCTGCAATGATGTCGGCTAGTGCCTTCAGCACCCTTGGATGGAGCTCATCTGGGCCTGCCAACTTAAAGGCATCTAGTTCTTTCAAGTGACTCTGCACCGTCTCAGGGTCTACACATGGAAGTCTGGTGCCTTGCTGCTGCCTCTCTACAACCCCAGTGAGAGCCTTGTCGTGTCCCTCACTTAGGAACACTGAGGCAAAGAACTCGTTGAGGAGTTCAGCCTTGTCCCCCCTGTCTGTCACCAATTGTTTCTGCCCATTTAGCAGGGGCCCTATTCTTCCCTGGGCCTTCCTTTTACTCCCAATATATCTAAAAAACAATTTCTTGTTGTCTTTTACTTGGGTTGCCATCCTCAGCTCCATGGTAGCTTTGGCCCGTCTAACTGCCTCCCTACAAGCACGAGCAGAGGAGGTATATTCATCTTTAGTGATCTCACCTTGTTTCCACTTTTTATGTGCTCCCCTTTTGGCCCTTAGGCTGCCCTGGATTTCTCTGGTCAGCCAGGGAAGCCTCCTGGCCCCTTTCCCTCTTTTGCCTTGCTCAGGGATCGTCTTGCTTTGTGCCCGAAGGATCGTTTCCTTAAGGCACAGCCACCCTTCTTGGGCTTCCATCTCTTCAAATCTCCTACTCTGCAGTGTGTCCTTGACTAATCGCCTGAGTTCATTGAGATCAGCTTTCCTAAAGTCTAGCACTTTCACCCTACTAGTTACCTTACCCACTCGACATCTTATGTTGAATTCTATTATAAGGTGATCACTGTCTCCCAAATGGCTACCGATCCGGAGGTCCCCTACCATGTCATCCCCTGTTACCAATACCAGATCCAGTATGGCATTCCCCCTAGTGGGACCGTGTACCTCCTGTGTCAGGTGGAGGTCCTGTACACAGGTTAGAAACCTGCGTGAGCGGTGGGACTTTGCTGTCTGCGTCTCCCAGCAGATGTCCGTGTAGTTTAGGTCCCCCATGACTACCGCCTCTTTAGCTTTTATGGTCTCCGAGAGTTGCCTCAGGAGCCCCGCATCTCTTTCTTCCCCTTGGTGTGGGGGTCTGTAGCAGACCCCTACCACCAAATCCCTTTCTCCTTGCCCCCCATGTAGCCTAACCCACAATCCTTCTACTTCCTCAACCTCGGATTCTGTCTTGATGAGGGTTGATGTATATTGCTTACTGACATAAAGTGCAACCCCCCCCCTTTCTTCCCCGACCTGTCCTTTCTGTACAATCTATAGCCCTCAATATGTACCGCCCAGTCGTGGGATGAATCCCACCAGGTTTCTGTTAGCCCCACTAAGTCATAGGTGTTTAGTGCAAGCAGGAGCGCTAGTTCATCCTGCTTGTTCCCCATGCTCCTAGCATTAGTATATAGGCACTTGAGCCCTGCGACTGGTGCCTTTGCTGCCCCCCCGCTCCGAGTCCCAAGGGGCCCATTGTTTCTTACCTTCTTGATTTTTACCTGTTCTGTAGTGCTGGTCTTCCCATGGCTTTCAGGTTTCCAATGCTCTCTTTCTTCAGGCTGAGCTGTCCTTGTGGGTGCCACATGGTTTGGTGGTCCACAGCTTCCCCTGCCCTCGTACTCCCCTCCCCCCGACGAGCCTAGTTTAAAGCCCGCCGGAGGAGATCCGCCAACCTAGAAGAAAACACATGCTTACCTTTGGGGGACAGGTGAAGCCCATCCCAGCTGACAATGTCCCTCGTCGTGATGTGTGGGTCATTGTCCAGGAAGCTGAAGCCTGCCTCGAGACACCACTGCCGAAGCTGCCAGTTGGTTTTTCAGATGCAGTTCTCCTGCCGTCTTCCTCGTCCGGTCACTGGTAGGATGGAAGAGAAAACCACCTGTGCACCAAACTCCTTCAGCACGCCGCCCAGAGCACTGTAGTCCGCCATCAGGTGATCGGGGGTTCTCCTGGCCGCATCATTAGTACTCACATGGACTAGGACCATGGGGTAGTAATTGGTGGGCTTGATCCTGTCCTCGGGGATGCTGTTTATAAGTCCTGACTTATAACTGTTCCTGACAGGTGCTTGTCTCATGCAGAGGAGTGCAACAGGGAAAATAGGCAACTAAACAGAAGAAGGGATAGATTTTCTAATGACAAGATCTAGGGGGTTTTTTTGGGGGGTGGGAATTGGCTCAGTAATGATCCATGAAACATCGCTGCTGTTTAGTAGGGCTGTGTGAAGCTTTGGTCCCTGATTCAATTTGGCAGGGATTTGGCTCAATTCTGTGGCTAAATCTCTGAATCTGAACCACATCAGAAGATCCTTTATTCTCTCCAAATCAAACTGGAACCCTCCAAATTGATTCAGAGAGATTTAGCAATTTGGACATAGACACAGCTTTAAATGTTTTTTCTATATGCCTCTAGGTAGCAGACAGCTCATGAATGCTGCGATGCTGGGGCGCATGGAGCATCCCACAGGAGCGTGGGGGGCTCCCCAGTGTGCTGGGCAGCAGACCCGGACGTGGACCAGAAGTACTTCCGGGCCACTTCCAGGTCTGCTGAGGAGCATGCTGGGGGCCCCGACATGACCCTCTTGCTCAGTGGCTGGTGCCTCCTGGGTCTGGGGGGGCACCCAGGGTCTCCCCACAGGTGTTTGCTGAGCCAGGGGAGCGTGGGGGGGGGTGTATGCACCTTGGTGGATTTCTGGGTTCACTGCCGAGTATGCGAAGGACCTCCCCCCGCACTCCTGTGGGATGCTCCATGCACCCCAGCATCCCAGCGTTCACAAGCCGTGCTGGTACCTCAAGGTATGTAGAAAAAACATTTAAAGCTGCGTCTGTGTCTGAATTGCTTATTCTCCAAATCAGCATTGAATTTTCGGATTTGGATTCAGTCAAATGGAATCAGGGACAGTGACCTGAATCAACTAATTGAATCACTGTCCCTGATTCAGGCTGAATCTGAATCAAATAGCATCCGCTTTCCATACCCCTACTGTTTAGGTTTACTTCAGCTATTGTAAATCTGATGCTGTTGAACTGACAAAATCACTCCTGTGTTCCTGGGGCAGAGGAAAGAGAGGAAAAGCTTGGATGAAGGAGAGCACACTGAAATGGCAGTGCCTGTGAGTCAGCCCCCATCATTCCTGAGAAGGGTGAAGTCTTTTCTTTTCAACTTTTGTGCCAACATTAGGACTCATAATTTTATTAAAATGCACTGTGCCCCCAGGCTCTTACTGCCAAGGTGACTTAATGTATCAGCCAGCCTCTGTTGTTAATGCTAGACTGAATTAACTTTCCATTCATCCCAGTTTATTAACATCTGGGGGGCTCAAAAGAGTGCAGATTTGTAAACTAGTGATACCAGCAACTTTTACAGCATCATAAAACATGAATTTGAGTCCCTGGGACAGTGAAGGTACTCCTTACAAATGCTTGCAAAACTATTTTCACAACCCTTTAATTTGCTTAAGTAAAACTGCTTCCTTAAAGGAAGAAAGACTTGGTTGCTGAGTCAGCCAAGAGACGACTGGGACTCACAAGGCCTGGATTTCATCTTGGCTTTGTTACTGACCTGCTGGGCAAACTTAGGCAAGTTCCTTCACCTTGCTGAAGCTTGCTTCCCTTTCATATTTTCTTGAGCTTTGCCTATTTAGCTATAAGTTCATTAGGGCAGGCACTGAACCATATTCTGTGTGTGTGCAGTGTTTGACAAAATGGGGTCTTGAGGCACTATGGTAATACAAACCATTATCAGCAATAGACAGCTCTTGGGAGACAGAATATTGCTGGACTCAAGAGTCTCCACGGTAAGGTATCGTTAACATTTCTCTTCACCATAATTTCAGGTAACCCATTAACGTGCTGCCAAGTTGGTCAGAGGGGCTGTCACAAAAATGTATTGAGAAAAGGAAGGATAAAGACTTTTAAATGCCCTAAGCTTGCTTCTCACTGTCCCTGAAGTACACCCTGCTTGCTCTCTCTGGCTGCATCCACATGAATATGGATGTTTGTTTCCCTGGGGACAAGAAGCAGCATACCTTATGTCACTGCTAGCTGTCTCTGGGGAACATCTATGTCATGCACCCTCTGGCATGCAGTAGGTTACCCTGGGTGGGGTAGGGGAGGCTGAGGCCAGCACTGTACTGGCTCCAGCAGCTTTACCTGGGGTTCTGGAGGCCTCCTGGGACTGCAGCAGTGGTGATCCTGCTGCTTGGGGCCTGGCTAGCAGCTGGGCTAGGGACAGACATTGCACGTAAACTGTTTTAAGTGATCAAAGACTGGTTTAAACCTGTAACAGAACATAAGTTCAGTGCACATAAACCAGTTTCAGGCTGTTTAAGAAGAGCGTGAACTAATGAGAGTGGCTTTTGTTTTATTGATGGGCTGATAAGTGTTGAGTTATCAACTCCCTGCTGGATCCCTTGCCTGTCAGATTGGCAGACAGTATGAGGAAGCAGGGAGAGGGAGATTGAAAAGCTCAGTATCATGAACAGATGCATGGACTGCACATACCCCTTTGCCTCAGAGTGCTAGCTGGGGTCTGGGGTCTGGCAACACTCCTGCCACTTGAGCAGCAAGAGGGGAAAAGCCTGGGATGGTGCAGGCAGGGTGGGGGTTTACACCCCTCCCTAATCAGAGCCTTCTGCCGAGGCCTGGCCATCCCCCCCCTCAGATCGGCAATGTGGAAGGGGAAGGAGGGCTGCTTTAGTACCCCCTGGCTTCTGGCCTGAGCCACTGCAGGCATGTGCCTGTATTTCTTCAGTTCAGAGTGGATATCTGTTCAGTTGCAAACTGGTTCAACCTAGGCAGGTTAGATTAACCTGCAAAGATTGAATCAATTCAGGCTCAGGCTTTTTGAATGTCTGACCCTAGCCCTGGAGTGTGGCAACAGCCGGCCAGGCTCCAGTTTTGGGTGTCCTGCACTGTCCCTGTGTGCACTGCCCCACTTCTTTTTTTGCATGGGTTTTTTTGACCCTGTCGTTTCCTGGGGTCAAAACACTCCCCTGAGCTGGTAGCTTGCAGCATGGAGAACAGTTGAATGTGTGGTATGTGGTGCTGCAGATGTCTGCAGCATCAAATACTACACAGCTATGCTTGTCTGGACACGGCCTCTGAGAGCCTGATTTATTCAGATACTGCTCCGGGTTATAAAGGTAAGGTCATCTAATTAAGGATAGAGGCAAACATGTGCCTTAGGTGTCCAATCAGTGAGCTCAAATATCAAATGCAGCAAACAGTTAATCCATAGCGTGAAACGTATTCACTCAAAATACTGAAACAATTGTGAGTAATGAACCTATTAGGAATAATCTCAGTTGGATGATTCACAAAAGCAGAAAAAAGATGATAAATGCATGCTATAAATTATTCAATGCAATCATTCACTCAGCTGTAGTAGTAATGTTCATGTGGGCAGCAACAGACAGCTTTTTAACCAGATGAGACGAGAACACATTTTTTGCATTTTAAACTTCAGTTGTTTAGATCTATGATATTAAAATATGTAAAACAGATGTATTTATCCTAATACAGACTTTTGTTTCATAAGTATTCTTGGTGACTTATACACATATATAACTAATATATATATATAAAAGTATAACATTTTTCCTTTGGGTACAAATACATGACAATTTTCTTGCATTCAGACTGGGTAAGGTAATTCTACCCTATTGTTTGAAATAAAGTAAAAAAGTACAGAATTGTGTCCCTTTTCTGGAAGACTAAACAAAAGCATTGTTATTGATTGAAAAAAATATTTATTTTTTTTCCTTATATATCTATATTTTTTTTCATATTTGAATCCTATTCAGTGGTAAAATAACATCTTTAACCTGTCATCTTAAGTTATAAATGTGAAGTATAAACATAAAAGTCTGAACTCTGATGCTGTAATGTTGAATAGTTGGCATGTAAGCTTAGTCCCACTAATCTCAATGCATCTGGCACTACAATGCAGACTACCTTTCAGGTAATGTATATAATAGCTTTCTTGAAACTGGGTGGAGCTCAGGACTTGGCTTACCATATATATCACTGGGGAAAATATGGAAAGCTAGTTCTCTTGCCTCTATCTCATGAACATTAAGGAGTGAACCTGCCTAGTTACAGGGGATGCCCTCTAGGCAATAGCAGAGAGAGCACAATTGAATACCTGGATTTAAAATTATTGCCAGAAATCATAGCTTCAGCTTCTATACCGTATGCCCTACTGGCACCAGTTTTGAAATGTTTTAGCATAGTTTTAAATCTAAGTCCAGTTCAGTGATCTCTGAAATTAACAGCAGCTTTGCCTCCTGTCATGTCCAGTTATCCCAGTAAATACTATTCTTGGGATAAAAGTTTTTAACTCTGGCAAGTCTACGCAGATGAAATACAGTTGTTGTTTTTTTAAACTAAAGTCCTTGAACTCATTATGAAGGAAACCGGCTGTGAAACAAGCTGTTCTTGCAAATATTACTTGGCAAAATACCATTGTGCCCTAATACACAGCACTGTATATTTCCAAACTGCCAGTACAAGTATTAAGCTTGAATCCTTGTAATACTTCCATTAGGTACAATAGGTTATGAAGCATGAACATCCCCATTCTAACTACTGAGGCTAATCAACTGTATTATTCTTCCTCTCCTCCTCCCTCTTTCAGTTCCATCACTGATCTTGAAAACTTATGAACACTCCAGGATGGGCCTGTTCTTACTGTTCATGTTGTGAAACACTTGGATAACCCTCCAGTGGCAAGATACTGTAAAGTTGCTGACTCTGTATCAGAACTAAATAATTCACTCTGCTTCATTGATGTACCATAGTCCAACTTCTAAGCATTCTGAAACTCTTAAATAAGTAAAGATAATCAGTGGTATCAGACTGCACGTGTATTGGAGGTTCTCTCTTCTGTAAAAATGCAGTACTGTTCATTAGCGCTGGAAGATCTCTTGATCTTAGCTATAAAGCTACCTTAACTAAACCTATTCAATAGCATTTTAAAAATCTATATTAAATACAACACAGTTCATTCTGGTATCTGTGAAACTTCATGGGTAGTAAAGATTTTTGTTAAATACTTTACCTATTTTTGTTGGCACTAGATTTATGAGCCAGATACCTTGTTCCAGGTGAACCCAAACCCTCAGACCAGCCATGACTACTTCCATTCAACAATAGGAACATTTTATTGATACATGGCGATAGCAGATAAGAGTAATGCAGGCAAGGCAAACAAAATACCCCCTACCCCCAATAATTCTATATCTACTAGTTCCAGGGTTCACAGGGGGACAGTACACCTGGCCAGTATGCAAGCTTCACCCTGTGGTTCTTTCTTGAATATCAGATGTGAGCAGTGGGATATACAATAGGTCATGCTTTCCTCATTGTCCAGCTGGACTGATCAAATAGCTTGATGCCATGGTTAGCACCACCAGTGTCCCTCATCCTGGAAGAGGCTAGAAAAATGCCACAGGTCAGGCCCTTCGTGTGCAAACAGCACACTTGGTCTTTATCAGGATGCCACCATTTTACTTCTTGTTCCAAATCTTTGCACAAATTCTGGGAATTAATGAAGCTATATTGCATTACAATTCCCACTATAAAAAGCTTAAAATACATATCTAGTGCAAACAAAGCAAAACAAGAAAAAGCAGAACAAACAAAAGAAAAACAGTAAAAACAAATGGTCAATCTGGCCTTCCCAATTTTTGGCATGGATGAACTCTTTGAGGCCCTGGAGGCGATGCTCTATATGATGCACCATTTCCCATAGCCACTTTGCAGATATTTCTAGTCTAGGGGCAGGCAGTTATTTCAGGCAGTAGCCTAATAGGGCATGTCCAGATGAGTGCTCACATGGCCTTTGAGACGGGGCAAGAGGCACGTGCAGGAATGAAAGTTTGCAGTGTGGGGAGAAAATTAGACCCCTGGATATCCAGGGGTCTAGAAAAATTGACCTTTAAAAAGGCAGGGCAGGCAACCAGAGGCTGGGTCCTCCACAGAGACACTCTGGCTGCCTCTGTGGTTGGCCCCTTGCCCTGGTGCTGAAAAACACAGCAGGCCAGGCTGTGTGTTCAGCACCCGGGCTCCAGTACTGGTGAGTAAGGTGTCAGGGAGGCTGGAGGAGGGGGAGGGGACCATGGGGGGGACCGACCCCTGCCCTGCCCAACCCCACCCCCTGCCAGCTCCCCTGACCCTCTGATCACTTTCCTGCCCAACCCCACCCCCCACCAGCCCCCCCAACCCCTCCCCCTATCACTTCCCTGCCTGGCTCCTCCCCCTGCCAGCCACCCAAGCCCCCGATCACTTTTCTGCCTGGCCCCTCCACCCACCAGCCCCCCTGACCCCTCCATCACTTTTATGCCCAGCCCCACCCCCTACCTGGCCCCATCCCCCCAAGCCCCCCTGATCCCTGCCCCCCACCCCAGTGCAGGCAGAGGGACAGCCCCAGCAGCCCCAGCCTGGGCCCTGCTGCCCAGGCGGGCTCTGCCAGGAGCCCTGGAGGCCCCCCCCCGCCCCTGGTTCTAGGGTAAATAAGGCTTTTTTTCCATTTTCTTCTTTCTTCTTTTTTTCTTATTTTAAAATGAAGGTGCCTGGGGTTGTGGGGGCAGTCATGGAGGCCTGGAGGTGCAAGTGGAGGGTGGGGCTGGGCAGGGCAGCCACTGGGGGTTTTGGGGGAGTGGGGGGTGGGGCATGTGGGCCTTGCAGGGGGGGTGGTGGCTCCTGTTGGGTTGGCAAACCTCCTGTTGTGGGGCCATAACCCCTGTGTGGGGGCAGCAAAATATATATTCATGAAATATGTATTTAGAATTCACTTTATTATTATGATAAGAGATATGCTTTAACACTATAGATATATCAATAAAACATTGTCCAACTGATCGCTCTTTCTCTCTTGTTTTACTTGTGGAAGAACATGGATTTGCGGGTATTTTACAGAGTGACTTTGGAATTTTTTTTTTATCAGGGACTTTTCAGTTTTTCAATAGGGAACACCAGAATTCCTGCTAGGGAGGCCAGTGGCAGGACCCTGCCTGCTCAGAGCTGGCACCTTGGACCCAGCTGGCTGTGGCTGACCTGGCCAGTTGGGGCCAGGAGAACATGCTTTGACAGTTCAAAGCAGGCCACCACACCCAGAACATCTTCCGGGCCATAGCTGCCCAGGTGGCCAGGTAGGGGGCACACATGGCAGTAGTGCCACACAAAGGCCAACCCTTCAACCACAGTCCACTGGCAGCTGGTCCAGATGGGCAGATGTCTCTACTGGCTCTGCTGTCCCCATCTGGGTCTGGCAGGTGCACACTGGGTCACAGCCAGGTAGCAGTCCCCACCCCACTGCCAGACTGCGGCAGTGGGTAAAGGGTGCAGGGAACTCTCAGGGCTGCTTCAGCAGTCCAGATGGCACAAGGGGTAGTATCCCCAGGTACCAATTGGCTGAGCCCCACAAGCTCCTGTCTGTTTGTATCCTTCAAGTATTGTGGGCTCTAAGGCCCACCTAGCTAACTAATAGCCCCTGCTCTGTGGGGCCAATGGGTGAAAGATACAACAGAATTCTTAGGACAAATAAGGCAAAAAACAGGATAGTAGTGTTGTGTGGGTCAAAGGGTCAAAGTGTGAAAATAAGTGCACCTGAGGGGGACACCGAGCAGAGCTCCCCAGGCCACACCCACAAGTCCTCAAAGGCATCCAAGGAGCCAGTGGATGCCACCCACTGGTGCTCCAGCCAGAGATGTGCATGGACAAGTGAGGGGAAAGTGGCCCCACAGTCTCCGGGCACCTTCCTGGCCGTAGCTGAACAGGACCAGATGGTTCAACACCAACACTCTCCCACACAGGGAGAGACATTGCAGGAGCCCTGCCCATACCCGGAGCCACTCCACCACTTTTGCCTCCAGCTGGCGCCAGTTCTCTGGCAGGGAGGGATCTGTTGAGTAGACCCTCAAGTAGAGCAGTGAGCCCATGCCCCAGTGGATCCCGCAAAGCATGTGTGGGTGTGAGCCCACCTGCCACCTGTCACCCAGTTGCTCTTGACCTAGTTGACCTGGGTAGAGGAGGCTGCTGAGTACAATGCCTGGCAGACCTCCACCCATGCCAGGTCACCCGAGTCCTGGACCATAGATTCATAGATGTTAGGGTCGGAAGGGACCTCAATAGATCATCGAGTCCGACCCCCTGCATAAGCAGGAAAGAGTGCTGGGTCTAGATGACCCCAGCTAGATGCTCATCTAACCTCCTCTTGAAGACCCCCAGGGTAGGGGAGAGCACCACCTCCCTTGGGAGCCCGTTCCAGACCCTGGCCACTCGAACTGTGAAGAAGTTCTTCCTAATGTCCAGTCTAAATCTGCTCTCTGCTAGCTTGTGGCCATTATTTCTTGTAACCCCCGGGGGCGCCTTGGTGAATAAATACTCACCAATTCCCTTCTGTGCCCCCGTGATGAACTTATAGGCAGCCACAAGGTCGCCTCTCAACCTTCTCTTGCGGAGGCTGAAAAGGTCCAGTTTCTCTAGTCCCTCCTTGTAGGGCGTGGTCTGCAGGCCCTTGACCATACAAGTTGCCCTTCTCTGGACCCTCTCCAGGTTATCCGCATCCCTCTTGAAGTGTGGTGCTCAGAATTACACGCAGTACTCCAACTGCGGTCTGACCAGCGCCCGAGAGAGGGGAAGTATCACCTCCTTGGACCTATTCGTCATGCATCTGCTGATGCACGATAAAGTGCCATTGGCTTTTTTGATGGCTTCGTCACACTGCCGACTCATGTTCATCATGGAGTCCACTAGGACTCCAAGATCCCTTTCCACTTCCGTGCTACCCAGCAGGTCATTCCCTAGGCTGTAGGTGTGCTGGACGTTCTTCCTCCCTAGGTGCAGCACTTTGCATTTCTCCTTGTTGAACTGCATTCTGTTGTTTTCTGCCCACTTGTCCAAACTGTCCAGATCTGCTTGCAGGTGTTCCCTGTCCTCCGGTGTGTCCACCTCTCCCCATAGCTTTGTGTCATCTGCAAACTTGGACAGAGTACATTTCACTCCCTCGTCCAAGTCACCGATGAAGACATTAAAGAGTATCGGTCCAAGGACCGAGCCCTGCGGGACCCCACTGCCCACACCCTTCCAGGTCGAGACCAACCCATCCACCACGACTCTTTGGGTGCAACCCTCTAGCCAATTTGCCACCCACCGGACTGTGTAGTCATCCAAGTCACAGCCTCTTAACTTGTTCACCAGTATGGGGTGGGATACCGTATCGAAGGCCTTCCTGAAGTCTAAGTATACGACATCCACCCCTCCTCCTGTGTCCAGGCATTTTGTAACCTGGTCATAGAAAGAGACTAGATTGGTCAGACATGATCTGCCCGCCACAGACCCGTGCTGGTTTCCCCTCAGCATAATTTGCCCTGCTGGGCTCTCACAAATGTGAGCCTTGATAATTTTTTCAAAGACTTTGCCAAGGATGGAGGTGAGACTGACAGGTCTATAGTTGCCCGGGTCCTCCTTCCTCCCCTTTTTGAAAATGGGGACCACGTTGGCCCTTTTCCAGTCCTCCGGGACTTGGCCCGTGTGCCACGAGCTTTCAAATATTCCCACCAGTGGCTCTGCAATGATGTCGGCTAGTGCCTTGAGCACCCTTGGATGGAGCTCATCCGGGCCTGCTGACTTAAAGGCATCCAGTTCTTCCAAATGACTCTGCACCATTTCAGGGTCTACGCATGGAAGTCTGGCGCCTTGCTGCTGCCTCTCTACAACCCCAGTGAGAGACTTGTCATGCCCCTCACTTAGGAACACTGAGGCAAAGAACTCATTGAGGAGTTCAGCCTTGTCCCCCCTGTCTGTCACCAATTGTTTCTGCCCATTTAGCAGGGGTCCTATTCCTCCCTGGGCCTTCCTTTTACTCCCTATATATCTAAAAAACAGTTTCTCATTGTCTTTTACTTGGGTTGCCATCCTCAGCTCCATGGTAGCTTTGGCCTGTCTAACTGCCTCCCTACAAGCACGAGCAGAGGAGGTATATTCATCTTTGGTGATCTCTCCCTGTTTCCACTTTTTATGTGCTCCCCTTTTGTCCCTTAGGCTGCTCTGGATTTCTCTGGTCAGCCAGGGAAGCCTCCTGGCCCCTTTCCCTCTTTTTCCTCGCTCGGGGATCGTCTTGCTTTGTGCCCGAAGGATCGTTTCCTTAAGGCACAGCCACCCTTCTTGGGCTTCCATCTCTTCAAATCTCCTACTCTGCAGTGCATCCTTGACTAATCGCCTGAGTTCATTGAAATCAGCTTTCCTAAAGTCGAGCACTTTCACCCTACTAGTTACCTTACCCACTCGCCATCTTATGGTGAATTCTATTATTAGGTGATCACTGTCCCCCAGATGGCTACCGATCTGGAGGTCCCCTACCATGTCATCCCCTGTTGCCAATACCAGATCCAGTATGGCATTCCCCCTAGTGGGACCATGTACCTCCTGTGTCAGGTGGAGGTCCTGTACACAGGTTAGAAACCTGCGTGAGCAGTGGGACTTTGCCATCTGTGTCTCCCAGCAGATGTCCGTGTAGTTTAGGTCCCCCATGACTACCGCCTCTTTAGCTTTTATGGTCTCCGAGATTTGCCTCAGGAGCCCCGAATCTCTTTCTTCCCCTTGATGTGGGGGTCTGTAGCAGACCCCTACCACCAAATCACCATGAGGAGTATGTTGTCAGCATACGCTGACAGGACCAGCTGCACTGCTGGCTCCTGGAGCTTCAACCCCGCCACCTGCTTCTGCAGGAGAGCGAAGAAGGGCTCCAGGGCCAAGGTGTCCAGTTGATCTTGACCAAACATTTGGGCCTGCACAAAGCAGGGCCCAAAGCCAAAGGTCCACAGCATGCCTATGAGGTACCCATGATCCACTCTGTCAAACCCCTTCTCCTGGTCCAGGGATAGGATGGCGAAAGACAGGCCCTCCTGGCATGCTAGCTCCAGGAGGTCCTGACCCAGGTACAGGTTGTCGAAGATGGAATGTCTGGGCACCATGTATATCTGGTCAGAATGGATCATGTCCATCAGCACGGACCACAGGTGCAGTGAGATGGCCTTTGCTACCACCTTGTAGTCCGTGCAGAGCAGGGACACAGGACACCAATTCCTTAGGTCACGGGGATCTCCCTTCTTCAGCAGGAGGGCCATCACAGCCCTCCGGCACAACAGGGGGAGCTCCCCACTTCCCTCAGATTTGGCCCAGACTGCAGCAAGGTCTGAGTCAAAGACGTCCCAGAAAACCCAGTAGAATTCTGAGGTCAGCCCATCAATGACTGGCAACAAGGCTCCGGGCATCAGGTGGAGGGTGGTCGAAAACTCAGCCAAAGTGAGAGGAGCTTCCAGCTGGTCCAGGTCACCCACGCTGACCTGCAGGAGTCCCTCCTACAGGGTCTGACAGGCCTCTGCATCGGTTGGATCCAGGGAGAAGAGCTCTTCATAGAAGGCCCACACGCACTGGCACATCTTGCCTGGATCCGTGAGGGGGTGCCTTCACTCACCAGAATGCAGGTGATGTACTTCTTGGGCCCCCTCCTCCTCTCCAGGGCATAGAAGAAGCGGAAGCTGAGATCTACCGAAGGAGCTGGACGTGAGCAAATAAGTGCACTGTGGTCGCAATGGTCATCTAGAGCACAAAGCTCTTCCCGCCTCTCCCTACACTCTCCACAGAGGGACAGGTTGGTTGGGTCAGTGGCCAGTTGCCTCTCCAGCTCTAACACTTCCCCCTCGAGCTGCTCCCAGACCGCCTCTCTCTGTCGGGTGTGCCCCGAGTGTAGCCGCAGCAAAAAAGCCAGATGCGCACATTCCCCACATCTCACCGTCTCCAAGCCAAGGGGAAAGCTGTCCATTGCTCCTGCCAGGCCAGCCAGAACTCCCAGAAAGCCTTGCTGAAGCCCACATCCTCCAGCATGCTGGCAATGAAATGCCAGTAGGCTGAACCTGGACGCCCAGACCCTGGCATGGCCTGAGCCCAGGCAAGGTGGTGATCGCTGAAAGGGGTTGGCCAGATGCCAGAGGAGTGGGCCCAGGCAAAGTGCAGCAAAGAGATATAAACTCAGTCTAACCGGGAGTGGCATGCCTGCTCCTCCCCCACCCTCACCTAAGTGAAGGCAGGGGGTTCAATCAGGTGACAGGCAAGCTAGACGTCCATCAGGGAGTAGTCCATCAGGATCTCCCTGAAGACACACATGCTGGCCTGGTTCTGCTCCTTGTCTGACTGGTCTCTCGCATCTAGGGTGATGTTGAAGTCCCCACCAAGGACCAGGCACTCGCGAGGGTTGAGGGTGCTGATGTATATGGCCACCTGGTGGAAGAAATCCGCCAACTCCAGGTCTTTCTCAGGGGTGTACACATTCAGAAGGTTCAGGACCAGCCCCCGTACCTGGACCCGGAGGTGCAGCAGGCAGCCCAGCACCATCTCAATGTCCTGGAGAACCTCCAGCTGCAGGCCTGGGGAGAACAGGGTGGCCACCCCAGATGAGGTGGCTGAGAGATGATTAAAAAGGACCTTGCCTCCCCACTCAGAGCAGGGGGGCAGCAAAGGCACCTGTCGCAGGGCTCAAGTGCCTATATACTAATGCTAGGAGCATGGGAAACAAGCAGGATGAACTAGCGCTCCTGCTTGCACAAAACACCTACGACTTAGTAGGGCTAACGGAAACCTGGTGCGATTCGTCCCACGACTGGGCGGTACATATTGAGGGTTATAGGTTGTACAGAAAGGACAGGGTGGGGAAAAAGGGGGGAGGGGTTGCGCTCAATGTCAATGAGCAATATACGTCAACCCTCATCAAGACGGAATCCAAGGATGAGGAAGTAGAAGGATTGTGGGTTAGGCTACATGGGCGGCAAGGAGAAAGGGATTTGGTGGTAGGGGTCTGCTACAGACCCCCACATCAAGGGGAAGAAATAGATGCGGGGCTCCTGAGGCAGCTCACGGAGACCATAAAAGCTAAAGAGGCGGTAGTCATGGGGGACCTAAACTACCCGGACATCTGCTGGGAGACACAGATGGCAAAGTCCCACCGCTCACGCAGGTTTCTAACCTGTGTACAGGACCTCCACCTGACACAGGAGGTACACGGTCCCACTAGGGGGAATGCTATACTGGATCTGGTATTGGCAACAGGGGATGACATGGTAGGGGACCTACAGATTGGTAGCCATCTGGGGGACAGTGATCACCTAATAATAGAATTCACCATAAGATGTCAAGGGGGGTTCAAGAAATAATGGCCACAAGCTAGCAGAGAGCAGATTTAGACTGGACATTAGGAAGAACTTCTCCACAGTTCAAGTGGCCAAGGTCTGAAACGGGCTCCCAAGGGAGGTGGTGCTCTCCTCTACCCTGGGGGTCTTCAAGAGGAGGTTAGATGAGCATCTAGCTGGGGTCATCTAGACCCAGCACTCTTTCCTGCCTATGCAGGGGGTCGGACTTGATGATCTATTGAGGTCCCTTCCGACCCTAACATCTATGAATCACTCCAGCCACCAATTTGGTTCCTTGACTGGAGTTGTCAGGGTCTCCTGCAAGAATACCATGGGGTACCCTCCCTCCTGAAGGAAGGAGAGCACCCGGTATCTCCGGAGACCCTTCCTACAGCCGTGGACATTGAGGGTTGTGATCTTAAATGACCTCATGGCTGCAGGGGTGGAGTAGACAGTTCAGCAGGGGCCTCACGCATCTCATCACCCAGTGTGGGGGCCTGCCAGTTCACATAGCACCCTCCCATACACATGGAGGGCATCTGTGAAACTGCCAGCCTGCCTATAGATCCAGGTGTTGCAGCTTTGGGGCCCCTTGCCTTCCCTCACCAGCACCCTCGCAGTGTCAAGGATGCTGTCAGAAATCACCCCAGCAATCCAAGGCTAGCTGTACCTTGCTGGCAGACAGGAGGGTGTAGTCACGGTTAAGAAATGCAAGTAGCTCATCCCTGGGCACTGCTGGGATCAAGAGGTCTGCAGGCTCCATGGAGCCTGCTAGTTCTTGGGCAACCTCCTCCTGGACCTGGAGCTCAGAGGGTTCTTCCTGCACCATCTGAACCTCCCCCCCTCCCCCCGTCTGCTAAAACTCCATGCTCTGGTTGGGATTGGGAGAGCTCTGCAGCCCCTGGGACAGGGGTGGGGGTAAGGGTGGGGGTGGGGCTCCCCCACAAGACATTGGGGTAGTGTTGGAGTCCCAGGGGGGTCTGTGCTGGGTCCCCAATGAGATCAGCCCATTGATTAGGGAACCCTATCATGATCCCCTCTGGTGCGGGACTATGGGGGAGGCTGTAGGTGAGGTTTTCCTGGGATGGAGAGGGATGAGACCCACCAGGCAACAAGGTGGCTCTGGCATCTGCCTCGGGGTCCTGGGAAAGGGGACCTCCTCCCTCAGAACTCACCGGGGTGAGCCCCAGGGCCTCTGGATCACCTAGATCAGAGGGAGGAGGCTCTGCCCCCAGGCCTTCCTTTGGGCAGGCCTCAGCCTCGGTGCCGGTGGTTTCAGGGGGTAGGCCTTGGTCAGCAGAGTGAAGGGCTTCCCCCATGGGCTCCTGTTCAGGCCTATCTAGCGGTCCTGAAGCCACCTCCATGGGGACCACCCATTTGATCTTTCCTGGGGGTAGGGGGGGTCAGGCACAGCTGGGGAAGCCCCTGGAGGCTGGGTCACTCCTTCCGCTCATGTGGTGGTCTTGGGAGGGGGAGAGGAGTCCTCCACATCAGCAGGCTCCAGCTGTGCCCAGGTCTTCCTCTTGCCTTTACACCCAGAGGGGACCTGCACCCACTCAGCCCTGGGGTGGTCCTCAGGTGGACAGACTCCAGGAAGAGAAGGTGAGGGTTGGGGATGTGGGGTAGCCACAATGCAGGTATGACTGGGGGCAGGGGGGCCCTGCTCCCTCTTTCACCCTGGTTGCTGGTGCCCTCCCTGGGACTCAGTTAACTTGGTTGGGGAGTGGGGTCCCTCGAGCTCATGGGTGGGCTTGTAGTTGTGGCTGGAGTGCCAGGTGGGCCTAAGGGGGGTGGGGCACTGGTGGTAGGGGCACCCCTTTTTCCAGTGGGACCTGCAGATGCCCTTCCCGCCTGGCCCATGGGGCACTCATGATGCAAGTGACGCAAGGCATGGCCCTAGAAGCACTGCAGGTCCCTCAGTGTATAGAAAATCCTCACCAGCACCCCCGATAAGGAATTACCAGGCACCCCTCAGCCTCCAGCTGCGCTCCTGCTGCCAGCTGGATCATGACCTGGTGACAGAAAAAGCACATGTGGTGGAGCCCAGGGTCTCAGCACCCCATTGAGAGGGCCACCACCGGGGAGATAACTCTCCCCAGGGTTTGCAGCTGGGGAAGCGGGACCCAACTGAGGATATAGGGAGGGATGGAGCTTAGGACCACCCTGGTCCCCAGCTCTTCTAGAGGCTCAAGGGGGATGTACTCGCCCTCTACCATGAGCCCCTTCTCCACTGCCTTTTGTGCAGCGGCCTCCAAGGCAAGGAAAAATCCCCTTGCTATGAAAGTGGGATGCCACCACAATCTTGGGGGCCCCCACCACCTGAGCCAGGGCCTGCACCCAGGTCTCAAAGTGCAGGTTCTCCAGCTTTGGCAGTTGGCACTTCACCCCATGCCTGCAGGTGAGTGCCGGAAAGGGGGCCCACTGCCTGAGCTGGAAGGGCTGGCAGTGGAGGCTCCAGGCCCCCCAGCTTCAGGTCTCCCCACAGCTGCTGTGCATAGCTGTGGTTCCTTCCCCAGGAGACCATGTTGGTAGGGCCTGAGCTAGGGCCAGGGCCAGGCTGAGTGGGGGTGCTGACTGGTGTAGTGCACCTGGTCCCCTCAGGCGTTGGTGGTCTAGGCTTCAGGGCAGGGCCCTTGCCCTTTCCACCCCCAGCTGTGGAGGAGCCTGAAGAGGAGACCTTCCCTCTGCCCTTGCCCTTGGTCCCTGATGATGGGAGAGGGGGCTGAGGAACCCCTCTGGGGGGGCCTGGCCAGGGGAGACCCCCTGGCCCTGTTGGCTCCCTACCAGAGTCCCATCTGCCCCTGCAGCAGAGGTTGCAGGCTTCTCCACCCAGTGAGGAGGCACATGGCATCAGGGCCGGGGAGCAGAGCAGTGTCCCGGAGCTGGCGGAGCCTCACTTGGGGCAGGCAGCAGTTCCTCCCTGAGGTGAGGCAAGGCAGGGATGGAGGCTGGTGCAGGGGGCTGGTGCAGGCTCCGCCGGCTCCGGGGAAGTGCTCCACTCCCCGGCCCTTATGCAGAGCCCACGCCAGGCTCCTGCCCCAACCTCTCCTGGTGTGCGGCCTTGAAAACTCTGTGCACGGCCACACTTTTAGTTGTGCGTGGCCAGCGCACCTTAGAGGGAACCTTGCTGTCACCCTCAGTATCTCTATGGCGGTTCTCTGAAGTCCCCACACTCTTCTGGACCTTAACATTCACCCTATGGGTCTCCTTTTAATTTCCAGCCTTTTTTTCCTTTGACAGAGCTCTTATAACTCTGATGGCATTGCTTTAACCATATCCTTCCTGGTATGGCAAGCTTCACAATCCAGTGAAACCCCTTCAGTGGCCCCTTCTGGCCTTGCTTTATGCAAATCAATCCACCAAAGCTACTGCCTCTACAGCCTCTTATATTCACCACAGGAAACCCTGTTTTCTGGGGGGTGGTGGTTCATAACAACTAGATTCATCAACAAACCACATATAATCTTTTGGGATACTTTGAGTCCTCAAAAGAACTACAAAATCTCAGTTTGCAAAAAGCAGGCACCTCTGATAAGACCCTCCCCCTCCCCCCATTACTCAGGACATCTTCTGCTTAAAACGATTTCTCAAAAAAAACTCACCCTTCCTTTCTGCCTTAACAATCTGTTAACACTTTTCTTTCTAGGGTAGCCACACAAAAAAGCAAAGGCATCCTTCATCTCCATTACCACTGCACAATTCCTTTGACAACAGCATTTACAAAACCAGAGAGTTTATACACTTACAATTCCAACAGCCCCGTTGCCTTGCAACACAAACACATGTTAGCACAATGAACCAAAGCAACAAAAAGAACGTGCAGGTGTCCAATAACATTACACATCTCTCCCTTGTCCCCTCCTGGTCCTCCTAACATGCTAGAATGATTAGCTGCCTCCACAGACCAGGTTTTAGTGGCGTTATCTATTCACAGGGACACATAGGATCACAAGGTATCTCTGTTTCACATCCCCTGTCCTTGATCTTGGGGTGGGGCTGGATCCTTTCTACTCTTCTGTTAACCATGTCCGCACTCTCTGAAGCTGCATTGCCTGGTTAACATTCTGGCTTTACAGGTGCAGGCTATGGAACTTCCAAAAATAATTGAATTGTTTAAATCCCAATTGGGAAATGTAGATGACAGAATATTTTCTATGTACAGTAAGATTCTGTGCTAGCCCAGCCTTGCTGTGTACTACAGAAAACCAGTGGGAAGCTTACATAAGAACAAAGCTTGTTCTCTTTGGTAATTCTATACAGCTTCTATCTAGTACTGAAAATTCCTCAAAGATTTCTGCTTCTTTCCTTAGTATCATCAATAGAAATGCCTCTAAGGTGGTGCTGTCCAACTTCTAAGTGCCACACTAACAGGGACCACACCAACAGGGGCCATGAGTGCTGTGTTACCCCCACACTGCACCCCCTCCCTGCTGCACTATGTGGTCCACCTGCTGCACCATGCACCCTAGGTGCCCTACCCAATGCTGCTCCCCAAGCCGCTCCACTGCACCACATGTTCCCTTGCTGCACTCTGCACCTCCCACTGCACTCTGCACTACTCAGCTACCTAGGTCTATAGGCTCCCTTGGCCCTGTAGGCTGTACCACCCTGCCCCTTGGGCAGGGACAGGGAGCCTGGAGCCCCTGGCTGCTGCTGCATCTGGAGCAACAGAAAAAGCAGTGTCCTGGTGTGAGCCCGGGGCCCTCAATTTTATGCCTCAGTTGGAGAGCCCTACTCTAAGGAACATCTGCTTCATGTTAGTGAGAGATTCATTGGCCAGCAAAATAATTTTGAAATGCATTAATTTCTAAAAATAAAATGTATCTATTTGGACATTGTTGGATATATACGAGTAGTTGCTTCCTCTGGCTTCTTATTAGGAGTCCAAGGAATGATAACCTTTGAGCATAAATTCTCCATCCCTTCTCCCCAGCCCCCGCAGGAAAAAAAGAAGGAACAGAGTCATTCTCCCATATTTCTTGTGAGCCTAAAAGGTTATAAACACTTCTTTTCTTCCGCAGAAGGACTAAGCACACAAATAGAACTGGAATCCAGATGACACCCTAAAATGATACTATGTTATGAAGTGATTTTTCTGCATGTTTATCAGAAAAACTAATTTTATACATACAGTTTTAAGAATTATGATGTACTGTTGATGCTGTCACTAATGGATTTCATATTATAAAGTTACTTTAAGATGACAAACCAAAAGGCAATGCAATTAGTTTCCTTGTTTACAATTGTACTTTAGAGAAACATTAATAACAAATGGCAATATAATAAAATTTGTCATCCATTTCATAAAGAGGAATTTCATGGCCAATATTTAATTATGAGGATATGAAAATAAACATGATTATTCCTGGAATGTTATAATTAGAACAGCTATTTAGCTAGGCTTTAGATTTTAATTGTGTACCTTAATCTTAACGTCATACTGTTGCTGGTCTTAAATTCAAATATAAAGTGAAAATTAGATACCAGCATTTAGAATAAGGGATATTTGGAATAAGGGATAACTGGCACTTAAAGATATGTGGGTCTGCACACTGCAGTGAGACAGCCCCTGTGTTTATTTGACAAAGCCAAATCATCACAGCATGATAATTGCCATTTTACAGAGAGCTGTGATGAGCTAATCAACATGGTGATTTTACAAGAATTCTTATTTCAATAAAATTTACATAGCAAATGTTGATTAACAGTCTTGGTGTCTGTCTGGTCACAGCTTCCCCATCTGTCAAATAGGGATACAAATATGAACCTACTGCACGCTCGTGTTGTGAAGATATAATTCAGTAATATTTGTAGAGCTTCAGAAGGAAGGTGTAAATTATTGTAACCAATATTTATTATTCAGATAATTGAGAATCCCATTAGGTCCCAATTCAGCAAGACATTTAGCACACACTTAGGTCTATTCATATTCAGCACATATTTCTATTCAAGCAGGTATTTAAACTCCAATAATGGTGCCTTTGCTTAACAGCGGCTGGAATGAACTGTTGCATACTGTTGCATAAATTAAATGCATACTATTTTCTGCCCCTGAATCTAGAACCCAGGCAATACTGTTTTCATGTCCTTTTCCCCAGTAAAGTAGTGTCCAGTAGAGTATTTATAATTTTGACTCTTACTAATTAACGGGTTGCCCATCTTGGAGATTTGCCTGAATTCAGCCGTACCAGTATAGTAAACTTCTAGGGTTAATCAGCTTCCATTTGCACTGGTGGAGATTTTCAGTTTGTGAAATGGTGGTAAGCAGTGAGTCCCCTTACTAGGATGTGCTAATTATTTGCAAATGACAGCTATACAGATTTGCAACAGTGGCCCAACTCAAACCAGCTACACCACTTCAGGTGGGACCACTTAGAGCAAGATTGTTTCATAGTCGTTAGGGTCGGAAGGGGCCTGAGCAGGCCACTAAGTCCAACCCCCTGCCATGGGCAGGAATGAATGCTGGGATCAAATGACCCCAGCTAGGTGATTATCTAGCCTTCTTTTGAAGACCCCCAAGGTAGGAATGAACACCACTTCCCTTGGAAGTTGTTCCATATCCTAGCCACCCTGACTGTGAAGTAGTGCTTCCTGATATCTAGCCTGAATCCACTCTCAGTCAACTTATGGCCATTATTCCTAGTTACTCTGGGTAGTGCTTGGGGGAGCAGGGCCTCTCCCATTCCCCGCTGGCCCCCCCGGTAAGTGGAGGGGGGATTGGGTTTCACATGGTGAATATGGTAATTTTAGAGAAGAAATTATTCCCATCCACTCTGTACAGCAGTAAGGTAAACCAAATAATGTAAAACTGTACATTTGGGTGTGTTCCACTACAGTATAATTGAGTAAAAATGTCATTCAACAGGCACAGGGTGAAAGATCCCCAGAAATAAAAACTGAAAAACTCATTGTCTGGTGGTACAAAAGAATAACTGCCTTAATATTTATTAATAGATTCATAGATGCTAGGGTTGGAAGGGACCTCAACAGATCATCAAGTCTGATCCCCTGCCTAGGCAGGAAAATGTATTGCTATTCTTAAAACATTGTAGGATACCGGCAAAGCAGGGCATGGGTAAATCTGTATTGGGCATGGGCATTATGATGTATGCATGTAGTATTATTTACAATTAAGGGGTGTTCTTGAGAAATGCAGTGTGCAGGTAAGTATTGCTCCAGTCCTCATATTTGCATATAGGGAAATAGAAGAAAGAGAGGTTAAGAAAGTAAGAAAGACTTAGCAGCAGAACAAGTATATAAGCTCAGAAATTGATAGCTGCCAGGCTTGTGCTTTTTTCTAATGTGTGTGGTCTAAGATAGGATTAGGTCATGTCTAATAAGGTCCCACTGCTCAGCACTATGCAAAATTTCACTGCCTGTTTCGTTTCAAAGCTGTTTCAACATGTTTCACAACAGTCACTCAAAACAGTGAAATCGAAATGAAACAAAAAGCATCGAAACAGTTTTGAAACTAAATGAGAGCACTTGAAATGTTTCAAAACTTTCAAAACGTTTCAAGTTTCAAAGCAGCCTGGTGGTGGGGGGCAGGGGAGAGCCAGGGCTGCACTCTGTGTGGCTTCACAGCCCCACGTAGCTCAGCCTGGCAGGGAGTGCAGCCCTGGCTCTCCCTGTAGCCCACTGCTGGGCTGCACTCCGTGGGGCTGGTGGAGCTGATTGCAGTGCAGCCTGGCTCTGCCTGCCTCCGGCCACCAGGCTGCACTCCAATCAACTCTGCCAGCCCCATGGAGCTCAGCCCGGCAGGGGGAGGTGGAGTCCAGCCCCAGCTATCCCTGCCTCCCATTGCTGGGCCGCACTCTGTGGGGCTGGTGGAGCTGATCAGAATGCAGTCCCGGCTCTTCCCACCTCCCGCTGCCAGGCTGCGCTGTGATCAGCTCCACCAGCCCCACAGAGTGCAGCCTGGTGGCAGGAGGTGGGGAGAGCTGGGGCTGCGCTCTGGCTCTCACTGCCGGGCTGAGCTCCACGAAGCCCAGCGCTGGGTGTGGGCTGTGCCCATAGTTTCATGGTTTCATAGTTTCTAGGGTCAAAAGGGGTCTGAACAGATCATCAAGTCTGACCCCCTGCCCTGGGCAGGAACAAGTGCTGGGATCATAATACCCCAGCCAGATACCTATCCAACCACCTTTTGAAGACCCCCAAGGTAGGGGAGAGCACCACCTCCCCTGGAAGCCCATTCTAGAGCCTGGCAGCCCTAATCATAAAGTAATGTCTCCTGATAACAAGACTGAACCTACTCTCAATCAATTTGTGGCTGTTATTCCCTGTTATCCCAGGTGGTGCCTAGGGGAACAGAGCCTCACCTATTTTCTGCTGGTCCCCCCTGGTCCCAGCACCGGTCCCAGGCAGCAGCGGCAGCCTCCTGTCATCCAGTTCAGATCCGGGGGCCTGCATCCTCAGGAGGACTCTGGCACATCCCCGTAGCCCTCCTGGGGGTGTGAACCCCTGGATCTGCATGCTGGATGTCAGGAGGCTGCTGCTGCTAGCAAGTGTAACAACATTTGCTTTCAAGATTCTGAGGTGCAGTTTCTGAGAAACCTCTGCACCTATCTCCTTGAAACGTGGCACACTTCATGCCCTCAGAAGGGGCTACCATCCTTGCAATTTGCATCCAAATCAGGCAACAAGGGCAATGTTTTAGGCATTTTCATGATTCCCCATTATAGCCTATAGGCGAAATGTTGAAATGAGTCAAAACAGTGAAACAGTTTCACCGAAACAAAATGGGACAGTGCTTCAAAATGAAACAAAACAAAATGAAACACTGTCTCTTCAAAATGGTGAAATGGATGTCAAAATGAAATGATGGTGTTTTGCACAGCCCTTCTGAGCACAGAGAGCAAGATATATATAGATATAGTAAATGTAATTTCTGTAAGGTACTAAAACTTCTAGGAAAGTGTTAAAAATGATATTCTAGTGTTTTCTGGCTTCCTCTTTTGCCTCTAGTTACACATAGTAGTTGCCTGTTTGCAAGAAATACATATTGAAAAAAGAAAGGTTTTATATAATAGGAATAAGAGGGTCACAAACTTCCGCTAGTTTTGAGAAGCCTAAATTAGTTTGTGGTGCTCAAAAGGGTTCCCCATTTCCATGTCACATCCTTCCACTGCTATGGTGCTGATTGTTTGAAAGAAAGAAAACAAACTCACTAAGATGAATGATCCAAATATAAATCACTACACTATACTTTCTAGTCATTTGCCATTGTCAGCTTTCATTAGATGGATATTGATTTAACCGACAAGATCTACCAATCCATTTTTTATTTGTATCATTATTTAAAAATTGTTGCCTTCTAAGATTATGAATATATTGATTGGATCAAAATCTCCTCTGGTGAAATTGTATATTGCCTCAGGTTAATTTCTGGTGAATGTTGATGACTTCTACTGCATGGGCACTATTTTCAAATATGAATATTTTATGTTCAGGACGAGACTCTGATAGCCTTGCTCATACCAAAATAGTTCCAATAAAATCAGTACAAGACTACCCAGGAAATATAGTTGAACATAAGGATATCAGAATCGACCAGAAAATGAATATGAGCCAGCGGTGTGATGAGATTGCCAGGAAGGCAAAGAGAACTCTGGAGTGCATCTGCCAGTGTGTGGCCAGTAGATCCAGAGAGGTGCTCCTCCCTCGATTTTCAGCACTGGTGAGGCTTCAGCTGGAGTACTGTGTCCAGTTCTGGGCACTGCACTTCAAGAAGGACATGGATAAGCTTGAGAGGGTACAAAGAAGGACTACCCATAAGGTTAAGGGCATGAAGGATAGGCCCCCACAAGGAGAGACTCCAGGAACTGGGCCTGTTCAGCCTGAGTGAGAGAAGGCTGAGAGGTGACTTGATAGCTGCCTATAAATATATCAGAGGTGAACACCAGAACCTAGGGAGCAACTCTTCAGGAAGGCACCCCAAGAGAGGACAAGGACCAATGGGCATAAGCTAATAGAAAGTAAATTCAGGCTTGATATAATGAAGAACCTTTTCTCTGTAAGGGTCACCAGAATCTGGAACACACTCCCACCAGAGGTGGTGCAGTCACCCTACTTGGAGGTGTTTAAGATGAGGTGGATAGGGGCCTTGTTGAGCACATCTGAGCCCAATAACTTCCTGGCCACTGCTGGGGACAGGACTCGATGATCTCACAGGTCCTTTCTGGTTCTATGATTCTAAGCTGCTATGATTCTATCTATCTCTCAGTTTTGCAACAAGCCCAGAACAACCAGATTTTAAAACATAAAAATCTCCTTTTGAAGGAGATGTTGTTAGGTCATATCATCAACAATTTGCTTTTTCTTTCATAATCTCATCCCTATTGACATATCTGCTATAAATCCCATTTCCTATGAATGAGATGTATACTTATACTGATGTTTTATAATGTTGCTTATAGTGGTAATAGAGTTGGAATACTAAATTTAAGAAAAGCAAAGGGTTTTCTTTTGAGAATTTACTTTCTACTTACCAACCTACAGTAATGCAAATTTGTGGCAATATTTGAATACCATTAAAAGGAAATAAAACACAATACTCTTGATTTGGGGAAGGGAGAGAGCCAATGTATTACTGTTCTTGAATTGAGCAGCTGTCCAAAATTTGAGATCTTGAAGAGTGTTCCATGTCCTAGGGTCCTGGCACACATTATAATTATGACACAATTAAACTGTTAATTTTGCCATAAATTGTAACAAGCTACACTCCTATTTATCATGTCATACCTTGCAAAAGCAGCCACAAAGATGCTCCACATTATCCACAGTTATCGTGGATAATGTGGAACATCTTTGTGGTTGGTTTGTATCACACTTTAAGTTAAATGTGCATCATGTGCCTTAGTTTCAATTTGTTCTGTTTGCTCTTTACACAATGGAAATGAAATTAAGAAACCACATAGACACAGCTATGTCCTAAGTAGGCTTGTTTACTAAAAATATACAGATGTTGTCTTCCTAGCTACACACATGCTGCTGATGGGGTTCATTTCTGGTAGCTTCTAAACATAGGATACTGCAATCACCACTAGAGGTTTCACAAAAGGATAATAACCCTATTCGTATTAATTGAACAATTAGATACTTATATATTCTTAAATAACAAGCAACTGGTTTCTTTGGCTCATTTCTTTTGGATACTGAAGAAAAAATGAATTGAAGTGAAAATGAATGAGCTGAGGATGAGATCTTGGAGAATATTTCACATGTGAGGATGGCAAAGAAGCAGCTATGAAAGAAAAAGACATGGATATTAAGGCCAGTATCTTTGGTGAAAGCACTTCTGCTGCTCATTTCCTCAGGTTTGGCCAACTAGTCAAGATGGAGATAAAGATGGACATATTAGGTAAGTCAAATTGGGCCTGTGGTACAGTATTTATTTATTTATTTGATTTATATGCTGCTCTCCTCAGAAAAGGCTCAGGGAAGCTCACAGAAAAAACAAGATAGGTTATAAAACTAGATAAAACATTAAAATACAAAATGATAAAGCCAGCCCCTCTGCCACCAGATGCAGCCACCCGGAGCCTGGGGCTGACCTCACCCTTGTTCCCGCCAGCCTGTCACTGCTCTGCCCAGCTCAGATTGCTGGTGTCTGCGGTGCATGTGTAGATGCTGTACCTGGGAACAGTTTACTCTGGCTCAAATAGTTCCAGAGTTCATTGTTTCACATTAATTGCACATGTAGATACACCCGCTGTCTAACAAATTTTCCACTCAGTTTTTAACTACTCCTTGTAGCACTTGATGTAGCCACCCTGTAAAAAAGGCCTTCCTTATAAGTCTCTAGGAAAATCTGGCAAGGCCAAATCAAGAAATAACTTCTAGGCTTTAAAAGAAATTGTCTTTCTTATGTGTGCACAGCAGCCCAAACGGATGCAATTTTAATCAAAATCCATTTTTTGATTCTCTTGAAGTGATCATCAGCAAATAATGAGGTTGCTCTGTTTTGAACTGAACAATTGATGTCTCTCTGACACTTTTCTCCCCAGACAGCCTTTTGAGAGACAGCATTCCCAAGGGGGAAAATCCATGCAGGTCTTTTAAAACCCTGCATATTGGCTGTGCATGCTTAACTATACAATAGAGAGCAATATTTTGCACAATAAAGGCAGGCACAGTTCAGAAATCTACTATATGGAAGATTTCTCTTATCATAATGTTCCTACTTGCATATGATAACGTGCAGTCTTACCTGTTCAAGGATCCCATTCTGCCATGGGAATGGTAGAGCAGTGGGGTTGAGAAGGATTTTGTCTAGCAAGCAGTAGCTATGTTAGTCTGGGAGCTAGAGAGCTGGGATTGGATGTTCTTCTTTATTCAGTAGAAACAGAAATTTTTCCAGTTTCCTTAAAGAGTTGGTTTCTATACTCTCTCTGGTTTGTATTGTCTATACCAGGGCCATCCAACTTCTAGGTAGTGAAATGTCACATGTCCTGTGGGCTACAGACCCCATGGCCACACACTGCACAGGCAAGACACCGCAGGCAAGACATCACATTCTGGGGTCCCCCCCCAGCACAGGAAACTGGCCCTCCCCCGCACTGCTTGCAGATACCGTTATAAGGGATATAAGCATAGGTTCCTTCCTGCCCCCACTTCCACTGTGCCACCTTGCCTCCAGGAGCAGGGCAGGAAGGAGAAGCTGGAAGACAGAAGTGGGGGCTAGAGCCTCTGGTCACCATACAAGCCAGACCAACGTGGGGAGTGGTGACCAGGCGGGAACCTGTGGGCTGCATGTTAACCCCAGTTTGACAACCCTGGTCTATGCAGTCTTAAGTCATAGTATGAGCTTGGGCAGACTGACAATTACTTTATCAGGTCAGAATCTCACAGAGTTGATGCTTGTTTGGTCCACTTCCATGTCTGCATGGGAAGAAAATTTGCCTCTTTGGGCCAGATAGCCATGACTGCAGAGAGAGATTTGTCTTCTAGGATATAATGGAAATTCCACATTAGAGGGTAGCAACGTCTGATGGTTCAACCAAGGGACTGGTAGACCAGTGGCTTATGAATTATCCCCAGTTTTGACACTATCTCTGGGTGTGAAGAGTTGTTACAGTTATTCCAGTATGGAATGATAAAAACTTAATCTGTTACAATATATGCCAACATACTCCTTGAGTGGTAGCAGCTGGGGCATGCTCCCAAGTGACAGCTCCCTTTCTCCTTATGAAGCAATTGGAAGTTACATCTGTCCACAGCCTCAGTATCAACTTGCATGAATCATTTCTGTATCTGAATTTCTGTTTTTGTAAAATGTTTGCCCTATTTAGAGATCTGTAAGATCAACATGTGAAAGCTATCATAGAAATTATACTAATTTACTATCAGCATGTGTTTTACCATTTTTGTTTCATACATTTGGTGGCTCTTCCAGTACCTGGTGGAGGCAACTACTCCTTCTTTATTCAAAACTCTTTAAAATATATTTCTGTCCCTTTGCCATAAGTCACCCTTCTGTTGTGCTGTGGCCCTCTCCTTCAAAATTGGGCCCATGTAAAAGGTCTGGCAAATATTTAGACAAATAGAAACCCACAGGTGATGGAATTATTGCATTTAAGCAAGCCATGCTGTTTAGAGTGGGTCTACTTTCTTTAAAAATAGAAAGAAAAGCTGTGTAATACTCTCAAAGAATGGTTATTTATAGGAAACAAACCTTGTCTCTCTTCAATAGCAGATGAATAGACATATGGGACTTGCTCTCCCCTTTAATAATTATCATTAGCTTTTTGCTTGTAGGTGAAAGGATGAAAAGAAAAAAAACCCAAGCCAAATATGTTCCTTTATCTAATATACTGATAATTACATCATGGCCTGGAAATTTCAGACTTGCTTATTATAAAGTGACAAGCTCACTGACAAGGTTGTGGATAATGAAGTGTCTCACAGTGTCATTATCATTGGATTTACTGTGTAACTGCGACATGAGAGGAAATAGAGAAGGGCAAAGAGGTTAAAATGCAAATGAGGCAAGTTCAATCCTGGGGCATCTCTTAAGAAAAGGTACTGTTGTAATAGGAGTGGAATCAATAGGATTTTGTAGGTATGTGACAGGGTTCTGCTGAAATTACTCTAAAAAATGTGTGTCAATTCTGATCATATCCCATAACTAGGATATAATATTGGAAAAAACCCTTTAGAACCCTTTTGATCATTCCTAGGGAAATTCATAGATGTTAGGGTCAGAAGGGACCTCAACAGATCATCGAGTCCGACCACCTGCCTAGGCAGGAAAGAGTGCTGGGGTCAGATGACCCCAGCCAAATGCCTATCCAGCCTTCTCTTGAAGACCCCCAGGGTAGGGGAAAGCACCACCACCTTTGGAAGTCCATTCCAAATTTTGGCCACCCTTACTGAGAAGACATTTTTCCTGATATCTAGCCTAAATCTATTCTCTGTCAGTTTGTGATCATTGTTCCTTGTTACCCCAAGAGGCGCCCTGGTGAACAGAGCATCTCTGATCCCTTGCTGCGCCCCCTGATGAATTTGTAGGCAACCACAAGATCACCTCTCAGCTTTCTCTTGTGGAAGCTGAAGAGGTCCAGGTTCCTCAGTCTCTCCTCATAGGGCTTGTCTTGTAAACCCCTAACCATAAGAGTAGCCCTCCTCTGGACCCTCTTGAGTCTATCAACATCCTTCTTGAAGTACGTCGGCCAAAACTGGACACAGTACTCCAACTGCAGTCTGACCAATGCTGCATAGAGGGGAAGTATCACCTCTTTGGATCCATCTGTCATGCATCTTTTCTGATGATTTTGTCACACTGCCGACTCATGTTCATCTTGGAGTCCACTATGACTCCAAGATCCCTTTCTGCTTCTGTGCTCCTGAGAGGGTCCTTCCCAACCAGTAGGTGTGCTGGATATTTTTGTGCCCTAGGCACAGCACTCTGCACTTGTCCCTGTTGTACTGCATCCTATTGTGTACTGCCCACTTTTCTAACCTGTCCAGGTCTGCCTGCAATCGTTCCCTACCCTCTGGAGTGTGCACTTCACCCCACAATTTGGTATCATCCGTAAACGTGGACAGAGTACACTTCACACCCACATCCAAGTCACTGATGAAGATATTGAAGAGTACAGGTCCAAGGACTGAACCCTGCGGGACCCCACTACCCATGTCCTTCCAGGTTGATACCAGCCCATCTACTACCACTCACTGGGTGCGACTGCTAAGCCAATTTGCCACCCACCGGACTATGTAAATGTCTATGTCACAGCCTCTTAATTTATTTATGAGAATGGGATGAGATACCGTATTGAAGGCCTTGCTAAAATCCAAGAAAATGACATCCATCTCTACTCCTGCATCTAAGCATTTTGTGAACTTGTCATAAAATGAAACCAGATTCGTCAGGCATGACCTAGCTGATACGAATCCATGCTGGTTTCCCTGCTGCATTGTTTTTCCTGCTGAACTCCCACAAATATGGTCCTTCATAATCTTTTCAAAGACCTTTCCAAAGGTGGAGGTGAGAATGACTGGCCTATAATTACTTGGATCCTACTTCCTCCCCTTCTTTAAAGTAGGGACCATATTGGCCCTTTTCCAGTCCTCCAGGACCTGACCTGAGCACCGTGAATGCTCAAACAGCTATGCCAGTGGTTCTGCTATGACCCCGGCCAATTCCTTCAGTACTCTTGGATGCAGCTCATCCAGGCCTGCTGACTTGAATACATCCAGTCCATCCAAGTGACTTTGCACCAAGTCAGTGTTGACACTTGGTGGGCTGGTGTGTCTCTGATGCCCATCTAAGAACTTATTAGGAGACTTATCTTGACCCCTGTTCAAGAACACCGAGGCAAAAAACTTATTGAATAGCTTTGCCGCCTTGTCCCCCCTGTCTGTCACTAAGTGCTCTTTCTTGTTCAGTAGGGGTCCTATGCTGCCCCGCGCCTTCCTTTTACTCCCTACATATCTAAAAAAAGACTTTTTGTTGTCTTTGATTTGTGTTGCCATCCTCAGCTCTATAGTTGCTTTGGCCTTTTTAACTGCCTCCCTGCAAGTGCGGGCCAAGTATGTATACTCCTCCTTGGTAGCTTCCCCCTGCTTCCACCGCCTGTATGCCTTCTTTTTTGCCCTTAGGCTCCCCTGGATTTCCCTGTTTAGCCAAGGAAGTTTTTTGGCTTCTTTCCACCTTTTCCCTTGTACTGGGATAGTCTCCTTCTGTATCCTAAGGATCGCTTCCTTTAGGAACAACCACCCTTCATGGACTTCCATTTCACCAATACTCTTATCCTTCAGTGCGTCATTGACTAGGCTCCTAAGCGCACTGAAGTTAGCCTTTCTAAAGTCAAGCACTTCCACCTGACTAGTTATCTTACCCACCCTATGCCGTATGGTGAATTTGATTGATTGGTGGTCACTGTCCCCAAGGTGACATTTCCCCTAGTGAGCATACCCCTAGTGGGACCATATACCTCCTGCATTAGGTGAAGATCCTGCACACAGGTTAAGAACCTACATGAATGGTTGGATTTGGCTGATTGCTCCTACGTGAATGGTTGGATTTGACTAGGAAGCAGATGTCAAAGTAGCTTAGGTCCCCCATGACAACCATGTCCCTAGACCATGCGGCCTCTGAGAGCTGCCTCAATAATTCCAAGTCTAGCTTTTCTTCTTGGTGTGGTGGTCTATAGCAGACCCCCACCACCAAGTCCCTTTCCCCTCGACCTTCATGTATCCTAACCTACAATACCTCAACTTTCTTCTCCTCTTATTCCATTTTGATTAGGGTAGATATATAATGTTCCTTTACTTGGAGAACAACCCCGTCCCCTTTCCTCCCTACTTTGTTCTTTCTGTACAACCTGTAGCCCTCAATGTGTACCACCCAGTCATGGGTAGGGTCCCACCAGGTTTCTGTTAGCCCCACTAAATCAAAGTTATTGTCTGCAAGCAGGAGTGAAAGTTCTTTCTGCTTGTTCCCCATGCTCCTAACATTAGTATAGAGGCACCTGAGACCTCCAAATGGTGCCTTTGGTGCACCTCCATTCTGATGCCCAAAGGGTCCGGTGGTACTTACCTGGAGTGTACTGCTGCATGTCTTGCAGTTTGTAGGTTCTAGACTCTCTCTATCTCCTGGTTCCCCATCTCCCATAGTACTTAGTTTAAAGCCTGATGTAGGAGGTCAGCCAACCTGTAAGAAAAGAGACTCTTACCTTTTGTGGAGAGATGAAGTCCATCATGTCCCAGGAGGTCCCTTGCATGGAAGCATGGATTATGGTCCAGGAAGTGAAAACCCATGTGATAGCACCAACCCCGGAGTCACAGGTTGACTTTTCTGACACAGGTGACGTGATGCCTACTGTGACCGCTGACCGGGAAGATTGGTGAGAAGACCACCTGTGCCCCCATCTTCCTAACCTGGTCCGCAGAGGCCTGTAGTCACTCATGATACGGTCTGGACAACTTCTGGTCACATCATTTGTTCCCACATGGATGAGGACCATGGAATAGTTGTCAGAGGGCCGAATGAGGTCAGGAATTCTCACCATGACATCCCTGATCCTGGCTTCAGGCAGGCAGCAGACTTCACATGCCGTGGGATCTAGACGACAGATGAGTCCCTCTGTTCCTCTCAGCAGGGAGTCACCCACAATGATGATGCGGCATCTCTTCTTTTGCTTACCTGGCCAGCCCTCAGCTTGCTCAGTGATGGAGGCAGGTCCCTCCAATACACTTTCCCCTCACTGCACACTCCTCCAGTGCAGTCAGGGCCTCATTTTTGTTCCCCAACTGCACTGGGAGAGCTCTCTCTGTGGCAAGAGGTCTGGCTCCTGAGGTGACCGTCCTCCACTCACCAGCATCTGCTTCAGGGCATTCCCTCACAGCTTCTCTGCCAGGTGTCTTGTCCTGCAGAGAATGAAAGTAGCCATCAATCTCTTCTTCAATTGTCCTGATCCCCTGCAGCCTGCTCACCTAATGGAAATAATAGGGAAATTGTAATGGATACAATTCATTGTACACAGCTAAGTTGTACCTGCTTACACCGGTCAGAATTCACCCCAGTGCATATAAAAAAATAGTTATTTCCTAATGGTTGAAGCATTTAGTCAAATTGAATTGTTTCATATCATGACCTGTGTAACCAGGTGCATGGCTCAGGTTTGGGAGCCCAGCTGTGGGGAGTTAATGAATAATTGCCTGCCTGCTTTGACCTTGACTCAAAGGGCTGAAGTAAAAAGTCTTCTAGAAGAGTTCAAAGGGGCTCTAGACTACTTGAGCTGAACACTGGATTATATTCAGGCCAGGCTGTGTAATTTAAAGGATATTGGCAGATTCCTTTGGATCCAGTGTCTCGGGAAGTCACTGCTTTTGCAACACCTGGGGGGATTTACCACTTCAAGATTCTACCTTTCTGTCTACCTGGAGCCCTGGCAACCTTCTAACATTTAATGGACAAAATACTCTGCCCACACTGGGCATATGCAGCTGCCTGTTTGGATGATGTAGTAATATTTACCAACATGTGGGTGGACCACCTCCACCAGGTGAAAGAAGTATTGCAGGTGATATGAGCATCTGGTTTAATGGCTAATCTAGCTAAGTGCCACCTGGGGTATAACAAGACTAGGTACATGGGATATATATTGGGAAATGGTGAAATCAGGCCCCTAGTTGGCAAACTAAAGGCCTTGGTGGAAGCACCAGTGCCAACAACCATAGTTTCATAGTTGGTAGTGTTGGAAGGGACCTAAGCACATCATCTAGTCCACCCCCTTGCCATGGGCAGGAAAGGATGCTGGGGTCAAATGACCCCAGCTAGGTGGCTGTCGAGCCTCCTTTTGAAGACCCCCAGGGTAGGGGCAAGCACCACTTCCCCTGGAAGTTGGTTCCAGCTCCTAGCCGCCCTGACAGTGAAGTAGTGCCTCCTAATATCTAGCCTGAATCTACTCTCAGTCAACTTATGGCTGTTGTTCCTTGTTACCCCCGGTAGTGCTCAGGGGAACAGGGACTCTCCCATTGCCTGCTGGTCCCCCTTGGCAAGTTTATAGGCAGCCACCAGATCCCCCCTCAGCCTTCTCTTGTGGAGGCTGAACAGATTCAGGTCCCATAGCCTCTCCTCATAGGGCCTGCTCTGCTGCCCCCTAATCATGCAAGTGGCCCTCCTCTGGACCCTCTCCATGCTGTCCACATTCCTCCTGAAGTGCCAAGAAGGTATAATCCTCCTTGGTGAAGGCCCCTGCCTTCCATTGGGTGTACGCCTCCTTTTTGGCTTGGAGGCATTTGTGGATGCTTTTGGTGAGCCATGGGGCTTTTGAGCACTCTTGCCCGCTTTGATCTGCGTGGGGATTGTCATGCATTGGGCTTGGAGGATCATCTCCTTAAGGAACGACCACTTTTCCTGGACTCCCAATTCCCCTCCCCTCTGGGACCTCAGTGCCTCCCTGACTAGTCTCCTTACCTCATTGAAATCCACCCTCTTGAAGTCCAGGGCTGCTCCCTTACTGCAGGCCTTTGACACCCTGTGCTGGGTGGTAAATTCCAGTAGGCGATGGTCAGTATTGCCCAAGTGGTTGAGCACCCGCAGTCCCCTCACCAGGTGTTCGCCTGTGGCCAGGACCAGGTCCAACAAGGCATTTCTCCTGGTAGGACTGTGCACCTCCTGGGTTAGATGGAGGTCCTGTAACTCAGCTAGGAACCTACGTGAACAGTCAGACCTGGCTGACTGCTCTTCCCAGCAGATGTCCGGGTAGTTTAGGTGAAACCAAGAAGCAGGTAAAGTAATTTCTGGGATTGGCCAGTTACTATTGGTGATTCATCCTACCATTTACAGCCATTACAGCCCCAGTGGCTGACCTCCTGGAGAAGGGAGCACTGCAAAGGATTCAGTGGTCACCCAAATGTGAGACAGTTTTGGGGCATTAAAATGGCCATTGTGCAGTGCACCAGTCCTGTTCATCCCAGACTTAATAAAATAATTTATATTGCAGACAAGTGCCTCAGAGTGAGGCCTAGGGGCAGTTTTCTCCCAAGAGTTTGAGGATGGAGAACACCCTAATTCTGTATCTCAGTAGAAAACTCCTTCCCTGGTAGCGGCATTATGCCATCATAGAAAAGGAGCACCTAGGTATCAAGTGGGTGGTTGAAGCTCTCTGGCACTAGCTCCTAGGGGCCTGGTTTTGTTTTAGTCACTGACCATGCTCCTTTAGTGTGGCTTAATGCCATGTGGGAGGCCAAGCCCAGTTGCCACAGTGGTACTTGTCCCTGCAGTCTTTTGATTTTACGATATATCATCATCCTGGGTAGGCACATGCAAATGGAGAGTTCTTTTCCTGAAAGGGTAGAGTGTATCCTGGGCTCCACTCTTCTTGGGACAGGGGATACATAATCAGGTGCATGGCTCATGGGCAGGAGTTCAGATTAGGGGGTGGTATGGAGTGATAATGAGTAATTGCCTGCCTTCTCAAGGGCACAGCGCCAGCTCACAGGGATGATTGCCTGGCCCAGAGGAAGTAAAAAGCTCCTGGGGAGGGGAGCTGGGGGGAAGAGGGGAGGCTGCAATGCCAGGAGACAGCACACAGCCAAGATAGCCCTCTCCCAATCTGAGGAAGGGCTGCAGGTTTGAGTTAACCCTTTGTTGCTGTTTGTGTGTTTATTTCATTATGAACGTTGGCTTTCTTGTGGGGACAAGTTTGCCTCAGGGAAATAAAAAGCTTAGTGACTACCTGATATAATGGAAAATAGCCATATTTCTATTTGCAGACAAATCTTATAGTTGCTCTTCATTTCTGTTGCCATGGAGACAACTAGCAAAGCAATAACGTTTCTCAAGATTAACAACGTGTACTGTACTTGCACAATGAGAAATCACTAGAACGGTGGACATTCCTTGCTTTCTAATGTTTACTTACTTTGTGCTCCAATGCATGTAATTTGATGCAGGGCACATAACCAAGCCACTTTCTTAGGCCTTGCTTGTAGTGCATGGCTTTGGAGAAAGCTGGTTCATTTTTATTTGGTGGCCTGAAACTTTTCCTAATTTATTCTCATCATCAGTGCATCCAGGACTTCTTCAAATGGGAAGTGACCACTGAAGCCCTAGGGCAGCGATTCTAAACTAGGGTGCCAGGGTACCCTGGGTTGCTGCAAGATCATTTGAAGAATGCCATAGAAAATGTGAGGAAATAAACAGATAAGGGAAGGCTCAAGCTCCAGATGTGAGGAGATAATCAGATACGGGCAGGCTCAGGGTCACCCGTTGTGGTCATTCCTCCACCCCACTGCCTAGCCCCTCTGCAAGGAGGTATGTACTGTAATAAATAGATGTGTTTTTAAATAGGCTGCTGCTCACTTCATAAAAGTTATGGGGGGGGGGGTTAGTCTAAGGAGGGTAAAACTAGAATCTAAAAAATTGGAGAACCATTGTCCTAAGCTGTGAGATGAAACTGTTATTGCTGTTTACTATGAAAAAGGTACTGACAATAAATATACACCTTGCAGTGAAATGAGGACCATAACACAGAGCTGGCAGAAGTGTTAAGTCTGGCTTCCTTTGTGTAGGTAGGATGCTGTACAGGGAACTTCTTAATGCCAGTTCTTAACTTCTTCTTAACCTTCTGAACCTGCATAGCAACCAGGCAGTATGATGACTTTGTACTTCCTTGCTGGCTCTGTCCCTGATGAGCCTAAGCATCTGTGTTTCTTATCCAGGTGCCTGAGGTTGGACACACTCATTTTGCTGGAAAGTTAGTAAGGAGTATTGTTGAGTACACAGCCCCAGGCCCAAAAGAAGGAGTTCAGGGAACTATGTGCTATGTGTCACCATTGTAGTCATGCTCTCTGCCCTCTGGTATATTCCAGGTAACAAAATCCAGGATTTAACCTAGGTGTCTGGTAGTTTTGATGCTTGAGGCTCCTGAAAGCAAAATCCTTATGGGAAAAGCTCTGTAAATTTTAATAGAAAATAACTTTTCTGCAGATTTTTTTTTAACAATTTCATAATGCTGGGGGAGATGTACATCCCAGCTAAGAGCTCCATGGGATGAGCTAATAATTACTAAAAGACATAAAACACTTTGGGATTTAATTAGTTTTATAGACATTTTGTTGATACTAAAAATAATTCAGAGATGCTTATTACATTGTCTAGAAGATTTGTCATGTACGGTGCACTAGATTAAGTTTGTATCCTTTTGTAGCACGTGCAGAGGGACAGAAATTACACCAACAATGGCTCATAAGAGCAGGTGTGTGGGAGTAGAGCAGGTACAGACATTTTGAAGAATAGAAAATCTGGTAGCTAGTTAACCAAGTGGCTTCAACAAACAACAGATGTGCAGAAGTGCCTCTCTACTTGGCCCTGGTTAGGCCTCATCTGCAGTTCTGTATATAGTTTTGGGTTCCATATTTTAAAAAGACATGGAGAAGTTACAGAAGGTCCAGAAATGGGCAACAAACATGATAAGGGGCTTGGAAAGCAAGTCATACAAGGAGAGGCTGAAGGAACAAGGCATGTTCAGCTTGCAGAAAAGGTGCTAAGGAGTGGACATGATAGCAGTCTTCAAATACCTGAAGGATTGCCATAAAGAAGAGGGAGAGCACCTTTTCTCTTTTGCTGCAGAGAGGAGAACCAATGGCTTGAAATTGCAGCAAAGATTGGATATCCAGAAAAACGTATTCACTGTTAGAATAGTGAGGCAGTGGAATAGATGGCCTAGGGAAGCTGTGACCTCTCTGTCACTGGAGGTGTTCAAGAAGAGGTAGACAGCCACAGGTCAGGGATGATCTAGGCATAGCTATGCCTATGTTCTACTACAGGTATTTCTCATGCTTCTGGGCTTTGCTGGTTGCCACTGTTCCCACCCCCCTTTCTGTTACAAGTGTCAAGGTGTCTCAAGCCTTACTCAGAGGCATTGGGTGTTGGCTACACTCAAGGCTGGGGACTTTGACTGGGGTGCACCAGTACTCCTGCAGGGGCCAAATCTGGAGGTTCCTGGCTAGAGGGTCTTGCCCCTATGCTCAGGGTCAGATTGATCACCGTATTTGGAAGCAGGAAGGAATTTTACCCCATGGTCAGGTTGATATGAACTATGGGTTTTGTTGCCTTCCTCTGTAGTGGTGGTGGGGGGTTGGCCTCCTACCCAGGATCTCTTGAGAATATATTGATAATGTTTCATAGAAGCAGGGCATTGGCTGCTGTGGTTTCCTTGCTTTACCCATGGCAGGTGAGGGTGTTAGGCCTGTGTTGTGTCAGTGTTGATGGCAGTCTTATCTAGAATTTAGATTTTGGCTTGTATGGGATGGTTTGGATAGAGATGATCCTGCCTCAAGCAGAGGGTTGGGACTAGATGACCTCTGGATTTCCCTTCCCGGCCTAATTTTCTATGATTCTATAAGAAGAGCAATTGGCATGATAAAAAGGTGCTTAATAAAGAGTACATACAGACATTTGGGGAGATCAGCAGGAAGTTGTATTGAGTTAAAAATGGCAACCTGATCTAAGGTAAGTGGCCTAGCAGGGAGCTTGGGGAAACTGAGGCAGCGGGGAAACTAGTGGGATCTGCAGAGGGGTTGGGAGGATCAGGGGGGCTAATAGAGTCTGTGGGGGCAGGTGGTGGTGTGATCCAGGAGGGTTTGGCAGGATTGAGGGGCTGTGGAGGGCTTGGAAGGATTGGGAAGGTTTGGCATGATCAGGAAGGCTCTCCAATCCTTCCAAACCCTTCTGGACCTCTGCACCTCTGTCCTGAGGTTGGTGAACTGTTTCTGATCTTGCAAACCACTCCTGAGGTTGGTTTACCAGTGTTCACAGGCCCCAGGAGCCTGGTTGAACTAAGTTGGGGTAAGGGAGGGGTGGGAGGTCTGGTGGGGCTGCTAGTTTCACAGGGACAGGGTTGGCAGGATGGGGGCCTCTCCCCCATCCCCCCAGGACTAGGGCCTGTACAGAAATTCAGTTAGATCAGTTTTGCTGGACCTGATCTAAGATAACCCTACTTCAGGGGCAGTCTAACATAGGTCATATTGCCCATTTTTAGACTGATCTAACCTTCCTGAACTTCTGTATAGTTTGCACTTAGGTTGACTGAGCTATGGATCTAAGTATAAGGTTTGCACCTGGACAAGCTAAGTTAGATCAGGTGGCCATTTTTAATGTAATCCAACCCCCCTTCCCCCCAGTGTCTGTACCTAGCCAAAGTATCCTGTATATAGGAGAAGAGGATGCTTATGCAGGACAGAGGATCCATGATGCGGTAAATTGCACTAAATAGTGAAACAGAGTTCAGGCTTAATCTAGTGCACCCTCCCTGACAGATAGGGAAATGAGCCAACCATCCTTATCAATCTAGAGAGGTCCAGAAATGGGTCCTCCATAAATCAACCTGTACCAAATATAGGGGTTAGCAATGATATTGCATATACCACTGCAGTTGTTTTGACATGCTAGCTTTTATTCCATCTACCATATATTTTGTTTTCAAAAACATCATCAAAGGTTAGGAAAGTTGGTCTCCTGGCTGGCATCAAACTTGGGCTTTAGAGAGCCTGGCTTCAGTTCCTGGCTGTGCCACAGGCATCTTACATGATCTGGGACAAGTCACTTCATCTACCTGTGCCTCAGTAGCCATTAGATGGTATGTAATTCTTTCATTTGTTTGTTGGTTCATTCTCCTTTTGTCTTATAAGTGCAGGGCAAGGACTGTTTCTTGTGGGCTGTTTGTATGGTGCCTAGTACGTGGGTTTGGATTTCAAATAGGACCTACAGGTCTACCATCATATTATGGATTATTAAAGCCATCCTTGGAAGGAGTGGTCTGGAGAACCTTTGAACTGTTGAAGACTTTGGGAACTCAGTTGTGGGGGGATCTGGATCCCATTAGATCTACATGGCTGTCAGAACTTGCCTTTCTTTTGTTAAACTGTTTGGCCAAAGTTTAAGCCATACAAAGTTGTTCTGACATTACATTTTTCACAGACTGCTAAATAATAAATGCCAGTAGGTAATGGGGCAAATGACTAATCTAGAACACTTGAAATAACTCCATTTTCTGAGAAAAAGGCCATTTTTAAATAAAAAGAAAAGGAGGCTCCTCTGTATGAAAAGCAAACTCAGGAACTGTTCCTGCTATTTAGGAAACAAGTCCAGACCAGGTGTAGGCACTCAGTTACTCCACACAAAAATAAAACAACAACAAAAATACCCCTTTAAAATGGCAAAAACGTGTTACTTTGAAAATGTTAGTTGGTCTTTTTTAGCTTGGCTAGAACTGCCATATTATGTGATGTTTGAAGAAATCCAAGCAAAAAAACTAGAAGTCTAGGTTGAAAATAAATTGTCACTGATTCTGCCAGAAAAATTTTGCACAGACTGGGTCATGGCGTTACTCTGGGTTCCAGATAGAACAGACATTCATTGTCTCTACTTCAACTCAGGGTTAAAAATAAGAAGGTGCAAATCAAAATTTCCAAACTAAAGTGTTTAAAAGTTCAGGATCTAAAATCTCGGCTTAGACATCAACCCAAATCTGTTCAGCCTGAATGCAGAAGGGCGATGAAGTTTAAGCTGTATTTCATATCGAAGTTAATTTCGGGCACCCACCCGAGTTTGACATTTTTGGCTATGGTATATATAGATTTAATCTGATCAGAAATATTTTACTGGGGTCATCATCTTTTTCTCTTAAACCATGTGCCAGACATTTCTTTCAGCTGCATTCATAGATTACTTTATATCCAAGCCAGTGTTCAGACCCATCTGTGCTGTTCGTTTTGTCATCTCTGTTTATTCAAGCAGATAAGGTTTTGGCCTACTTATTTTTAGGTAATTTAGTCTGCACCTTAGGGAACCGGATGGAAATGGTGCCACTTTCAGTCTCATTTGGTCAGATTTGTCAGAAGTACAATCCATTTGCACTTCAGATTTCTTCCTTGAATCTCCTTAGAGAATTGCAGGGCTGCCAGATTGCAAAAATAAAATAAAGTGTGCTTGCTTTCCTATGCTTGCTCTACTGAATCCTGCCTTGATGTCTTTCTGTGCTTTTGAATTTCTTGATTCAGGTACACAGATAATAAATAATATGCTGGTACCACCCATCGCATGGTTATGGGTAAAAGTTTCCTTTAAGAAAGGAACAGGAAATCTGGAGCACAATGGTATGTCATTTTGGGCCACTCATGCAGTATTCATTATCCCAGAAAAGGAAGCTATTGGAACTAATAAGAATTATGAGGCTTATGTATAAAAAAGGAGATATGTTTATGGTCTCAATGCTATTGCTCAATATTAAGGTGGAGAAATTAAGTATTCAGTCATAAAAAGGCAAAGTCTGAAAGTGTATCCCTATTTCCTCATAATTATGGCTTAACATCTGCCAATTTGTTGCCCACCTGCTTCAGACCTTGTGCACCTGTATACAACTGTGCAAAGCTGATGCAAAATCTCCGTCAGATATGAATGCTATTGCTTTAGGTCCACTTGGCAGTCTCTCAAGTCAGTGGGGCTGCTGCAGACAGAGGCAGGCAATGGGCATCATGGTACAGCTCTAGTATTATTATTCAGGCAGCTAAGGGAATCAATGGCTCATTAACAACCCACTGTTCTTTACTTCACAGGTGTTAACCATCATCTCCCCTTTTTAAGAGTTATTTCACTAATCAAGCTAACCTATTTTAGGACAAATTTTGCCATCTGCTAGGGCTTCCCATTTCATAGCTCATGACACTCTGCCTCCCTGTCCTGCACCCACACCCAATTAGATGTTTCTTGGATATAGTTCTGGTTTTTTTTACCACAATTATAAGCAGCAGCAACACATAGTTTTCTTGCTGAGAAATCCCCAAGTATGCCTTTTTAATTAATTCTGTGCCCAAAACTGGTCTCCTTTCCCCAGCTGAATTACACTTGCATCTGCTTCTCTTGTGTTTCCCCTCTCTCCTTCACAAATCAAACTCCTTGTGGGTATTGGCCTCCATTGCTTCCAGCTGTTTTACCAGATTAAGAGTACCTTATGCACAGAAACTTTCACTAGTGTCACTGGATCAAACATGTACTGATAACAGTTATCATTCAGAAGAATAATCCCTTCCTCACCCCCTGAGATGGTACCACTTGTGTGCAAGTGGGATATAAACTGTGCCCAGACCTTCTGCTGGTCTTCTGTAGAGGACTGAATTTCACACTTTGCATCTTGCTCAGAGCAGAACACATGACCAGATCCTAACAAATAATCATCACTATATAGCACTGATAAAATGCTAACAAGTTTCTTTTCTGCTGTGGGGAAAAAAATATATCAGAGGTAGAAGCTCAGACTTGAAATATACAGAGCTTCTTATAACAATGAAATCACAAGTTTACTTGAACTATGTAAGAGATCTGGTTATTCAGATCTAAGTTAACTACAAGCTGCTTATATACTACCATGATGATAAATGCCTCTCTATATCATATTAAAGCCAATTTATAATTGTGGTTTGGATTTTGCTGATAAACAGTGCTGTGGATGTGACAAAAAACAATGTTGCCAATCTAGAACTAATTAAAGGCCATAAACCCTATAGCCCCCTCCCTCCCCTGCCCCCCAGCATTATTTTTCATTTTCAGAGGAAATGTAAAAAATGTTCTGGCTTAAGTTATTTATCTCTGTAGAGCAGTGCAGAACTAGTTTAGCAATGCTGTAGGCTGTTTTAATTAAGGCCAAGAAGACCTTATAACTCAGGAGACTCCAATGCAGAACGGAAAAAGTGTTTTAAATATTTTATCACTGGAGGCAAGTCCAGGATTCTCTTTAGGCACCAGCTACTTCTCCCCTCTCAAATCAGGCTTTTTGCAGATTTTCCTAAACTGCCCATCATTTCTTATTTTAGGAACCAGTTTCCTATTTTTTGAATTATTCGCTTGATTTTTTTTTGAATGGCAAGAAGTATAATACCCCATTACCAGCAACATTTTCCCAAGTTAAAAGTAAATTAAAATAAGTGAGCTCTGCATACCCAGTGGCAAAGAAATTTACACAAATTACATTTTACTCTGGAAGTGGAACAAAATTATAACTATATGGAAATTGCTTTAAACGGACAAGGCTAAGCATTTATAGGTATTAACTTAACCCAGAGGAAATTTTCGTGGTGTATAATGCCGACTGAAAAAAACGTGATAACGCACTAGAACTTTCCCCACTAAGAAAGGGGAAATATAGTTTGCAGACTTCAGCATGTTCTGCAGCCCTTTTGGTCCATTACAATTGAAAGGATTGATGTGGGGAATGTGAGGGACACAGAGGGAAATAGGGAACTTTTGCAAACAATGGTGTGAGGAGAAGAAATACTGTGAGGGAATGAGCTGTAGGAGGGAGATTGGAAGAATGGGGAATATAGAATTTATGAAGGAGGCGAAGGTAGCTGAAGAAGGAGGACTGAGAGGATGGATGGTAACAGAGGGGAAAGTAAGCGAAAACACAGGGGATTGTGATGGATAGAAACATGGAGAATCTGAATTAGGCAGGAGAGTATGGGGTTTGGATGAACAAACAGTGGGAGGCATGGAAAAGACTAGATTGAAATCCCCCCATATACCAGGAGATAAGGATGAATAAGGGGTGCCCGGTCCAAGCAGTTGGTGAGAACTCTTGCTCTTTCTGCACGTGAGTCTTACATTGGATTTTGAACCTGGAAAAGGCTGTTGGTTTGACTCACGTCCTTTTTTTTTTTTATATTAAGTGTTTATAGTATTGCCATATTATGTTTGGTTAGAATTAGCTCAGATGAAAACTTTTTCATAGCCTGAAAGTCTTAAGAGCAACAATTCGGATTGTAGCAAGGTGGTCATCCCTGCTAGCTGCAGCTAGATCCCCACCTGCCTCTGGGCCGCCCGCCATGCCTTGTTGGTAAATAATATGCTGTTAAATAAGATGGTAGGCTGTGCATTGTTGTACCCTGATATTTGGGGGTGTCCACAGCTCCGTACCTTCCCTACATCATGGCCCAGGACTCACAGATGGCATCCAGATGTTACAGTGACCCCAGATAACAGGTAGAGCAAGCTGAGGCCACGCTGTCAGGCCTCAGTTGCACACACATTCATACCGCCTGCCTCTTACTCGGGTCTCACTCACTCCACCCTCTCTCATAGGGTCTCTCTCGCATCGACAACTTATGCTGCCTTGCTCCCTCTTGGAGCAGGCACCCTTTGGCCATAGGCTTAGCTAGTCCATTCCTTGGGTGGCAGACATGCTGTCTGTTGGGCCTCTCCCGTGACCCTCACCGGGGTAGTGGCCAGCCAATTACCTGACCGGGTCTAAGCATACTCAGGCCCCTTCCGTGACAACACTAAGTGTCTGTATATGTATTGGGCCCTCAGCCCTCTGGCTTTTCTCCCCCTTCACTGGGGCTCCCCATCTCCGCCCCCTCCACTTGGGACCCCACACCACCCCCTTCACTCAAAGCCATGGGGCTTCACCTGGCCGTAGCAATGCCTGGCCCCACTCTCCCTCCTTGGGGTCTTGTACCCCATAGGGCTCAGGTGGCCACAGCCATGCCTGGCCCACTACCTCCGGTGTCACCTGACCCACCTGAAGGTGGGGGCTGAGGTTAAGGCGCCCCAACTCGCCTTTCACCAGGGTGGTAACTGGCCTGGCATTTCCTGGGGGCTCCCGCACCACTGAGCCCCACCAGGGCACCCACTCCCGGCAGGGTGCAGTTTTAGGTCATGCCCAGGACCAGGAGCCTCTGATTCATCCCCTACAGCTCCTGCCCTTACCTCCAGTTGATACCAGCAAGCTTGCAGCCAGGCAATGTTGTTGCTTAGCCTTCCAGCAGCAAAATGCTCTGCTTATATAGGCAGCCCTGACTCCAAAATGCTGCCCTAATCAGGCACGTGCTGGCTGCTGGGCTCAGGCCCTTAAAGTGGCAGGCACAAACAGTTCCCTGCCACACTGATATTTAAGAAACTTGCCAGGAGACTTTATTAGTTAATTTTAATGCTAAGTTAGAATTTCTGTATGTTTAAAGTAAAATCAAGAAATAAATAATAATAAAAGCAATATATCATGTTACCAAAGCACAGTTAATACAGCAGTTTAAGCAGTAATAAGAGTGTGCAAGAATTCATTTCAAATCTGAGATCCTAATCTCAAAATAATACCCCTTTTATATTATTTTATTTTTAAACGTTATTATTTAAACTGTGTGGCTTGTTATATTAAGTCTGTTAGGATATGTTACATATGCCTGAAACATATACCAATATATGATCCAATATGTGTCATGACAAAAAAGAAAATTGGATTTGTACCTCTCTGAAATATGACCATCTTCAGCATTATTCTCTTATTACTACTGAAAGAAAGTTTTTTTTTTTACCTCTAGAATAGATTCCAGCAACTATTAAAATAGCACTGAGGTTGCATTCCTCGCATCCATTTTCTCCTTACTGTTAAGAGGTGTAAAGTTCACAGACACCACCTTTCTTTATAAACTACATTCTATCTTTCAGTTTACAGCAGCAACTAGCAACCTTTTTAGACTGTGGGCTGGAAAGATCTGGCCAGGTTAGAGGTGAGTGGGTGGGTACTAAGGCTGGATTACTGCTGCTGTTTTTCTCTGCAGAGGTGTGGAGAAAGCCACTGCTGTCCAAGCCCCTCAAGGCAAATGCCACTGAAGTCCCATGTCTGCGTATGGGATCAAATGGTTCTGCAGGCTAGATCCAGACCACAAGCCATAGGTTGCTGACTTGTGGTTTATCACAGCATCTGTATTGGAAAAGACTACTTCTGATATAAAGGTTCTGCTATGTGGTTATAGAGCTTGTAGGTGGTAAAATATGTTTCTCAGAGGTATGTTCATATTCTTCCTATTTTTCCTGAAGTATTCTTTATACATTCTGAATCTGGAGATTTTTCCCTCATGTAGCCTATGGGCCTGGAGGCAAATATGGTAACTAGAGCTTTTTTAGTAATATAGTTTTGTTGTTCACTTTTGATTTCTCTTTTCTGAATGGAGATGCATGGTCTACATACCAGGCCTCTTTATGAATTGGAGCCTTTCCTTAATTTTTAGAAGTTATTTTACTAGGAGAGTGTGTTATCTTGCTTTTTTATTGTTGCATGAAAAGCAGACATTCTGTGACATGACACTTAGGTTGCACATGGCTAAATACATTTTTTCCAGGCATGTGCTTATCTTGTCAGTTCCTGGAATGTATGTGAACCTGTTGTGTGTGTTCCAAATCAGTTTCCAGGCCATTATTTGTGCTAAGTGTGTGCAAAGGACAACTTTCTGTTGCAGGAAGTTAAGGATGCAACTAGGGGTCTATCTACGGTAATTCTCATTCTGAGCAATAAGAAAGAACTGGCTGTGAATATGAAGGTAATCGGATGCTTAGAAGGAAGTGATCATAATGTGATAGAAGGAAGGCTTAAGAATAGCAAAACAATGACTTCAAAAGGGCAATTTTTGACAGATTCAGAGAAATAGTAGGTAAGGTCCCATGGACAGGCAGATTAAAGGATAAAGGGATCCAGGAGAGTTGGCAGTGTAGTATCTGGGGGTTTGTAATTTGGAACAACTATGATTGCATACAGAACGTATATGCAAATCTTTATGGTAAGAGGTAACAGTTTTGCTGTTGCTGTTTCAAGGGTGTTGTTGCTGACCACCCCTGTTCCCTGACTTGGAAGTTTCTGCTGACCTTAAAAAAGTTCCTGTTGGGGCATCCCAGCATAGCATCCTAGTACAATAGTGCCTGCACTGTGAGTGCATTCTGGACAGCTTTCAGGGATATAGGTTGTGGCTGTATTGGTCTAAGGACATAGGCAGACAAGGTTCTTTGGGTAAATCTGATATCTTTTTGTGCCTGCCTCTGCTCGACCAGGCGCTCTCGAGTTGCCTTCACTCGGGTGGCCGTTCTAGCTTGCCCCGAGCCTACGAGAGGGCCCCAGGAGGTACCTCGGGTGGTGTCTGGAGGCCCCCTAACCTCGCCTGCCACGACTTCAGATGGAACCTCAGTGGTGCGGGTCTCCATTAACACCGCCTCCCGGGGTCGCTACGTCTTCAGCGGGCACTCACAGAGCTCCAACCTCCCCTACACCCCAGCCAATCACCACCTGCTGCTGGGGATCTTCCTGTGGCCTTCCTTTGGCGACCCCGCTGCGTTTTCATTCCTGTCTCCCAGTGGTCCCCACTCCAGGGACCCAAGCTTTCCAGGCTGAAATCTGTCTTGAGGGTCTTACCCCCCCGACTCCCTGCTGCCCCTAGCCTATACTGACCCGAGGCCACCGCAACTCAAAATGAGAGAGCCTACAGGAAAACGAACAACAAAACAAAAAGTCAAGCCCTTCTATCATGCCTAGCCCTGGATCTGACCTGGGTGCCTAAGCCCCGCTGGGCGGGCTGCCCTGGCTCAAAGTCTGTTGGGTGGCTTAAGGCCACTGACTCCCCCGGGTGTCTCCTCTCTGGGACCGTGGCTCCCGCTCTCTGGGAGTCTCGTATCCGGTGTTCACTCCCTCGCCAGTTCCACTGCTGGTTCCTCCGCTGACCCGTCTGTCGGCTCTCTCGCCAGGTCGACTGCCGGTTTCCTCACCGGCTACGCCGCCCGCTCCCTTACCGGAACCGTAGCCGGTGCCTTCTTTAGTCTTGCCACCGACGTCGTCTCCACCTTCTCCGTCGGCTCCTTTAAGAATGCAGCTCTCGCTGCTGTAGCTGCAGCTTTCTTCGCCGGCTCCTTTAACGGTGCGGCTCTCGCTGCTGCAGCTGCAGCAGCCGTTCTCACCGCCTCTGCCGACGCCGCTGCTGCTGCCATTGCCACAACTTCCCCCGTCGGGCTGGGTACACGGGCCCCACAGGCGCGGATCCCATTCTCAGGGTTCCCTGCGGCCTTTCCCCACTTCCGGTCCCGCTCCGCTCCCAGGGCCGCCTTTTATTCCTGCCGGGTGGCGTTCCCTGCTGATGTCACCCGGCCCCAGCTGGATATAAGCGCGGCTTACAAATCGTGCCGGCGGTTTTCCTGCACGCGTGTCCCTGCTCCCTCCGGCTTCTGCGTGGGGTAAGTAAGTGTTTACTTCCCCCCTGGTTTTGCCCCGGGGTTTCCTTCTAACCCTGGCGTCCCTGGGACTCTTTTATTAAACCAACTCAAATAGTTTGAAAAAATTCTTCTTTGCAAGCTTTCAGGCACAAATATCCTTCGTCAGACTGTGGAAGGTGGTCTGTCCTGGATGTTCCGGTATGTTCATCATGGTCTTCCTGGAAGTTGAACACCAGTGTAAGGTGTTGTGTGGCTACCCGTGATGTTGTGGTCACTATCCGGCTATTAGACAATTCCTTCTTCACTTTCCTGCTATGCCTTGATGGAAAGTATTTAAATTAGAAGGAAAACTATTTGGGAGGTGACTTTCCCATTACATGTCTGGGTTGTGACTGTGAGTCTCTTCACAGGGCTCAACCAGTACCTGCACCCTGTCTCCACCATGAGGAACCTAGGCTCCCGGCTCCCTGTATCATCCCACTTTTCTTGCTGTGGCTTGAGTGAGTGAGTCTTCTCCCCTTCAGTAATAGGCACCACCTCAGGTGTCCTGTTACTACCAGAAAGAACTGCCATTGTCTCCAGGGAACTAGTGAGATACGAGATTGACATTGCATCTCTAAATAAGATAAGGGCCGGCTGAGGGAAGAGAGAGGAGGCTACACCTTTCTTTAGGAAGGGGAAGCCAGTCCAGAACAGATGTGTTCATGGTATCAGTTTCACCATCCAGAATCAACTTGTCAATCAACTTACAGAGCTCCTTGTGGGCATTAACGAATGTCTTAGCACCCTTAGTCTTAAGCTCAGCAACAACCAGTACTCCAGTGCCTTCAGTGGGTATGTCCCAGTGCTTGATGCTGACAATGATGGCAATGAATAGTTCTACTCCAACCTTGACCATGTTGGTCCAGATGCTCTCCACCCCAGGGTGTTGAGGGAGCTAGCAGGGGTTATTGCAGGGCCCTTGGCATGGCTTTACGAGCACTTGTGGTGCTCGGGCCAGGTGCCAGATGATTGGAAGATAGCCAATGTGATCTCCATCTTTAAAAAAGGGAGGAGGGAGGACCCGGGTGACTATAGACCCGTCAGTCTTACCTCAATCCTGGGGAAACTCTTTGAGAAGATCATCAAAGAGCACATCTGTGATGGGCTGGCATCAGGGATGATGCTCAAGGGCAGCCAGCACAGTTTCATTAGGAGCAAGTCATGTCAGACCAACCTGATTGCCTTTTACGATCAGGTCACAAAAGCATTGGATGCAGGTACAAGGTCCCTTCTGACCCTACTTCTATGATTCTGTGTTCTGATTAATATTCGCAAAGAGGACAAGATCATTCTCCTTGATGGTTTCAGTGCCAGAGTCAGATGTAACCTGTCAGATGTTATCTGTAACTCAGGAGTGGCCCCATTGGATAGGAAGGGGTAGGTAAAGCCAAATCTAACAGCATCCTTCTCCTGAGAAAATGCATGGAGCACAGTCTTGATGCTATGAACACCATATTCAGACAGACTGACAAATCCAAGACTACATGGAGATACCCTCACTCTAAGCACTGGCTATGTTATTGTTAGAGCCCGTGATTCGACAGATGTCCCTATCACATAAGCTATGTGAGGAACCAGTGACTGTTGGACAGATTATCATCTTATTATATCCATTATGAACATCTGGCTTGCTCCAAAACACCTGCAACAGCCAAAATCAATGTGAAGGTCTGATGACAGTGCCTTCATGAAAAGCTCTCTGCCTAAAACTAAAGGCAACATTGAAGAACTCTGGAAGGAGTTTAAAACTGCCATGTGGCCTGTGCTGAATCAGCTGGTTATACCACTGGTCAACACCAAGTCTGGTTTGATACAAGCAATGACAAGATCCAAGCCCTCCTCAACCAGAAGAGGAGGGCTCATTCTGCTTGGCAAAATGTCAACTTAACTCAGAAGAAGAAGGAGACATATCAGCTCCTCAAAGGTGAAGCTCAAAGGAGGATCTGGGAAATCAAAAATCAGTGGTGACAAGATAAAGCCAAGGAGATTCAGGTCTATACTGACAAACATGATAGTCATAGGTTCTACCATGCAATGGAAGCTATCAATGGTCCAACCTCCCACAGTCCTACTTTCCTGCAATTGCAGGATGGTTTGATACTCTTCAAAGACAACAATTCTGTCCAAACTAAATGGAAAGTGCACTTTGAAGCTCTCTTGAACTGTGAGTCAACTGTGATGGATACCATCATTAAGGCCATCCCCCAACACCATGAAAGGACATCCTTTACCAATTCTCCTATCCTAGAACAAGTCTGGGGTACCATCAAGGAAACCAAAAGCAACAAGGTTATTGGAATGGATGAAATACATGCTGAAAAAGTGTCAGGAACAACATTATAACCTGTATATGATCTTCATTGTCTTTGCTAATGCTTTTGATTCCATCAATCACAAAGTCTTGTGGAAAGTACTGGCCAGATTTGGATGTCCTGAAAAGTACATCAAGGTCCTAAGGCTTCTTCATGGCCAAGTGACTTCAACTCTTCTTTGTAGTAGATAAGAGTGCATGACTAATAGAACAAAGGAGGTGATGCTCCCCCTCTATGCGGCACTGGTCAGGCCACAGTTGGAGTACTGTGTCCAGTTTTGGGCGCCACACTTCAAGAGGGACATGGGGAATCTCGAGAGGGTCCAGAGGAGGGCCACTCGCATGATTGGTGGCCTTCGTGATAAACCCTACGGGGGGAGGTTGAGAGAGCTGAATCTCTTCAGCCTTCACAAGAGACAGCTATGGGGAGATCTTGTGACCGCCTATAAATTTATTAGGGGAGGTCAACGGGGAATAGGGGAAGCGCTGTTTGCTAAGGCGCCCCAGGGCGTGACTAGGAATAATGGGTGTAAACTAGTTGAGAGGGGATTTAGGTTAGATATTAGGAAGAAATTTTTCACAGTAAGGGTGGCCAGGATCTGGAATGGGCTTCCAAGAGAGGTGGTGCTATCACCTAGCTTGGAGGTCTTCAAGAGGAGGCTAGATAGTCACCTGGCTGGGGTCATCTGAACTCAGTCCTCTTTCCTGCCAGGGTCAGGTGGTTGGACACAATGATCCATTGTGGTCCCTTCCGACTCTACAATCTATGAATCTAAGAGGTAGATCCATTTGTCATCTAAACTGTGGTCAAGCATGGATGTGTCATTGACCCAACTTTGTTCTCTATTTTTCTGACAGTTATCCTGGTTCTCATTAAGAACCACCATCCTTCTGGATTTGACATTGAATACTGAATGGATGTGTTAGACCCCAGATGGAGGGCTCTTCAGTCTGGGACATTTTTGCTTGATGGTCAAAGTACTCAAAACAGATATCATTGACCTTCAATATGCCAGCAGCTGTGAGATCCTTGCACACACTGATTATAAGAGAATGTATGTGAATTAGGCTTTGGATAAGTTAAGGGGAAGAGTGGTTTCAGGAGCCAAGTCCCACCCCATTGCCACATTGGGGTAAGTCATCACTATATAATGGGGAGCCTTGGTGCTTTTGAGAGGCCTGGAGAGGCCGTGGAAAGGAAGAGGTGGAAGTTTTGCTTTCACTAGTCAAGGGGTGATGTGACAGAGTGGGCAAGATGTAGGAATGAGGGTGCAGGCAGAAGTGACAATTTTCACCTGAGATGGCCCCAGAAAGCAGTCTACAACCATGGCCAAACACAATTGCACAGCTGCAGAACTGCTTCAAATATGGCTGATCAGGTGAAAAACTAACCCTCATCTAATCAGGTAGCAGATTAAGGTGCTCTGTTTAAGAGTGATTGAGGGAATTTCTGTATACTTCCCTGGGAGGATTACTTGTCATGACCCTAGTCTGCCACAGGGAGGAGGCATTCTTCTCCTTGTGCAGCCATGGAGGTAGGGATAGAGCCCTGATTGCTGCCCAGCTGCACACCCACCCCTGCCTGAAGAATGGGCGAGAAGGCAGGCTGGGGTTCAGGGGGCCAGCTCTGTGGGCTGGGGTCTGGGGAGGTGCTTGATTCAGGCTGGGGATCTGGTGCCACCCCCAAACCCCAATGCCACTCCATGTGACATTCAGCACTGGTCTTATTTCTATTGGGCTCTTCCTCTGGGCCTGAGGAGACGGGTAGTGAAGACTGGTGGTGGGTTTCTTAGGCCATAGCCCCTGTGCGGAGAACACCATACTGGGGCCCCTGTGCTTGCTCAAGTCTGCTAGACCAAGATCAGGGGTTGTGGGGGCTCCCTCGAGGTGGAGGGCACCTCCCAGGAATCTATGCCCTGAGTCTCGATGTCTGCATCATTAGCGCTTGCCTCCCATTCCTGTGTGCTGTGCTCCATGGTTACACTCAAGAACAGGAACAAGTCCTGAGAACAAATTTCCAGCTGAAGCTGGAGCTCTTCTCCCACATCCTGAGATGAAACAGGGATCAGCAGCAATGAATTTATCTCCTCAGGGAACAGCACCAGTAGCTGTGCTCCTCTGGGAATCCCTTCCCATCTGTTTCTCTTGCCATCACAGAGCAACCCATCAACTCCCCCACATCCACAAGGGTCCCTGACACCAAATCCTCTTGCCCCACCATGGTGCCAAAAGTGTGTGGGGGTTTCAGAAGCCCTGTCCTTGGTGTGGATATGGGAAAGCTTCTTGTAAAAGGGCATGGTGTGCCGTCGGGCCCTGGAATGCTTGTTGGCATCCTGTACCTAACTAAATTTGCTCTTCATCAGCTTCATCTTTGTACAATATTGCTTCCAGTCCCTGTTGTGGCCATGGGTCTAAATGTGCTGGGCAATGCTTGTACAGATGTCACTGTTCCAGTACCTTTTCTGTAGCTGGCATTGGATCTTTTCCTTGCCAAATGGTGATGAGATCCCTCATTTTCCTGTACTCTCAGTAGTAACCAGAGATTTGGCTGATGGAAGAGGGAGCTGGTCCATCCACGATCCATGATGTAGCCATTGGGGTTTTCAACAACACTGGATGGCTGAGGGTTTGGCTTGCAGGGTGGCAGGGTACCTAGGAGTCATCAGTAATGCCTGGATGACTGATAGGGTGACAGGAAGGAAAGATTGCTGGAAGTAGCACAGTACTCCCAGTGCATGCCTGCTCCTCTAACAGCATCTGTGAGAGGCCACCACTCAGTCTGAATCAGAGGCTCAAATAGTCAGAACATCCTCACGACCTCAAACCATTGAAGGTGATCCCAGGAATCACCCCTTCATTGTGAAAAGAATACCTTGAGTGTGGAAAATCCAGCCCCTAGATGAATGCCCACTGTCATCTAGCTGCCACAGCTAGGCACACTCTCCATGCATCATAATGGTCTGATGGTTGGTGAAGGCCCTTTATCTGCCACTGCTGGGCACACCCAACCAGACTCACAGCAAGGTGATGAAGGCTGATCAGAGGGTGGGGAGGGCTTCCAGGTCAATTCCTGTTCTGGAGAGGGTCCCTGGCCCCACTGGCACTGGCACCAGGGATGCAGAACCTACCCAAAGCCCATATCTCTGACTGTGTGTAGGAGGTTAAGTGACTTGGCCAATGCCCCATATGAGTCAGCAGCAGAGATGGAAGCAGAAATGGGGGTGAAGCTGGGCAGCACTCAGGGTTGGGGGTGGGCACTAGACCTCCCGCAGCAGGAAATGTCCCCAGTTTCCTGCGGCATGGGCAACCAGCGGGGCTCGCAGCCCTCCATCTTCTCCCACCCCAATGGGCAGTGATTGGGGTGGAAGCCCTGGCCAGGTCCTCCACAATGAAGAGGGTCCCTGGTGTCCGCTGTCATGGGCTGTGGGAGCACAGAAGACGCCAGACCACACTCGTGACAGCCAGCTTGGGGCTTCTGGAGCCTTGGCTGGCTTACAGTGCAGGTGGCAGCTCCCCTGCTGCCTGGCCTCTGTCACTGCATGGAGGTACAAGCCCAGATACACAGGAGCTGATGGTCTATTTGGTTTTGATAATGCTGTAAATTTAAGTGCTTTGTGTAGAGCAATTACATTTATAGCATTATTGATAATTTCTATCTGTGCCCAAGATGTTTCTTGAGCATGCTTAGTGGGCAGGGAGATAAACTGATGCAATCACTTTGACCTCTGCTTGCATTTCCAAGCCCCTGGAATCGCACCAAATCAGGCTCATGCAATACCATCACCCTCTTTCTCAATTTGCTCCAGTTTTGTGCAGAAACTGGACATACGTTTTGTGTTTCAACACTAAATCAGATAAGTCAGTCATTCAGGATGGATTTGATAGTGCATAGAAATAGAATGGCATCCTGTTGAATAGTTTGTGTGATGCACTCCTTTTTTTGTTTAGAAACCACCAGTAACCTGGTAGAGCATTAGTGTAACTATAGACATGCATAGCATATTTAGTTGTTAAGCACAGGTATTTGGAAGCTACCATGTCCGTGTGGTTCCTCCATATTACATTTGGTATATAAAGAGCAAAGGACATAACAGGTAGTAAATCTGAATATAGTACTAAAATTCTTGAGGAACTTCACCTGTCTGTGGGTCTCTGGACAGCTCCTTTTTCATATTTGCGGTCAAAGTAAAGCTGAAGCTGCCAGACTATTTTGGCATCACTGTTTCAGTGGTTTTAAACTTCTTTTTAGATTCAAGCCACCCCTTGGAAAATGCCAGATCATTTTTTGACTACAGAAATAATAATAGAGCAATTCTTCTCTTGCAAAAAAAACTTTAGAAAGACCACAACAGATCAAAATGTTTTTGACTGTATGGAGTCCTATCTAAAATCTTGGGTTTGTCTTGTAAATCATGTAGGTTTTTGTACACCTAATGGTGCTAATATTGTGTGGTACCCACTGCACCCTTGCAAGGCTCTCCTAACATCCCAGAATACCATGATACACTGTTTTGGAATCACTTTACTAGTTACAAGAGCTGTGGGGAAAGACTTAATGAGTGTCTTTGAAGTCTGGGCTCTAGTGCTTCACTGGAAGCTGATCCTCTGTGAAAGGCATTTTCTTTTCCCCAGTTTTTCAGCATTTTTCTGTGCTATATTCCAGGTAGAATCCCCTGAAACCAAAGTGATGATAACCATCAGAGAGAAGCACTAATGACGTAGGATGCAGATTTTACTGAGACATATGCTGGCAGAGTACCAGCAGCTTTCTGCTTGCTATTTGATTTCCCCCCCCCCCTTATTTCTGAATGCCATAGTTTGTTTGAATTTCTCTTCTTTCAGTTCATGGTTTGTCAAAACATAATGTTACTTTCACAAAATGATCTGCGAGTACTTGTTAGACCATTTCTGCATATTATATTATATCCTACTAGTGTTTGCAACTAAGGTTATTGTGAGTGTACATATTGGTCACATGATATGATTGAGTTTAATAATTGTCTGTAACTCCTATGATCAGGTTTCTATTTATATCTGCTGTTCCACTCTCAAATAATCTGCAGTGTTAAAACTCTTGCCTTCATGTTTGCTAGAATAAAAAAATGACTTAAGGGGGACTTGGATATAGTTCAGTCAAACATTTGCAAATACATTTTTGCACTATTTACCCAGCTTAATACATTTAGAGTGCCACAGCTGATATGCATCAGGCATACGCTAACATATACTGACACTGCTCGATAAAAAAAAGAGTAAAAGCTCAGTTCCTATTATAAAAAATCTCTGCTAAACTTGATATATATATCCATTTCTGTATATTATGAATACAATAAAGCCAACAGAAGAGAGGCTCTTTTTGTCCCATAGTAACATTTTTGTCCCATGGTAAAATTATGATAAAATATGCTCATGTTCATCTTGTTTGACAAGAATAAATTAATAGAAATGTTGTTTCTGTTGCTGTGGTTTTCTGCATTTAGTTCTGTGGCTAAAATCTAGTTCCTTGCAATCATTTGGAATATTGAAGAACTGTTACAAGCAAAGGTCACAGTCCTGTTCTTTTTGGTGTCAATGAGGGTTCAGCCAAGGACTTCAAAAAGAGTACAGGCCAGTGAGATGTTTAATTCTGATTTTTAGAGGAAAACTGAATGATATTAACCTTAGGGATGGAGAATTAAAACTCCAAGTCACACCAATTTGTGCTTACCCACAGGTCTGACTTCTTCAAAGGCAACTGACTGTGGAAGCTTAGGGTAATTCTTTGCTGTTGCCCAAGACATATTTCCACGGTAGAAATTTATCTCTGTAAACTCTCTGTTCAAAGTCACAGAATAACTTCCCAACCCACAGATATACTTTCTCCATCTTCAGTGATTTTTCTTCAGTTCGCATTATCGGATTGACAGTGTTCATTAAATAATCTGCAGAAATAGAAATTTCTCTGAGTCAGGAAGTGGGTAGAAATACTGTATAGCTACAGTATTTTCTGTTGAAGAGATCTGTTAGGCACATTTCTATCTTCTGGTGGACAGAAGTACAGTTTATTCTCATTAACCATGTGGTACTCAAATGTCTGTGCTCTGATGAGCTAAAAATTAGTAGTACCCAGTTAGGGTGCAAAAATGTGCATAGTAGTTTCAGACATGTCCTTAGCTTTGAGTAGCTACCTCCATAATAGTGCCCTCTTTTACAGATGCTTCCTGTAGAATTGGCTAGAAAATGGTACATTTCCTATTTGGTTTATGAACAGTCCTATAGTATGTACTAATTATATTCTTGATAGAAAATTTAAATTGATTCATAATTCTGCAGACTGATTGATGAGGCTGTTATTCAAGAGTCTGGAGTTTATTTCCCAGCTCTGCTGCAGGCCTTCTGCAGGCCCTGCATCTGAATTCACATCTGTAAAATGGGGATAATAATTCTTTCTCCCCATTGTATTACAAACAACGACAGCATCATCATTCACTTGGGTAAATTTTATAGAACATACTACATTTTTAAAACCTCTACTGGTATAATTTTTATTAAATTTTGTAGGTCTTTGGTAGTCAGGCTTCTCTTGTCAGCTTGTGCCACTCACTGTTTCTTGTTTCAGAGGCAGGTTTCTGAACTCCCAACAACATTTTGCAGTATTTAAAAAAAATATTTTCAAGACCTATTTCTATCTTACTCCTTTGTCAGCTCCAGGAACAGCATCACTACTGGTGAGAGAGCCCACTATGTATGCCTACATTTAGCTATTTTTAATTTTGGTATGGTGAAAAGGTCTTGTGAGAGGGGAGGAAGGGTAACATTTTACTTTACCTGTGGTCCCATGGAAATGATAGATTGTTTAAGGTACTGGTCTAACATGAAGAAGCATATCAGTATCTGTCCAAATGGTATCCTAAATAATAGACACAGATGAAAAAAGGGGTGATAGGTAGGGTTGCCAACTGTTTGAATCTATTCTGGGAGGTTTCATCACATGATGTGCCTGTGACATACAATGTGAAATGTGACCGTGTGCTTGCGTATATCAGTTATGGATTATGGTGCATAGGCTTTACATTTGGAAGGCAAATGCACATTACTATTACATTTTAAAACCCACTGGACCACTGTATAAATTGTATGCAACTTTTAATATATAATTTAATGAATGCCCTATCATTTATCTCCTGGGTGAGTCTCAGCAGTCTCCTGAAGGTTTGTATCTAATTCATAGAGACTCCAGGACAATCCTGGAGGGTTGGCAACCCTGGGATAAAGTAAAGAGCACACATTAGAATAATGGAAGTAGCAGGGAAAGTTCTTAGTAATGAGAGGTAGTTAGTAGGGCTGTGTGAAATGGCTATGTTTCATTTATGTTTTGGATTTGGCTATTTTGGAGGGCAGTGATTCATTTTGGTGTTTCAGATCGCTGTTTCATTTTGATTCAGCTGAATCTGTTTCAGAGTTTCAACACTGTTTTGGTGCTATTTCAGAGATTTGGATCTGCCGGGGAGAGGCAGGCACAGCCGGGTGGCTGCAGGTTCTCCTGTAGCTCCTCCAGCTGTGCCAGGTCGGGGGAGCCATGGGAGAAGCCCCCATGGCTGCCCTGCCTGGCCCCATCCCCTACCCCAGCCTCCCGGCACTTAAAAAAAGCCCTACAATCACCTACTGTAGCAGCAGGGCCTGTGAGGACTTGTGGTAGAGCCCCCCCTGCACAGTGTGGGGCACCGGGGCAGCAAGGATCGCTGGGGCTGCTCCACCTATCAGCTGAGAAACCCCAGCCTCCAAGCACTTTAAAAAGAGGGCTGTGGGGTTGAGCTGGAATCTTCCCAGGGGACGCAGCTCCGGATCTGCACGTGGGATGACAGCAGGCTGCCCTCCCTCCCTCAGAGCACTGAGATTGGAAGGGACCTCAGGGACAGATCACAGATACTAGTCAGCTAAAGATATCAATATCAGAGCAGTCCTTTTCCCCCACCTCCCCTTACCGCTCCCTCTTCTGAGTTTCTGTTTCCCCACAAGCCCACCCCCGAAACATCCTGAAACATCCAAAACATTTCTGAAACTTTTTGGATGGTTTCGTTTAGTTTCGGAGACTTTTGGAGCCTTCTGTTTGATTTTGGACCCAGTGTTTCAGGTGCTGAAATGGGCCAAAACACCTCCAGAACAAAATGGCTGCTGAAGTTTCACAGAGCCCTACTAGTTAGATGTTAGTTTGGGGTCAGGCAGAAGGCTGAGGAAGGTAGCACCTTTGGCCATGTGTGGATGAAACGAGAGGTGTGTGTGCACGACACTTTAAAGTGGGCTAAATGCTTTTGCACCACTTTAATGGTGTTGGGTGTTTGCATGCCTTGGCTGTGTATTGTGCATTAATTCCAGCCACTGTAGGAAATTTAGCAGCGTAATGGCATTAAATGACTCCTTCGAGGAGTTTTAGTTTGCTGTACCCTACAGCTGCGGAGCAAAGCACTGGGCTCGTCTTCCTCTTTCATGTTGGCATCTGCAGGTGGTCCGCAATCCCTGCTGGCTGGTGCCAATGCTGCTAGTGGTGGTTGCAGGTAGTTGCCAACCCTTGGTCAGTGCTCGCCACTCCCCTCCCCCTCCCCCCGCCGACAGCACCGGCGGCGTCTGCGGGAGCTCCCCTGCTTACTGCCACTGCGCTCCCACTGCTTCCGCTGCTGCTGCCATGCTCCCGCCATCGCCGTGCCCCCCCAGCTGCCAGAGGCACAAGTTGTTCATGCCTCAGGATCTCTGTGAGAAGCATAAAGATATCATCTCTCATTTATCTGTTACCTCTACTTGCATTCCCAGAGGGTATGAAGAACTGCAGTAAAAAACAGCTGTGGCTTTTTCGTTCTGTTGTTAGTGGGATTTCTTTTTCTTTTGTTTTTCCTTGTAAATCTTCTACTTGTATATTGTCTTGCAGAAGGACCGCCTGGGTTCCTTCCAAAAAGATTAAATTTGAACTGCAGCAAGTGGGCAGATTTGAAAATATCTGTGAAGAAATGTTTCACCACAATGTTTGATTTTTTTAGAAATGAAATTCTCTTACTTCCTCAAGTCAATATTCTTCAAGGAGCTCTTTATTACAGAGTATTTTCTGCTGAATTTGGATGGTTTCACTTTCTTAGAGCTCTGTTTTCCTCATTCCTGTGATTTTATGCAAAATGCTGTACATTAAGTGCTTTGGCTTCTTATCAGTGTTTGGTGTATGTAGTGAAATGTAGCATCTGCATGACCTTAGATGACTTCCTCAGACACCTTGACCTTTCATGCAGTCTGGAAGGAGTATCCCAAAATGCCATGCTCACAATTGACTTTGGTTGTAACAATTTGGAGGTTAAAGCATGTTTCCTACTTAATGAGGTGTGTTTTACTTAAAAGCCCAAATGAAAAAAAAAAACTAAAAAGAAAAAATGAAATAATTTTGTGAGGCGTGTAGATCAAGGGAAGATGCAACACACCATTACCTTACTATCAGAAAAGGGTCACTGCAATTCTGTACAGCCCCACTGAAGCCAAATGTGCTCCGTGAAGATTTCCGTCACTTGCAGAAATGAGACTGAAAGGTCTTTTAAACCTTGGCCTTTTCTTTGTATTTTCTAGCAAGCATGCTCTCGTTCTTTTAAAAATTGGAAACACACACTTCTTTCTACCTAAATACATGAACTATCAAAGAGAGTAGATGCCATATATTGTAAGGAATCATTTCTGTGACAGCCAGTGAGTTTTGGCTAAGCACAGACATTCAAAAACTCTGAGATGGATTCAGACTAACTTACATGGATATCTCTAAGTGGACTAGGTTAATTTAGTAGTGAACAAAACACAAGCTTGCCCTTTGCAGGGAGGGACAGGGGGGCATACAGGCTGCCTGAACTGGCCGAGGCCAGCAGGTTGGCAGTGCTCTCGCATGCCTTCCAGCACTGCCCAGTGGGTGGGCCACCCCTGATAGGCATCAGGCACACACCCTCTTCCCCCTGCTGGTCCTTTGTCAGCCATAGACATGTCAGCTGCAGACCAGCAGTGGGGAGGGGTGAGTGTGGGGGGAAGGGGAGCAACAGCATGGTCTGTTCCCTGGGTCTGTGCCTACTTGTGGGGGCATGGAGATCCCTGGGTGGGCTCCTGCACACTCACCCAGGGTGGTCCCATCCCTCCCTCCCCACAAATGGGTGCAGACCCAGAGAGCACAAGAAGGCTACAGGGGATGACCCCTCTACCTCCCTCTCCCAGTAGCATCAGCCACAGACATGACAGCTGCTGGCACACAGTGGAGGCAACCTTGCTTGCCTGGTTCCAACTCCAGTTGTGCTCCCTGCATACTGACTTGACCCTGTGCCACCCGAGGGCAGGGCAGATCAATGCTTGGGAGGAGCAGTTGAGCACAGCAGCTGCTAGCCTGCCTCCCTGTGGGTTGGGAGGGAGGTTAGTAGAAAGCTGCAAAGCAGCCTGGGATGCTGGAGGACAGTGACCTAACTTGCATCAGGAGGGGATCTGGTGCAGGTTAGACCAGCTTCACCTAAGTCACTTAAGTCTGGTACCACATCAATCCAAGTCTATCTTAGACCAGGTTCCACCATTTTTAAACCAGTCTATGTGCACTGAACTTCTGTTCCGTTACAGATGTAGACCAGTTTCCAGTCACTTATACTGGTTTATGTGTAATGTCTGTACCTGTATGCCTGTATGAACAAACTTCTGATTTTCTGTTGGAGTATCTCTAACAATTGCATGATTCTAGTCTCTCTTTGTGTCTAGTTCTTTTCTCCCTTATAAACTGTGACTAGTTTTAATTGGATTGGCTTGATCATTATAATGTTTTACATATGTACCAAAGCTCTTTCTCACAGATGTCTTGTTTTATTTTCATATCAGAGAACCCATATATGAACTCTATTACCAAGCTGGTGTTCTCCAAATTTATTCAGGATTGTACACAATTCTCCTTATCTTATATTTATATCTTATTGCCCTAAACATTCCTTAAAAATAAGATACAACTGTCACATTCTAGATAACTCACATATACAAAATAACTATGCTTTTTCCTGGTAAATGACTTTAAGTGTTAGCTTTGAGATATATTCAGTGTCTGCCAGATGAAGAGAAAGCAGTTACATGTCTCTCAATAATTCTTTTTGTAATAGTATATTCATATTTCATACTCCAAATAAAATATAAATAATTAACAGCTATAAACAACCTGTCATGGTCCCATTTCGAGTTTTGAATTTTCTATACGGTTCTGACAAGTGCTGAATTTTAGTAACAGAGGATGGATTCTCGTTCTTTTGGACAGTTGTTGTCTACCAGAACTGAGGAAAAGGAGATCTGATGTTATCCTGACACATTGCCCAGCTCATGTCAGTGACCAGGACTGAACAACAAAATTTTTCCTACAGACTCAGTATGGCTTGCAGTGAAGGTCTGATCTTGTAAGCTATTGAGTGCTCTCTTCTCCCTTTGAATTGGTTGGGCAATAGTCACCAGTCAGTTTGTAGCCATTCCACTCTCAATCTAGCAAATGCATGCTGCTTTCACAGAACCTAATCCTCTACAGTGGTGATCTTTTACTGTGATGAGTATCTGAACACTTACTGAAAATCAAGATGCTCAATATTTCACAAGATTAACTAAGTCACAAAGGAGAACTGGCTCTCAGAGGATAACAGTTTCCCTTCCAAGTCAGTTTAATAAACGGCATTTAGTTAAAGAGGAAAATGAGCATGAAATAATATCTGGTTGCAGGCATTCAAATAACTACATGTAAGAAACTAAAAAAAAAAAATCTAATAACCAAAAAAAATGGAATCTTTGACGTGATTTTATTCAGAATACCCCTCCCTCCCCCACCCCAATCTAGGAAGCAAAGCAGGAAGCAAAGTTCAAATGGGAAATTAGACATGCATTTTTAATATTGAGGCCAATTAACCCCTAAGAGAGTTTAGCAAGGGATGTGATGCATTCTTCATTACGGAAATCTTTAAACCCAAACTGAATGTTTGTTTAAAATGTGTTCAACTTTGAACCACAAGTTGCTGAGCTAGATGAGGGAGTTACTAAAGGTACATCTAAAACAGGTCTTGGCGTTGTGCCTGAGGTACATTAGTAGGACTATCTAAGCAAACATCTACCACTTCTTGTGCCTAGACAGTCTCCAGGTCTGATGAGCCAACAACTTCCACTAGAGGAAATTCCAACAAGAAAAAGAAAACAGTTCAGACAAATATGGCCTTTAAGATTAATTGAAATTTGGGTGTAGGTACTATGACTGAAAAAGTCCAAATGTCCATAGACCAGGTAGAATTTAAATTCCACGAAGACTGCTTCCTCACTATTTGATTGGAGTATGGGCCAGGGAGGAAGAAGGGATGTGTGTGCATCCTTTATCCTCTAGTCATGACAGTGCATGGGAGAAAGGATTGATACTTGGCACATTTTACAATGGGATACAACACTGTGTGAACTCCCCTGCCTTTGCCCTGCATGCATATTGCACACTGAGCAGCTGTGGGATGCACTCCCAGGGTTTCCCCAGGAGTGGCATAGCTCTGTGTTGTTTTAAACTTTCTCCTGCAGGGACCAGGAATCAAAATCTGGAGCTCTTCCTCCAGCAAAAATTGCCTTGAAACTAATTGGTCCTAATTACAGTGGAGACTTTATAAATCAAGCACAGCTGAAAGACAAATAAATCTCTAACTTCTTAACTAGACAGCCATATATCACAACAGTGAAGTGCTCATTTTTCTTTAAAAGTTACTTCAAAAATTCCTCATAAATAATCCAGTAATATCAGTCTTCCATCAAAAGACTGATGAATTGTCACTTGCTTAATCCCACATAGGCAGTGACAAATGGCAAACCGAGTCAGACACAGACATTTCTCTCACTCTTTCTTATGATGTTAATTTTGAATAAAAGTGCAGCATACCCTGCTGGGTAATCTTTACAATGTGTAGTGCTTATTGGACATGTTTCTGAGAGAGACAGGGCAATTCTGACTTTTTGTGAGCAGAGGCTAATGTTTGAACAAGCTGGAATCTCCATGGTAAATGTAATCGCTTCAGTACTGAAACTCAGCTCTCTACTGATTATTATTATGATTATAATTATTTTTCTACACCTATAAGTGTGATTAGATGCCTTCAACTCAAATGAATATTGCAGGGCTCCTGCCCTCAGAAAGGTTACAATCAAATGTCTTGATGCTGTAAAGACAGCTTCCTAGGTACCTAAATTACTTTCAGAAAAGGGCTTAAGTCATTTAAGTGCTTCAGAAAAGCTTACCCAAAATTATCATTTAAGTGACTTGGCAAAGGTTGCCCCAAAAGTCTGCGACTGAACTGGAACGTCTTGTCTCCGTCTTCACCACAAGATCATCTTTTTTTTTTTCAGATGCTACACTCACCCAGAAACAGGCAGTCTTTCACAACAGATATTTCCTTTACATATTTTTCCAGCTGTTTTTCCTGTGGGTTTTGTTTGTTTGTTTTCAAGGTTATTATAAGCCTGATGCTTATATTTTCAGAAACAAAGTGATATCGGTCTGACAGACGGTATGCTTTCTTAATTTTAAGCCTGAATTCATTATTGATATGACTTGACTTGAAAACTCTTGGGCTGGAAATATTTAAATTAACATCCGTGTGAATGGATTTCAGTGTCAGTCAGAAGCAGCAGCAGCCCTTGGATACTTTTCAATATTTCCAAATCTGTTTGCAGAAATAAAGTGCATAGTTGAAAAGTTCACTTTTCAAGTGATATATTATTCTCTGTCTTCATTTTATAAGTTAATATGTGGCTGAAGGGATCACACTGATTAAAGTTAGAGGCTTTATAAACCTTCAAAATAATGAATGAATACTGCTTCACTTACATAACACTTACCTTTAATTATGAGCAGAGCTGACAGATTGAACAGTAACTTGTCTGAGACTGAATAAAGTCCATTGTTTGCTAGCTCATGATTAGAGTCAAAACAAGCATCCATCGTGTTTCAACAAGCCATAATTTATGTGCCCCTCTTTGTGGCCTTTGATCAGTTGCATACAAAAATCCTCTCTGCAGATAAAAATTGAAATAAATTCTCTTTTTAAAATGCTCAATAACTTCTCAAGCATGTTAAACATTACTTGTGCCCCTCTATTCACCAGTGTTGCTTGGAAAGGAAGATATCATTATCTCTTAGCAAGCATCATATTGGCACTTTGTGGGAGATAACTTACAAATGTGTTAGTAAGCAGTATTATGATACACTTTGAGTACCTGGCTGCAGTGAGATTATGTATTGGATTTCTTTTTGTGTGACATTATACATAGAGTTTTTTGTTTTAAATACTAATTCACATTGTGCTCTAAAAACATGACATATGAGGAAAAGTTGGGAAAACTAGGATTATTTGATTTGGAGAAGTGAATACTAAAGTTTTCAGGTGCAAACATGGGTGTCTGGTACCTCTTGAGTCAGAGGGGCACATGCCCCCCCCCGGACATGAGTCAGGGACCAGGCAGAGGGGCGGTGGCCAATCCTGCTGGCTGGGGTGGGGACATCCCCTGGCAGTCCATCCTGCTGATGTGGGGGGAGGGGACCAGAAGCCGATCCTGCTGACTGGCTGATCTCACTCACCATGAAAGCAGCCATGCTGCTTCCGGAAGTCCCGTGGCAACTTTTGCTGGCGGCCCCGCTCCCTGGCCGGCACTTGCAGGGGGAGCACTGGTGCTCCCACCTGCCCCCCTGCCCACTGGCTAAACAGGGAGCGTGGCCTGGCGGGGGGTGCACCGGCACTCTCAGGGGGTGCACGTGCACCCCCATGTACCCCTTACATGTGCCCCTGGGTGCAAAAAGGTTTGTATAATGAAGATACTGATCAACTGTTCTCTATCCACAAGGGACAGAACAAGAAGAAAAGGGCTTAAGTTGCAGCAAGGGAAATTTAGGCTGAATGTTAGGAAGAACTTTCTAACTCCAAAGGTAGTTTAACACTGAAACAGGTTACCTAGAGAGGCTGTATAATTTCTAGCATTGAAATTTTTAAATTCAGATTAGATATTTACTGCATTTACTTGCATACCACAAACTGCTTTCCCTTCAAAAGTTACCCATCTAAAATTGAGGTGCACGTCTTAACCAGGGTAGCAGATTTCTGTGCTAGAATAGAAACATGGCAATACTGTAATGGCTGTCAAGGTCTCTGCTTTCCTCCTTCTCTCCAGCCAGCATTCATGAGGGAGAGTCCAGTTTTAACTCTGGCACAGCTGCTACTGCTTTTGGCAAAACACCTGCCAATTGGACAGTGGATGTGAGACAGTTAAAGCTTGAACTATTGCCTAAAACAGCCAGATTGCTGGCTGAAGGCAAGTGGGCTTCTCCATACATCTAGCTTTCAACCATAACTGAAAAAGAAATGTTTCTTCATTTTGCATTCCCAAAATAAGTCGAGTGTCTTATTTGGGAGCATGTCTTATGCAAGAAAATATGGTATCTGGGATCATTTAGACAGGTCTATTTCTGCCTTATGCAAAGAGTTGGATTATATGTGACTTCTTGAGACATTTCCCAACCTATTTCTCTAGGACTCTATGATCTGAATATAAATATTAAAAAAAAATACATAATTCATTTTTACTCTAGCTCTTGCAAAGTTAAGAATATTATGCGTAGCCTCTCCACATTAAAGCTGCTGGTAACCACCACATTTCAGCAGGTACATTCTGCCATTATTAAGCTGACCGCTGTTAGAAACTTTTTACTAAATGATAGTAATAGACCTTCAATTATGTTCTTGAGCACAAGGTAATTTTAAACATGAAAGTAAGTAGTGCCCCTGAAGCCAATGTTAAATCAGGACATAAAGAAAAGGCTTAAGCTGAAGCAAAATAGGCAGTGGTGAACTCTGACAGTTATAGAAGCTTTAAGAGCAAATAATTGTGCTATGAAAAGTAAAGCTTTAAAAGACAGCTAAAGAAGTCAAACTTTTGAATGTGGTTTCTATCACTGTCTCATTTTTCTAATTGGCAACTTCTGTCACACATGTCCTATGCCTTTCGATAGGTGCACTGCATGAAACGTCAAGAGAATGTTTTTGCATGTTATAGTCCAACATTTCTATTTGGCACAGTATCTGATTGCTGTTTATATCTCTATTGATATTTAAACTCTGTCCCACAAAGAGTTATCACAAAGTTTTGAAGAAAAGAGTTGGTATTTCATTTACATTTTATAATAAGCATTTTTTCCCTTTTAAGACAATGTTTACTTCAATACCTTCTGTATTCATTGACTGTCATTGTTCCATGCATTTAGTCTCATGTTCAATGGCATGACATAAATATAAATATTTCTTGATAAGGGGCTTAAACTATGGCTTTTTAAAACTTCTAAACAGCATCATGACTCCTCTAATGCATTTATATTCCCACAAAACAAATATTCCCAGTCCATGTGTTCACTATTCCATCACATGTTCTATGCCAAGAACATCTGAGCATACACAGAGCACAACTGAGTAACAAATGGAGATGAGTTTAAAGTGCTTCACATACTCTTCTACCCAGAGGGGCTTAGTCATCTGAAAGATAATTACCTTGAAAGTTCTAGGTCATTCAACATCAAAGATCAGCATTTCCTGTTGAGATGAATCAGCCAGAGGCTTCCATTCGTTTGAATGTAAGTTCAGCTGCAAAATTTAGAAAGATATAAAATATCATAAGCAGAAGGAAACGTAATTCAACATCCTGCTTGACATCAGACAACATCGAGGTACATAAGCTGCTTTAACTTTTATCTGAGCCTAATTTGCACAGAATGAACTATTCCAACCAGGAGAGTTTACAACACCTTCAGCTCTCCTGTGAAATATGAATTCTCATTTCCATCTAGGAGACATTTTACAATCTTTGCATTCTCCTATGCCTGAGGAAGGGTGAGTGTGCCTGAAAGCTTGCAAATAAAGATTTTTTTCCAAATATCTAGTAAAAATATAATAAAAATATCACCTCTGCCACGAGTTCTGATTATTTAAATATGGTACTTGTATTAATGCCAGTTCCAGCTCACACCAAAGTCCATGATTTCAGAGGAGGCAGGATAAGAACCTACATTTAGAGGTGAAAAGTTTAGGAGAAGAAGTAAAATAAAGTCAAATAGTATGACAAAGGCACATGGGTAAAATTGAACATGGAGCTCTCCTGTCTTGGTAACTGTACATAAAGAATGACTAGATTCCTTTATAATTCCTGTATATAATTATTTAATATATTTCTTTCCAAAAAGAAAGGAATTGGAACAGGCAGGTAGCATTACAGTCTGCATTGAGATCCAGCACTGAAACCTTGCACTGGGGAATGGTGGAAATGTTTGAGAAATGGTTGATAGTGGGCATTCATTCTGCTGTGCTATAATGATGAAGTAGGAGGATTTACCTACACTTGGGATCTGCTCTGAAATGAAGGGGGTTCCACACTGGGAAGGAGAGTGTGCTCAATGCAAAACATGTTTCTGAATCATAGTTTCCTGACTTGTGGCCTGGCCACCCTGTCCTTGGGCTCACTTACTAATTAAGGCACCATTCAAATGTGATTAGTCAGAAATTGTCCCAAAATCTTTTTTAAAAGTAAATTATTGTTTAAAATATATCAGGGACCCATCTACTCCTCACTTCAAGCATTATTTTATGTTTCTTGGAACATTCTTGGAAAGTTAACAGCCCATAATTAGCTGTCCAGAGCTGTCATCATAGGCCCCTAGTAAATGTTACACTTAAGACATGATTAACCAGTTAATCACATCTTAAATAGTAACCAACCACACATTTATGCAATGAATGGTGCTATAAAAAATGGAGGAAGCTACACATTTATTACACAAAATATGTGCAAAAACTTTGTGGCTTATTCCCATTGGGCACGTCTACACATGCATTAATACATCGTAATTACTGTGCATTAAGTAACCGGTGCTACTGCATAGTAGCACTGGTGCACACTTTTTTACTGATGCTAATGCACAGTATACTAATTCTCCTGCACTTGCGCATTAGCACAGCTTTTGCCATGATGCACTCATGCGCAGTAGAATTAGTCTCCTGCGCATTTAGCATCTCTTGTAGATGTGCCCATTGTGCCTTAAATTGAACATGTGGCCAGAGCCAATCTGCTGATCAACACTTCTCATTGTGGAAGTACACTGGAGCACACTAAAGGCAACTGGCTTGCTACTTGCTGCTACAGGGAGACCCTGGGATCATGGTCTTGGGCTCCCTCTGAAGCATCATTAAGGTGCAATTGGGATCTGATCCTTGATTCCACAGTCACACTTCTTGACATGTGCTGTGGCATGGCAGGAGGCACAACTGTTGGGATCCCAGATCAGATCTCATCATGCATTTAACTGGACATTTGTCAGTGACCACAAGAACCAAGCATGTATGTTCAAGGCTACTACTAAGTGCTGATTTGTTGTTATTGCGGGGGGGGGGGGGGGAGGATGGCAACATACTCCTCTGTGTAATGCTTAAGAATCTTCAACTTTTAAAGGCAGAGTTGGCCTGAGATTAGTGACAAGAGTAGAAGATAGGACAGCTAGGGGAAATGTGACATATAAATGCATTTAGGCTTCAGGAAAACTCTCAAACTGGTGAGTAGGAATTGCCAGAGACTGTAGTGCTGTGTTTATTGCTGAGTTGAAGGTGAGATCTTTCCAAAACCTTGACCAAAGTCAGCTTCCACCTTGCTTAGCATTCTGGTTGAAGAGATCTGTGCAATTCAGCAAAGGGGGAAAGAATCTGTTGATTTTTCCTGTTCCTTCTAGGTCGTGGGCTTCATGGGTGAAGCAGCTTGAACCACAGATGATGATGAGGTTCTGTTACTGATAGCAAGAGCAGAAAAGGTTTAACACTTGCTGCTGGATGCCCACTTGGGGATGGTGACAAAAGGAAAGTGCATGTCTCGCATTTCTTGAGAGTGCTAGGAAATAAAAAACGAAAGCAGAAACTGACAGCAGGCAAAGCTCAGTGAAATGTCTTCTCAGTAGAGACAGAAAGAAGACTGAGACCTTGGGCAGACATGTTGTTTGAAGTGCTTCAAACAGGTGTGGACGTGCATGAAGAAACACTTAAAAATGTGTGAAGTACTTAAAAAATAAGCCTAAAAAATGACAATTGTCTTTAAAGTGCTTTTTTTTTTTTGAAGCACTTCCTAAAACAGCTGTAGAGGTCTGCAGTCCTCTGGCATCTCACAGTGCTCTCCCTACCACCACAATATATGGGTGGAGGCACAAGAGATGCAGACAGAGAGCAGGTGTTCTCCATTCCTTTGAAACTTGTGGAGCAGTGATTGAACCAGTGCTGCAAGGTCCTGTGCTGCAAGGTCATTTGCAGAGTGCCACAAGGTGCGAGGAGGTAAGTGAGGTGTGACAAAATAAGCAGGTAAGGGCAGGCTCAAGCTTGTCCCTGCCTGGCCAAGCCTCCATTCCACTGCCTGCCCCCTCTGCAAGGAAATAAGAACTGTAATATATAAATAAGTTTTTGAAATTGCCACTCAATTAAAAAACTTATAAAGAGGTGCCTTGAGTCCAAAAAAGGTTGAGAACTGCTGCCCTGGAATGTGGAAGCCAAGAGAGTGAAGGGCTTCCTGCTCTCCAGTGCCCTGGCTGTAGAGCAGTGCAACTGCATGTTGTTGAAGTCACTTTGAAGTGCTCTTGTGGGAGGCTATGCACTAGTATGGCACTGAATGCAAAAGACTGGGATTAAACACTTCAAATGCATGTCTGTTCATGGCCTGAGGGGGGAAGAGGAACTGGTTAGAAGTCGAAGAGGCACTAAACTCAAACTTACATTTCTAAGAGCACTGTGCCTTTCTTGCCTACCCCTGTCTACCTGTGGCTTCGAAATGAAACCTTGCTTCATGGTCTGTGGTTCACCAAGTAAGTGTTCAGCATCTCCTTCACTCATGTCTCTAGAACCTGGAATTCCAAGGTGGCCCCCATCCAAGAACTAGGCCCAGGACTCCTTGCATCCAAAGCCAGACAAGGTCAGGTTCATTCAGTCTAGCTGGCTTCCCTCAGCCTATGAATGAGAAATGCAAACTCACCCTTATGCAGGGCTCCACCAAACCTCCAGAACTCCAGACCAAGCCCATGCTTGGGGAATGAGGGATTGACAGGACTATTTAAATCATGGAGTTCTCTGGTTCAAGCCTGTTTCTGGAGGACATGCATAGTCAGAGAGTGATCCCACAGTGCTTTCCACATTGTAGAGGTGGTGTGTTTTAGCAGGGACAGGCCTGATCATGCCCTATCTGTTAGGGTGACGGTATTTGGATCTTGGGGAGTACTGGATTTGCAGCTGAATAAAAGGCTATAACCTGTGGCCTAGCAAAAGCTGCTGACCACAAGGCAGAATGATATATTAAAAGTAATATTGCGAGATGCTTAGGCAAGTAGTTTTAACCATATAGTAGTGTTGTAGAATGTATAGTCGTTATATAAAAGAAACAGGATGTAAACTACTGGCTATTGTTAGAAGGAAAAGCAGATTTTGCTTATGAGTGCTTATGCTAAGTAACCATCTTAACTGTGTGAACCATTTTTCTGAAAAAGCAGCCAGTGAGCCTGTGTGAGTCTATGTGCTGTGAATGAGGTGAAGCCTTAGGAATGTGAAGATGGTACAACATGGGACAGAAAAACAGACTGGAATGTGAAAGACAACACGTAATTGGTAACAGGATCCGAAATAAACATATGCGAAAAGGTGAATGGTGATTGGTGAAGAAGCCTCCAGAAACTTTCAGGTTTTGGTCACAGTCCGTCCATTGACCGAAGAAGTAAAGTCATCATCATCTCCCTAGTCATTGGGCGCCGCATGAAGTTGGGGTCTAATGCTACCTACATTCTGTCCACTTGTGCCTGCTGGCATACTCCAAATCCAAAAGTTCATTGGTGACGACACTGTGGTACCTCCCTCTGGGGTTGCTGTCAAACCCTCACAAGCATACGTCTGGGTTTGGAACATGCCTGTGGGTACAGGTGGGTAGGTATGCTCAGGCCCATACTGTCTTGACATGTAGCCACCATATTGCAGACACACCCATAATCCATGAGCTATGATAGGTGACTTTGTCTATCGGGGTTGCAGAAAGGACAAGACAGATTTGCCTTTGTTCTGGATTGTGTGCTCTCTGCACACAGGAATTAAGGGGTTTAAGGGAGTCCCCTTACTCTTGTGCTGCCTCTAGAGATATTTGCAAAAGGAGGATAGCAACCTCTGTGGAACTGATATGTCCCCTCTGGAGCTGATATGTCCCCTCCCAATGATGTGAATGAGTAGGATGTGGTGGGGAGTGGGTAAAGCTTTGGCTCTGATCCCCAGAAGACTTTCTAGCATAGTTATGCTAGTATGCCATGGTCTGGATGCTGCAGGTGTAATCATCCCAGCAACAGTTTGCCTTCCAGCCTGATCCAGGGACTATGCATTCACTGCTTGTGGCAAAGCTAAATTAAGTTGAGCTCTACATTATAATGAAGATGCCTGAGTTCAGTCTCATTGTCAGTGGATGTTGATTATCTCTTGAAGTCCCAGCTCAGGACAGCTGTCTAATAGAATAATGAAAAATCATTAAGTACATCCAAAGTTAATCAGTGTCTTTGTTGCATTAGATTACTCCTTGGTAGCCTGGCTGTTACAAAGCTCTTTTCTAGTAAGTTTTATTGTTTAAATGTTCCTTTATAAGGTGACCTTTGCTGTCTCTCTCACTTCAGGCAATTTTTATCGAGCCCCTATAATTCTGGGGGAGATAGGTTAGATACTTATGGGGGTGATTAGTGTGTGTCAGAGGCAGGGTGGCAAATTAAAATTAAATTATTAAAGACAATTCAAGGGACATAATTATTTTTAAAAAACAGCGTGAAAGATACTTTTGATGCAAGTAACACCCCAGCTTACCATAACTGAAAGAGATCAGCAATTACATTTTGTTTCTAAACTTTGTTCACATTATAGATTTACAGGATGGTTCCTGTAGAAAACTTCACTACTAACAGTTTCACTCCTTTATGTAAGTTGAAAGTATTTTTTATACAATAAAATCAAATATAAACAGTGGGTTGTTAGACATAATCCTATTATCTACAATTCATAATGCAGTATGGCCAGCTGAAGGTTGGGCTGCCTAGGTAGACCTTTTTTCTTTTTTTGATTCTAACCTGACCTCTTCCTCTTTCTGTTCTGCTTAAATCTTCTTTTTAATTTGATCATCATCATGTCAGATTGAGGAGTTTGATCCAGACCACATGGAAGGGAAAAGCCTCTTAACTTTTAAGGTTATGTAGGGAAGGATGTAGAATCAACATGGGTGTTGATTTAATCTACCTGGGATTTTAGCTAAAAGGACACAGATTTAGGATTTTTATCTGATAAAGGAGTGTTGCTAGCATGGCAGGAGTCTGATAGATGAATGGGAAATGGCTTAGTATGACAGAAGTGGCAGGAGTTAAATTTGTTGTGGAGTTTAGAAACTATGCAACTCATTGTGACAGAGGATCTGTGATCCATCAGTAATCTGCCTAAATGAGAAGCCACTGTACAAACAGGATCTAGCCAGAATGAAGGCATAGTCTTACAACTATAGCCAAGAAAACAAATAAGCAAATAAAAACTTAGTCATCTTGCTTGGGGAACATAAGTAAGACAATCAGTGACTAATAACTAAGATATATTTGAAATGCTGTACCCGGAGCTAGCACGATGGAGAGTGGCAAATGGCAGTGGAATAAAGAGAACTATCACTTTGCAGGCATTCATGATTTTTGCATTTCCCTTAGATGGCACAACTGTTCAAACACTATGTTGTGGACATGCCAATGCACCCGCACCATGATACGCCAGGAACTCTATATGAGAACTGACCTGGATCAAAGGACTTGATAAACAGGTTTGGGAGAAACTGAGTCCAGCAAATGGACAGAGGACTGAAACTCCATCTCTAACTAAATTTTAGGAAACCAGACTGCCAAAAGTTGCCAATTGTTCCAATGAGGTAAGTTTTACAAATACTTTTTTTTTTCCTATTCAATCATTTCTGTTTAATTTTGTAGTTTTGTGAAGTATCTTGATGTCTCACAAGTCCCAAAGAGAGGTGAGATGCTGACAGATAAAGATGTTTCTGAAATTTCAACCCCACTCTTAGCGGGGCAGTCTGACCCTTTAGCTGCCCAGTTGTGGAGAATTTGGGTAATCAGGGAGTATCATTGGGAGATTTAAAAGCTCTCAGAGGGGAAAGCAAGGGGATGGAGGAAACAAGTTGTGAAGGGAACAGTTTGTTGCAAGGAAGGGGCAGGTTGCTGTGCCAGGAGAGCAGGGGCTTCCCTCCTAGCGTCCGGGAGAGGACAGAGGGATTTTGATTTGTTTCTTTATTCAATGGCTGGATTTTGCTTTGGGGAACTGGTTGAAGAGCCCCTAAGGGAATGATTTCTCCTGCAAAAGCCAGCAGACTAAATGACCTGCTCACTAGGGCTGTGCGAAATGGCACCCTTCTGCTTCGACTTGCGTTTCTGTGTTTCGATGGAACAGCATTTTGTTTCAAATTTCATTTCGACTCAAAACCGCAGTTCTGTTTCATTTCGTCAAAATAGTTTTGCTGTTTCGATGCTGTTTCAAAGTTTTGCCCAGAGGCTATAATTGGAAAGCTTGAAACAGGCTATAACTCTGTCGTTTCTGGCCTGATTTGGATGAAACTTGCAGGAATGATAGCCCCTTGTGAGGGCATGAAGTCTACCAAGTTTTGAGGAGATAGGTGAAGGGGTTTGGGGGAAACTGTACCTCAAACTGCAGACAAGCAAAACTCGTGACATGGGAGAGTGACACTGTGTGTGTGTGTGAGAGTATGTTAAGGTGCACCCTCACTCAGCTGACACCAAGGCAGAAAGCAGGGCAGTTCAAACAATGCTGCCTTTTATGCAGTTTTTCCATCCCTCCCCCAGAGCACTGGGATTGGCAGGGAGCTCAGGAAAGGATGACAGTCACCGTCCAGTTACAGAGTCACTAATGAGAGCACTCCTTCCCCTCCCTCCTTCCCTCCTCTTCCCCCTCCCTCTCCTCACTTTAGTTTCTGTTTCCTTGTAGGCTGTTTCCTTCTAGCTTGAGCTTCGGAACTTGAAACGTTTTGAAAATTTTGAAACGTTTCGACTTGCCTTGTTTCATTTCAAGTCTGTTTTGAAGCTCTCTGTTTCATTTTGATTTTGATGTTTCGAGCTCGAAACGAGTCTAAACAGCGTCAAAACGAAACTGCTGTGAAATTTCTCACAGCACTACTGCTCACCTAGAGGCCTCCAGGTGAAAACTGTGCCCCTTGAGATTAATGTCCAAGGTGCTTGTACATGTGACAGGGGTTTAGTCTTCTATGTCCCCTGAATTGAAACGGTGGGTTTTTAATTGAAACCCACCATTTCAATGTAGGGGTTTTATTTTTCCATTATGATATGGCAAGGAGCCTGATCCTTATCTTTTTTTTTTTTTTTTTTTTGGCACAGCCTGCCCATGGCTGGGGGGTGAGCTGCCAGTGAGATGAGCCACCCCTGAGCTGTGGGGCCCCAGCTCTTCCCTCTGTGGCAGTGGTACCCCCCAGGGAAGAGTTGGATCAGGCTGGGTGCTGCCTCCAAGCTGGGGCAGCACCTGACCTGCTAGCAGCCCACCCAGGTGGCCCCAGGGAGTGTCACCACTGTGGAGGGAAGGACCGGGGTCACTTGCAGCTCAGGGGCCACTTGGCCTGCTGGCAGCTCACCCCCCAGCTGTGGGTAGGCTCCACGAACAAAAATCAAGGATTGGGTCCCTTGCTGCTGCTTCTGCCTTCAACAGGTGCCTGCTGAAGGCAGAAATGGCAAGGGGCACAATCCTTTTTTTCTGCGGAGCCTGCTTGCCTCTCCTGTGGCTGGGGGATGAGCTGACTAATAGCTGCAACACACTGATGTATTGGGATGTAGTTTAGTTTGCAATGATATAAATTAATTTAACCCCCCACAAAACTGGTGCACTTGTAATGTGTAAGCCACACAAAATTACATTTTCATCACTTGTACATCGTGACATTGTCAAATGAAAAGTTTTGTCTGAAAACATGTTCAATCAAGCTTTGGTGCATGATTTCTGTGTGTGCCCAAAACCAAATAAAATCAGATGTCAAAAAAGCCAGGAGAAGATTTTGCCCAGAGTAATTTGATGGCATTTCGTACTGATGGAATGCTGCCCTCTGGGGCTAAAATCCTAAAACATAATGCAGATAGTCTCTGAAACTGTAGCAATCATGCTGGAGAGACTACAGAGCTACATAGACTAGCACAGTGTCTTCCCAACTCACACAACACAATTGATCTTGACAGCTACTATATTGTTCTTACCTGAAATAAATTGAATGCAGAGCATCTTGCAGCAATTGAAAATATGTCCAGTGAAACATTCAGGGTTACTTGTTGAGGGCAGATTAAAGTTTTCATATGCAAATGTTTTTTATATTTTGGACAGAGCTTTGCTTGCAACATGAACACATGTTCAGGCATCACTTTGATTCTGATTAGCCTTGCACAATTAATTTTTATTTACTTCTAGGCATAAAAAATGATGAATAATTTCAGACTCCTCACTGTACCTATAGTATCCTAGTACTTCAAAAACATTAGAGAATTTACTCCTGTAAGGTAGGGAAGTAGCACTATTCCCATTTTACAGATAGAAAAACTGATACAAAGAAAATAGATTAGGGCCAAAATTCAGGTAATAGGAAACTAAAGCAAAATTTAAGCAATGACTATGTGGACTTATTTTTCAGAATGAAGGCAGAAGGCTAACTGGTTTACAGGGGTATTGAATGCTGCAGTGGGACTTTGAGTGCTCAGCACCTCTGAAAATCAGAGCTCTTGTTCAGAAATTTAAATATAGTGGTAGATTCAGATGCCGAGTATTAAATATACTAATTTTAAAATGCCAACCCAAGGTCATACCATGAATCTTTGTTAGAGTAGGTAATAGATCCCAGATTGCACAATTTCTAGTCCATTGCTTTACCCACAAGCCCATTTGCCCTCTGAGGTATAAACTGTCTTTCGTTCGTAGCTCTCAGTTGCCTCAGTCCCTGTGACCCAGGAGCAGAGCCAAGCTGTCAGCCAGGTTTGCGTGACCTTTAGGCATCTCCCCATGAGCAATGTCTCAGAAAGTTGTTTGGTCAGCAATGGCATTAGGTAGCACCACTATGCTGTTTTTTTTTTCCCACTAATACAGTGTAAAAAAATAGTCCTCTTCCCATTTTCTTCACTTTCTGAGATCCTTTCTTCCTTTTTCCCTTTCTTCAGAGCATATTCTGGTTGTAGTTCTTCCTGTGAACTGCATTTCCTCCTGCTCAGTTTAAGCTACTCTGAAAGGTCTGTAATGTAGTGACTTCAGAGACAATCGCTTCTTCTCTGTTTATGAAGTCATGTGGAAGGAAGCAAGAAAGGAAACACCACCTCTCTCTCGTAACAGGGCAGTTTGAGTATCTCTGAAGCTCTTCAGTCCTCTTATGTGATCATCCTAGAGTTGTTCCAGAATTTTTACAGCTTGGAGATGTCCTCTACAAAGGGCAGGACTGAAAGCAGATTGTATAAGCGGCAATCAAGAGCAATTGAAGAAGAGTTGTGTCAGCTCTCTCTCAGCCCCATCAGGATAAGGGAAAGGACTTGCAAAAGAAAAAAAACCAAACAAACGAAAGGTTAACTATGAATGTATAGAGTGAGCAACTTTGGCTCCCTCCCAATTTCCTCCCTGGCCATTTCCCCCTCGCAGTCTGAAGAACAGGGGGAAGAGAATGCAGGGATCTTTTTCTGATCAAATCCCCCGAGACATTTCTGAGGCAAATATCCAATTGTCAAGCTTCTCAGTCCTTTCCCCTTACATCCAACCTTTTGTAGAAAAGAAAGTAGTGGAAGGAGCTTCCTTAAGTTGTAAAATGGGGACTTGAAATACCATATTTACCAGAATCCAAGACAACTCTGAATTTAAGATAACACACAATAATTGGATTCAATATATGTAAAAATGATAAATTTGTTATAATTTTTTCATGTATCTAATCTAATTATTGAGGGGGGGTCATCTTAAATTCATCCCCCCTGCTGCTGCAGTGTGGGAAAGTAGTGTGGGGGGGGTGCAGCAGGGGGACAGGCACTGGGGAAGACGGTGAGGGGGGGTCAAACAGCAGAGACCCCCTTGTCCCTCCACAACTTGGACCCTGCTGCCTGTGCCCTTTGTGCCTGAAGCCTTGGGTCCCCTGCACCCTCTTCCCCTGTCTTCCCCCTGCTGCCTCTGCCCTCCCCCACTTACCCCACTCTTCCCCACTCCTACCCCTGTTGCCTCTTCCCCCCTGCCACCATTACTACTGGGTGCTGCCACCACCACTGTTACCAGGTTGGGCTGGACCAAGCACATGCCACATGCCCCAGGCTAGAGTGAGGATGGAGCCTGCTGGTGCTGGAGCAAAGGTAAGCAGTGGGGGTGGGGGCAGGGGCGGGGAGGGAGGAGCAGAGGCAGGGGAAAAAGGCAAGAGAGATGGGGGGGTGGGGCAGCAGCTATCCATCCCCCACTGCCTCTACTCAATTCCAAGATGATGGGCTCTTTCTTTAATGTTCAATGGGGGAAAAGACCTTGTCTTGGAATTGAATAAATATGGTACTTCTGACTCAAGTCAAAGCAACTTTGACTTATATTATTCATTGAGGATATCCAGTTTGAACAGGATGTTCTAAGACAAAGACAAGTGCTTCAGCTAGCAAATATCAACATGACCTCAAGTAACTCCCATGGTATCCCTCCCGAGAGATACAGCCAGCCCTTCACCAGGAAGCACCCTAATAAAACACCAGAAGAACAGATGCATAGATAGATCCTTTGAGGAAGTAGGTGGCCTCATAATGGCTTTTTTTTCTTGTGCCTGTCTTGCATTTCCTTCACCAAGGGCATTGTTACTACAACTGACTACATGTATGGTCATTTTAGAAGGATTTTTTTTAAAGTGCTGCATATAATCGCCCTTCACCGCTTCTTACCCTGGAAGCACTGAAAATTGATAGCTAAAGCAAAGGTCTGAAATACAGTCAACAGGAGGCAGTCTTGGTATTTGTGATAGTCTAACGGTAGAAATTTCAGGCTGCTGTCCTTCCTGCAACTTCCAGATGGTTTGATGCCATCTAGAGATGTGACTGGATTTTCCAGCTCTGCCCAGCCAAGTTCCTTGCACGTGAGACCTAGAGTCGTCTCTCCCCACATCTGGGTGAGTGGCAAGGGCACCTGGTTGGGAAAGAATATTCTAAGCCATTTGTTCAGCAGCCTTCCCTCACCAGGGAAGCCAACAAAGAAGCATGCAGTAAGGAGTTCAACAATTGTTGTTGCAATTTAAATGACAGTAAGGGAAATTTAGATTAGTTATTAGGAAGGACTTTCCAACTTTGAGGGTGGTTGAACACTGGAATAGATTTGACAGGCTGTGGAAGTTTAAGTGTGGGTTAGGCAAACAACTCTACACAGAGTTTAGTATAGTTTTGAAGAAATGCAATCTCAGTAAGATTCAAAATGTCTAATCAATAATTGCTGAGCCAAGTTCAGAAGTGACTGGTGAGATTGCTGCACAGACATCTTTAAGCCTTATTTTCTCACATGCTGGTGTCTGAGTCCAGGGGGCTGTCTGACATATTTCACATTCACAAGGATTGAAAAATATATTTTGAAAGTTAGGGGTTGCCTACTCGACTGGTACATTTTAATGCTTTCCTTAATGTTTCTTGTTGTATTCTTTGATCTGGGTTTTTAGTATATGTAGGTACCTTTCACTCAGGCAGCCAAATCAGAGCTGGTACAGAGGAATGCATGTATATGGAGCCTGCCATTGCAGGACTGTACTGTATTCAGAAAATTTAGGCTGGTGAACCCATTTAAGTGTGCCATTGTGCTCATACTATGCTTCTTTCAACTAACATGTCTATAAGGAATTTTTAAATATTCCAATGAGTAATCAGATTTTCTTTCATGCCTTTTCTTTCATTCTTTATATTTTTATACAGTTTATAATCTCAGAAAGTCTGATTTAAACAAATATTCTGAAACAACAAGAAGGCTTTTTCTGTTTGGTTGTTTTTGGGTTTTTTTTTTCTTTTGTAAGGTGCAGCCACTGAGTCACGTAGCATTTGCCACTTGTTTTGCTTGAAAACTCCTCTAGGCAGGCAGGCAGGCCAGCTGGCCAGGCCAGGCCACCTTAGCCTCCTCATCCAGTGTCTTCACAGATCTTTAAAACGAGTAAGCTTTGGAGCTGAACTGATGAAGATGCATACCATTTGGCTCTATGCTGCTTGCACTGAAACAGGCATAGCCCTTTTTTGATGAAGCAGCTGACTTCCAGTTCCTGCTGTGGCATGTGTCCGAGGTAATCATATGGTCTGTGGGCAAGTTAGGGAGAATTGTAATACCTGTTTTCAAATGGCATGGTCAGTAGCCTGTGACAGTGCTGTGGCAATTTTTTGCAGGGGCCCTTAAATGATTTCCTTCTTATGGATCCTCATTTTCAAGTTCAGCAAGCACAGAACAAATAGCAAGGCACGCATCTATCTGGTGCTGACACTTCTACTGAAGTATTAGCATAATTGCATGGATTTTTGTAGATTTGGGCCAAACATTTCTGTCAAGCTGCACATGCAGGTCTACCTACTGTTTCAATGTCATATTTAATGTTTTGGTTTGATTGCTGGGTATATATATATTTCTACATGAGCAACTAATTTGAATAAGGAGATGTTCCTCCTATTATACAATTACCGTGAGAAAGGCATTTGTGATATTTTTGTAATATGTGCTTTGTAAATAAAAAATGTTTTTGTTCCCTCATTGGTACAAGTACAACCAAAGCTATGTTTTGAATTAAACTGTAACTTGAAGCATAATGATGAATTTTCAGACTCAGGAAATACAAATTTGCTTACATCCAGAAATACCATCTGAAATTCACCAATACCCCCATCAGTGAACAATCAGAGACACGCTTCTGTACTTGTTGAAGAATACAAAAACTGTGGAGGGAAGCTTTACATAGATCCCAATCTATGACTGTGTGGTATGAAAATGATGACCTAAATCAGTAGAGTTAAAGATAACTTAATCCATTATCAAGTTCTATTCACTAGGGCTGTACGAAATATCGCTGGCTGTTTTGTTCTGACACTGTTTCGACCAATCTCAAGGTCAAAACAGCAAAATTGGAATGAAACAAAGGCCATCAAAATAGCCTCAAAACAAAATGAGACTGGTCAAATCGTTTTGAAAGTTGAAACGTTTCGACCATAGCCTGGGGATGGGAAGTCAGTTCAGCTGGGCTGACTTCCCATCCCCCATGCTAGATCATGCTGGGGGTGAGAGGCAGCCCAGCTGGGCTGCTTTCCGGTGCCCCGCGCTAGATTGTGCCAGGGCTGGAAGGCAGCCCAGCTGGGCTACTTTCCCATCCCCCATACTAGATCACGCAGGGGGTGGGAGGCAGCCCCGCTGGGGCTCGATCCTGCCTCTGGTGTGATCTAGTGCGGGGATGGGGGAAGCAGTCCAGCTGGGCTGCCTCCCAGCCCCTGCACAATCTAGCACTGGGCATCTAGCAGCTGGGCTGACTTCCCATCCCCAGCAAAACTCTAAACAGTGTCAAAACAGCCTTTCTGTTTCAACGGAACGGAACAGCTGTTTCAAGTCAAAATGAAATTTGAGATGAACAACTGTTCCCTCGAACCGTCGAAACACAAGGCAAAATGGAATGGTGCCATTTTGCACAGCCCTACTATTCACAACAGAAGAGAAATGTTCTTCTCCTGTACAGTATGCTTACAGGGCATTGTAGTGGGACCCAGGCCAAAGGGCCACACTGGGCTGGGGCCTGGGTGTCACACTCTCAACAGGTGTTTTGCCCCCTTCTCTCTATCAAGTCTGCCATGACTTGATGTTAATGAAAAGGATAGCAGGAGGTGGTACCTGACTTGTATGGGGTTTGTTGAGATGAGCCTAAGTTTCAGGATCTGGGCATTTTCTGTGGGGCTGTGACTTCCCAACACCCCATCCCTTTCCACTCGGGTGTTCTGGTGATGATTGAGATAGGAGCCTGGCCTTCCTAGCCACCTGTCTTTACATAATGGGAGAAAAAGTCTGAAGTGAGAAGAAACACAAAGTGGTCTGGGACTGATGGCCAAGCTCCATGACTCAGATAAGGGCCTCCCACCAATGGTGTCTATACTGCGTAAAAATTAATAAAGCAATATAACATTAAAAAATTGTCTCGGTTTACTTACAGGCCTAGCTTTGGCCTTGTAGCATCTGTGTCTGTCTTCTCCTCAGGCAGCTAAGGTCCTTTAGGGCTTGCCCTTAGTCACAAGCCTAATTCACAGTGCAGGCCATATCAGGCCAACCCCTGTGGGTAGTTTGGGGCTATGGGTACTATGAGCCCATTTGAGGCCCTTGCAGGTACCTGGCCTCCAGTCTGTGGGGTGGACAGGTTTCTGCTGTGGGAGCCGGGGTTGGCTTGGTCTCTAATGAGATGTCTTCAGCTCCAGTGGAGGAATGCATTATAGTTTAGTGCTTACACCAGTGCCTCCCTCTCTCTCAGGTCAGCTCTGTCCTATAAAGGAAGTTCCAGGTTGATCCAAGCCAACCTGGATCCCTGCATGCCCCCACATGCCTTGTGGCTGGCACCAAGTGCTAGGAGTACCTGTGGGGCTCATCACTGCCAGCAGCTGCAGCTTCTGGGCTCTAGGCAATGCTGGACATGCTGGCTGCTTGCTCTCGAACCTGGCTGGGCTCTGGGCCCAGGTGGAGCCTGGCTTCCAGCTCTCAGCCTTTCCTGGAGGGTGGGCACATAGGGAGTGCGTCACCTGACGTTTGCCTGTCCTTCCTGGAGGGTGGGCACGCTGCGGTGTATGTTGTCTGCCCAAGGGCACACTGCAAATATACAAATTCTATATTCAATGCAAGATTACAATTGACAGTAGAAGATGTAGGAGCTAAGTCAGAGGTGGAAATAACATCACTACTGTAGCGAACAAAAAGGCATAGGTAGAAATGAAGGTGTCATTTCCTCTTACTATACAGCCAGCCTTGTCTGTTGAGGGCACACTACCTGTTAGGGCTGTGTGAATAAGGAAGTATTCAATTCAGATTCAGCAGATGTGGAGAACAGTGATTTAATTCAGTGATTTGAATCATTGTCCTCATTTGATTTGGCCGAATCAGAATCGGAGATTCAGCACTGATTTGGAGATTTGGATCAGCTGGGGAGAGGCAGGCACAGCCAGATGGCTGCAGGTTCTCCCATGGTTCCTCCAGCTGTGCCTGCCTCTCCCCAGGTGGGGGGTGCTGCAGGAGAATCCCCCAAGACTGCCCTGCCTGGCCCCACCCCCTGCCCATCCCTAGCCTCCCAGCACTTAAGAAAAAAAAAAGCCCTGCACTCACTGGCTGCAACAGTGGGGATCAGGGCCTCTGAGGGCTTGTGGCAGAGCCCCCCTGCACAGCAGGGGATCACTTCCACCCACTTGGCACCCATGTGGCATCTATCACATCACACAGGTGCAGCACAGCTCGACAGGGCACCATGTGCTGTCTGGGAGCTGGGGCTGTTGGGCCCAAGTGGTGCCAGGCTCCAGCTGACTGCTGGAGCTCTCCCAGCTCCCAGACAATGTGTGGTGTCCTGCTGAGCTGCACTGCACTGGTGTGATGTAACAGCTGTCACGTGAGTACCAGGCGGGGGGACTATCCCCATTGCACCCTATTGCCATGCACTGCATGGGGGGGAGGGCTCTTACATGAGCCCTCAGAGGCCCTGATCACCAGAGCCAGTGAGTACATGGCTTTTTTTAGTGCCAGGTCCTGGGGCCAGACGGGGGATGGAGCTGGGCAGGGCAGCCATGGGGGTTTCTCTCGCAGCTCCTCTGGATGTGCCTGCATGTGCCCCGATCGGGGGAGCTGTAGGAGAAGACCCTATGGATGCCCTGCCCGGCCCCATCCCCCGCCTGGTCCAGCCGGTGCAGGAGGGGGAGTGGGGCACAATGCAGGTGCGGCTCACTCTGGGCAGCTGCAGGGCATAGCCCCCGCTCCCAGTGCTGCTATACCTGCATCTGCACTGCCACACTGCATGGCGGGGGGGGGGGTTCTGCCATGAGCCCTCAGAGGCCCTGATCCCCACTGCTGCAGTCAGTGAGTGTGGGGCCGGGTGGGGGTTTGTTTGGTTTGTTCTACATGACTAGGGAGAGAAATTGGACATTAACCTATATAAGTGATTGAAAACTGGTTCAAATCTGTAACGCAACAGAAGTTAAGTTTACATAAACCAGTTTCAAAATCAATTTGAAACAAACCTGGATGGATGTAGTATAAGACTTAGCTGATTTAAGTCATCGATTTATTGAACTTCTGTTCCAGATGCCCTCTATATTCAAATTAACTCACGGTCCCCCCCCATCCCAGGATGCTTTACACTTCCCCCGCAAACGCCCTCTCCCTCGCAGGATGGGCAAGCTGCCTACTCTAGCTGAGCAGGGAGGTATGCTTTAGTCCCCTCCCTGTCTTATGGCCTGAGCAACTGCAGGTATGTGGCTGAATTTCCAGAATCAAAAGTGAAGGTCTGTTCACTTGCTTATCAGTTCAATCTTTGCAGTTTAGACTAATCTGCAAAGATTAAATCAATTCAGCCTCAGTCTTTTTGGCTGTACTTAGCCCATGTGCTCACCATATATTGAAGTTAAAATATATTTCTTAACCTCAGAGCAATTAATTTACTCTTAACAAGACCTTTGGTATGTTTGAATTGTACAGTTTCTACTTCTTTTTCTCTCCCTTCTCTGTTGTTTTTAATTTTTATTTCTAATTCCTATTTCTTGCTATTTGGAAATTAATTTATGTCTGTTAAATAAAAATATTGGGCTTCATTATGAAATACTTGCACACATGAAAAGCATTTTCTATTTCTCTGAAGATTTAGAGATAAATTATACTGTAAAAGTTAATCTTGGAGGGTTTTTTGTTGCTGTACATAGCTTGAAGAGATTAGACAGGAGAATATCTGAACATGAAAAATGCAATGTCAGTCACAGGTGGAAGAAAATGATTTCTGTTCAGTCATTTCTTTTAATCCTTGACAGGTTTTGTACCTGGAGAAAGACTGTGCATTTCTAATTAGGATGCTGAAACAGGCGTTGATTCTATCTTAGCTTACAAAACATGAAGCCAGTGTCTTGCCTTTATCTACTTTATAACACACTAGCAATTTACAATGTTAAAATATCAAATAAAATGAATGGAATGTGGCAAATTGTAACACTGCTACCAGACAGAATATAGGCCCGAAGCAATGTTTATTCTGCTCATCATAGGTTCACATTGTGCCTTTCTGTCACCTCCATTTTATTTTCTTCTGTGGGAAGTTACATAAGCAGGACTAAATAGTGATGCTTGCTTACAGTTTTGGATTAAAGCTTAAAGGGAGTTTGGCACTTGTATTCTGGCCTTACTATGACTTAATATGTGTGTGTATTCAGTTTCTACACATTGTCCACTGTTATGTAATCCTCTTCCCCCAGCACCTTTCTTCCCACACCTGCTCTGTCATATAGCATTTCCTCCTGTTATAGCTCCCTCATGTTAAAACTAGAGGTTGATTCCTGCAAAAGATAAAGGCTTTGCTGTGACCACTCACATGCTTGGACATGAGTGTGGGCATCATGGCTTGTTGTATTGGGACCAGTAATCGGATGGCATAGTACTGATCCCTCCAGATCCCCATTGATTTGGTCAGTCTTTTTTTTTAACAGTCATAAGAAGTATCCAAAAGACACCTTTTAACAGGAAACTTTAATTACATCCATCCCAGCAGGAGGCAGGACACAGACAGTTCATCAAGTTCTTGGGCTGTGCTGATGACAACATTTTGTTTTGGAAGGTGGATGAAATGCCTAGGGGAGTGACAATCATAGGTCTCATTCAGACAAGCACTGTTGCGAGGCATGTGGTGCCTCGGACATGTCTGTGGTGCCACGCATCGTACATTCAGGTATTTTCTGTGTTGCTACCTTGCAGCACGAGGGATTTTTTGAGATCCCAGGGTCAAAAAATCCTGCATGGAAAAAAAGCAGGGTGGCATACATGGGTGACGTGGTGGCAGCACATGCTGCCCAAAACTGGAGCCTGGCCAGCTGGAGCCATGCTCCAACTGCTGGCCTAGCTCCCCACTGCAGGAGTGCAATGGATGCAGCTTCCTCAACCCCCATGACCCCAGGTAAGGCTGCTGGGACCAGCATAGTTGCTGGTCCCAGCCGCCCCCATCCCACCCAGGGTAACCTGCCATGTACCAGAGAATGTGTGGTCCAGGAGTTCCCTGGGGACAAGTAGCAGCAGTACCTTGTACAAGTAGTAATACTTTGTGCCACTGCTACTTGTCCAGGGAAACCAAACATCTGCATTCATCCAGATGTGGCCATAGATCTGGTTCTGGCTAATAGAAAGGAATTGATAGAGGCTCTTAAATTAGAAATTAATTGTGATGAAAGGGATCAGGAAATGACAGAGGTCACTTGTAAATGAAAGGAAGGAGTGAGACCAGAGCAACTGGTTAGATGTATTATGGATTTTCTCATTTTGATATATTGATTCACTGGTGGATTAATGGATCTGATCTGGTCCATTTCTGTGAGAAAATAATGAAAGCCAGAAGATCTCTGATTTCTTGAAGGGCTATCCCAATATCTTTATTTTTATCAAATTATCTTTCAGATTTTCTAAACTCTGGAAAGTGAAATGTTGCGTTAGTAGCTATCTACAGAATAATGTTCCTTGTGTTCTTATTATTGACTAGCCAATGGCCCATCATGAATGGTGGAGCATTTCAGGGAGAGCTTACATGTCTTCCACCACTCACCCTTTGGGGCTGGCCATGTAAACCAAGGGTGGGCAATTATTTCAGACGGAGGACCACTTACTAAGTTTTGGCTAGCTGTCAAGGGTCACATGGGTAACTCCACCCTTGACAGGTGCCCCACCTCCTGGTTGCCATCTTGTGACCAGAAGTCCCGCTCCCTAACCCCATGACCTTTGCCATCAGAAGTCTGTCCTCTTACCCCCAGAAGTACTCCTTTCAGCAAGGGGCCATGCCATCTTGGAACCAGAAAAATACCAAATTATATTCTAAAAAAGAAACATCTACAGCATTCATTAATTTGATTTGAAAAAATGTTTTTGTCCCGATTTGCATGTGTTTGTGTAGTGTACATAGAGCTGATTGCACAATAGCTTAAAATGAAGTTTTACTCTTGTATATTGTGGGGGGGTGGGTATAGGTTTCTGGAGGGCTGTGGGTGTGTGGGTATGTGGTGCGAGGGAGCATGTTGGGGTGTGTGTGTGGATAAGTGGGGTGTGGGTGGGTATGGGGTTTGTTGTGGAAAGGTGCCTGGAGTGTGTGAGGGGGTGTGGATTTAGGGGTCTCCGTGTATGGCAGTGCAAGGGGAGTGTGGGTGGATTTGTGGGGTGTGCATATGGGACTCACCCTATGAACACACACACACCCCAAGGCACCCAGCCTCTGGCTGCACAACTACACCCACCCACCAACGCTGCCCCCGGCTATACAACCACACCCACCCACTCTGCCCCGGCCACAAACCCACACCCACCCACCCACCCACCCACTCTGCCCCTGGCTGCACAACCACACCAACCCACCTATGCTGCCCCTGGGTCCACAACCACACCCACCCACTCTGCCTCTGGCTGCACACCCACACACACCCTCCCACTCTGCCCCATGCTCCACAACTGCACTCACCCACCCACCCAGCCCCTGGCTGCACAACCACACCCACCTGCCCCTGGCCACAGACCCACAAGCACCCACCCACGCTGCTGCTGGCTGCACGACCACACCCACTCACCCACTCTGCCCTTGGCTGCACACCCACCCACCCAGCCCCTGGCTGCACACCAACGCACCCATGCTGCCCCTGGCTGCACAACCACACCCACCCACTCATGCTGCCCTTGGGTCCACAACCATGCCCACCCACCCACTCTGCCCCTGGCTCCACAACCACACCCACTCACTCTGCCCCTGGACAGACACCCACCCCCACCCACCCACTCTGCTGCTGGCTGAACAAGCACACCCACCCACCCACCCACTGGGTCCACAGCCACACCCAGCCGCTCTGCCCCTAGCTGCACACCCACCCTTCCACTCTACCCCTGGCTGCATATCCACACCCAACCACCAACTCTGCCCCTGGCTGCACACACAAGCCATACACCATTAACTGAGCCTAAATATCAGCCTCCATCTTGCATGTATTTCTTTCTACCCAGTAGCCTAGTTTAAATGGAAGTGGGGAAGGTGCACTCAGTCTAGTGTAGCCTAATGGTTAGGGAGTTTTTCCAGGGAGTGCGAGTTGTAGGTTCAAACCATCTCAGGGTGAGCAAGGACTAGAACCCAGCCTCCCATTTCCTAAGCAAGTGCCCTAACTCAACTATGGGGCCAAACTGGGTGGTCCCCTATTCTCCGTCTCAAATTTAAATGCACCCTGCCCCTAGGTGAATAATCTTAGGGGAGGATTTTGGAGACCGAATTCTGCATTAACAAAAACACCTAACTCAAGGCTGCAGGAGACAGTATAAATGCTGCTGAACTTCAGGAGAGAGGTGAGTTTTTAGACAAATCCTCCTTTAGGCAGCCCTTTATAACTAGTCTGTGCACCCCCTGCTTACTTCACTGTCTGCTGTGAATCCTAATCTAAAGTGTCTACGTTCAAGTGTCTCCATTCAACAGATACATAACTCGCTATTCTTTTGTTCTTTAATCTCATTTATGGTAGTGCATGCCTAAATCGTAAATGTGATGCAACATACCATCACTGACTCGTGCCTTTTTAAATCGGGGCCCAGATTCACGAAACTGGAGGGAGAGATGTCAGTATTGTACTTTTTACCCATTAGGCTTGTGATTACAGCATTCACCCAAGATGTGGGAACCTCTTCTGCCTGTGGGGGCTTAAACCCAACACGATGTACCTACCAGGAGAGATACATAAGCACAGAACTGTCAGTCTGGGATGGGTCCCTTTCATACCCTCCTGCTGACACTTTGTATAAAACCCTGAAATATTCATAGAGCAAGAGAGAAAGAATAACTGCAGCCTCCTGGTTAAGACACTCCCCTGGGTGGTAAGACTCCTGGATTTTAGTTTTGCTTCAATGAATATTTATGTATTTATACAGCACCACCATCACTGGCATTCTGGGAAATTAACTCTTTGTTTCCTTTGGCAGGGGGCTGGATCATTTTTGGCTAAGTTAGAAGCTTAGGCCTAGTTAAAATGTGAGCAAGTGTTAACTTCTGAGAGGACCTAAAATTTGGGTAGTAGCTGATTTGCTGAGGGAAACAGCAGAGGCAAAGTTTTAATGTTACAACATATACAATGAACTAGGCCATGCGTGGGAGTTACCTAACAGAATCAAGTATCCAGGAACTAATGAAACTGCTCCTTGTTCAGTTGTTACTGAACGAGACAAGTCAGGAATGTGACAAATACAGTACTGTTGTAGTGTGAAAATGGTTTAGATATTTTTAAAAGATTCATGCTTGCTTGGTGTGTTACTGGCACCTGGATTGGTTAGTAAATGTGTAATCAGAAGGTGTATCTATGTAACTGCATGTGTACTGGCTCTGATTGGATTATTTAAGGAATAAAATATGCATATCAGCATCATGATTTTGAAGGATGTTGGATCTGTGTACTTTTACAATTGACTTGATCATCTGATTGATTGTGAATAAAGGCTATTCTAGTTTATACCCACAATATATTTATTCAAACTGACGGCAGTGGTTTGGGAGTACTACAGCAGTAACATATTCCAGTCTATTTCCACCCTGAGAGCTGCTTACTTAATCTTTCATTAACTGATTAAATCTCACCTTGAACCTAGTTAGTTTTCTTGCTTTACCATCCAGAGTGGAAGGTTGCTTTCGAACTTCAGTTCTCTGACAGTAAGGAATGTTTTTCTAATTCCTAGCCCAAAATCATTGATGGCCAGTTTATATCCGTTCTTTGTATGCCAGCACTATCCTTTAGCATAAATAATTTTTTTCTTTGTCTGATGTTTACCTCCTCAGTGGGTTCCAAGACAGTATTTATATCCCCTCTCAGCCTCCGTTTTACTAGGAAGCTCTTTGACTTCCTTACAGACCACATGCTTTCATCCCCCTGATCCTCCTCATTACCCCACTCTTCACCTGTTCCCTTCTGAATTCATCTTTTATGAGAACAGGCAACCAGATTTCTATTGGTGATGAATACTTCTGTTATAAGGATCAGAAATTAAAATGTTCTGTTTCTGTTTATTGAACCATAATCTTTCAGGTCTTTGCTTTGGTTAGAAAAGCCAACATGTTTGCCTGTGGTCAGTCTAAAGAGATTGTTGTTGGCAATGAAATGGAAACATCCTGCCATGGTTGCTTGGTTGAGGTCATCTTAACTATTTTAAAAACGTTAAGGCATCCATGTTCTTATAGTTTCATAGTTGGTAGGGTCAGAAGGGACCTGAGCAGATCATCAAGTCCGACCCCCTGCCATGGGCAGGAAAGGATGCTGGGGTCAAATGACCCCGGCAAGGTGTCTATCTAGCCTCCTTTTAAAGACCCCCAGGGTAGGAGTGAGCATCACTTCCCTTGGAAGTTGGTTCCAGATCCTAGTCGCCCTGATAGTGAAGTAGTGCCTCCTGATGTCTAGCCTGAATCTACTCTCAGTCAACTTAAGGCCGTTATTCCTTGTTACTCCCAGTAGTGCTCGGGGGAACAGGGACTCTCCCATAGCCTGCTGGTCTCCCTTGGCCAGTTTATAGATGGCCACCAGATCCCCTCTCAGCCTTCTCTTGTGAAGGCTGAACAGGTCAGGTCTCGTAGCCGCTCCCCGTAGGGCCTGCCCTGCTGCCCCCGATCATGCAAGTGGGCCCTCCTCTGGACCCTCTCCATGCTGTCCACATCCCTCCTGAAGTGTGGCGCCCAGAACTGGACGCAGTACTTCAACTGTGGCCTGACCAGTGTTGCGTAGAGGGGGAGGATCATCTCCTTAACTAGACAACTGCCCTGCCTAGTATGTTTCTCTAATCAGTTAGGTCCAGATCCTCAAAGGTATTTAGACATCTAATTCACACTGATTTTAATGGAAGCTAGATGCCTACATACCTTTGCAGGTCTCAGCTATAGTCAAGCAGCTAATTTATAAAATGACACTATATTTTGGTTAAGTAGGATCAGGCAGGCAAACCAATTTAAAAACAAATTATGTGTGTATACATATAAATAACTTATGACACAGGAATGATTAGTGTTAACCAAAGAGCCACAACAACATTTAGCACTGAGGTGAACTGTAGCAAGCAGTTCAGAAAAAACAACAACCTAGTACTTTTACCACAATTGATAGAAATGGCTAAAGCATATGTTGCATTATTCATGACTTCAAGAGAAGCAAACACAGTGCAGGCAGCAAAAACATGCACATGCTAAACACACAAATTAGAAGTGCCAGCAACATTTTCTGCAAAGAACTGAAGGTGATAAGTTGAAGAGCCACGTGTGGCTCAGAAGCCATATAATTGAAGTGAATAAAGTGAATATAACTATAGCAGAGGTCATAAAACAGTTTTACTAAAAGCATTCAAGAGACAGTGTAGACAGATTGGATTAGGGGATAGGCTCCAGCACATGCCAGGTTCAAAAACTCTTTCAGCTTTGATGCCAGAGTAACTGGCGCACCTGTAAAACTACAGTTCAGCAAGCTCTCCATGCTATGATAGAAGTAATTAGGGATAAGACTACAACCGGGCAAGTGGAAAACCACTGTGAAGGAGAGCGACCTCCAAATATATTCTCTCTGAACATTGAAAGCATCAGAAGGTTCAGAATTCTTCTGCTTCAGACTGCCTATGACTTATACTGAAGAATGTTCCTTGTTTCCATACATTTCATTCTCTACAATAGCCACAGCAGGAACTTGAAAGCAGTCAGTCAGTCACTTTTAGAGACAATGATTAGCCAGCAATTATGACATAAAAGCTTTTCTATTTCTGCGGGCATTGGATAAAGTAGCAGGAAACTCAATTACTGTCTGAATGTGTTGTATTATAATATTCAGGAAGCAAGTAAAACAGCAGGATGCAGAAATAGAGGCTTCTTTGCTTCCTCTGTGACATTGTGCACATGTGCTAGACAGGACCTTAGGTTAAATTCTACCACCACCATAGATTCAGAGTTATTTCCAGGGAGTCACTCTGGATTTACATCAATTAAACAAGACTGACTTTGTGTCCTGGTAAGAAGTTTTTGTAGAGCAGGAAAAAAAAGGCCCAAATCCAGCTTGCCTTACATGGTAAGATTGGATGCATAGATGGCATTTAGGGCCATTTAATGCAGATTTTAGATCATATTACCCCTGTTCAACCTGCTCTGCCCATGGAGCATGCTCAGAAGGGATCTTCTCCCACCCTTTATGCTCTGCTGTGATTCTGTTCCAGCAAGAAAGGTGTGTGCAACTTGTAGAAACAGTAGTAGCAGAAATATCTTTAATAATGATGGTTGGGCTCCCTGTTTTTAGCTCAGTAGTCTAGTAGCTAAGGCATTTGTGCCCCTCTTTATTCATAGGAAATCTGAAGCTATATCCTTGATGACTCAGTAAAGAGCCCTTATCACCAGATCATGGCTGGGCAGGGCCAAGAACCCCCTTCCCTTTCTTGTTGAAGCTGGCACAGTAGGCTGCCAAGAGGGGAAACTATGTAGGGCCAAAAGGAGAGCAAGAGAGATCTGGGTCCACATGACTTGACAGGCTACCTATCAGGGGTGTGCAAAGCGTGCCCTATTCAATTCAGATTTAGATTCAGCCCTAATCAGGGACAGTGATTTGATTTGTTGATTTGGATCACTGCACCTGATTCGATTCAGCTGAATCTGAAGAATCAATGCTGATTTGGAGAATCAGCAATTCAGACATGGACTCAGCTTTAAATGGATGCAACTTTTTTCTACATACCTTGCGGTAGCAGATGCAGCTTGTGAATGCTGCGATGCTGGGGTGCATAGAGAATCTCCAAGGATTCAGGGGGTGCCCTCCACGTGCTTGGTGGCAAACCCTGAAGTGGACTGGAAGTACTTCCAGTACTTCCAACTCAGCGATCAGCTGCAGGGAGACCCCAGGTGCACCGCCAGACCTAGGAGGCAGCAGTCACCGAGCCAGGGGGGTGTGGGAAGGCCCCCTGGCACACACTGTGGCAGACCCAGAAATGGACCAGAAGCGCTTCTGGTCCACTTCTGGGTCTGCTGCCGAGCATGCTAGGGACCCCCACACACTCCTGTGGGATGCTCCATGTGCCCCAGCATCACAGCATTCATGAGCCACCTGGTATCCTGAGGTATGTAGAAAAAAAACACTTAAAGCTGTGTCTACGTCCAAATCTCTGAATCTTTCCAAATCTTTCCAAATTGATTCAGAAGGTTCTGATTCGATTTGGAGAGATTAAAGGGTCCTCTGATTTGATTCAGATTCAGAGATTCAGCCACCAAATTGGGCCAAATCTCTGCCAAATCGAATCAGGAACTGAAGCTTTGCACAGCCCTAATACCTAATTGCATGCAGAATCTAGCTGTGTTACTCAGACTTTGGGGAGTGATTGAAAACAGAATTAAGATCCAAATCTGAATCATTCAAATGCCCTTTATCTTTCTGAGAAGCCAACATAGCATCTGAACCACCCTGAATCACATGGTTTAATACCAAATCCAAATGCTGTGACTTCAACCCAGCTCTGTACATAACAGATATCCAAACTGACTTGGATGTCCTAGCAGAAAGATGCACAAAAGCCAGATCTAGTCTTTGATACCTAGATCAAAGAGGCAGAGGACTATGCTGATCAGAAATGTGTTTCTCCATACTTTGCTTCAGACATCTATTAATATCTGTATAATTTAATGCCTATCTAAATATCAGCTTCTAACTAACTGTGCACTAAAATAGAAGACTAATGGAATTTCTGCCTAATTTGTGTCTCTGCTGTTCCTTTTTCACTTGTGAATGTGTGAAGAGAAATGAAACAGGCAACCTTTTCAGAAAAATGCTTCTGCGTTGAAAGTTTGCAATTGTATACACAATTCTGTTCCAGTAGATGGTTTTTATGGTTACAGACAGACAGCAAAAGCAAGTGGTGGGAATAGTTGGGTCCAACGTATAATACACAGAACTGAATGTTGAGGAACTGGAATCTACCACAGTGTGACACAGGCTAGCTATGTCAATCCTTGTCCCTTTATTTCCCTATCAGTTAGGGATCAGCATGTAAAAAATTCCATATAAGCATAAAGTAGTGTTATAAGTAGCTATTAGGTGGGAGTGACCATCTATTTATGCACCCATTGCACTCCTAAACTAATCGTCCAATTACCTTATGAATACTGGAACTGTACCTTGATATTCCAAAAACATATGCACCCTTCCCTCCCTGCCATGTATAGACATGAGTTTAATAGTAATTGTTCCTGAACTGTTCCTGATTCTCCCATTTAGGGGACTGAAATTCTGTACCACTAAAAACTTCTTCCTTCAACAAGAGAAGGTTCAGGCTATTGAATACATTCTGAAAAGCTTGATCCATGAATTTAGTACATGGAAGTTTCCTTTTTCAATTTTACCATGTCTCTGGATTATAGTGACACTGGGTGCATGTACACAAGGTGCGTTACCATGCAGTAGACCAAATGACTGTACAGTAAGCATCACTGTATACATGTACAGATGCTTACTGCACAGTAAATTGGTCTACTCCATGGTTAGACCAATTTACTTGCAAATGCAAGTAGCAAATTAACCACAGAGTAGTTACTGTGCAGTAAGGTACAAGTAGATGGTCGACCGGGAGCAAATTTTCTCCCAGTCAGTCAGGCAGTAGCAGGCAAGAGATTACTCTCTGGCCCTGGGAGCTGCTTGCTCCTGGGGTGGGCTGTGATGCTGCAACCTGGGCTAGGACAATGTCCCCCTGCCCCAGCAGCAGAGAGCTTCTGGCTCCATGATCAGAGCAGGGCCTGTGAGATTGCTCCCTGCCCCCGGGAGCTGTTTGCTGCTTGGCCAGGTTTCAATGGCAGAGCTTGGGTTGGGACAGTGTCCCTCTGCCCCAGCAGAAGGGAACTCCCGGCGGCAGGGAACAGTCTCTCAGCTCCCACTCTTACCGTGAAGCTGGGGCCAAGAGCTCCCTGCATGGGGGAGTTCCTGGCCCAGCCTAGAGCTGGCTGGGACCTGCCCCAGATGGGGGTAGTCTGCACATGCATCCCAGAGCTGGCTTGGAACTGTCCTGTCCTAGCCAGCTCTGGGCCACACATGCACACTTCCCTGTGCAGCCTAGGCCTGGCCAGGAACTGTCCCAGTCTAGGGCAGGTCCCAGCCCTGCAACATAGATTCATAGATTCATAGATGTTAGGGTCAGAAGGGACCTCAATAGATCATCGAGTCCGACCCCCTGCATAAGCAGGAAAGAGTGCTGGGTCTAGATGACCCCAGCTAGATGCTCATCTAACCTCCTCTTGAAGACCCCCAGGGTAGGGGAGAGCACCACCTCCCTTGGGAGCCCGTTCCAGACCTTGGCCACTCGAACTGTGAAGAAGTTCTTCCTAATGTCCAATCTAAATCTGCTCTCTGCTAGCTTGTGGCCATTGTTTCTTGTAACCCCCAGGGGCGCCTTGGTGAATAAATACTCACCAATTCCCTTCTGTGCCCCCGTGATGAACTTACAGGCAGCCACAAGGTCGCCTCTAACCTTCTCTTGCGGAGGCTGAAAAGGTCCAGTTTCTCTAGTCTCTCCTCGTAGGGCTTGGTCTGCAGGCCCTTGACCATACGAGTTGCCCTTCTCTGGACCCTCTCCAGGTTATCCGCATCCTTCTTGAAGTGCGGCGCCCAGAATTGCATCCAGTACTCCAACTGCGGTCTGACCAGCGCCCGATAGAGGGGAAGTATCACCTCCTTGGACCCATTCGTCATGCATCTGCTGATGCACGATAAAGTGCCATTGGCTTTTTTGATGGCTTCATCACGCTGCCGACTCATGTTCATCTTGGAGTCCACTAGGACTCCAAGATCCCTTTCCACTTCCGTGCCACCCAGCAGGTCATTCCCTAGGCTGTAGGTGTGCTGGACATTTTTCCTCCCTAGGTGCAGCACTTTGCATTTCTCCTTGTTGAACTGCATCCTGTTGTTTTCTGCCCACTTGTCCAACCAGTCCAGATCTGCTTGCAGCTGTTCCCTGCCCCCCGGCATGTCCACTTCTCCCCATAGCTTTGTGTCATCTGCAAACTTGGACAGAGTACATTTCACTCCCTCGTCCAAGTCACTGATGAAGACATTAAAGAGTATCGGTCCAAGGACCGAGCCCTGCGGGACCCCACTGCCCACACCCTTCCAGGTCGAAACTGACCCATCTACCACGACTCTCTGGGTGCGACCCTCTAGCCAATTCGCCACCCACCAGACTGTGTAGTCATCCAAGTCACAGCCTCTTAACTTGTTCACCAGTAAGGAGTGGGATACTGTATCGAAGGCCTTCCTGAAGTCTAAGTATACGACATCCACCCCTCCTCCTGTGTCCAGGCGTTTCGTAACCTGGTCATAAAAAGAGACTAGATTGGTCAGGCATGGTCTGCCTGCCACAAACCCGTGCTGGTTTCCCCTCAGCATGATTTGTCCTGCCGGGCTCTCGCAAATGTGAGCCTTGATAATTTTTTCAAAGACTTTGCCAACATTTTCCCTGCCTCATGCCCCAACCACTGCTTTCATTCCATGACCATAAAATAGCTCTTTTAGAAAGCCCTTTCAAATATAGCATACTCCATAGGAACTAGGCTAATGAAAATCCAGAATAGCAAGCTTATTTAGGCTTGATGGGGGAAACAATGACTTAAAAAGATTTCTAAATATGCTTGCTGTCAAATGACCTTTCTATAAAGAAATTCAGCTAAAGCAGACAATATGAGCAGCTGAAAGGAAGACTTGAAGAGACAAATAAAGCCATGCTCACTCATTTGCTTAACTTGGTTAGATGTGTTGCACAAATGCTTAAAATAACCTTTGATTTCTTTTCAAGATATATATTTAAGTAAAATACTACAGAAGTATTGAACGATAGAGAACACAGCCCACACTTGGGTATAGGGTGAGAGAGGGGGTCACAGCCTGCTGCTTTTAAGATCGTTATTCTTTTTTACATTATTTATTATTTGAAATAACCCTCTTACAATCTTGCCTAAGTCAGGTGCTTCAATCATGCCAGGCATATCTGTTGAAAGGGCAGTTTCCTTAAATGTCAGCCAGCTCCTCTTTTGTGTATTTGTTGAATGCAATGATTTATCTGGTATGTTTCCCAGCAGATCCATAGCTAGACAGACAAAAATAAAGGTAATCTGCAAGGAAGTTCAACAAATGGAGGATGGGATAAGGGACTGTTTGGGGCAAAGGGAGTCCTCCCCCCAAATTTTTAATAAATATGATGCAATTCCCTGGGCATTTTGAAGTTCATTTTAAACCTTACCTACTCAGGTAGGGATATGCTGTTTTCTCCATTTTACATATAGGCAGTTGAAGCACAGAAAGACTAAGGCCCAGACCCTATTTTACCTCTAAGGCATCAAAGCCACTGCTAACCAAAAACATGGGAGTGCAGTCTGATTTCAAAGAGATGCATAGCTTTTCCACTCTGTCAATGGACAATCTCATGTGTCCGCAAAGGCCAATCCTGTTATCCAGTGGAGGCGTATAGTTCTCCATTCTGGCAATGGGAAGCCTTAGGCAATTTCAGAGGTTGATCCTATCCTGTCCAGGGAGGCCTATAGCAATCTCACTTACATCATGTAAGGATTCAGAACTGAGAAAGGTAGTTAGCCCTGTTAGGCTGGGGCCAGGAGAAGGCAGGGTAGATTTTTGCCTTGTAGACTAAGTAAACCAAGATCTGCAACAGACACCTACTGGTCCAGTGCATCTAACTGACTGGCAGCAGTATGAGGCACAGGAGAGTGGCCCACTTACCTAGTGGCTAGAGCACTTATCCAGAAAGCGGGAGACAGGGTTATAGGCCCCACTCAGACTGAGAGAGTTTGAACCCACATCTCTCCCTTTCCAGAAAAGTGTCCTAACCACCAGACAGGGGCCAGGGCATTCTCTGTTCCTTCCTGTTGAAGTGAGGCCACTGGGAGAAAAGGGATGAACTAGAGCAGCCAGGAGAGCATAGTGTTTGAGCTTGAATCTTTTTCCAAGTGAGGAGCTCATACCCATGAGAGGAGGCAAGCCTGAGTTTTGCTGTCTGTTCCCAAGGCATTTTATCCCATGATTGTATAATGCCAAATGCTACAAATAGTCAGAGGGCCAACTTCAGGCAGAGGGCTGGAAGTTGATCTGGGCAGTGCCAAGCTGATGGACTGCTGGTTAGACCACAGGAGATGCAGATTTGCTGCCTCTGGGCGAGGAAGCTTAAAACATAAATGGCACTTTGTTACATAAAAGTGAATTAGGATGTGATCCTAAGCATCAACATTTCAAGCTGGCCTGAAACACCTTGGATACAAATTACTTAACAATTTTTGAAAAATTTGCACCAGTTATGTTGACCTAGGGAACTGAGCACAATATTTAATTTTATGTAGATCACCAAGCAGGTAGGCTCACAACTTTCAGTGACTGAGCCAAAATCAAATCACGAACATAGAACCAAAAGCTCTGTATTCTATTATCAATTCCCTGAGCTATCCAGTTCCCTGATTTTGGTCTCTAAAGAGATTATTTTTTGGAAAAAATCAGCTAAATATGAGGGTGGCTTTTATAATCTTTTGCCTTACTAGAGTTATTTTGCCCTACTTAGCTGTAAAAAAAGTTACAAATATGTTCCTATCCACCCACTTAATCTTTTCATATGCAATTGAAGTTTATTATTCTAATTTTTTTCTTTTTTTTTGCCTTTCATCTTCCAGAATATATTTTCTTTACTGGCATCAGAAGTTCTCCTTGGGGGTGACAGGAGTGAATTATTTGGCTCTTCTTCACATTTTCCCCTTGTCTTCAGTTCCAAATAATGTTTCTTGTTTATTTGGTTCTTATCATTGTACTGAAGAAGTTTTAATCCTCTTTTAAATTGTAATTTGTGAGATGTGTCTGGTTGGGGGATATCTCTTATCATTTCCCACCAAATGGTTGAGTATGGAAGAGTTTAATTCTTGGTCATAATGTAAACAAGTGGTTCTACAAACTTTTAAATGGATTATAATGGCTGATGAAGTTATATTTAAACCAACTGTCCCTTAGGAAAAGTGAAGTCTGGTTTCTAGCAGAGAAAAGCATAGCACAGCTTCTGCTATCTTGGTCAGAAAAGAGCTTCCATTTTACTACTTCGTAGAGCCCACTGGTATATATGGCCAGTATATCCTGAAACCATAAAAACTGGAAGCCTTAAGAAATGCTGAATGAAAATGATATTCACTTGTGTTAGCAGTGATGAAACTAACAAGAATATCAGTCTTCATCAACAGCTGGTATTCAAGGAACCCTTTTCAAGAAACGCTGTAAGTCAGTGTTTTCAAAATGATTTTTTTTTTAAATTTCCCACTTGTAGAATTTCTTAAATTTGTTTTTCATTTGAAATTTGTTTTCATTCCAGTTTTTAAAACTTGCAGTTTCTATCTCACTGGAAATTTCAAGTTCTGTTTCACTTGGGTACAGAGGTCTGACAGCAAAGCAACCACTCTAATATTGTACTGATATTACCTGTTCATAGCTTCATAGATTCATAGATGTTAGGGTCAGAAAGGACCTCAGTAGGTCATTGAGTCTGACCCCTTGCCCTGGGCAGGAAAGAGTGCTGGAGTCAGACAACCCCAGCTAGCTGCTTGTCCAATCTCCTCTTGAAGACCCCCAAGGAAGGGGAGAGCACCACCTCCCTTGGAAGCCCGTTCCAGATTTCTCTTATTGTGAAGAAATTCTTTCTAATGTCCAACCTAAATCTGCTCTCCAGCAATTTGTGGCCATTGTTCCTAGTTACTCCAGGGGGTGCCCTAGTAAATAGAGCATCTCCTATTCCCTGTTGCCTTCCTCTGATTAATTTATAGGTAGCCATGAGATCACCTCTCAGCCTTCTCTTGTGAAGGCTGAAGAGATCTAGGTCCCTCAGTTTCTCCTTGTAGGGCCTCCCTGGCAGGCCTCTGACCATAGGAGTGGCCCTCCTCTGAACCCTCTCAAGTTTCTCGCATCCCTCCTGAAGTGCAGCGCCCAAAACTGGATGCAGTACTCCAACTCCGGCCTGACCAGTGCTGCATAGAGGGGAAGCATCACCGCCCTGGACCTGTTCACCATGCATCTGCTAATGCATGATAAAGTGCATTTAGCCTTATTGATCACTTCATCACATTGACAACTCGTTCATCTTGGAGTCAACTATGACTCTAAGATCCTTTCTGCTGCTGTGCTGCTGAGAAAGTCATCCGTCAGCCTGTAAGTGTGTTGGTGGTTCTTTTTGCCCAGGTGCAGCACTTTGCACTTGTCTTTGTTGAACGGCATCCTATTTCGTTCTGCCCATTTTTCCAACCTGTTCAGATCTACCTGGATCTGTTCCCTACCAGCAGACTAACCTGCCCTCTGTTGTGTTAACTTAGCCCCATAATCTGGTATCATCTGCAAACTTGGACAGGGTGCTCTCCACACCGTCATCCAAGTCACTGATGAAGACATTAAATAGCACTGGTCCAAAGACCGAGCCTTGCGGGACTCCACTGCCTACATCTTTCCAGGTCGATATCAACCCATCCACCACCACTCCGTGGGTGCAACCTCTAAGTCAATTTGCCACCCACCTGACCGTGTAATCATTTACATCACAGCCTGTCAGTTTCTTTACAAGAACAGAACGAGATACTGTATTGAAGGCCTTCTTAAAGTCTAGGTAGATGACATCTACCTCTACTCCTATGTCTAAACATTTTGTGACTTGGTCATAAAAAGAAACAAGGTTAGTCAGGCAGGATCTACCTGCAGTGAATCCGTGCTGACTTCCTTTCAGCATTATTTCCCCTGCTGGGCTCCTACAAATGTGATCCTTAATGATTTTTTCCAGAGTTTTCCCAAGGATAGAGGTGAGACTAACTGCCCTATAGTTTCTCAGTTCCTCCTTCCTCCCATCCTTGAACATAGGGACCACATTAGCCCTTTTCCAATCCTCAGATGGCTCTCCACCACAATGTACCCTTTCCCCCCAACCCCCTTGTATCCTGACCCACAGTACCTCCGTTTGGCCCTCCTTTGATCCCATGTTGATTTTAGAGGATGTATATTGTTCCTTAACATAGAGAGCAACACCCCACCTTTTTTTCCCCACTCTGTCCCATCTGTACAGCCTGTAACCCTCAATGCCTACTGCCTAATCATGAGTAGAGTCCCACCAGGTTTCAGTTAGTCCAAACAGGTCAAATTTGTTGCTTGCAAGCAGGAGCGAAAGTTCCTCCTGCTTGTTCCCCATGCTCCTAGCATTAGTGTAGAGACATTTAAGCCCCCCAATGGCTGCCCTTGGTACCCCCCTGGTACCATGTCCTGATGTCTATTGGGCCCCTTAGTGCTTACCTTAGTGCTTACCTGGGCTGATCCAGTGCATTGCTCATGGCTCACTGATACTAGGTTCTCCTTATCATATGCTTTCCCATTCCCCAACAAACCAAGTTTAAAAACCTTTGGAGGAGATCAGCCAACCTGTAAGAGAACAGACTCTTACCTGTAGAAGAGAGATGAAGACCATCTCGTCCCAAGATGCCTCTCTCATGGAAGTGAGGATTGTGATTGTAGAAGCCAAAACCCGCATGATGGCACCAACTCTGGAGCTGCAGGTTGACTTCCCTGATGCAGGTGTCCTGATGCTGATGGCGACTGCTGACCAGAAGGATGGATGAGAAGACTACCTGTGCCCCCAACTTCCTAAGTCTGGCCCCCGGAGCCCTGTAGTCACTCATGACGCAGTCTGCACTACTCCTGGCGGCATCATTCATGCCCAAAGACTATGAGATATTAATCAGAGGGCTGGATGAGGTCCGGAATCTGCACAGTGATGTCCCAGATCCTGGCTCTGGGTAGGCAGCAAACCTCCTGTGTCATGGGATCTGGTCGACAGGTAGGCCCCTCCATGCATCTCAGGAGGGAGTCACTCACCACGATTACCTGGCATCTCTTCCTCTGGCTGCTCGGTTGTCTCTCAGCCTGCCTGGTGTTTGTTGTAGATGTTTCTTCCCTTGTGGCTTCCTTTGCTGCATCATCTTCCAGTGCTGCCAGGGCTTTGTATCTGTTCCCCAGTTGTGTTGGGGAAGCAGTCACAGCCGCATGCTGTTGGGAATGCACACTGTTCTGTGAGTAAAAGCAGAACCTTGTTTCTGTCCAGGACTAGCAATCCAGCAATTTTCGTGAGTATTAAAGAAAGATTCACTTAAAGAAGTAGTGTTACATAATAATTAATTGTTCCCACAGATCATCTGCTCTTCTCCTATGCTAACAAAAATCTGAAACAAATCCTTTTGTTTTGATTAAACAGTTCTTTACAATGATTGTTTCTCATATTTCAAGATGTAGAGAAGGAATTCATGAAAACCTGGAGTGGAAGAGGAGTAAAGGCCAAAGTCCAACTGGGGTAAATTTATAATCAATATGTTGGCTACAAAGGACCAACTAACGGCATCACAATAAATTCTAGTCTATTGGATGGGATGTGAAGTTACCAATAAAATCATAAATGCAAACTTTGAGTTATGGGGTGTACTGGTCACCTTAGCGCACGCGCGCGCACACACACACACACTCCCTCATTTAAGCCCATGTCATTTAAACCGATGTAGTATAGTGTATAGTAGCTGCTGTAGTAATTGTGAGAGCGTTGGTGTCAGTATATCTACCTATCTGAGCCCCGGAGTCTGTTGCCGATAGTCAGCTTCCTTCAAGGTGATGTCTTCTCCAGAAGAGGGTTGCCTGCTTGTCCATCTGTCTCGGTAGGTCAGGTGCTGGATGAGAGGGTGCCACTGATGGTCACGCATCACTGCTTTTTATCCCTTTCTGGCAGACTTGTGTGATCCCCCAGCCTCATCTTGGCTGCCCAATCCAGTGGTCGCTGTCCCACGTGGGTTTTGAGTAGCACATGACAGCTATTAGTCACAGGGGTCTCTGCCTGCTGGTACTTGAAGTTTTGGGAGTTCAACCTTGACTTATTGATTTGATGGTTGTATTGTCATGGGTTACAGGAATAGTCAATAGAGTGGCTACTTTGTTCCAGGAAACAGTTCCTTGGCTTGATTAGTTTAAGATGGCTTTTAGAGTAGAGTTTTGTAATGGTAAGTCCCTCTGGCTAGGCTATTATCAATTAACAGCCAGAGGTACTTGGTTTGGCATTCATACTCGCATTCATTCAAGGGACCATCCAATATAGCAGATTTTATCACTTTACAATTACAATTTCAATGCCGCTTTTAACAATGGTCCAGGGTGTAACTTCATTCTACAGGGAGTACATTCCTTAAGGTTTTAAAAGTGTAAAATATAAAATGCAAAATAACATGATAAAGATGAGACAGATGAAATATAAAAATGCACTGTGAGAAATATATAAAAATGCAGTGTGAGGTAGGATTAAAGGCTACTGGGACAGTAAGTGAGTTAGGTTAGTACCGTGATATATTTACAGTCTTTGAAGTGGATATTTTAGTTCTTTTGTTTTCTTTAGTGACACTGAGCTTAATTGATATGTAGATGTAGTTTCTAGATTTCTCCTACAGAAAGCAACTTCAGCTTTCTGCTTTCTCTGAGCCTTGCCACACCCATGCAATGAGTGTGCTAGGTCTCTGCCAATACTTAGAAGGAAAAAGAAATGCACAGAATGGGGGGGGGGGGGGTGCAGGCAAGAAGGGGCTTCTATTATATTCATGTCCAGAAGGGAAATGTACAAAGGGGGTTTTCTGCTACAAATAGGCAAAAGTGAGTGAAATTTTGCTCTACCTTATACAAACAACAAAATCCACTATCCCACCTTTTGTATCTTCACACCAAGCTTAGCCTACTTATTAGGTAGGCTCTTTGCCCATTGGCAGAAATAAAACATCAAACATTTTTAAATTTAATATTTTATTTATAGGCAGGCCTAGATAGTATAGAGATTCAAGCAACATGGAAAAAACAAAATTCCCTGGGTCCAAAACCTGCCTCCTCCTAATGACATGCATTCCAGAAGCTTCATTTTTCCAGAACAGCATATGTTTTTAAAAATAATTAAGTATTAAGAGCATATGGCATACTGAGTGATTAACCAAGGCATCAAACAGTCCTCTTGAAGGTGTGGGTGCCTGTAACAGGGTGGTTTGTTTCCTTAAGAAGGGGTAGCTAGCCTTGTTAAGTATGTTCAGTTGAGGAGCATTCTTCCAATAAGGGAGCTTTCAAAAGCTCCCAAAAGAGAAAGCAGAGAGGAAGGAACAAGCTGTAAGGAAAAGCTGGATTGTGTGCTGAGAAACCAGAGAGGAAAAGTGGCTACTGTGTTAATGTGCAGGGAGGATGGAGTATTTTGGTTAGTTTTCCTTGTTTTACTGGAAACTAAGCCTTGTGTTGTGGAGAATAAAGTGACTTGAAACTCTACTAATGTAGCGACATTTCCTGCAAAAGGCAGCAACCTGCTTCCAGAGCCCTAAACTCTAACTAAGGAGGATACAATGGAGCCAGAGTGCTGCTGACAGGAAAGTGTGTTGTTGGAGGAGGTGTGTTCTTTCTCATCATTATTGAAGCATTGTAAGAAGATGTGACCCTCTGTCCCAGTCTCCCCCCTCCTGTCCCCCTCGGATAACACAGCAGGAATATGAGAAGGAAGGATTCCATAACCAGAAAATGATCTGGGCTCACTGCAGTGTTGTCAGGTCTTAAATATGAAATTATCATATTTGCTGAAAAACTATCATACACTGAAAAAATATGCAAATAAGTCTTCTTCTTATTTACTTTCTATTGCTCACTGTAAAATGCTAGTGAATGAGTGAGAACTGGGTCATCAAAGTTGAAGCATTTCATTATTTTGAGGTAAGTAGTCATGAGAAAGCTCTGACAGCAAACCCAAGAGTCAGTCCAGACTCTCAGAGAGTGAGTTGGGTTTTGAATATGCTGTGTTAATTAGCTGCCTCAACAATTATCGTGTTTTGAACACTTACTATTATTGATCCTACATAGTACAACGGTTGAAATTATTGTACAAATATGATAATTACTAGCCAATTGCCTGTCAAGAGTGATGGGGGGGCAGGCGATGACAGAAAGCCACCACCCAGCATCCCACACTGCCACCACTCTGGTTCCAGCCCCATGCACACCCACCCCTGCCCCCATCCGGCTCTGTGCACCCCCCCGCCGCTGCACCCCATGGTGCCACTGTCTCCCAGGCACAGGGGAGGGGGGGAAGCTTGCATGCAACAGCCACAGCTGCCACCCAGCACCCGGCACTGCTGCCACTGCGTGTCCAGCTGCGTGCAACCTCCCCTCCACCCCCAGCTCCCCACCCTCCCTCCCCGCTGTTCTCAGGGCCTGGCAGTGGTGGCGGGGCACCACCACTGTGCCCTCCCTCCACATCCTGCTGCCCTCCCCCCCTGCTGCCTCCCTGTCCCTGCCAACTTTTGTTGGAGGCCGGTGGCAGTGGTAAGGCCAGAGCAAGGGGGTGAGGCCAATGTTGCACCACCAGCACCCCACACTTCTGCCTCCAAGAAGCAGAGCCGGGGGAGGGGGGATGAGGCCAGTATCACTGGCCTCACCCCCTTGCTCCAGCCCTTTAGTCCCCACTGTCATGGCAGCGCTCTCTTGCTCTGTCTGTGCAGAGCACTCTCATGGTATGTCTCTGTCTGGTTGTTTCAGACAACATTGTGCTTGGCTGCTGAGACAACCAATCAGAATGCAAATAAAGCATTATGGAAAACAGACAGACTAAGGCTTTTATTATAGTAGAATCGTACACCTGGCAGCACTGGATCACTGTGAGTATCCCTTTTGCAACCCTCTCGTCTTGTATGCCCACTGGATACCTTCCCTCCTCTCTTCCCTCCCCTCCCCCCTGCCCTTTCTTGCTGGGTGGGCTCTACATAGTAATACATAATGAATTGTTGGAGCCTGCAAGAGGCCTGGGTCACATGTCATCATTAATACAGTCATATTCAAGCAAGCTGAAGGGAAGTAGCAAGTCTCTTGAAGGGATCTGAATATACTTATTCCAAAGCAGAATTAGGAGTGCCTAGTAGCTGTTGCCCAAAGGAAAATGATCGTGGAGGGACCTGCCAAATCTATACCCAGGGCAGACTCAACCTGCTCAGACGGGAATTCTTTTAATCTCTCAGTATCTAGATAGTTGTGGTTAACTACCATTAAATAGGATTCAGACTTGGGAAATAACATCTTAAGAACATCAAAAGGAACAAAACATTATCATAACTGAGCAACAACTGACATCCTGCATTTCATTTCTACCTATACCCAACAAAGTAGCTCATATTTTGGCATGTCTGTGGTAAAGAGAAGATCTTTCTGACTTGAGGTCTCAGATTCCCAGGAAGGTCTGGACTACAATGGAGGACCTTCCCTTTCAGGGTAGTGAACTTTTACATTATAAAACAGATAAGCCATTACATACATTGATGGACCTCAGGTAAGACTGTAGGCTTCCTTCCAGTACCACCCCCCTACTCAGTATCAGCTTTAGAGGATGTTGGATCCACCAAACAGTAGATTTGAGGCCATATTGAGACCATAATAGAATATTTCTAGGATCCCTTTCCTTCCCTTTCCTTCCCTCCCTCAAAACATGCCCTTCAATAATTGCCTCTTACACTTAAAGAATCCTGAACTCACTTCACCTGGAAAACAACAACAAATGTTTATCCTATTCCCGGTTCTTGTCTCTTTCAGGGACCATTCTCATGAAATATTTTTAAAACAAAAAGCAGACTCCTTTCTGCAGCTTGGATATGCCCTACTAGTTCAGGTTTTATCTCATTTTCTTATCCCAAAGAAGAGAGGAGTTGATGTTCTGTTCTTTACTATGAACAGGTTGGCATACCTGCTGTCTTGCAGGCTGGCTTTGCTCCCTTGGGAGCTCTGTAGTGATCATTAAGTTCAATAAACACAGGTGTACATGAATGAGAAGAACTATACAGCAGGTTTTATTCTGGAGCAGTAAGCGATCTCTGCAGACCTTGTGTCTCTTTCTGACTGACTAACAGCTACTACCTAAGTAGCAAACTACAGCCTAAGGGACCATCTCCCAATAACTAACCCCTAAGTTTCCTGTGAGGGAGCATCTGCAAGTTATAACTTCTATCACTATATCTTCCTACTTAACTGATTTTTGTATTTATTGTTAACACCCAAAGGGGGATGTACCTACAGGGGAGAGGTTACTAGAATTTCACTCTAGAGTCAGTCATAGACTCATAGATTGTAGTTGGAAGGGACCACAATGGATCATTGTGTCCAACCCCTTGCCTCTGGCAGGAAAGAGGACCGCGGTCGGATGACCCCAGCCAGGTGACTATCTAGCCTCCTCTTGAAGACCTCCAAGCTAGGTGATAGCACCACCTTTCTTGGAAGCCCATTCCAGATCCTGGCCACCCTTACTGTGAAATATGTCTTCCTAATATCTAACCTAAATCCACTCTCAACTAGTTTACACCCATTATTTCTAGTCATTCCCTGGGGTGCCTTAGTAAACAGCGCTTCCCCTATTCCCCGTTGACCTCCCCTAATAAATGTATAGGTGGCCACAAGGTCTCCCCTCAGTCGTCTCTTGTGAAGGCTGAAGAGATTCAGGTCTCTCAACCTCCCCCCCTAGGGTCTATCACGAAGGCCACTAATCATGCATGTGGCCCTCCTCTGGACCCTCTCAAGATTCCCCGCGTCCCTCTTGAAGTGTGGCACCCAAAACTGGACACAGTACTCCAACTGCAGCCTGACCAGTGCTGCATAGAGGGGGAGCATCACCTCCTTTGATCTATTAGTCATGTACCTGCTAATGCACACACAACAAGGTGCGATTGGCCTTGTTGATGGCCTTGTTACACTGCCAGCTCGTGTTCATCTTGGAGTCAATTATGACTCCAAGATCCCTCTCTGCCTCCAAGTTGCTGAGAAGGACACTCCCCAACATATAGGTGTGCTGGGGGTTCGTCCTTCCCAGGTGGAGTACCTTACATTTATCTTTATTAAATTGCATCATATTTCTCTCTGCCCATTGATCCAACCTGTCCAGGTCGGCCTGAATCTGCTCCCTGCCCTCCGGTGTACTAACTTTGCCCCATAACTTGGTATCATCAGCGAACTTGGAGAGGGTGCTCTCCACACCCTCATCCAAATCGCTGATGAAGATATTGAATAATATAGGTCCGAGGACCGAACCCTGCGAGACTCCACTGCCCACCTCCCTCCAGGCCAAGAAGGAGCCATCCACCACCACTGTCTGGGTGCGGTCCCTAAACCAGTTGGCCACCCATCTGACCGTGTAGGCCACAGTCTGCTAGCTCCCAATGAGGATAGGGTGTGAAACTGTGTTGAAGGCCTTCCTAAAGTCCAGGAAAATGACATCAGCCTCGGCTCCCGCGTCCAGGCAGTGTGTGACCTGGTCATAGGTCACACACAGTCTTCACCACTCACTCTCATACCCCTCCTTTTCCAAAGTAATTTTAACAATTCTCAGTGAGTCTTTCAGGAGGTTTTACTTTCTTCTCAGATTGACAAAGTAATAGATCCAGTTTTTATTTGTTTTTGATGGGAAGCTTTTTCTCTGAATCTTGATAAACTTCAATCCTTATACTGGTATCCACCTGACTTGAACTTCTGACAGCTATCCTTCTGCACATAGCCCCAGTGGTCTGTAGCTAATCAAGTTTTGTGCTGAGTTCTGCTTTCTGCATGCTAGTATTTGCATGTGTATCCATAGGGACATTTCTCCCCATAGGCTAAGTACAGTCAGTCAAAAAGCCTGAGGCTGAATCAATTCAATCTCCAGAAATTAATCTAAACTGTGAAGATTGAACTGATAAGCAAGCAAACAGCCATTCACTTTTGATTCCAGAAATGCAGCCACAAGCCTGCAGTGGTCAGGCCAGAAGCCAGGAGGTGATAGAGGGAGTGTCCTGCTTAGCTAGAGCAGACAGCTTGTGCCAAAGCTAGCCCACCCACCCTGTGAGGGGGGGTGGGGGTTTGCAGGGGAGGTGCAAAGCATCCTGGGATGCTGGAGGACTGTGAATTAACTTGAATCTGGAAGGGTTCTGGGACAGAAGTTCAATCAACTGATTTAACCTAAACCAGTTAAGTTTGATATCCTTCCAGGTTTATCTTCAACTGGTTTTGGATAGTTTGAAAATGGTTTATGCGCACTGAACTTCTGTTGTGTTACAGATTTGAAGTGGTTTCTGATCACTTATACCAGTTGATGTGTAACTTCTGTCCTAGCAATAAGGACATGGTTACTTCTTGTATTTTTCTTCCTAAGAAGATTGTCCAGATTTGGGCCAAAAAGTTCATCAAGAGCATGAACACTGTGTCTTCTTGTACAGCAAGCACATACTTACCTAGATAAAGTTTTTCACAAGTTGACACACCCAAAATTGGTATCACCTCCCTAGGCACCACAATTAATGGGAGTTTGCATACTCTGTTTTCATACTGGATGCTAATGATGCATCTCCCTTTCACTGGTATATTTGTTTCTGAACAGCCAATTATTCTGATGTTTGTTGGACTCACATGTGGTCTCAATTTTAATCTTCTATATGCATGCTAAGGTATAATAGTAACCTGAGCTCCAGTGTATGATTTAAATTCAACTGTTTTTCCTTGCACTTTCACTGGTCCCTTGCATTTAATGTGCTTGATTCTACCATATATATATCTCTCCTCTGGTGATCTTATCTATACGCGTATGAGTTCTTATTGTTTGGAATCTGTAGCATCTGGCAACTGATTTCTCAGGTAACAGTTAAAATAGAGCTTTCTAAATGAAGCACAATTTTACCTGCACTTCATACAAGGATGTGTGGGAAGTGTGTGTCTATTCAGTGTATCTGCTCAGCAGGCACTATGTGGACATGATGAGCCTGGTCCATCAAGAAGTCCTCATTAAACCTGTGGAAAGACAAACTTCATATTTGCAAAGTAGTACCTTACCCTGCACCTCTATCTATAGAGGCTCTGCACTTATACAGCAGGATTTCTTCTGGATGACATTCAGGCACAGAGTATATGGAAGATCATTTGCACATAAATGTCTGAGAACTCAGAACCATTTACCTAGCATGCTAAGTGTTCCTGTCTGTACTCCAGGGATCCACAATCCAAGTGACACTTTAGATTGTACTTCCTAATGTTACTAGTTGAAGCAAGAATTATTTTTGGTGAGAAATTGTATAGTATAGGTCCCCTGTGTTGCATGGTTTTTAAAAATTGACAGCAGAAATTAGAGAGAGAGTGTGGAAAATATCTACCTTTCTTGAAAAGTTAGTGACATTCTTTCTGGCTTCCAAAAATATCTTGCTTGTTATGTTCTTTGCTGTCAATAGCATAGTTCTTTCCCCAAGTTAAACTATAAAGATATTCCTTTTTTGGTTTATTCTTTCTATATATTGCAGTGGGATATGTGTGTGTCTTTATGTGAAGAAAATAAACAGCCTCCATCTCTGAGATGCACAGTTTTTAGCTCACAATATCAATATCAGCAACATGCTAGTCTACATATTCTTGCAGGCTAAAGGAAAGAAGTAGCATGCCATTCATTAGAGTCATAAGATTGTATATTATTATACAGTAACTTTGCATGTGCATACTCCTAATGAAAAAGGACTTTCATTGAGGATTAAGCTATCGCAGTTAGCTTTCATTTATTGTGGGGAAGAACTGCATGTAAACAGTGAATGTGGAGCACTAGATGTATAGTAAATTCCTGCCCTCTTATGCCACGAGACTACTAGCCAACATGCACGTACCCTGAAATTCAACCTAATCTTGGAATGAACCAATCCTTGGAATGAAATTTCTCCTTAGCCCATGTAGGAAGAAGAACTAGAATTATAGCGAAAGGAATGATCTCTTCATTACATGAAGAACAATTCAGTGTAAATTTATTTATAAAATGCCTACTTTCATAGCAGTTAGGGACTAGCTATAAACAAGTATAAACTGCATTTACATTAAGCCACTGGTAAAGAGAAGTGGCAAATGGTACCCTTTAATCATGTTTCCCAACAAGCTATTGGATTGGGGCAGGAACATTATCCAGTGGGGGAGCAGAGGACTGGAAACTGGAATATCCATATTCTGTTTCTGTTTCTCCCACTTAATATGTAAACTTGTGCAAATCTCCCTGCTGCAGTTTAGCTCTTTGTGGGCATGTCTCCACCCCACACCTGCCACACTAGGCACTGGCACACTGAAACAGACTGTGCTGCTCTGCATGGGTGACTGAGTCTGGGGGGGCACATGCAGGTGCTGCTGTTGGTGTAGCTGGCGAGCCCCCGCAGGTGCTGCCATTGGCATCAGTGGCGGGGCCAGAGCTGGCAAGCTCCTGCAGGTGCTACCGTCAGTGTTGACAGCGGGGCTGGAGCTGGTGAGCTCCCACAGGTGCTGCTGTTGGCTTCAGTGGTGGGGCCAGAGCTGGTGAGTTCCCCAGGTGCCGCCACTGGCGTCGGCAGCAGAGCTGGCCAGCTCCTGCAGGCACTGCCATCTGCAGCAGGGGTGGAGCAGGCAAACTCCTGCAGGTGCTGGAGGCAGTAGCGGCCCTGTCAGGGTGGGGGGGCATGTGCTCCCCTTCCCCCCGTGCCCCTCTTACATGCCACATATGTTGCTCTGCATGCAACACTTGCCACACCAAAAGCAGTGTAGCTTCATTCACATGGTACTGCAGACAAGCTAATCAGCCCTGACTCCCCACATCACTTAAACAGCCTGCCCACTCTGCTGCACAAGTACATCTGTACTGCTTCTGTTTTGGGAAACAGCATGTTTAGAGCAGTACAGTTGCTAGGTTCTGATGTTGATGTGCCTGGTAAAAAAATATTAGACAGTAATGTAATTACACATCGATGCAGAATTACCCTGGGCTAGCCTAAGCCTGGTAGAGTATCCCCACTGAAAAGCCATAACCCTACAGCAACTCATGAAGGTGGGTAACCTTTTGCATGCATTCATTCATTCTCCATCACACACACACACACACACACACACACACACACACACACACACACAATCACTTACCAAACATAGTGCTAATGTCTGTTTCAGTGATAGGAGAACAATACTTTATGTAAATAATTTGCAAGTGGAATTGCTCATTACAGCAGACACTTCTAAAAGCGAAAGCAAACCAAATTTGTCAGCAGGGACTTTTAATGAGAATGTCATTTAGGAAATCTGCCTGGAAATCGAAATAACTGATATATAGGGTACCTAAATAAACTCTCTGCCTCTCCATTTCTTTGCTGTCTGTTAAGTGCAAAAGTGTAATTTGGGGCACAAATCTCCATTGAACATGTCTTACCGATGTCACCGCATAGAAGGTGGTTCTGACAAACTCTCAGCAAACAACGAGGATTTTTTGGACATCTCCATCCACATGCTGTGGAAGTGCTACAGGAATGGGGTAGGCAAACCTGGGCTTAAAATACAGAGCCAGTGAGGGGAGGAGTTAGGTAAGAATTCATGGGAGAGGCTGCCCTGGGAAAGTGCTGAATCAGCATATCTGTAGTGGGGCCAGTCTAAGTCAACCACTCTATGGCTAGGTAGAGACATTCCAAAATCTCAAGGCAGAATCAATCTAAATTACATGGTTTTCTGCAGGGGTGTAGGTTGTAGCCATGTTGGTCTAAGGATATAGGCAGACAAGGTTCCTTGGGTGAATCTGGTATCTTTTATTACACCAACCCAAATAGTTGGAAAATAGTTATTAAGCAAGGATCCAGACCATGCCATGACAAGAAATGCAAAACCTGCCAACACATCTCCACCACCCCCACTATTACTACACCCCACAACAGAGCCATCAGCATCCCAGGATCTCACAGCTGCACCTCCAGAAATGTGATATATCTCATCCAATGCACCAAATGCCCTGATGGAAAATACGTAGGAGACCAAACAACAACTGCGCACCAGAATGAATGCACACCGGAAATCCATCAAGGACAGAAATACCCAATTACCGGTGGGGGCACATTTCTCACAGGAGGGCCACTCTCTCTCTAGTCTCTCAGTCCTAATCCTCAAAGGAAACCTACAAAACACTTCCCAGAGACTAGCCTATGAACACCACTTCATCAACCTCGTGGATACTAAAAATCATGGACTAAATATGGACATTGGATTTATGACACATTATAACTTGCCTGACATCTGACTCCTCAGGTACCTCTCCACTTTCATCCCCCTTCTCTCTCCCCCGCCCCCTCACCCCCCCCAGCCTGTCTCTAACCCATTGACTCCTCAATCTACATTTTCACTGACTACCTGTCTTGTATGCATACCAGCACAACCCCTGGCTTCTTTACATTTCATTCCATCCAGGAAGAGCACACACCAACTGCTGAAACCTCCTTAGCCTGACGAAGGGGTTTTGAACCCGAAAGCTTGCTTAATAACTATTTTCCAACTATTTGGGTTGGTCTAATAAAAGATATCAGATTCACCCAAGGAACCTTGTCTGCCTATGGTTTTCTGCAGATTTCTGTGATTTTGTGATTAGCAAAGTCTTCAGGTCAGCTGTTTTCATATTCTCCCATGAGGGCCTGCTGATTAGTGCCTTGGATGGGCCTGCAGCTCCTTGGCTATGTGGTTTGGTTGCACTCCTGGTATGTGGAGTAGGGTAGTAGCCCCCTCCAGAGTCTCTGGGCTTCCAGCAGCTACTATAGCTGTTCTTACAAGGCTCTGGAGCCAGCCAGCAGTCCTTCCCAGAGCTCTGAAACCTGCTCCTGAGTATGTGGACTTGAGTCCTCATAAAGACACCACATTTCTCTCCAGCCTTCTCCTCCTGAGTAACAGTGTATAGGAAACAATACACAGCTCAGATTTGGAACAGCTTTGTAGGCAAACCGGCAACTTTACAGATGTAACAGGGTTTGTAAACTATTACTCTGCAGCTCAGAATGGGGGACAGTAATCCTAAAGTCTAGGGCAAATTCTTGGCTCCCAAACTCCCATGGTGATTCCACTTGCTTTTCATAGTCAGACCTCAGCTGTAAAAGCTGGTGAGTGAGGTTTTACAACTGGCAGTGAGTACATGCTCTAAGATGAAACGTACCTTGGATTCCTCTCAATAGCATACCATCTGGTATGGCACTACCAAAGCCCCATCCTGGATTAAAGCATGTGCAAATGTGTTGAGGAGGCATCACAAAGGAATCTAGTTCAGAGCCTCTACAGACATGGATCCCAGAGCTCTGCTGTTATGAGTGCTGCTTCTCCCCATGGCTGGGAAACTATAACTCATTGCAACAGAACACAGTTCAGACCTGCAGACTTTACCATGTGACAAATTTTTGGTAAAAATTTCCTGGGCTCAGGATATAAGGCAAAATGTTTGGACTTTTTCTTCAACAAAAAGTCACTTGCTGCAATCAGCTGGACTTTCAAGTTTTGGTTTGCTCGGGTGTCTTAAAATGCTTAAAATGCTTTTATTTCCTCCACCAGCTATTTCTCTTATTCAGCAGTTAATTCCTGGAGGGTCTACATCATTTTGTTGAATCTGCTACTACATGCAGGAGGCACCATTAGTACACCACCTTCAGCATTCACTCTGCCATTCTAGAGCGTACATAAGAGCATGCATAAGTCATATGCAAATGAATTTGAGCTCACTACAACCTAAACCCCAGCTCACTACTGAGGTATTCAAAGTTGCCTTTATTTTTGCCTCTGTGTGTGTGTGTGTGTGTGTGTGTGTGTGTGTGTGTGTGTGTGTGTGTGGTTTAAAAACCTGTCAGCCTTACTTGTCACTGTCTGCTTAGAACAGTAGATTGTGCTTTATTATAGAAAATTGCTTACAAGGTAAACTGTGGAATATATTATTGGTGTGTGCTTAAGAATTATTCAAACTGAGAAATAGTGTTGTTTTATGAATCAGTAAACATTCCTCTGTCAAATTACTGTTAGATTAATTAGTCAATAATTGATTCACATTCCCACTTAAACAAAGTACATCTGACTAAATTAAGACATGATTCTAAATTGCTATAATGTACACCTTCCAGTTCCCTGAGCTAGAACAATATACCATCATAGGCTTATGCATTTATTGACAAAATAAGGTGTGTTTTTACTACAGAGAACCAATACAGTAAAAACAGTAAGCGTTGGGCACTTTACATTTACTGTAAGGTAAGCAATGTAATGGTACCCACTGTGGGCGTCTACATATTCATTAATGCATAATGTGCGTTAAATCTAGTACTTCCATTGTGAGATACTAGAAAAGGGCACATTAGCCCATTTTCATGCACATTAGCTAAAGTGTGGCTTTTTGTGACACTTTAATGAGCATTAAAATAGGCTAATGCACATTAAAGTGCACGTGTAGACACGGCCAAGGTGTATGTACTTGACTTGTCTCCACTTAGGATTTTACATGGATATAACTATCCCACATTTGTTATCTCACTATAAAAGAAACACTTAAATGTCAGTGGCCATGTCTATATGAGATGCTACTGCACAGTCATTACTGTGTGTTATTTAGTACTTGTTTATACAAATACTAAATGAATGCTCAATAACCTGAGTTATTGCGCTGTAGTGCCAGCGAATGCCTTTTTTGTGATATTACTGCACAGTAACCTAATATTACTGTGTAGTAGCATTGCACCTCGGTTTTTGACATGCAATGCTACTGCACAGTAGTATTGGGCTACTGCACAGTCATCGTCCCATGTAGACACTACCAGTGACAATAAAATCTTAGACTAATGGTTCTCAACCTCTCTGGACTCAAAGCACTCCTCTTTAGAACCAATGCATCCCTTATTAAACTTAAAGCAGCCCTCTATAAGCCTTTGTGAATTGAGTGGTATCCTATTTCAAAAACTAATTCATATATTATAGTGCTTACCTCCTTGTAGAGGAGCTGGGCATGGGGATGGAAGATCTTATCTCTTTGCATCTCATGGCACCCTTCAAAGGACCTGGGAGCACCCTACTTGACAATCCCTGCTTTAGACACTGTACATTCACACTGACTTAACAATATATAACAATGTGTAAGAGGGACAAGGCTCCTTCCCCAGGGTGGTACAGCTAGTAGCAATGGAAAGCCACCCACACCATCCCACCTGAGGGGGCCTGACCTGGTTGGTGCCATCTGGAAGTACACTAAGGCTAGGTACAGACATTACACTTTTACTGGTATATGTGATCAGAAACCAGCTTATGTATACCTGTGACAGAACAGAGATTCAGCAAACAAAACTGGTCTATACCCAGAACAGAAATTTGGCACACAGACTGGTTTAAAAACGGCAGAACCCAGTCTAAGATTTGCCCCCTGCCTCCTGAAAAAGGGCAAATGTGTGTTCTATACACTACTTACAGAATTGGAAGTGATTGCCTGCAAGGTTTTTATCCAACATAAAAATAAGGTTTTCCAAATGGCCCTAACTTTTTCAACATCATTTTGGAGAGACTACTGCAATGATGGAAAGAAAGGTATGCCTGTTTGCTCTGTTAATCAAACAGGATACCCATAATCAACCTGGTTGTTTAGATCTAATTGTAAGATGAAATTGATATTTTAATTAATGTATTTTGAATTCATTTGGATTTTATATTTATGACAGTCTCAATTTTTCATTAAAATTAAAAAAAACATAAAAAACAAAACAACACACACATGGTTTGGTTATCAAAAAAATACCATTTTTAGTTTTCACTTCTGTTTCTCTTTGACTCCTTTGTCTCATGTTTCCTTTCTCTTGCCTTTCAGTGACAAAATGGAAGAGTAAAGGAGTGGTTATAGAGAGAAAGGAAACAAAGAAAGCGAGCAGGAAGAGAGGCCTGTTTTCCAGTTTCAAAACTTAGAAAAGGGTGGATGGGGCTATCTTTTTTTTTTCCTTTAATAATTTTGAATATTTTTTTCAGCTACTCTAATAAAAAGACCTAGAAAATTGTCTGTACAGCTCTCATTAACATTGGTTAAATTCAGTTGAAACTGTGGGCATAGGCGACTTGTAGGAGGGACATGAAGGGGCACATGCCCCCCCTGAGAGTGCTGGTGCCCGCCCTAACAGCGAGTGCTCCAGCTGGTAGCAGGGTACAGAGAACACTTGTGCCCCCTCCTAAAATTTGTTCCACCAGTGGCACTCCACCACCGCTGAGCCGCATGTGTCGGCTGGCTGCTGGGGGACCACTCTCCCTGGTTGTGCCCTGTTGCTGCCCCCCCAGACTCAGGAGGCACCAGTTGCCCATGACTGTGGGAACCTGGGACTTCTCAGCATCAGGCTGTCATTCTGCTGTCCTCCAAACCTATCTGAACCAATCTGCCATTATCTTAGAGTTCCTGGGAGTAACTCACCATTGCCCTCCATCTTGCACATTCATTGACAGTGTATAGAGTAAGTGTAAGATGCTACTGAATGGTAAATGTAACACTTTTAAACTGCTATAAATGATCACAGCAAAGTGCAGGCATGGAAAAGGGAGTGCTCCATCCATCCAGTGCCTAGCAAATCCAAACAGCAACAGCTATGTGGATAAAGTCACCACATTTAAGGTTCCCTGATAATTGAGCTTTCTCCCAGCAGATTATCAGATGAGCTTATTTAGTTTAGATCACCAGCTGAGCCAATTCAATTTATAAAATGAGTCAGATGTTCCCAGTAGGGACCAGCAGTCTAAATAAAGACATTTTAAATTTACTTGTTATGCCTGTATAGTTCTCAGTCACATCTTTGACTCGTATTTCCTTGTCATTTGAACCAGTAGTGGTGACTGATATTACAGGAGTCCAGGACATTTTTCCTTGCAAGGTGCTAGCAAGATGAACATCAGAATTCATGGTAGCCTTTTTGACTCTGGATTTGGTTTCTTTGAATTCTTTTATTTAGCTCAGTTAGAAGAAGGCACCAGGTAACATGGGGTCCCTACAGGATAGGCTTGGCAATCTGGTGATTGTGGCAAGCGAAAAAGCTGACCTTGTTAATTAATTCTTTTCCTCCATATTCCTGAACAGAGACCAAGACATTTCCCCCACTAGAATTGCAGATGGACTCAGGGGAGGCACTGCCATGCCTAGGGTCAGGGATGACCTAGTTAGGGAAGTCTTGGAGGAGCTGAACATATTTAAATCAGTAGGTCCAGATGCTCTTCACCTGAGGGTGTTGAGGGAATTGGCAGGGGCCATAGTGGGGCCCCTGACACGGATCTATGAGTGTGGGGCACTGGCCAGGTACCAGAGGATTGGAAAAGGGCCAATGTGGTCCCCATTTACAAAAAGAGGAGGAAGGAGGACCCAGGAAATTATAGGCTAGTCAGTCTTACCTCATTCCTTGGGAAGACCTTTGAGAAAATTATCAAGAAGCACATCTGCAAGGGCTCAGCAGGGGAGGTAATGCTCAGGGGCAACCAACATGGGTTCACTGAAGGCAGGTCCTGCCTGACTAACCTGGTTTCTTTTTTGGTCAGGTCACAAAGTCCCTGGATGAAGGTGTTCGGGTAGATTGTCATCTTCCTGGACTTTAAGAAGGCCTTTGACACCATTTCCCACCACATTCTCTTAAACTAGGTGACTGTGGCATTGATACCTACATGGTCAGATGGGTGGCAAATTGGCTAGATGGTCGCACCCAGAGAAGCGTGATGGATGGGTCATTTTCGACCTGGAGGGATGTGGGCAGTGGAGTCCCCCAGGGCTTGGTCCTGGGGCCTGTACTGTTCAACATCTTTATCAGCAATCTGGATGTGGGTGTGGAAAGCACACTGTCCAAATTTGCTGACGACACCAAGTTGTGAGGTGAGGTGGGCATGCTGGAGGGAAGGGGCAGAATCCAGCTAGATCTAGACAGGTTACAGAGGTGGGTGGATGAGAATAGGATGGCATTCAACACAGAAAAGTGCAAGGTGTTGCATCTAGGGAGAAGGAACCAGCAACACACCTTTAGGCTGGGAAACATCCTTCTTGTCAACATGGTGGCAGAAAGGAATCTTGGAGTCATTATTGACTCCCGATGAACATGAGCCGCCAATACAAGGAAGCAGTCAGTAAGGCTAAAAACTGCACCTTGCTGTGCATCTACAGATGTATCACAAGCAGGTCCAGGGAGGTGATCCTTCCCCTCTATGTGGCATTGGTCAGGCCACAGTTGGAGTACTGCATCCAGTTCTGGGCACCGCACTTCAAGAGGGATGTGGCTAGCATTGAGAGGGTCCAGAGGAGGGCCACTCATATGGTCAAGGGGCAGCAGGGCAGGCCCTACGAGGAGAGGCTAAAGGGCCTAACCTATTCAGTCTTCACAAGAGAAGACTGAGAGGGGATCTGGTGGGTGTTTACAAACTCACCAGGGGGAACCAGCGAGAATTGGGGGAGGCGCTGTTCCCCTGGGCACCACCCGGGGTTACTAGGAATAACGGCCACATTACTTTACAGTCAGAGCTCCCAGGCTCTGGAATGGGCTCCCAAGTGAGGTGATACTCTCTCCTACCTTGGAGGTCTTCAAGAAGAGGCTGGACAGATATTTGGCTGGGGTGATATAATTTGGCTGGGGTGATATGATCGCGGCACCTGTTCCTGCCCAGGGCAGGGGGTCGGACCCAATGATCTGTTTAGCTCCTTTCCTACCCTAAGAACTATAAAACTATGAAACTACATTCTCTTTTAACTTGCAAGAACATACAGGCATATGTGTGCATCCATATGTCCAGGTTTTCTAAGATTAAAGTCAGAATTTCAGCATGTGACATACTTAGGGGACGTGTCTACATGAGTCACTATGTTGCTGTAGCGACAAGCTATGTTGCCATAGCTCGTTTTAGTGATGTAGCATCGGTGGGCATGAACCATGATGTCAATGCTACTGTGCAGTAGCTTGTTGCTAAAAAAGTGGGGTGGTACACGTGGAAAAGATCCTTGCAGCATGCAGACTGCTCAGTAAAGTTGGTTACTGTGCAGTCATTTAGTACTTGCTTAAGTAACAACTGTGTAGTCCAGCACACATGTAGACATGCCCAGTGCATTGGTTTTCTGTCAGGCAAGCTATGAAATCCCAATCATACTAATTGTTCTAGGACTTTAGAGGAGGAAAGGCTCAGTCCTGTGAAAGACCTTTCAGAATCAAGGCCTATGATCAGTAACTTCTCTTGTGGCATGATATTCAAATTTCCCAGACCTTTGCCCCCCTGCAAAATGGGAGGAAGCAGACTGTAGGAGTGCATCCCCATGAGTGGGAACATGTTTTTTCCCAGGGACAAACAGCTGCTTGTCCCCATGGAACCCCATGGCATGCACGCTCTGGCTCATGGCATGTTGCCCCAGGTGGGGTAGGAGAGGCTGGGGCCAGCATTTGGGCCTGGGGTCCTCCAGGGGCTGCAGCCATGGCAATCTGGCAGCAAGGAGCCTGGCTGGCAGCCAGAGTGTGGCTCCAGCCAGCCAGGCTCTGATTTCTGGCAGTGCATGCTGCAACCACGTGTACCACCCCACTGTTTTAGTCATGGTTTTTTTGACACTGGGGTCTCCTAGTGTCAACCCCTTCCCCCCCACCTCCCCCCCAAGCTGCAAATTAGCAGTGCAGGGAATGCCTGCATGTGTAGTTCATATCATGTGCAGCACCATAGATGGGTCTGCAGCGCTGCATACCACACATCTGCACTTGTCCGTATGCACCCCGTGTGTGCAAATGATTCATGAATACATTTAAAGTAAACAAGTTTTATATCAGCAAGAACTGATTTTGATAAATGGAAGAAGAATGAAGACTGCTTGCTGTAGACTATATAAGCTTTAGTTAAGCTCTTTCAAGCAGGTAATGTCTCTAAGACCCCCTCTACATGTGCAGGTAAAGGTACAATTAGATCTAACGTGTGATCAACACTATTGTGTCTCCTACTATGCCACATGTGCACGGCTCAATTCTGAGATTGTGCATTAGATCCAATCACGGCTGATTGCCAGTATAAGGGGAGCCCTTTGCTGTGGGGGCTTCCAGTCACAGAGGCTATGCACAGCCAGGACCAAGACACCGTCCTGTACATGTGGTGCAGCCGGGACCCAGAGCCCTGTGGGGACATAGGGGTTTCACACTTCGGGGATCCTGGCAGCCATGATCCTCAGGGCTCCAGGATGGCACCCCTGAGACTGGGAGCCCTGTCAGCTGACCTCTGTTGATGGGGCTCCCCGCCTCAGGGGAGAGACCCTGCTACATGTGCAAATTCATAGATTCATAGACATTAGGGCTGGAAGGGACCTCAGAAGATCATTGAGTCCAGCCCCCTGCCCCAGGGGCAGGAAGTCAGCAGGGATCATAGGATCCCAGCAAGATAAACATCCAGATGTCTTTTGAAGGTGTTCAAAGTGGGTGCTTGAACCACCCCTGGCATCAGGCCATTCCAAACCTTGGGGGCTCGGACAGTAAAGAAGTTCTTCCTTATGTCCAGCCTGAAACAATCATGGAGGAGTTTGTGACCATTCAATCTTGTCATCCCTTGGGGCACTCTGGTGAACAGATGTTCCCCCAGATCCTGGTAAGCACCCCGATAAACTTATAGGCTGCCACCAGATCACCCCTGAGCCTGCGCTTTTCCAGGCTGAAGAATCCCATGGCTCTCAGCCTCTTGTCATAAGGTTTGCTTTCCTGACCTCTGATCATGCGCGTGGCTCTTCTCTGGACTCTCTCAAGCTTCTCCACATCCTTTTTGAATTGTGGGGCCCAAAACTGGATGCAGTACTCCAGATGCGGCCTCACCAAGGCTGAGTACAACGGGAGAATGACGTCCTGCGACTTGCTTGAGAAGCATCTATGGATGCAAACCAGTGTTTTGGTTGCTTTACTAGCCACAGCATCACATTAAAGGCCCATGTTCATCTTGTGATCAATCATGACCCCCAAGTCCCTTTTGTCCGTAGTGCTAACCAGCCTAGCACTGCTGAGCCTATAAGGATGCTGCAGGTTTTTCTTTTTCACCTGCATTACAGAGGCTTTGTCTTCATGGAAAGTTACTTTTGAAAAGTTAGCAGCCTAGCAGTCCTGCAAAAAGACAACCCCAAAAGCCTAAAGTCCTCCTCAAAAGTCTCCTACCCCAAAGCAAAGAACTGCCAGTCTGTGCTCTCCTTTCCAGAAGGCCTGAATTCAGCCTCTTATTTTGTACCTGGAAATAAATCCCACCCTCATACCCAGCACAGCCACATGCTATAAAATCCTAAAAGTAATATAAATTCATAGCAACTACTACTCCAGCAGCTTTACTGCATCAGTGCCTAAATCTCCCCTTCACCCCAGAAAGAAAGTGAACCACCCTTTATATAACTGGTTCTGTAAAATACATAGCATGTTTTTGTGTCACACGTATTCAGATTTTTCCAAGTCTCATACCTGCACCACGGTATGGGGCCAGACAATTAAAAGAACTTGTATTGTTATACTGGTAGTTTATTTCATATTCCAAATGCTTTTGACTAAAACATGTCCAAAGATGTTCACTGCCAGGGGGTCTGGTTCACTTCACCTGGCCTGAAGTGGAAGCAAATGGCACTTTTCTCCAAAGGTAAGTGCACACTCCACAACCCGCATCAGCTCACTAACCTGAAAGTACCAAACAGGAGGGATATCAGCCAACAGGCTAGATCCCAGAGCCTGTGTTTAATACAGAACTGGGATAAAAATGTGTTTCATATTATAGTCCCAGAGTGGCCAGCCATGGGCTCAGGCAGAGAATATGAACTGCCATACATCCAAGCCTTTCTGGATGACTTTTGCTTAACCTTCTCTAAATGCTTAGGCTTTTAGATTGCTTGACAATCTACTTCCTCTATGATAGTGTGAGCAGCATGACAAAGTGTGCAGAGGGCAGTCTTGGGAAAGTGCCTTATGCTAGGACTTTCTGCAGAAAGATGCACATAAATCTCAATTATTTTTTTGAGATCTAACTTTATAGGTTGTTGGAGCTTTTTATCATGTGATAGCTACTTTGCATGTGGAGCTGGTCTCCAGGTAGTTGCACTATTAACCAGTTAATTGTGTGATACCTGTAATGTGTAGAGGGGACCTTCTTGTGTTTTACACCATGCCCAACACAATATTTAAGGCTATAAACAGACATCATCCTTGGAGCAGGATCAGCTGTCCTGGGATGTGCCTTGCCACAAAGCATGGCACAGCTGATCCATTACTTTGGGTGGTGACCCAGATGTCACCTGTTGTACCACAGGGTTGGGTCCCTGCTGGTTCCAGGGCTTAAGAAATGAGGAGGAACCGACTCAAGGTGAGCCTCATGCCCTGTTTTGGAACATGATGCTGGCACCCAGCGAATCCCTTGCTAAAGGATTCCCAGGGTGTGCCCTTGCAAGCAGGAAACCTGGTCAGGTGTTCTTGGGAGTTCAGGGGCTGAATCCTGCATGCCTGACCCTTGCAAGGGAGTCCCCAGGGCAGACAGGATTGGGACACTGAAGTCCTAGGAGTACCAGCCTTGGGTGCAGGAGTGCCTGCACTCTCCCACTATAAAATAAACAGATATCTGCCACAAAAAGTGGTGCACATTCTTACTAACTATTGCCATGACCAGAATTTTGAGCATTTGTGGTCTGAGAAGGGGCATGCACATCTGTTTGCTTGGGCTTTGTGCCACCAAGAAAATTTTTACAGTGGCATAAAGGTGATGTCTGTTTTCTGCCTAAGTGCTTATATGAACCTTTGCACCACAAGCTATTTGTCATCACTAGTGAAGTGTATCCTACATCCTCCTGAGGTAGGGAAGCATTGTATCCAGGGAAGCAAAGATCTGAGGCACAGGTAAAGGAAGTGATTTATCCACTATCACACAGGATATCTGTAGCTAAACCAGGAATTGAATCTTAGTCTTCTTGTAACTAGTTTGCTTGGCCATCTTTCCTACGCTACAAAAAGATGATATTGAAAGGCACTTTTAGGGTTTTTCCCAATACTATTAACACAACAAGGAAAGTAATAGGTTAGATAAGTGGTGCTCAACTTTCCGGCCCCATGGGCATGATGAAAGCTGGTCTGTGGGCTGGATCCACGGTTTATCTGTGGGCCGGATTCAACACAGGATTGGAACATGGGGTTGGTCCAAAAGTGTGATGTGATGCTCCAGCTAGGGATTTAAATATCAGTAAAAAAATATTCATTGAACCATCTATAATTATATTGGTTAAATGATTAACTGATAACATAGCAGCTTGGACACAGCTGCTGCTGAGAGCTGCTCTGGGCTCCCTGAGCCCTTTGACCGCAGGGAAAGGATAAGGCGGCAAGCCCAAGAAGACAGCACAGCCCAGGTGAATCCCTGCACTGGGAAGGAGGGAGCACCTGTGAACAGGAGCTAATTGCTTAATTGATAAACCATTAGGCTTCTGTTTGTTATCCTCTTAGGTCAGGGGTGGACAGTTATTTTGGGTGGAGGACTGCTTAACAAGGTTTGGTGAGCTTTTGAAGGCTGCACAGGTAGCTCTGAGAACCCCCGATCACTTGATGGCGGACTACTGTGCTCTGGGCGGTGTGCTGAAGGAGTTCGGTGCCCAGGTGGTTTTCTCTTCCATCCTACCAGTGACCGGACGAGGAAGACGGCAGGAGAACTGCATCAGAGAGACCAACTGGCGTCTTCGGCAGTGGTGTCTCGAGGCAGGCTTCGGCTTCCTGGACAATGACCCGCACATCACGACGACATGCTCAGCTGGGATGGGCTTCACCTGTCCCCCAAAGGTAAGCGTGTGTTTTCTTCTAGGTTGGCGGATCTCCTCCGGTGGGCTTTAAACTAGGCTCGTCGGGGGGAGGGGAGTACGAGGGCAGGGGAAGCTGTGGACCACCAAACCATGTGGCACCCACAAGGACAGCCCAGCCTGAAGAAGGAGAACATTGGGAACCTGAAAGCCATGGGGAGGCTAGCACTACAGAACAGGTAAGGAACAAGAAGGTAAGAAACAATGGGCCCCATGGGACTGGGAGCGGGGGGGCAGCAAAGGCACCAGTCGCAGGGCTCAAGTGCCTATATACTAATGCTAGGAGCATGGGGAACAAGCAGGATGAACTAGCGCTCCTGCTTGCACTAAACACCTATGACTTAGTGGGGCTAACAGAGACCTGGTGGGATTCATCCCATGACTGGGCGGTACATATTGAGGGCTATAGATTGTATAGAAAGGACAGGTCGGGGAAGAAAGGGGGGGGGGGTTGCACTTTATGTCAGTGAGCAATACACATCAACCCTCATCAAGACAGAATCCGAGGTTGAGGAAGTAGAAGGATTGTGGGTTAGGCTACATGGGGGGCAAGGAGAAAGGGATTTGGTGGTAGGGGTCTGTTACAGACCCCCACACCAAGGGGAAGAAATAGATGTGGGGCTCCTGAGGCAACTCTCGGAGACCATAAAAGCTAAAGAGGCGGTAGTCATGGGGGACCTAAACTACCCGGACATCTGCTGGGAGATGCAAACAGCAAGGTCCCATCGCTCACGCAGGTTTCTAACCTGTGTACAGGACCTCCACCTGACACAGGAGGTGCATGGTCCCACTAGGGGGAATACTGGATCTGGTATTGGCAACGGGAGATGACATGATAGGGGACCTCCAGATTGGTAGCTATCTGGGAGACAGTGATCACCTTATAATAGAATTTAACATAAGACGGCGAGTGGGTAAGGTAACTAGTAGGGTGAAAGTGCTAGACTTTAGGAAAGCTGATCTCATTGCACTCAGGCGATCAGTCAGGGAAGCACTGCAGAGTAGGAGTTTTGATGGGATGGGTGCCCAAGAAGGCTGGCTGTGCCTAAAGGAAACGATCCTTTGGGCGCAAAGCAAGATGATCCCCGAGCGAGGCAAAAGAGGGAAAGGGGCCAGGAGGCTTCCCTGGCTGACCAGAGAAATCCAGGGCAGCCTAAGGGCCAAAAGGGGAGCACATAAAAAGTGGAAACAGGGTGAGATCACTAAAGATGAATATACCTCCTCTGCTCGTGCTTGTAGGGAGGCAGTTAGGCGGGCCAAAGCTACCATGGAGCTGAGGATGGCAACCCAAGTAAAGGACAACAAGAAATTGTTTTTTAGATACATTGGGAGTAAAAGGAAGGCCCAGGGAGGAATAGGACCGCTGCTAAATGGGCAGAAACAATTGGTGACAGACAGGGGGGACAAGGCTGAACTCCTCAACGAGTTCTTTGCCTCAGTGTTCCTAAGTGAGGGGCACAACAAGTCTCTCACTGGGGTTGTAGAGAGGCAGCAGCAAGGCGCCAGACTTCCCTGCGTAGATCCTGAGGTGGTGCAGAGTCACTTGGAAGAACTGGATGCCTTTAAGTCGGCAGGCCCGGATGGGCTCCATCCGAGGGTGCTGAAGGCACTGGCCGACGTCATTGCAGAGCCACTGGCGGGAATATTCGAATGCTCGTGGCGCACGGGCCAAGTCCCGGAGGACTGGAAAAGGGCTAACGTGGACCCCATTTTCAAAAAGGGGAGGAAGGAGGACCCGGGCAACTATAGGCCGGTCAGTCTCACCTCCATCCTTGGTAAAGTATTTGAAAAAATTATCAAGGCTCACATTTGTGAGAGCCCGGCAGGACAAATTATGCTGAGGGGAAACCAGCATGGGTTTGTGGCGGGCAGATCGTGCCTGACCAACCTAGTCTCTTTCTATGACCAGGTTACGAAACGCCTGGACACAGGAGGAGGGGTGGATGTCGTATACTTAGACTTCAGGAAGGCCTTCGATACGGTATCCCACCCCATACTGGTGAACAAGTTAAGAGGCTGTGATGTGGATGACTGCACAGTCCGGTGGGTGGCGAATTGGCTAGAGGGTCGCACCCAAAGAGTCGTGGTGGATGGGTCGGTCTCGACCTGGAAGGGTGTGGGCAGTGGGGTCCCGCAGGGTTCGGTCCTTGGACCGATACTCTTTAATGTCTTCATCAGCGACTTGGACGTGGGAGTGAAATGTACTCTGTCCAAGTTTGCAGATGACACAAAGCTATGGGGAGAAGTGGACACGCCGGAGGGCAGGGAACAGCTGCAGGCAGACCTGGATAGGTTGGACAAGTGGGCAGAAAACAACAGGATGCAGTTCAACAAGGAGAAATGCAAAGTGCTGCACCTAGGGAGGAAAAATGTCCAGCACACCTACAGCCTAGGAAATGACCTGCTGGGTGGCACAGAGGTGGAAAGGGATCTTGGAGTCCTAGTGGACTCCAAGATGAACATGAGCCGGCAGTGTGATGAAGCCATCAGAAAAGCCAATGGCACTTTATCGTGCATCAGCAGATGCATGACAAATAGGTCCAGGGAGGTGATACTTCCCCTCTATAGGGCGTTGGTCAGACCGCAGTTGGAGTACTGCGTGCAATTCTGGGCGCCACACTTCAAGAAGGATGCGGATAACCTGGAGAGGGTACAGCGAAGGGCAACTCGTATGGTCAAGGGCCTGCAGACCAAGCCCTACAAGGAGAGACTAGAGAAACTGGACCTTTTCAGCCTCCGCAAGAGAAGGTTGAGAGGCGACCTTGTAGCTGCCTATAAGTTCATCACGGGGGCACAGAAGGGAATTGGTGAGGATTTATTCACCAAGGCGCCCCCGGGGGTTACAAGAAACAATGGCCACAAGCTAGTAGAGAGCAGATTTAGACTGGACATAAGGAAGAACTTCTTCACAGTTCGAGTGGCCAAGGTCTGGAACGGGCTCCCGAGGGATGTGGTGCTCTCCCCTACCCTGGGGGTCTTCAAGAGGAGGTTAGACAAGTATCTAGCTGGGGTCATCTAGACCCAGCACTCTTTCCTGCTTATGCAGGGGGTCGGACTTGATGATCTATTGAGGTCCCTTCCGACCCTAACATCTATGAATCTATGAATCTATGAATCTCTGCCCCTTGAGACTTGCCCCACCCCCTGGTCACCATCTTGGGACCTGAAGTCCCACCCCAACCCCTTAACTTTGCCACTGGAAGTCCCTCCCCTGCCGCCACCCTGGAAATACTCCTTTTGGGTGTGGAGGGTTGCCATCTTAGAACCAGAAAAAAAAAAAATCATACATTAGAAGTCAAACACCTACTATAACATATTTTAATTTTATTACAAAAAGATTTTTGTCATGGCTTGTGTTTGTATATCATATATAGAGATGATTGCATAATAATGACTCAAAAATAAATTCTTAGTCTTGTATATTGTGTGGGGGTGTGCTTGTGTATGTGTGCATATGCTGGGGTGTGGGAGTGTGTGAGGGGGTATGGCTGTGTGTCGGGGGGACATAGGGTATGTTGGGATGTGTATATGCGGGGGGCTCTGGGGGCAGGGTGTGGTTTATGGATTTTGTGGGGTGTGAGGGAGGGTGGGGGGTGTGAGGACTCCCCCCACACTCCTCTCATGGTGCAGCAGCTGGTTGGGGTGCTCGGGGTGCTTGTGACTCAGCACAGGTGCCCAGCAGCTCACGCCTCTGGCCAGTGCTGCACATTGGGGTGAGGAGTGCAGCCTCCACTGGTCTGTCTCTTTTGCTAGTGCTCCCCATCATGCACGCACAGGCCCCACACTCATGTGGCATGGGAGGGAAGCCCCACATGCAGGTCCCGAGACTCTGCCAGGAAGCAAGGGCTGGGGCTCCCCTCCACTTCTGCCAGAATCCTGGGACCTGCATGGCAGGAGTTGGGAAAAGCAGCCGGCTCCAGCGCATGGGGCTTCCCTCTCATGGTGTGCGAGTGTAGGGGCTGCTCATATGTGGTGGGGAGTGCTGGCAATAGAGACAGCTAGGCAGGGGCTGCACCCCTTGACACAATGTGTGGTGCTGGCCAGAGCTGTATGACACCAGGCACCGCCTGCACCAGGCATGAGCGCCCCAACCTGCTGCTGCCACTGCCATTGCCACTGCCTACCAGTACTGTGTGCAATGGGAGGATTGTTGGGGGGGTCTCCACACCTTCCCACCCTCCATCACACCCACCTGCTGCCTACCTGAGCTGTGCACTGCCACCACCCTCCTTGGCACAGGCTTCATGCTACTGCCAGCCCCAGCCCCATGCTTCATGCTCCCACACAGCTGGAGCTCCACCCCCACTCTCAGCATTTCCCTACGTGCTGCCCAGAGTGAGCGGGATGCCGGGGAAGCCGAGCAGGTCCCCAGTGGCTGCAGCAGTGGTAGCAGCAGCCCTGCTTAGAAGCTGCTGGCTGGCTGGGCTGGGCTTTTCTGCCCACGACGGTGGGGGCAAGGCACAATAGGGTATGTTGGGGGCGTGTGTATATGTGAGCAACTCAGTCCTACCCTCCTAGGAGGAAGGGCTGGGTGGGGTACCATTAGTTGGTGGGTGCCCACGGGCCAGATGAAAGTGCCTGGTGGGCCGAGTCTTGCCTGTGGGCCGTATTTTGCCCAACCCTTAGGCTATGGGTACTAGTTCTCCTTGTCCCTCCCTCATCCTTCCTTCCTCCCTCCCTTCCTCCTGCCTGCCCTGCTGCCTTCTGATTCCTGCCAGGGCACTGTGTAGCTTCTCTCCCCCACCTCCCTGCCAGACTGTGCCTACCTCGAGCTAAAGAATAACCAACAAACTAACCAGTTATCACTGCACTTACTAGTTACATGATTAATTGTTTAGCCTTTCACATCCCTAGCTCCAGCCCAGCCCCATGCCCTGGATCTAGCTGAGGAGCAACCCCTGTGCACTGGCCTAGCCCTGTGCGCCAGATTTGACTTTGGTCCAGCCCCATATGCTAGCCTAACTCTGCACATCTGGCTGTGGAATGACTAGGGCTGTGCGAAGCTTCGGTCTCCAATTCAATTCGGCAGAGATTCAGCCCAATTCGGTGCCCAAATCTCTGAATCCAAATCAAATCAGGTGACCCTTTAATCTCTCCAAATCGAATCAGAACCACCCAAATTGATTCGGAGATATTTGGAAAGATTCGGAGATTCGGACATAGACACAGCTTTAAATGTTTTTCTAAATACCTCTAGGTACCACGTGGCTTGTGAATGCTATGATGCTGAGGCACATGGAGTGTCCCACAGGAGTGCGGGGCAGGGGGGCGGGGGGGGGTCCCCAGTGTGCTAGGCAGCAGACCCAGAAGCAGACCAGAAGCAGTTCCAGTCCATTTCTGGGCCCACTGGGGAGCATGCTGGTGCCCCCCCCCATGTCTCTCCCCCCAGCTGGGGGGGCACCTGGGGTCCCCCTGCAGTTGATCACTGAGCCAGGAGGGCACAGGGGGCCCCCCTGCATGCTCCCCAGCAGAGGACCAGAAGTACTTCCGGTCCACTTCCGGGTTCGCTGTTGAGCATGTGTCCCCAACCCTGTGGTCCTGTAGGATGCTCATCCATCCCAGCATCACAGCCTTCATGAGCTTTGCTGGTACCTCGAGGTATGTGGAAAAAACATTTAAAGCTGTGTCTATGTCTGGATAGCTGATTCTCTGAATCAACATTGACTCTTCAGATTTGGATTTGGATTAATTAAATCAGGGACAGTGATCTGAATCAACAAATCGAATCACTGTCTCCGATTTGGGTCGAATACGAGTCTGAATTGAATAGGGCCCACTCTGCATCCCTAGGAATGACCTCGTGCATATGGGGCCATGCACAAGTCCAGAAATTGAATGCTGGGGAGCTGTGACAGTGTTGCCACTGCTTTGCTGCCATCAGATTTCTGGATTTATGGGAAGTCCTGCAGGCTGGATGACACAGCCTTGTGGGTCATATTCAGCCCCTGGGCTGGAGGTCAATCCCCACTGGGTTAGATGATCAGTTTCGCCCAGTGGCGCCCAACCTTTTTGGCTCACAGGCTGGGTGTGTGGTGCCAGATCCATCTGTGGGCCCAATCTGGCATATGGTGCTGGCCCAGCTGGTTCCCAATCCAGCTGTACAGGAATTACCTGGCTGGAGCCAGATCCTACATAACCGCATCAGCTCAATCCAGTTGTGTAGGAACAGGGCCGAATTCCTCTGTGTGGGGCTGGCCTGGTTGGGGCCTATCCGGACATGATGGGTTTGGAAATTTGGCAGTGGGGGAGCAGTGGAACTGTTACTTGCCACTGTCTGTTTCCCCCCCCTCTTCCCCCCCCCCAAAAAAAATACCTGGGCTCATGGAGCAACTCACAGGGTGATTACGTGGCTCTGTAGACTGGATCTGGTTTGTGAGCTCAGGGTTGAGCATCCTTGGTCAAGCCAGATAAAATTTTCTTTATATCTCTGTCAAAAGTAATCAGGTCTTTTTCTCTTTTCATTCTGTTTTTTTCTCTTATGCTTGGATCTCCATCTCCATCTTCCTCGGTAACAGGTTTATCCTGAAAGTATTTGTAACTGCTAGTGTTCTTAAAGTTAATTTTTACCCATTGCAAACAAGTACTTTGCTACAAGCCTTGGACATATTGATGCTGCTGCATTCCAAAATAATGACATGTCTTTAACAAACTGCAATGGAATGGTTTTCTGAATGACCTGCACTTGAGAATTACTGAGGAATATTACTTTCAGTCGTTCAAAGAATAAAGCTTTACTCTACAGATCTCATTTCTTATTTTTGCCCATATGCAAAAAATATTTAGATTCAGGCAGATACAAAATGAAAGAGATTTTGGTGGGGGAAGGGGAAGGAGAGGGACACTGGAGCCAGGTAAAAAATAATCATGATTAACATTTTTGCCAGCTCTTTATTGTGCCCAGGAACTCAAGTAGTGTTTTTGTTATCATTAGCAGGGTAACATATCACAGCTCTGCAAACAATAGGCTAGACGTGGGTGAGAAGGGGAGCCACTGACTTCTGCTTTGTAGAAGTGCTATAACGCTCTGCTATAGAACTTCTCCTTATTTTGGAACTGAATGCAATTGTATGCAACATGGTTTGCTTATTTTTGGATGCATTTATATTATTTCTATGTTATGCATTTTCATCCTATAGAAAAAATGTTTTTAACATTCCCATGAGTTTCATGGTTGAAAAATAACAGTGACTTCTTTGGGTATTGCTGATGCTGTTACAAATTCAAATTTTCCCTTGGCTTATCTCTGTGTTACTGCATGTTGGATATTACTGTATTTGGCATTATCATCCCACTAAGTATTGTGCATGATGGCACAAAAATAATAAATTTGCACAAGTAAAGGTATCTAAGAAACTTGATTGGTATAATTTTTTCCAGCATCCATTCCTGCATAGCAGCTGACATGGGTTTGTAATATTGGACAATTAATTTTTAGTGTTGTCGGGACTCAGGGCAGCTGGCCAGCAGCTCTCCCTGACTCCCACCCGGGCAGTTAAACTATCGCCTCAGCAGGCAGGTAGTGATGGATGGCGTAAAATTAACCAGGCACTGACGCGTGTTGGTTATAGGAGATTGTTTACTTACGTCGTCAAGGTGGTGAATGACGGAGGTCAGAGATACTTGGTTAGTTACAGCTTAGAGTTCATTAGGTCAGTCTGCAAAAGTGTTTGGGCAGAAATGTTCGGGCCAGCAGTGGTTGATTTACGTCTAAATTTTGGTCGAAGACGGGGCGACTTTGGCAATTGATCAGATTGTCAAATTACTCTGATACGTGTGATCAGAGGTCTCCAAGGTGTGTGCGGAGGTCTCCGAATTCGCGGAAGTGTAAGCGGGTTTTATTTGTGTAATAGCCAATTGCTTTTCGCCACGTCATAAATTTAATTAGAATCGCCAATTATATAGAGGTTTTCGCTAGGGTTCTATCGCAGGGCTACTCCCTGTTCACTCTGACCAATTATAATGATTTATATAAAGCACAGAAGGTTAAAGTTTCATTTCTGTTAGTGGCGCAGCTATAAATCTCTTGTTGGCATGCACAGCGGAGAAGGCTGTTACTATCGTTTTGTTAACCCTTAGTTAACCTAGTGCAAAATAAAACTGCTTTGAATGGTATCTCTTGCTTGTAGCATGGGCACTGCTTAATTTGGTTGTGACAAGTGTAATTACAGTTAAGACTGTGTTATCATTAATACTGTTTGCAATTATCAATTTGCAAGTCACAAATGTCATGCTGTGGATATATAATTTTTTTTAAGTCTTTGGAGGGAAGGGGGTCTGCTTCTGAAAACTGGGATATACAAGTGTGATGAAGACAGAGCTAGGGATCTTGAAGAATTTTTGATCTACCAAAGTCTCTGTGTAAAAGAAGGGTGACTGCCTGGTAAGCTAGGTATCTGTGTTTAGGCATCCATGTGAGCTGCTGCTTTGTTAAGATACATTTATTTGAAATGTTGTTCTGCATAAATCCTACATTGGTTTAAGGCACCACATGGGCACCTAAGGGAACAGAACTGAAGGATGCTGAATGGAAGTCAAACTGAGATGATCACAGTGATTTACAGGGACGTTCAGCCTGACAGTCCAACGTAGAGTAATCAGATCACAGGATTTTGCCTGAGAAAAGGGACAGCTGGAGGAGGCATCAGACTTAAATCAGGCTACCCTCAAGGAGATCATGAAGGGTGTCTAAGGCACGTTAAGCTGAGAAGCATGGCAGTTTCCACACAATCTCAAAGAGCAAATACCATATATTTCCCAGTCTTGTCAGTAATAAAGCACCAGGATAGCTTGTGTGACCAGATCTGGCTGGACAATATCTACAACCTCTGTGATAGTTCCCTTTTTTTGTCCTTTCTGCCAGGATATTTAGTACATTCCAGACTGAGGCAGCATAAGAAAACTGGCAGTATGCCATCAATCAAATCCAAAAGAAGTACCTCAGATAAGACACCATCATTTGTATTCATTCATCTGACAATAGGAGCCAGAGCCAGAGCTAACAGATTTTCAGCTCACTTATAGATGGTCACAGGCAAAAGTTTCATTAAGAGCTCATTTATATCTTGTCTACAATTGTGAAATACCAAGATTTGTCTTAGCAGAAGACTTCAACACAAATTAACAAAGCTGCAGGTAGAAAGCAAGTACGCAAGGAAAGAGATGAGGGGCTTCTATAGGCTTTTCTGGGCAGCTGGTCACACCATGGCTTTGATCTTCATTCTAAAAGTCAAGAACATTACAGTCCAGCAACTGTCTTGGACACACCATCACCTCATTATGGCAGTGGTCCAAGCTCTTCCAGGTAACTAAACCGATGACTCCGATTCAATCATAGACGTCTCAGATCATGGGGATCGACCCCCTCTACACTCACCAGTGAGCAGCTCACCTCTCTTCTTGGAGTTCAGTACATTAATTCATGGATTAGTACTGGATACCCAAAGGCGGCCTTGTCCCAAGACTTGTAAATCTGAGCCATGCTCTTTCTGACTTGTGAAAGAATGTCACTGCATCACTCAGAGAAGGTGTCTTCCCTTTCTTCAGAAACACAGTAGTGCAACCAAGACTGAAAAACTCTGCTCTGGACAAATTGACTCTAGGCAACTACTGCTCAGATCAGAACTTTCCATTCCAGAAAAGGACTGTAGAGAAACTAGGTGAAGGTCTGCTCCATCAAGGATAACATTGAGCAAATTGTGTCAAGCACAATAGGTCAGGACATGGAAGTGAAAGAGTTTCGCTGGCCATGGAAAAAGAACAGACATCAATGCTTATCCTTCCGGACCCCTCTGCAGCATTACATGCTGTCATCCCAGGATACTGCCACAGTAGAGGTTCATGGGGAATGCACTAAAATGGCTTGAATGGTTCCTGCAGAAATGTATTTAATTTGATGGGAAAGTGCACATAGCTGAGAAGACCTCTGGTCTGTGGAGTTCCAAAAGGATCAATTCTCTTTCGAGTTCTTTTCCATATGTACATGTAGACACTAAAGCTCCTTGTAAACAGTAATTTAATGGTGAACATGCCAAGGAGGGAGGAGTCAATTGAGTTCCCCCACTTGGCACTTGCTGACCTGCTGGGCCGCTGGGTGTGCAGTTTTGAACCTGTTGACCAGGGGGAGCTAATCAGCCTCCCCTCTCCCCACCCACTCCAGACAGCCCTGGCTGAGTTTAAGACTTTGGGCTGCTCAGTCCCCATACTGACAATAAGCCTAAGCTGGGGCTGCAACCATCCCGATGCTGACAATCAGCTATTCTACTTGTTCTTCACTACCTACAACTATACGACTGCTACTAAAAGGCCCAGTAACTGGGAGAGATCAGTTCATGGATAAAGAATAGTCAATGGAATCTAAACACCATAAAACAAAGGTGATGCTGGTGGGCAGAGGAAAGCATATGGAAGAGTTTGTAGTGAGTGTAGCTTTTTCAGTTGAAGTTGCACACCCATAATTGGTCATTTCAATACTTTTGGATTTCTCACTGAGACTAAACCCTTGAGTAGCAGCATCTGCAAGTAACTCATTTCATCAGCTCCTAGGTGGCTAGGGGATTCTGTGCTAGAGAATGATACCTAGCCTTAATTACAAATGCCATTGCCATATCTTGGCTTGATGACAGCAGGGTGATATAGCTGTGCATGAAACTACAGTGCTTAGGCAACTCCAGCTAGGACAAAATATTTTAGCATCTCTCCACAGCAGCACAGGCTAACAGGAGAATGGTCTTCTGCTCATTTCACTGGCTTCTTGTAGGATTCAAGGCCTTATTTGTCTTCTAAGTGCTGTGTGCCCTATGCCAGCATATCTAGATGATTACCGAATAGGGCTAAGTTACATACTACACTTAAACAGTTACATGATACACTTAAACCATACTAAGGGTGCTTAAAATGCAAACCTTCACATGTTAAAGAGTTAACTCATACTAAGTACCCTCTGAGCATCTCAAAGTTATGCCACTTCAGGCAAGGGTCAACTCCGGGCCACACTACCTACTTTGTGTTAATGTAACTTTAGTCTGCTCCATGGAGATAAAACAAGCAACTTTCAGTCCTCCAGTATCTCAGGATACACTGCTCCAAACACTTTTTCCCTGCATTCCCCTCCTTGCCACCAGCAGGGATAGAGCTCAGATGTTCTGGTTCCTAGCCTCACCCCTGCTCAGCAGTTTTATAGTGGCAAGTCAAAGCTGTGAAGGCAAGAAACTGTCTTAACCCTTAACATACAACTGCTTGCATTACATTCTAACTTAGATCACACTAAATCTGTGAAATGTTAAGTGTAATATGAACTTCACCCTTAACAGTCTGAGGCAAAGAAATCTTTCCTCTTCTGGTCCAATGGAGTGTAGAGGAGAACACTGTGCGAAGGGAACTCTTGCAGGGGCTGGTCCAAGACTGGCAAGAACTCCCTTAGGAATTAAGGACCATCACAAACCTTGCCCCCCTCTGCTCCAGTGGCAAATACCTTCAATATTTTTTCTCTAAAATGAATATATAGCAAACATACACATTAAAAAAGTCCTAGACCAAAACCAAAAATGACCTTTAAGAAGGAGACAGTTCACTGCACACACTTCTCCCTCTGGGGAAGGGATAAGAGAACAAAGACCACGTGACAGAGTCTTGTTTAATACACAACTGGAAGGTGCTCAGCTAACACAGACAGGAGCCTGATAAAAGCACTTATGGAAATGAACAGAGCACATATTTTCTTGGCAAATAAATGATTGATGCATGCACAATCATAGTAACCAGTATTTTGAATATTTAAAACTTTATTTTAAAAAGTAAATAAATCAATGAGTCTTTAGATAAACTTCTCTGCTTTGTTTTTTGTACACATTTCAAAGGAAATGTTCCATTTAGTCTTCAAGATTTTTGGCTCACATGTTTCCTTTTGATCTTTTAGAGATAATTTCTCAGTATCTGTAGTGGGGCCATCATATATAGTATCTGTCATCTAGACTCCTTGCAGCTTGAACAGAAAGACAGTCTCTTTGTTCTTTTGCCAACAAACAAAGGATCTGGGGAGCTCTATAGGTAGCCATATTTTTGCTGTGAGTTAACAGCTGAGTGGTTTTCAGTTGCTTATAAAGCAGAAATCTGCAACCCATATCCAAAACAGGCATTGCAGTCAGCATATAAAAGATTTATTCCTAGGGCTGGTAAAGTCTCACCCTGCAAGGCAGAGTACTTTCTCTAAAGCCTAGCTAAATCCAGTGAGAACATACACTCAGATCTGCCCCCTCTCTCTTCACTGAAACCAAATCCTTGCTTAAATCAACTAGTTAATAGCTAAATTCATGTTCTATATGCTGTATGGCATCTACAGATGACAAATACTTTCCTCTGAGCTCTCCTTCTATGTCCATAAAACCTACCATAGCAGAGCAAACACTATCCTAATGGAAGGCTAAGTGAAGTTCAGCTATCACCAGGTATCCAGATTTTCTGTTTGCTGTGGAAAAATGCAAATTTTCTCTTTTACAGAAGAAAAACATTGGAAACTCTGGATTTCCCCTTGCAGGCTGGCAGAGTTCCAGTTTGGGGCCAGGGTGGGGTGGGGGGGTAGGTGTGGGAAGAGGGTGATCAGAGGCAGGGACACCATGTGCACATGCACATGCATGTGGTTGGCAATACAGTCCCAGGAAGCGTGGTGAAGAGCAGCTCCCACAGCTGCCTGCAGGTAAGTCTGTGGGGGAGGGGGCATAGGTGATGTGTGTGGAGGTAGGGGGACATTGGCAATGCATAGGGGAGCAAGAAGGGCATAGGCAATGTGTTGGAGAGGGTGTGTGGGCACAACTTCTGGGGAGATTGAGGCAGTGGCTGACATGAAGCCTGCACAGTGAGGGAGGGAGAGGGACAGGGTTGGTGGCTAGGGCTAGGAGCGCTGCCCAGCTGGGGCAATGCAGAGTGCCTGGGGCTGGGGCAGAAATGCATGGCTGTGGGACCTGGCTGGGGAGTGGGTCAGAGCCACAGGTGGCTCGTCAGGGCCAGCTCCCTGCTGCTGCGCACACTCCCAGGGAGGGGATGGGTGCCAGAGGCAATACTTTGGAGGGGGAGGGGGCATACTCCCTCCCCAAATTTCTGCACCTACAAGACTGCAGCCTGGCTGGACCCACACAAAACAAGAGTCACCTCCTTGGACCAGTGGACAAGACCTGATGTGGAAGGCCAGAGTGGGGCGGTGAGACTCACTGCTGCTGCTACCACTGCTGTGAGTCCTGCACCAGCCACACTGCCATGGTGAGGAGCCTCCTGCCCGCTGCCTCAGGCAGGGGGCAGGGGGCACCTCACCTGGGTGGCCATGGTGGTGTAGCTGTGGGTACAGAAATCTGGGGGAGGCAAGTATTCCCCCATGCCCTCCCAATACATCACCTATGGTCAGGCACCCTACCTGCCCCACACACTGGGGGGCTGGGGCCTGGAGGTGGGGGACTGTGGGTTGGAAGTGAGGAGCACCAACATATCAGGGCTGTTCGGCATCAGAGAGCAGCCGGGGGGACAGGCACAGCTGGACCTGCGTCCTGGTGAGTGAAAGGGGCAGAGGGAGCTTTAAATTTCCATGATAAAAAAACCCCAAATCAAATGCCAGAATATATATGTATTTATATATTGGAAACTCACGGAAACAGCCAATCAGAGTGTCCAAGCGTGGGGGAGCGCCGCCATGATTCCAAAGCTGCACTGAGGACCGGACAGAGTGGGGGAGCCAAGGCCAGCGGTGCTGGCCCCGGCTCCCCTCACCCCACCCCTGCAAGAGGCCGAACAGCAGCAGCATGGGGTGTTAGGTAGTGGCCCTCCATCCCAGCCCCCTCCTCCTCCAGCCCCCGTCATTCTTGATGGGCAATTGGCTAGCTTTATTATAATGATTGAGGCACTGGCAAGCTTCCAATTGCTTTAGAATTGTAAATATATCAATAAAACATTGTGTTCAACTGATACCTATATACAGATAATGGTGTTTTATTTTAATTGTCGAAAAATGCAGGTTTGGGGTATTTTAATCAGAGAATTTTGAATTTTTTAACAGAGAAAACCAGGATACCTGGATATCACACACTTGCTTCAAGAGTAGTTTTGGCTCATTCTTCCCAGCAGGCATATATCATGTCCTTGAATCATTTATCCATCAAATACAAAGGGCTCCCTCTCTTTAGTACCTGTATTTGCAACCTTCCCCCTCCCAGGCTCTGGTGGGCTCAGCTTTCAAGTAGGAAGATGGGGGAATCAGCCAGCCTTCTTGTCCACAATAAAACCTTCCATGCATCCTCAGGAATGTGGATTCAGTGCAGGAAGCACCGTGGTTTTCCTTTGGATGTTTCTAGGTCTCTTTCACCCATCTCTTCTGTTCCCCAGGAAGCTGGTTTGCATAGGTGGGACCGAAGATATCATCTGAAATCAGCAGGTTTGCACAGGTGTAACTGCTGGCCAGATTTCACTCACAGGACCTCAAGGGACAAACTGGAAAGAACTAGAACTAGAGCTGGAAGTGAATTGGAGGGGGGGGGGGAATTAGTAGATGAGGGGGAAAACACGTATTTGCAACTTGGTTGTGTTTGGTTTATGAATTAGATGCGTGTCTTTCTCTAAGGGTACTTAGTGTTGAACTGTGCCTTAGTGTCTCTGTAATATCCTGAAGTGCTGTCCTGATCTATCGCATTCCTTGTAAAGATGTTGCCACCTGAGCTGCTTGACTCTGACATATTCCAGCAAGATGGCAGTAGGACAGAAGTGGCTGTGCCAACCTAGGGAGAGACAGAAGCGAGGTAGCTACCCCTTTAGCTGTTTCTATCTTTGTTGCTGTCTGCTTGCATATGTTGCAATGTGTTGTTTTAGAGGTATTTTCACTTTAGCGTTAGAGAAAATTACTTTCTGTGCCTAGAGCATAGAAAAAGTCTAGTAGAAAACATATGGGAAGGGGATTTTTTATTTTAGTATGGATAAAACTAAATTTTTCTTAGATCTAATGGATTAAAAACTGAGTAAATTGTTTACCTGGGTGGTGCTGAATATATGCAATGAGAATGAGAAAATCAAGTGTCTGGACATCTTGGCTGGTGTTCTTCCATTGCTCTGAGATGCCAGGCACTGAGATGGCAGGGAAACACTGATGTTAACAGAATGGGGGAACTGTAATGTGGTGCCTTCAGAGAACTTATTTCCAGGGGAAAAGGTGAAAGGGAAGGCATCTTTCCTGAGACTGCTTCTGATTTATCCCCATTGACTGTATCTGAGTAAAAGGTCAAGAATAGTTCAGACATGTGAAAGTACATTATATCTCTGTTACTGCTGATGTCAGTGAGGCTGAGTACATGCTGGCCAAGTAAACAAATGCTGGAGAGTGGTTCTGTGGACAGCAGCAATTCTAAATGCAAGTTTTGGATATCTAAGGAAAGGAATGAGATGCATAGGCCCGTCTCCCTCTCTGTTTTCTGTCCCTTTCTCATCCAGATGCACTGCACAGTTCAGTTTCTTCTTCCCCATTTATTTTGGATATAAGTGTAAGTAAACAGATGCATTGCAAGGGACCAAACAGGGGTAGGCACAGAGATAGCTCAGAGATTGGGGGGAATCCTTCTGGTGCCTTTTTCCAGGACAGGAAGAATGGATACTGACCCCTGCCTTGTCCCAGAACAGCCTATAAGCAGGTGGTTTGTGCGTGCTCCTGGAGGTGGGACGTGGAACCCGGTGTTTCCATGTGCAGAATGAAAGCTCTAAGCTTTCGCTTATAGAAAAGATGCATAGCATGACTGGCACCATGGCCTCCGTGGGCTGAGTTTCTGAGAGAGTAGCTGTTGGGTTTGTATTGAGCTCAGTGTTGTCGGTGGGCGCAAGATGCTAAATGCGCAGTAGACTAATTCTACTGCGCATTAGCGCATCACAGAAAAAGCTGTACTATTGCACAGTAGAATGAATCTACTACGCATTACCATCATTTAAAAGGCATGCGCTGGTGCTTTTGCACAGTAGTTCTGGTTACTGTGCATTTAGTTAGTACCTGTTATTACTAAACTGTAATGCATGTGTAGATGTGCCCATTGTGTCTTCAACACAATTGTGTTTTTTTTTTTTTTTCTTTCATGGACATTGCCTCCTTTCACAGGCAATGCCAGATTTTGCTGTTTCTATGAAATACACAAAATTGTGATTTCAGTAGGTCCCTAGTCATGGATACCTATTTGAAATTTCTGGGTTTACTCTGTGAATTGTGCTTGCACACCTAGCAGTGCTAACATCATGTGGTACCCGCTCCCCACACCCTTAAAAGGATCTTGAGGCAACACCAAGAATTTCTGTATTAAGTCCTGAGCTAAAGCAAGGCTTGTTTTGGCCCTTACACTAATTGCATCTGTTTATTCAGAGTGAAATGAAACAGTTATGGAAACTCTTCCTCCAGCTGATTTGCCTGTGAGAGAGTTAATAACATTCATAGTTTCATGTGAGCCCAAGAGGAATTGGAATGGTGATCTAGGTTGTAAGAGCGAGCTGGTTTATAGTCACCGTTCAAATTTAATGATTGTTTTATCACAACACTTAAGATGTTTATGAGAGAGATGCTGAGATAAACGTTAATTACCACTGGTTCTTGGAACAGCACGACTTTTTACATGCCTGTACCGTTGACTTCTGTTATGTATAGTTTTATGAAGGTGCATCTCTGCCATGGTCATAGACTCAAATAGTCACTTATTCAGAGACCAAGGGGATGTATTATCTCTGTTCCTACATGGATGAGAAGAAGGAACCTTATACCTGGATAGGAACATGATACTGGCTTTTACTCCTTCCTTTACACCAGGTCAGCTGGTAAGGAGTTATTTTGGAGACTGTTGCCAGAAGATGTGGTTGAACATGGTTTTGCAAATTCTTTTTTCCTTAATATGGGAACACTGTCTGGGGAAAAAATAACCCATACAATGCATGTTTTTATATTTTTTGTGGGGGCAGACATGGGCGGGGGGGGGGGGGGCGGGGAAGGGGGGGGTGTTGCAACAGCTTCTTCCAAAAGAATCTATTCAAAAAGCAAAAGTTTGCTTGAAAGAGGTGTGTACCTGCATGCTGTTTGACCACCTCTGTTCAAGGCTGGGGTATACATTGCAAGTAAAACAAGGTTCTAGGTCTTGCTTTTTTTTAAAATGTGCTGCTGATTTCTTTCCCAATGGGAAACTTACCTGCATGGCCCCACAATCACTGTGGTTTGGCAGAAAGGTAGTTTTTGTCAGGGACAATTCTCAAATTAGTGACTGGGGATCCAGTTCTCTAAGGCCCAGCATCTTCAGAATTTGTTGGGATGCAAAGAGAGGGGGAGAGGCACACTTTGATATTGGGTCCTTGGGTTGGGACCAGTAGTCCCCCAATAGGGAAAACAGTAAGGAGCTGGACAAGAGCACCTGTTACCCCCTTCCCCAGTAACCTACAAGATGTGAATGGAGGGAGCTTGAGGAACTATTGAGAAGTAGTAGCTGTGGCTTGCCTACTTCTTTTCTCCTGCTGGATGCTGTGGCAGCCTTAACACTGGCTCCTTGTACCTCCTTCTGTTGTCTGACTGAAAGCTGTTAGCATCTCTGTGACACTCCCCTTTGAGCAGCAATATGCTCGGCTGCTAGGGAGAGGACGACGAACCCGGCAGTGTTCCTTTCCCTCTCTGGGCTCTTCCCCACTCAAGGGAGAGAGAATGTCACTAGGGAACTAAGCACTATGTCCACCCTCTTCACAAAGGTGGTCTGTGGCCTTGACCCCCTAGATAGCCACATAAGAATCCAGTACTTGGTGATGTATTAGAGAAACACCAAGATCTGCACATCCCCAATATCCTTGCATGAAGGAGTCAGTCTCTTACCTTGATTGAGCACCAGCCAGATAGAGAAGACCATTTTTAGGGGACTGTGCTCCAAATCTCCTTGATTTCCAGATGTGTCACCACTGATATCTGGTCACTCAGACTGTACATAGAATTGGTCAATTGGCAGTGGTCTGCTATTGATGGAGGGTGGGATTTTCAAAGGTGTCTTTCAAAGTGACTTGTGCTTGATGGACTTGTCTATACCACCACAGTGCTGGGAAGCCATCATGCACTTTGCCTGCTCATTCCCACTCCGCATTTCCCATCTCCCAGAAATGAGGAGCTGCCTTGCAGTGGCCCTGAACATGTGCCAATACAAAGAGCACAGGCAGTGGCTGAGAAAAGCTGAAGAGAAATGCTGGATGCATGCTTAGGGGCCATTCTGAGGCACCTGTGCTGCCTCATTTCAGGGATTTGCCAGGAACATGAACAAGTGAGTGGGCCAGACATATTTCTCAGCAGTTCTTCTGCATGCAACATGGAGTGTGTAACAGACTGGTTGGCAGAAGTCTCCACCAGGCTGCACACCTCAAGCTGTAGCTCTTTGTAGGGTGGCACTAACTACAGTCCAGCTGCAGGCAGTTGGCATTGATTGCAGGTTGCCTAGAAGAAGTGGACCAGCTGCAGAGGATAATTGGCTGGCCCACAGGAAGCAAAAAGGCTCCTAGAGAGGAAGTCAGACAGACTCTCAGGGAGAGAGTAACTTGACCAGTAGCACTGAGTTGTAGATAGCTTGAGAAGAAAGACTGCAGCAAAGAAGGAGCAACAGCAAGCCAGAGGCACCTTCTATGGGGCTGAAGGGGACTCAGACCTGTGAGTTAGCCCTTTATGGACTGTGTTTGTGTCACAGTTGGAAGACTGACTTATATAGAAGAACACCTTTGCAACAGGCATGCCCTGGGACTACAGACTGTATAAAGTTTAAAGACTGAGTTAAATAAATCCCCAGACCTGGTACAGAGGGGTAATATGCCTTGAATCACTTGAGTGCTTTTGAAAATCCAACCCCCAAAAATACAGGAAATATATACTTGGCTTTGGAAAAGTAATTAAAAAGACATCTCTCAGACTTGCACATCATGACCAATACAAGTGAATTCTCAGTAGCATTAAAATTGATGGATGTAGTGGGAGCTCAGCCAGACCGCTATAGAAATCCTTTCTGCCTCTTCAACACTGGAGGACAGCAGTATTGTATTGTAGGATCTACATCCAGCAACTCACAACTGCTGTCTTGCAGGCTAGGGACAGAAGTTAAACATAGACCAGTATAAGTGATTAGAAACTTGTTTAAATCTGTAACACAACAGAAGTTCATAAACCACTTTCAAAATGGCTGAACCTGGTTTAAAATAAACTTAGATGGGTATAGTATCACACCTAACTGATCTAGGTTTAAACTGGTTTATGGAACTTCTGTCCCACATCCCCTTCCACCTCAAGTTACATCCCAATCCCCCAGCATCCTGGGATGAATTGGGGCACACCTCAGAGGGCAGGAAGGCTAGCCTTGGCTGTGCTGTCTGCTCTGGATGAGCTGAGCCTGCCCCCTGTCAAGGGAAATAGAGATCACCACAGCCCTGAGTCCTGGTCTGTAAGGATTGCTCTTCTCCTGTCCCGTTTCCTCTTCCTTTTCCCCTACCCCCCGACAGGGGCTGTCAGCCCCAAGTCAGGAATCTGCCCATGTCAGGGGAGTCAGGCTCCAGTGGGACATGCTGGGCAGCCCAGGGGACTTGTGCCATGCGGTGGGGACAGGAGTACTTGGTTACAGGGGCAGATCAGGCCCTGCTGCCTGGCGCAAACTTCTCAGGCCATCCAGTGCATCTTGCCAGCTGCCACTGCTGTTGGGCTGTGGTGAGATATGCCAGGGATCCCTGAGGGCTCATGCTGGGTGGCAGGCCCCAATCCATCTTTCTATGAAGCTAGCCCGGTTGGGTGGGCAGGGGAAACACTCCTCCCCCCTGGGGACCAGACCCCCCCAGCTAGAAAGACCCAAGTTTGGTGGCCAAGACTAGGGTAGGAGGCTTTGTTCCCCCCTCCCCACTGAACATCTGTGACTTATGCCAGCCTGGCTGTGCAGAGGGGGGAATTGCCCCCCCCCCAACTGTGTAGACCAGGACTCAGAGGATCCCCAGTGTGGGACTCCCCCCATGTGGGCAGATGCTGGGCTCAGAAGCCACCCTGAGGGGGACTCCTTTCCCCCTCTACCCTGCATGTCAGTGACTCATGCCGGCCCAGCCCCAAAGTGTGGGGGGGCGGAATTACCCCCAAACCTCCTCCTCCCCAGCACTGAACCGGGCAGACCACGACTGGGGGGATCTCAGGCCAGCCTGGGGAGAGGTGTGGGGCTCCCCCTATGGTCAGATCCCTAGCTCAGGGGGCTGGCACCGGGAGGGGGTTCTGCCCTATGGAGGTAGGCTGGAGGGCATGCTCCAGTGCCCCTCGCCTTCTGGCCTGGTTAAGTGCAGGTTTCCACCTGACTTTTCCCAAGTGAAAACAACATCAGTTCAGTTCATTATTGGTTCAATCGACCCAGTTTAGAGAAACCTGTGAAGACTGAATTGATTCAGTCTCAGGCAGTCTTCCTAGAAGATCAACATACACAGACTTTCTCAGACCAAGAGCGGGAGTAAGTGTCCTTATGGAGAGTGCCCAGCTAAATATAACCCCTCTTTTCTGTAACAAGGCCAATCCATCTCTAGTGTCTTTACTAATTAGCTATGGCAGCACAGCACTCGGAGGGTGACTGTATTTAGCTCTCCCTTTTGTTTTATAAAGGAAAATAGACCATGTGTAGTTTTCTCTCTCTCAAATTGACGCTCTGATGCATAAGAGATTTGCTGAGAATCAAGAAACAGTGGTGATGATGAGTAATTAGCCTATTTAGCATAGAATCCCCAAAATAACGTGCACAAACCCTGTAATATGCCAGGTATGCCTGGATTATCACAAATGCCATGTGCTCATTGATGTCAGGCCTGCATTGCTTTCAAAGGGATACTTTGTGTTCTGACAGACCCCAGCTTGTGTGTTGAAAACTTTTACAATCTTTCTTTTTCCTGGCCTTCAGGTAATTGGAGGAAGATAAGAGCTGATACAAAAAGCATCTGGCTACACTAAATGATCCCCTTGTGGTGGGTTATGAGTATAACAAATTACCTGTGAAATTTTCAGTTTGGAAGTTAAATTAATGAGCCAACACTGACTGTCCTTGAATTTGTTCCTAATAGAAATGCTTGTGTAGCATCTTTCATCCTGGTTTCTGAAGCGCTTCACAGACATTAATTAATTATTAATTAATTATGATCCCATTTACCTTCCACACCTGCGAAGCAGAATATGTATATGTAAGTGCATGAAAAATGGCAAGGAGATAAAATAAGACTTAAGAACAGTGAGGAAGAAAATATTTCCTAATAGCCCCTAGAGACTTCTTCACTACTTCATCACTTTGGCTTAAAGCCTGATTTTAATGGAGTAATACCAGTTCATACCAGTTTTGAGTCTGGATTTTAACATATTTAGATGGATCCTGAAGAGTAATTTAGATGGGTGGTGTAACAGGGTGGCCAGTTCCCTTATGGGATGACCACTCTGTTAAATAACCCCAACTAGGTGCCTGTCCAATTTCTTCTTGAACACCTCCAAGGTAGGGGAAAGGACCACCTCCCCTGGAAGCCCATTTCACGTTTTGGCAACCCTCACCGTAAATAATTTCTTCCTGACATCCAATCTAAATCTACTTTCCTTTAGTTTACAGCTGTTATTTCTAGTAACCCCGAGGGGTGCCCTGGTAAACAAAGGTATCCCCTGTTTCCCCATGGCCCACCCTGATGAGTTTGTAGACAGCCAAAAGATCACCTCTCAGCCTTCTTTTGCGGAGGCTGAAGAGATTCAAGTCCCTCAGTCTGTCTTCATAGGATCTTACCCTCAGGCCACCAACCATATGAGTAGCCCTTCTCTGAACTCTCTCAAGGTTATCCACATCCCTCTTGAAGTGTGGCACCCAAAACTGGATGCAGTACTCCAACTGCAGCCTGACCAGTGCTGCATAGAGGGGAAGTATCACCTCCCTAGATCTGCTCATGATGCACCTACTAATGCAAGAAAGAGTGCAGTTTGCCTTACTTATTATTTCATCACATTGGCGACTCATGTTTATTTTTGCATCGACTAAGACTCTGAGATCCCTTTCCCCTGACGTGGTGCTCAGAATGGTAATTCCCTGTCCATAGGTGTATTGGAGATTTGTTCTCCCCAGGTGCAGCACTTTGTGTTTATCCTTGTTAAATTGCATGCTATTCTTATCTGCCCACTTCCCTAGTCTATCCAAATCTACCTGGATTCACTCCCTGCCCTCCAGTGTGTTAACTGTACCCTATAGTTTGATGTCATCTGCGAATCTGGACAGAGTGCTTTTAACCAGAGTGCCCTCATTCAAGTCACTGATGAAGATATTGAACAGCACTGGTCCAAGGACAGAGCCCTGGGGAACACCACTACCCACATCTCTCCAGGGAGAAACTGCCCCATCCACCACCACTCTCTGGGTGCTTCCCATAAGCCAGATTTTCACCCACCTTACTGTGAAAAAATCCATATCAGCTACTCAGTTTGCTTGTAAGAATTGGGTGCAACACTGTGTCAAAAGCCTTTTTAAAGTCCAAGTAAATAACATCTATCTCCACCCCTGAATCTAAGCACTTTGTGACCTGGTCATAAAAAGAGACCAGGTTAGTCAGGCAGGATGTGCCTGCTATAAACCCATGCTGGTTCCCCCTTAACATTGTATTACCTACTGCCCCCCCAACCCCCCACCCCCATGTGATCCTTTATGATTTTTTCTAAGGTCTTGCCAGGAATAGAGGTGAGGCTAACCGATCTATAATTACCTGGTTCCTCCTTCCTCCCTTTCTTGAAAATAGAGACCACATTCACCCTTTTCCAGTCTTCGGGGACCTGTCCTGAGCACCACAAGTGCACAAACAGTTGGACCAGTGGTTTCGTAATGACCAGTTCGTTTAGTACCCTTGGGTGAAGATCATCAGGGCCTGCCAACTTAAATATGTCCAACCCCTCCAGGTGCCCTTTCACTAGGTCAGCGCTAACTGTAGGTGGATTGGTATTTCTCTCATGCCAGGCTAAAATCTTATTGGGAGGTATCCAGGAACACAGATGCAAAGAAGTAATTTAAAAGCTCTGCTTTATCCATCCTGTCTGTTACGAGTTGCCCTAGTCCATTCTGTAGTGGCCCTATGCTACCCTGTGCCGCCTTCTTGCTCCCTATGTACTTAAGGACTTTTTGTTCCTCTTAATCTTTGTTGCCAACTTAGGTTCAGTATCTGCTTTGGCCTTGCTCACTGCTTCCCTGCAAGTGCGAGACAAGCAGGTCTACTCTTCCTTGGTGGCCGCCTTCTGCTTCCACAGCCTGTAGGCCTCTTTTTTCCTCTGAAGGCTCTCCTGGATTTCCATGCTCAGCCAAGAAGGTTTTTTGTCTCTTTTGCCTCTCTTTGTGTGAACTGGGATGGTACCCCTCTGTGCCTTCAGGATCAATCCCTTGAGGAAATCCCACCCTTCTGGGACTCCCAACTCACCGATGTGATTACCCCTCAGTCCCATTCTAACTAATCTCCTGAGCTCGTTGAAGTTGGCCTTCCAGAAGTCTAGCACTTCTACCCTACTTGTTGTCTTTCACACCTTTCACCAGATAGTGAATCCTATCAACTGGTGGTCACTATCCCCTAGGTGACCTTGTACCTGTAGATCCCCCAAGTCCTCCCCTGTGACCAGCACCAAGTCAAATATGGCATTTCCCCTTTCTTCAGACCAAGGTTGGATGCCCTTCTGGAAAAGTAAGCTTTAATCAGGCAAGATGTTGTGCTTAGGGTGTGGGTAACTGGTTGAAATGTAAGGGCTTGTGATGCGACTGAATGGCCCCTTTGGGCTCTAAACTTTGTGCATCTTTTTAGTTTGTTTACAAGGCACACCTGACAGCACATTGTGTACGGTTACATGCACTACGTTTTCTTGTTTGGCATTTTCTTCCTGCTTGAAGACATTCTTATAAACTTTAATAGGAGGGAGAAACAGTCCTTAGGATTTTAGCAGCTTGTAAAGAAAATGATGCAAGACACGCATTATTTTTGACTGGGTGTTTAAAAATTAATCAATATATTTTAAATAATTTACAATGTATCAAAATGACAAAAAAGTCTCTGTCAGTCCTGATCTAAAGTACGGAATAGTATACAAAGATAACTGGGTACATTGCCAATTTCAGAACAAGCATCCGTGTGACAAAAGTAAGAGTTAAGAAACTTGATTTGTTGCCAGCCTGGTCCAGGGTCTCAAGAATTTTGACTTAAAGACTTAAGTCAAAACACTTAAAACCATCCTTCTGACTTGGGAAAGTACTTCAGCCATGCCTGATTTGGAGCATAGGATTTAAGTATGGGCTTAAGAGCCCATCATAGGAATTTGCTGAATCACAGGAATCCTAAATTCACAGGCTGCCATTTATCAAAGCAGTGCTAAACATGTTCACTTCAGCCTCCTGCGCACCCCACAACCACAAAGCACTTTATGGGAACCCCCACAAATACACAACAGTGTGGTATAGGTAAAAAGCAGGCAAGGGAGGTTGGGTTCAGCCAATATCCTGCCACTGTATAGGTAAAGTTAATGTATGTTTGGAAGATCCTAGGAAGAGGACCATGCCCTATCCTCCAGAGGAAGGTCAAAACCCCTACATTCCTTGCCAATTTGACTTGGAGCAGAGGTGAAATTTTCTTCCTTGATCCTAAATCTGTGAATATGTTTTGCCTTAAATGGAAGAGCAAGCTCCCCCTTCCCCCCAGCCAGGTCTCCAAAAGGTTTCCAAGTATCAGTAGGAGTGCCAGGATTTGCCTTCTTGCTATTTTCTTTCTGGGGAAGGGACTGCAGTTTTACTGCAGGGGACAGGGCACATGACTCCCAAGCCATCTAGATATTCCATGATACCAGAGCCTTCCCTGCTACCTGACAAGATAGCTAAGGTTGTGCTGTCATTGTACCCTTATCCACACCTGTGCACCGCTTCTTGAAATAGGAGCAGATGTTAGTGTGGAGACTCCCCAGGTTACCTTTCTTGAAAATTCTTCAGTGTTGCCATTGAACAATGCTGCATATGGCAACTGTCTCCAAGTTCCTCCCATTTCTGCTCTTTCTCTTCTGTATCTTCATAAGCACAGTCACATCAGTGAGCTTGGATGTAGAAGAAAAGAAATGACTATTTTGGTTCCAAACCCCCTTTTCCTGGCACTGTCAAATGGCAGTGTAATCACTTACTTTAATGCCATCAGCTCAGCACTTCAGGGATCTGATTCCTTGGAAGTAATGGGCTTCTCTCTAATATAATTCATTGGATCAGATGCTAACCATTTCTAATTAGCTTAATTCCAGTCAGGCAAATATGCTTTAATCACATTTTCCAGCCCAGGAATACTCAATTTTTATACTGATTGGGTATCTTCCGCTTAGCTAAGTGAGACTGAAGGAAAAGTTTTTCATTTGCTGTAAGATCAGAAAAAAATAAAAACACATCCGTTGCCCCACTTTGAAAAGTAAAACTTCTCCACTCTTGTGTGTGCACCCCTCCCCCTTCTGTAGTTGTTGCATTTGAGATTCCTTGTGGAGAGACTGGCTTTCATAAGCCTCAAGTGCTAGAAAATCTGATAAAGGGGGGGATTTCTCTTGGACCCTAAAAGGGTGCTACTGATCATGTCATTACTCAAATATTTTACTTTAATTGGGTTACTAAAGCAGATGCACTAAACTGTGCAAACAGTCTTGCCCAGGGGTGGGCAAAATACAGCCTGTGGGCCAGATCCTTCCCACCAAGTGACTGGATCTGGCCCATGGCTGCCCCTGCAGTGCTCTTCATGGAGCCAAGCCCCACCTGCTTGCCCCAGGGAAGCCCACACTAGGTTCCTGTCAGTGCCCACAGCCTGGCCCCAGCCAGCGTGTGCAGCTTTCAGCAGGACTGTTCCCAGTGTAGCTGCAGCTGGGTACTGCTCTGCTTCCCCTGCCTCCAACAGTGTCTACTGCTCTTGATCTTGCTCTCTAGGCGAGCAGCTTCAATTGGGTGACTCCTGCCCCAGTACACAGGGCTCTGGCCCCAGCTCCTGGGAATGTGGCTGGGAGCTGAAGCAAGAGCCCTGAGTGCTGGGACAGGAGCTGCCCACCCAAAACTGCCTGCCCACTGGGAGTGGCACAGCACAGCAGGAGCAGGAGCTACCATTGGAGGCAGGGGAAGTACAGCAGCACCTGGCTGCAGCTGCACCAGGAACAGCTCCCCTGGAAGCTGCTCCTGATCTTATCCCTGGCACAACACACTGCTCCGTGTGAATGGGCAGCTTCAGCCAGGCAGTTCCTGCCCCAGTGCACAGGGCTCTGGCTTCAGCTCTTGGCTGCTTTCCCAGGAGCTGGAGCCCTATGTGCTGGGGCAGGAGCTGCCCGGCTGACACTGCCCACTTGCATGCAGCGGTGCGGCAGAAGCTGCCACTGGAGGTTGTGGGGAACAGAACAGCTCCCAACCAGGCTGTGCTGTGGGGACTGGCAGGAACACTACACAGGTTGTCTTGGCATGAGCGGGCAGGGCTCAGCCCCATGCAGAGTGCCACGGGGGAAGTGTGGACTGCACTGCCTGGGGCAGCTCCCTTCCCTTATCCACAGCAGGTTCCTGGGGCTTAGTGCCCAGGCAGCCCCTTCCCACATGCACAAATATGCGCTCTCTCCTCCCCCTCACACACCTTCAGAGCTGTCATTGCCTTGTGACCTGGCCCCGCTCTTGAACACGCTCCCTGCCTACCTGCAGCTGCATAGGGAGTTTTGGTGAGCTGGTGGGGGGGCTGAGGCATGGTGCTGACCCAGCCTACAACAGCTCATCAAAACTCCCCATATGGCCCTCGGGCCCAAATAATTGTCCACCCCTGCTCTATACCAATAATAATGCATAGACACCAGTAAGCATGAAAATATTACCAATGCTGTTTGGGCCAGGCGATACTCCTGCTATACCTTGGATCTATAACTAGCATTCCCAAAACAGGACCCTTAGGAAAATTGTTCTCCCAGCAGTGCTGCAGAGCTGGCAAACCCTGCTACTAGTTTCTTTGCTGAGTCTGACAGTCTAATTCTGCTAATTGTTTAACATCTCTTGTGAGAGCCCTGAAATCTCACAGGCCCAGGTTTGTAAGCAGTGGGCTCAGGTGTATTGTAGACTGGCCACAGCTAAGAGGAGGGTCATAAAGGCTGTTTATAGATGTTATGTTTTTCTAGATTTAATCCAGACTGTAGTCATCTCTCTCTCTCTCTCTCTCTCTCCCCCTCTCTCTCTCTCTCATATGTTTTATATTTTTATATAAAAATTTTCTTAGCAAGCTTTCAGGTTTGAAAGAAAGGGTTTTTAAACCCAAAAGCTTGCTAAGACAATGTTTTCCAACTATTTAAGTTGGTCTAATAAAAGATATCAAATTCATCCAAAGAACCTTGATTGCCTATGTCCTTAGAGTAACATGGCTACAACCTACGCCCCCAACGCCTTAGCATGACTAAGTATCAGTATCTTGACTAAGCCCCCAGCCCTGCCCAAGCACATGGGTGCTACGTGCCTGTGAAGAAGGGGGGCAAGCCCCCTTGATCATCTATAAACCCTTAAATCAAATTGAAATTTGCTGTATGATGTGAATCAGTTAGAAAATGAGTATGTCTACAAACAGCCAAACTTATTCCTTGCTTGGTTGCATAGCAGCTAGATGTGTAGAGGCAACTGACACAGGATGATAGCGATCTTCATGTGGTCATACTTCAAAAAGGATAAGTAGAAGGTTTTTATCCTGTATTTGTTTCCTGCAATGATGGACCTTCCCAGAGATGAACTGCGCTTAAGGGTAGCTGTTAACTTTGCCAAACAAAGCTAGAAGTGATTTGGGTCTGGCAAGTATAAGTTTTGCCATGTAATGCAATGAAAGTTATTCCTTTCCCATTGATGCCATGTTCCATAAGAAATAGGTAAATGCTATTCTTCTTTCCATCTAGAATTTTTTATTGTTCATCTTCCATGAGGAATTTAATAGCAAAACTCTTAATAGTTCAAGAGTCTGGTTCTTCTCCCTTTTTGGTTATACAGATTTCTCCTCTGAGTATGTTGTTCTTAAAGGGATTAAAAAGGGTATGTTGATGCTGTGATGCTCAGTCAAGGTGCAAAAAACTTTATAAAATAATTATGTTTTAAAATATTTCCTGTAAATGATAGGGGTCCATATCCATTTAATCTCCTCTAGAGTTTTCTTCCATGCTTCATTCACCATTTAATTTTATTCAGTATTAGAATATGGTATGTAAGCGTATTTGTTTATTCAGTGACATTTTTGAACCCTTGCCTCAGAGTAAGGATTTTTTTCTTTTATTAAGCAAGCATCAGAATTTATTGTAACGTGGAATATAAATCACGCTTCTAACCAGCACCCAGATATCATAACATGTGGTGTGAACTTGTTCAGAAATGTACAGAACTTATTATGAAGCAGTTAGAGACATCAAATGTCTGAATGCCAATTACTGAAATATACTTTTAACTTTCCTCCATATTATGCGTGCTACAAAAAACCTTTGATTTACTTAAGAATCGGAGTATGTTCACTAATCTTTCATTGACTATTCTAATAATCCATAAAAGCTTCCATTTAGTGACAACTTTAATAATACATAAAAGGCTTCTGAATTAGACTACAAGTCTCAGGGGGGAAAATGTACATGATTTTAGCTAATGGGCTACTTTTATAGCTTATGTTTTAGAAAAGAATAAAAATGACTTTGAGTACATTGCCCATTCAACAGCAATTAAAAAGTGCAAGTATAAGGAGACAGGACTTCCTTCCTGTGAAGGCTCACAAACAATCAAAGCCATTCATAAAACTGATCTTCCATCGGGTTTGTACATCTGCTCCTACATAGTCAAAACAACTAAGATATACAGAATCATGTACACCTTGCATACAGATACCCAATTTGCACATACAAATACCACATTTGTATGTGCAGATACAATATCTATGCATACATATTTTTATCTTGCTGTACACTGTGGGTATGTACATTTGCTACTCACCACTGTTGGAGACAGGGTACTGGGCTGGATGGACCTTTGTTCAGACCTATGGCAGTTCCAGTGTTCCTATGTGTGATCATGCCTACATTAAAAAGATAATCATAAGCAAAGAACATTGTTTAGATAAAATAAAGATAAGTGTGATATTCTGGAGGAGGGAATTTATGTCTATAGATGATCATGATGTAGGCACTACAAATGTGGTGTGTGGGGACTTGTGTTTTTTAAGGAATGGGGAAGAGGTTGGAGTGATTTACCTTGGAAGTTACAGTATCTTTTCCTCTACAATGAACTTTGTAAAGGCAATGGTAAAAGGAAAAAAAAACAACGCTTTTTAATATTGTAAAAATGCATTCAGACACCTTTGTTCATGAGACTCTTTTCAGGGTAACAAATTGACCTCCTTTCATAAAAATGGGACACAAGTGAAATATCAAAATTGAGAATTCTGAAGGCTTCAATCCTGATTTCCCAAGTAATGCTCATTTTCCTTGGCTTTGGAAAATAAAGAGATGTGGGGGAGTGAGAGAGAGATGACTTGTCAGTTTCTCCAGCTGCAGCAAAAAGCTTATGAAAGGTCAGAGAATTTACTGTGGGTTTGTGTCTGTTGATCCTTAGAAAACATTTGGCAATGCTGGAGTGATCAATAAATGTTGGGTTTTAGCAAGAAGTTGTGGTGAGATTTTACTAAACAAAAATATCAGTATTTTATCACCTGCTGCAAAGGAGTTTAAATGCTGCTTTCCAAGACCAGAATGTTTCTATATATTATGAACACCCATGTATTTCATCTGCTTTTATTTAATATTTATCATGGATTAGCAGATCAAGTGACAGCCCTAGTTGTCAAAGGAAGTATAACATGTGTTGTGTTTAATAATTCTGTTTGGTTTCTGGTTTTTAGTTTGGAGATGTGTTAGCAGGTTTTGCATTTCTTGTCATGGCATGGTCTGGATCCACTCAATGTGTTTTGTGCCATAGGAAGTTTGCTGCTGGTGATGAGGTTAGTGAGGTCCAGTGCTTGTTTGAAGTCCAGGATCAGTGGTTCTGGGAAGAGATCTTTAAGAATGGGTCTCCTTCTAGTATGGATTGCAATTGTTTTGAGGATTTTCCATATAGGTTCCAGGGAGGGATGATATGTCATAACCAGTGGTGTGTGATTTTGGGGGCTTTTCCTTCTGTACTGAAACGGTTCTTCACGTGGTATCTGGGTGGGTCTTTCAAAAGTGCGATCTCTTTCAAAAGTGTCAACATATCTCTACCACCCCCAAAATTACTACACCCCACAGCAGAGCCATCACCATTCCTGGATCCTACAGCTGCAGCTCCAGAAATGGAATACATCTCATTCAATGCACCAAATGCCCTGATGGAAAATATATTAGAGAGACCAAACAACAAATGCGCACCAGAATAAATGCACACTGGAAACCTAATAAGGACAAGAATACTGAATTACCTGTGTGGGGCACATGTCTCACAAGAAAATCACTCTCTCCCATCTTTCAGTTATAATCCTCAAAGGGAATTTACAAAACAACTTTCACAGATGAGCCTATGAACTTCACTTCATCAACATCCTGGATACAAAAAATCATGGACTAAATATAGACACTGGATTTATGACGCATTGTAATCTGCCTAACATCTGACTCTCCACTATATACCAGCTACATTCATTCCCCTTCTCCCTCCCCTTAACCTCCCAGCCTGTCTCTCACCCACTGACTCCTCAATTTACATCTTCACTGGCTGCCTGTCTTGCACGCATACCAGCCTCTGGCCTCTTTACTATTCATTGCATCCAGGAAGAGCACACACCAACTGCAGATGCTTCCTCAGCCTGATGAAGGGTATTTATACCCAAAAGGTTGCAAAGAAAACATTTTTCAACTATCTGAGCTGGTCTAATAAAAGATATCAGATTTACCCAAACAACTTTGTCTGCCTATCCCCAGAGCTAGTCTTTACAAATTAGGCACTGTAGGAGGATCAGCCCTTGGAGGCCTATCACCAGTCTTCAGCCCTCTGGGTTCCTGATTCCAGGCTAGGCTTTCTCATGGAGCACCCTACCAAGCACCCCTTGGTTGCCTTCATCCTCTCCTACAGCTGTAACCCAATCCTCTGGTCTTTAGCAGTTCACAGTAACCACCCCTTGCACCTTCCCACCCCGAGCAACAGTCTCAATCACTGTTGGGTGCCTTAGTCCAGGCTCTCCCCAGGCTTTTGTGCTGCCTGGCTGGCCTTGTCTACAATAGGCCACAGTCCAGCCCTGGCCCTCCTGGGTCTACTCATGGTTCCCATCATCTCTCAGTGCCTGGAGCTCCCCTCCTCGAGAACAGCCTGGGTTAGACTGCCTACTCTGGTTCTGGCCCTGTCTGTTCAACCCCCATCCCCTTCCCAGTCACATGCTCCTGACCAATCTGCTCTATGAGCAGCCTGCCCCCAAATGTATTGAGCTCAGGTGAGCTGCAACCCTTTGCTGCCAGGAGCTCTCAAGTTGCTACAGGCAACTCTATAACTTTTCTGCCTGCTTATTCCCAAAAGCAGCTGATCCTTGCTCAGCTGTCTCCAGCAGAACAGGGCTAAAACCCGGCACTTTTCTCTCTTAAATGGGGGCCTTGGCTCCCTGTTGCCTCCTCCCTGTCTTTCTCAAGGCTTACATCAGGGGATCATTGCCTGTCATAATGGCTCTTATTCGCTGCACATTAGGTCATGCACAGATTGTTTTACCTGCTCCTTGGTATCCATGTGACTGTTGACTCCAATCAGGCTGCTTTTGGGGGTTCTTTGGTCATCCTAGTTTCTTGAGACATTGCCGCTGGCATGGACTCTTCTTCATTGGACAGTGCTGTCTTCTGGACCTTCATTCCTTTTCCTAGCTGGTCTTGGATGTTCTTGGGGTAAGATTTTCTTGGGTCTAGAGGGTCAGTCAGTCCTAGCCCCACTCTAGCACCCCTTATGACCTGGGGCCACCACTGTACTTTGTGAGCCTTTGCTCAAAGATCTGCATGGGGACCTGCTCTAATGTCCACCCCTACTTGCACAGGTCTCCTAAGCAGAAATTATCCATTGAACATAGAGGCTGCCTTCATGGCCTCTTTGAGTTGTTCATATATGAAAACACCCCAGTCTAGACTCTTGCTATCTTTGTCCCTTTGGATACCTGCCCACTTGAATGTTCTCATTTTGCCAAGTATTTCCTTTAACACCTTCCAGCTGTCTTTAAAGTTTAGATTATCTACAAGAACAGATTATCTACCCCTTCATCAGTCTCCAGGTTGCTGTTGTCATAGGAAGGACTGCCTGTGGCCTTAAAAATCCCAGGTGGCAACCTCTTCATTCCAGTTGCCCTGTCAAATCCCCTGGCAGGCTGTGATTCTCTGTGACCTCCTTGACTGTCCAGGCCCTCACTAAAATTCAAAGACATCTCTCTGAAGTCAATTTGTTTTATAATCTTGAATGTCTTCTTTGTGCAGTCCTTGAACTTAACTGCCCCACAGCCCCTGGGTCTCCCACCAACATTTTGGAACAGTTTTACAAATGTAACTCCCCCAACTGTCTCCTTCAAAAGACTCTCAAGGCATTTATACACATGCTGAGGGGAGAGGCCCTTTAATTATAGTGGCTCCGAGAGCTGCTCTAATTGAAGTGCCTGGAGTGTCTCGTGAACCAGCACTCCATGCTTCAAAATGGAGGTGGGTGGTGCTTTATCTAAAGCAGTGGTTTCCAACATTTTGTTCTGCGCCCTGCTGCTGGGAGTGGAGTGCAACAGCGGCAGCCTCGGGGAGGGGCAGGGGAGCTCCTGGCAAGTGGCACGGCTCATATTTTTCGTGTAGTGCCACCGGCATTGCCCCCATGACCCTCATTTGGGTCATGACCCAGGGTTAGGAACTGCCGATCTAAAGCTAGTTGAATGAGTTTTAGTTAAAACACTCCTGCTGCTATTTTGAAGCACAAGGATGCTGATGCATGAGACACGGGAGGCTGCTGGAGCATGATAATTGTCATACTCCAGCAGACTTGATTAATCAAGACTGCTCTGATGAACTAGAATTACAGCATGTCAGAGCAGCCTCGCTGCTCATGTGTAGGCACACTTAATGACTACTTCATTTTCCTTGGGAGGTTACTTACTGTTGGCCACTTGGAGTCTCTGCAAATACCACCTCCTCATTCAGCACTTCTGGGTCACGTGTGCTGGCTTTCCTACTGTCAACAGTACTCTGAGTAGGTACCATAACCTGTGCCATGTCATCCTTGCTCTGTTGCTTCTCCAGATGTTGCAGCTGCTGAGGCTGCCTCTCCATGGCTGTAGCCCCCCTTTCCACCTTTATCCCTGGCACAGCTCTGGAGGCTTCTGCCTCCTGCTGGCTCACAGGTACAAGGGGTGTCCTTGCCATACAACTGAGCCTATTAGCCTTCAAGAAATGTTGGCTCAGATGGCTAGTGGTAATCCTTTAAATGTTAATCTTGTTAACAATTTCATTCCTTCTGTCAGAAAGGAGAGGTAAGATGACCTTCTCACGTGCAAATGATATATCATTTGGCAGAAGCTGGAGCTTCTTTAATAATAGATGTTCCACAGTTTGATGCAAGTTTCATGCCTTGCTACAGTTCTGTAAAGTTGAAGGCAGGGGGTGCCAGATGCTGCCGAATGCATGCTGATACCTGACTCCAGAGCTAGCTACACCTGTTGGTAGCAATTAGCAATTACTATTTTGAAAAGCCCCAGTTAAATACATGTGCAATAAAGACATACTACTGCAGTTCTTTCGCTTTGCATTTAAAATGCATACAACTAGGTTTAATTAAGGCAACTTTGGCCATTTAAAGAATGTTCTAAAATTACCTGTGTGTATTGTGACAGCTTTAGAATGCTTTACATGGCAAAAATCATCATGTGTATAGGCATCCCTAGTTACAGTTGGTGTGCAGTTAATCAGAGTACATACATTGGAGTTCAAAGATGCAATGTACTCAGGCAGTTTATGCACTTAACATACAGGTACATAAGAGGGACTGCACTATAGTTGATTTATAATCTATTCTAAAGAGGAGTTATACTTGTGAGTAAGGGTAGTAGCAGAACAGGCCTGTAAGTAAACCTGGACGGTTTTTATCTTGCCTTACAATCCTTGACTCATCAACAATTTCCATTTGCTCATAGCTTTTAAAATAATGATCCTTGACACTAGAATGCTGATTTCAGTTGAAAAGCAAATTATTTGGAGAGAAGGGAAATTTACATAACCACTGTTTTTCCAGGCTGAAAAATAATACAGCCCAAACCATTCCCTACACTTAGACAAAGGGAGCCAACACATTGGTGTGTGTTCAATGGTGCGTAAATGATTTTCAGTGGGAGTGTACATGTTGGGGGAGGGGTTATAGGGGGTGTTAGGTGATAGAATTGCACAGAACCCAGGTTCAGTATAGCGCTGCAGAGAGAGTTCAGCCCACAAGGGTTCTCCCAGGCCTTTATATAGCTATACAAGATTCTCAGCGATAGGTGCTGTAGGGCTTGGGTCCACAACAAGTTGACGTCTTTTCTGAGTGAGGACTGGCTAAAGGGGAAACTGTAACAGTTTCCCTGCCCCCCTCCCCCACCCATTTTAGCCACTGCCTACTGTTGAGTTCTTGCCCTCCATTACTTTGGTGTTTCATTCTATATAATTTGCTTGGGAGTTGGTTCTGCAGGGAGATCGCCTCAGACTCCCCAGCAAGCTCTCTATATGGAGCTCCTCCTTCCCTACACCGCATCCTTACCACACCATGACTCTGAATTTCTGAAAATAATTCACAACGTATGGTTCCCCCAGTCTCAAAAAATAGGGGCTGTTTGACTACAACCAATGTCTAAAGCAAATAAACCCTGGGACCTACAGTTCATCGCACAGTCTGGGATTCAATGAGGCTATTGCCCCTTTTAAGTCCTAATTTTCCATCTGTGTTCGCCTAGTAACTGGACAAATTAAATTCAGTTCAAAAAGCCAAAAGCAAAACAAATGACAAACACAAGAAACTAACAACAACAAAAGAAAAAGATATAGTTTCTTTGTGTTCAAGAGGGCAGCCCTATCCTTGTAGGGGCTTATCCCACTTGAGCCTCCCCATTCCCCTCTTGGTACCTACTTTATGGCAGCGGCTTCTGATCGGCTCCACAAGCATGATCCTTGAACCTCTGCAACAATGCTTCCTCTAGTGGCAGTCCTCTGACTGCCTATACCTTCCTCATGGCACCTCTGGCATTGTTGGGAGAGCCTCCAACGTCCCCAACTCTCATATACTGGAGTGTCTCTCAGGCTGCCCCTTACTGGGGCTGGAAGTATCTGGTTCTTCCTCCACCAATCCAGAGGAAGTATTCACTTGAGAAATGTAGTGTTCCACTATGTGCTCCTGCAGTGATCTTTACCTCTCCTGAGGTAAGTACAGTGAAATTATTCTCCTTCCCATGGGTCCCTCCAACTCTAAAACCTTTACCATCACAAGGTTCTGTCTAAATATCCAAGTCCCAGGTGCGAAAACAGTGCTAATAGGCTGGATGTTTCTTCTGTTAGCAAGTGGGCAGGGAGAGGATGGGGAAGAGCTACAGCTCCATCTTCTAAGTAAAACTGGCTGGCCCTTTACTTACAGCTGGCTTTACTTAGGGAGGCAGAACTGTAGCTCCTCCCAAGCCTTTATGCTCTACTCTTGGTAATGGACTGATGATGCAACATAACCCATTCCAATGTGGAACAGAAGAGCTGTAGAGGTGTTGTGTGGGTCAAGTATCAGCTTTTTATTTTCTCTTTGATTAGTTAAGGAGAACATCAGGAGCCAGGTTTTGCAGTCAGGGTTGGGTTTCTGATATTACAGAGACTAGCTAGGATGCTTCTCTGCCACTGAGCATCTAAAAGAAGGCTTAGAATGAAAGTGCCTCAATCTGCCATTTCCTCCCAACAGAAATACTAGCTTCCAAATTATTTAAATCTGCACTAGCAGTGCACAGCACAGTGTATCATGCTGGGAAGAAATAGAGCTGGCAATGCACATTGTTTTGTGTGATTTTTAAAGAGCCGTGGGTGTGATTGGCATAGATCAAAATATAAATTATTGCAGTTTTATACATTGGCCTGTGGAAGCCCTGAGGATATGCTAATAAAAAAGAGGTATGGTACAGTACAGAAGGAATGACAAAGCAAAATAAAGCTGAGACTATGTGATAGCGTTTTTCTTAGATTTTGGCATAAATGTGAAGGAACATAAAAATCATGTTTTCATTAAGAAGTTGGATTTGGTCAGCTTTTTTCCAGGACACATCACATTCCTATTACTCAGTCTCTGTGAACTGCCTGTTGAACCCATGGTGTAGTGACACTTGACTTAGTTACTGGGCTGGATCAAATTCATTTCTGTAAATTCTGGTACAAGCCTAGGTCTGTTGCTGGCTACGTAGTAAAGAGTATGTGCTTCAGCATGTTGCGCTGGGAAACAATCATTTCCAGCAGTGTCATTTAGTTTCGCTTTCTGACACAGTAAGAAATGAAGTAGCATCCAATAAGAGACTCTCTACAGTAAAATGTATTTGGCTCCTGCATGTAGACTTAAGTATTTTCCTCTCAAGGTAATTACTCAGCAATTAGAGATGGGCTGTAATAAAGACCCTGGATTGGAATGCTCCTATGCTTTAATAGGTCTCTGAAATATTAGTTCACCTTTTTTAATGGGCACCAATGGAGGATAAAGAGTTACGCTAGGCTCAGCCTGGCTATTTGGGCCGTGCATTATGAACGGGGCTTTGGCCGAAGTTCCATTCCTGGAGGGACCTGCTGAGTGATTGTCAAGTGCAGTGCTGTAATTTGTGTTGACTTGATTTCACAACTTCAATTTCCCTGCTTGAATGTTGGTACCTAGTGAAAGCAGGGGTTCAGCTTTCCTTTTAAAATGAACACTGAGCAATTTTCCCAACATGCACATTTTCCTTCTTAGGCCAGTATTTCAGTTAATCTGTAGCATGTAAACAGCTAAAAGGTCATGTCAGCCTCTTTGTGGATGGATTACCTCTCCTGCTTGCAGGCTGGAGCAGCATCTTCTGGAAGATGGGGAACCACAACAATGGACGTAATATATGGGCCTGATCTGCAAAGAACAGCATAGGCAGAACTTTACTGTACTGGCTGCAGGTGGGCTCCATGAATGTAAAAGGGGTTGAACAGGGCAACTCACAACCTTAAGGGAATTGCACATAATGATGTGCAGTATTGCAAGGCTTTAGGGTAGACCCAAAAAGAGGATTTATGTGGGACTTGCGCATAAGTCTGTCACAATAGGTGCCCAGATCCAAAGCTTCCTCAAAACCTTTGTACAGCAGCTGCCTAATCTTGGAATACCCTAAACTCAAGAACCTGAGTTTCTAACAGGTAAAATCCTATAGATGCCTAAATGTGTGAGTCTGGCTGACCTGAAGTTACATTACTTCCGTGGTATTACTGAGCACTGTGTTGCCTGGCTTATGTCTTTGCCTCATCAGAATTCACAAATAAAGGCTTCTGTAGCCTATCTTGCCCTGTGGGTCCACCTCAGTCAGTACACTGAGCACATCTCATGCATTTGGCTCTGTACAGAATATAGCTAAAGGATAGGCTGTCCTCCACTGTTGTCCAAAAAGAAAACTCCAGTAAAAAAAGTCTGTTCACTCTTTTACATTCACCAGCACAGAAACTGCCTTCCTCCAGGTCCTGATCATCTCTTGCCCAATGAACATTTAATTATTCCAATGCAAAGTGGAACAGTTTTAACACAGAGCAAGGACCACCCCTGACTTTCAGAATACCTAATAGCTTGGTGCTTAAAACACTTGTGTGCACAGTGGAGAAGGGGGCTTGAATTCCTTCAAGCAGAGGAGGGAATTGGACTCAGGGTCCCACACCCCTGGGGCAGTGACCTAACCACTGAGTAATTAGATTAAAAGGGGTGTCATCATTGGCTGTATTTTGAAAGAAAGGACTAATTCACCCTTGGTTTTTGAAAGAGAGGCCTTCAGCATGTAATATCAGGAGAGGTATGCCTGAGCCCTAGAGAGACTTACCTAGACTTGCCTCGCTATTTCCTGTTGGTTTACCTAGGTGGCTCCCAGCTGAGCACACTGGCCTTTGTGCATCCCATTCTTAAGTACCTAAACTTCCCCATGCTTTTATAGAGGGAACTTGGGCACCCATTTTGGATGTTTTTTTTAATTCTACTGAACAGCCAGGTGCCTAAAAGTTAGGCACAGCAATGCTTGGTGTTATGATACCTATATCCCATTTGTGAATGTAGACTAGCGACGTTTTCACATTCATAGTTAAGGTAATTGATCAGTTGAAGACTATTCCAGTAAGCACAAGCCAAAGTGATTATCTTTTTTGTCCATCTCTTGTTTGTTTCTGTTTGCCTTTTGCTTGAGCAAACATGTCAGACAAGGACAGAAATGATTTGTAGAACCACAAGCTCCTCTTAGCCCAAAGGCTCAAAAGAACGTGGTTAGACAAACCATGTTCTGGGCATTCTGTAAACTCCTATTCAGACCCCAAGTGTCATTTTCAGAGATTAGAAACCTCCTTTACCTTAACCACAGGGAAACATCACTTCTCTGGAAGAAAGGGATTTTTAGGACTGCCTATCATTGGGATACCAAGGATCCAAGTGCTGTGCCTAATTTTAAATACACATACATTTTATTTTTCCACAAATACCTGGAAGAAAAAGCTCTTTACAGTTAGATTCATAATCCTTCCTCATTCAATTAAGGGTAAAAAAAACTTCTAGTACACTTTCATCTTTGCAGGGAAAACTTCAGAGAAAATGGGAAGATTTCCCATTTAACATTTCTAGGGTAAAAAACAAGCAACACCACCTCCAACATTTTCACGATCCTTTCTCTGTAATTACATAGCACCAAAGTTTCTTTTCTCTCACCAGTTCACCTTTTCATTTATTTTTTTGCAATTGTTTTGAATTCTCCAGAAGACTCCCTTCATATGAGGTTGAACCAGTATGGAATAGCCAAAAGGGGAGAATGCTGAACCGATCAAGGCATAATTAGATTATGGAAGTCTCTGCCATTGTTGAAGCCAAAAAATTAACAGGATTCCAAAACACCTTGGATGATGGTGGAGATCAAGTGTATCCAGGGTTGTTGTAATTAAACCAAACATAGAAGGGATCTTCAACTTTTGAGATTAGAAGGTGACCTAATAGAAGGAGGGCAGATCATCTCATGTCTGTCTAATGCAGTGGTCAGAAGCCTATGACCCACAGGTCAGGTCTGGCCTGCGAAGAGGTCCAGTCCAGGCCCTACAAGTCTGGTCTAGCAAAAGGGATCAGTGGCATGAAGCTGCATGTACCACCCATCCCCTTTTCAGCACTCCCTCTGCTGAAGAACCTGCTGTTTTGCTGTGTCTATGCCTCCCTTGCTGCAGAAGGGTCGGGAATCGGTAGCAAGACTGAGTGCAGGCAGCTGGCTGCTCCAGGGTGAGGGAGAGGAAAGGGGACCAAGATTTCTGGCCTGCAGTTATGGCAAACTGTGATCCATGTTGACAAGGTTTCTTGCACACTGAAGCGTCTGGGGCGGGCAGCTGTTGGAGACGGCATGCTGGACCGGATGGACCTTGGGTCTGATCCAGTATAGCTACTCCTCTTTAACTGAGAGAGCTAGTTATTCATACAGAAAGGTTAACAATCTGTAAGAATCCTTCCTCAGTGTGAATAACTCTAACTTCATTTTCATGAGTCTTTTGGTTGGAAGTAGTCTTCCAGATAAAGCTGAGAGGATACCAGATGAAGGCTAGGAACACTAGTATGACTCCATCTTCATCTCTTCAAAATAAGAGAGAGTTTATGAAAGTTTTATGAAAACTTTTATAAAAGTTATGAACATTTCTGAAAGTAGTGTAGTGGACATTCAGAAAAAAATAGGACAGTAGTAATAGAACGTACAAGATATTAAATGATGTAGGTAAGGCAGCAGAAGCTTCAAAAAATGCCCACAATTTCTTTTGACTCAGGTAGATCTGGTGTCCTGTTCACAGATCTCTTTCAGATGCTGGTGAAATAATGCTAAACAATCATTTCAAGTTAAGTAGGCTATTTATGCCTGGCATTTTTTTTTCTCTCTCATTCAGTAAAGATGTCATTAAATTTAGTGCTATGCATTTGCTAGTCTTTGTACTTCAGCTATTTAGCGCTTATTCCTGTATAAAGAGAACCAACAAGAATTTTTAAAAAATCTCTCTTCTTTTATTAAGAAAAGGAGCAAATAAATGTACCTTGTATGATGATGATCCTGCAGGCATTTCCTTCAGAGCAGAAATATGTACACGTGAGATCTCCATCCTTTCAGATACAGAAATCTGCTTATGCAGAGCAGCATACAGGACTGGGGCCCTATATACTTGCCACTCATAAATATTTAAAGATTTTTTTTGCTTTTATTTTACACCTAAATATGGATCATCTATACAAATGCTGGTTTCCATCTCAACTCGGGGATGTTCTAACAAATCCTATAAAAACAGCCAACTGCTATCCAAGGAAGAAAAACAAGTATTGGTTCATTTCCAAATGCTTTACATTTCAGCTGCATGTTACTTTAGATCATCTTTCTTCTAAATTGTGCACCAGAATGGGATTTGGTGGCATGTCTGGAGGCTTCAAGGTTTTGGGATTCCATTGGCTTCATTGTTTTATGAGCATGACATTGCACAGTCCATTCTGTTTAATGTTCCTACTTTAAATTTTGCTTCTGAGATTTTGACCTTTAACAACCAATACAACACCCCTTTAGTATAAGCCGTGACATTTAAAAGTGATACATTATATTATGCCCACATTTTACCACCCTGCTTAAAACCATGTAAAAATAATTATTTCATCCTTAATGCAGGAAATAAAGTCTGTTCCTAAAGAAATACCTTGACATTTTTTGCCTGTGCCTTTCTAATGAAAAGAAGGCATTCGAATGTAAAGAATACCATGCATTGTTATCATTTTTTATCATTTATTTTTATTCTTTAGTTAACCAAAGGTGTGTGTGCATACACGTTTTATTATAGCTTGAAAACTAAGAACAGGTGTCAGAAGATGAGACCAGATGCCTAATAAAATATCTAAGAAAGCTTATTTTTAAGTTAGAATCTATTTATATGGGAGTGATGGCATGAAGATAAGCCTTGAAAAGAAAATGAGACTGCCAGCAAAAGAACTGGCTTGCAGAGAACAGAATGTGAACCATTCAATATACGAGGGCATAACAGAGACACTTTTATTTGAACTAACTTGCAATTTGTACCTGGTGAGGCCATATTATACTTCAATTTATAAGTTAAATGAATTAGAAGGATTCAGACTTAATTGTAGATCAATATGTGAACAAACTGTGAAAAGCAACCACAGTTCTTGAATTAGATGGGGATCCCCTTGATCCTAAACTTTTCATAGGTGAAGGACAAGAGTTTGGAGTTTCAGGGCATAACGGGACTCACAGAAAACAATGTTTTTACAGATAGAGACCTTCCTGCAGGGAATTTAACGTGATGATCATGTGTTGTGGAGAAGAAAGGCAGAGGGGATATAGATTTTTTTCTGGCAAAATACCTTTAGAGTAGTGGGTCTCAACTTTCTTAGACTCAAGGCACCCTTGTTCTATTCAAGGCACCTCTCAGAAAATTCCAGATCTTGATATTCCACTCTTTTTGGTTACAAAAAAAATAGAGCAATAATTTCTACTACAAAGATGTCTCCCTCTCAGTTTGTTGAACTTGAGACTTTTGAGTATTACATACAAATTAAGCAAAATGAAGCCATAGGGACATGAGGATTATGGGTGAAAAGGAAGAAAGTGAAGAGAATGATGTTTGAGAGAAGAGCTAATCAAAATATCAGTGAACTTCTGTTTGGCTGGGGGAATCATTGTAACTCAAAACGCTTCCTGCACTTCTGTCTACACCCTCAGTTGGTGGTGGTTTTCCCTCAGTGAATGTTGGAAAGGCATTATGCCTTCCTTTATGCATTCATCTTGTATTTATACTTCTTTTTTTATTTAAACATGTAAATGATCTTCTAAGGCATCCTGAAAACCATCTTGTTTTAGGAAACATGTCACAAAACATGCCCAACTCAACTCCCAGAAAATCTGCTTGTGAGTCTAGATACTAGTTCATGACCCAGAGTCTGCTCAGACCATGGCACCAGTATCTTTAAGCGTCCTCATCATTTGCTGGATGTGCGCTCCTATATGATGAGGAGCATCACCTACACCATAACTGTCACTGCAGGACTGTTTCAGAAGGTAGAGCACCAACAGGAGAAGGTCCTTGCCACATGGAGTTGACAGATGTCTCTGGCATTTTGAGTGCGTTTCCTCCCCCCGCTTCCAAATGAATGTTGCTGAGGCCAGTTTTGCCCCCACCCAGATATATACTAAGTGCTGTGCTAGTTTTAGTGAGGCAAGTGAGCACTTTGAGGGTAGAATTGGCTGTTCCATTAGGCAGTATGACTTTCTTATGAAGTGGCATGTTTTACAATGAGCTATTCCATAACTCTTCTGCCTCAATGGAAAGATGAAGGCTGTGAGTGATTTGATACAGGGGTGTCAAACTCATCTGGCCCTGCTGCCATGGGCCTTGCATGTGAAGCTGGTCCAGTGCTCACTGCATGCAGAGTGTGGATCAAATCTGTACCCAAGGGCAGCATTGGGGACCAGATTGTGGGGCTCTGTGGGCCTGAGGGCTGGAGCTGTGGCACCCCTGGTTGAGTGAATTCAGCCTCAGTATGTTCATATGAACAGGACAAATGAATATATGAAAGGGGTTGCTTTGAAATATATTAACGTGATACAAACCAAAAAAAAAAAGAGTATTATTGTATTAACCTAGAATAACTCTTCTTGCTTCTAGAGAGTTATTCCAGTTTTACGTCAGTATAAGAGGGAACAAGATTTGGGCCAACATTCGTTCCTAGTCTGCACTTATTCTCTCTTTGATGGGGGTGGGCGGGACATCCTACTGATGATCATGTGCCTACTTGCTCTAGAGTAGCAAGGTTTTTATTAAAAACAATTCTGACCTTTCTCTCATTTTGTCTTTGTGAATAGGCAGAAAAGTCAACTAACCCCTAGATACCTGTCGCTAAGCCAGACAACAAACAATGATGAAAAAACATCCTTCTTTATTTTGCTGGAAAGGGGGTAAGGATTTATTTCTCTGTGAAAGGACTAGTATTTTATTTTTCATTACTGAATTCTTTTGCATACACATTCTGGCTTTCCACATACTTTAGCTGGACCTCAGCATGTGCATCGTTGCTTGTTAAATGAAGGGCTTTGTTACACATTCATTTTAGCTGGCTCCTGGAACTCTTAAGCCCTGGATTGTCCACACACGTCCACACGTTAACACCTGAAACTAGTTTTAAGTACTTTCAGGTGGCTGAAAGTTATGCTACCCCATATTTATCCATGTTGCCCAGCTCATGTTCCATTAATATATGAACACTCCCCACAGATGAGCTGCCCAAGTTGCAGTCCAGCAACTTTGCCTACTCTGTCAACTTTCCACCCCTGGACTTCCACTGCCCAAGGGGCAGTTCTGGCACCAAGCCAACTCCTTCTCCTGTCCCTGGCATGGTGACTGTCCCACCCCAGTGATGCAACCCCATGCAAAAAGCTTACAGAGCACATGCCAGCTAAGCAGGTCTCAGGGCATGGATGGGTCCAGGACTGGGGCCTAGGTTGATTGGGGAGGACAAGATAGGGGGCCAGATCAGGACCCCATGAGCTAGGTCTTCCTTCCTGGGACTGGGGGAATAGCTCCCCCCCAAAGCACCTTCCCTCACTGCTCCCACTTCCCAACCACCCTGGGAAACACAACCAGCACTCCTCACACACCAGTCCCAAATCCCAGTTTATTAAAGCATGAGACCTTCTTTAATTTACTTTATTTGTTTTTAATTTTTTACTTCCTTTTTATTTTATCCTTCAGTAGCCAGCTTCCTTCATTTCACCACCCTTCCTCCACCCTCATTTCCTTTTCTCCTCACATTTCATTACCCCCCCATCCCATTAACCATCTCCCAGTTTCATTTTCCTGCCACCCCGACAACCCCATCTCTCACACCTCCACAGAGAGCAGAGATAGAAGCCTGTCCTGGCTCACCAGCCCTGTAGTGGCAACTCACAGCTGTAGCTCCTCGTCAGGTCCCTGCTCACCAGCCCTCTAGTCGGTGGCAAATCACAACGGTGCAGTTGGGGGACAAAGAAGGTTTTTAGCCTTATAGGCCACGTCCAGACAAGTGTGGATATGGTGTTGCAGACCCATCTGTGGTGCCATACACTGTACATGCAGGTGTTTGCTGCACTGCTACCTTGCAGCATGGTGGGGGGAGTTTGACACTGGGAGATCCCCTGCTCTGCACCAGAGTGCATGGGGCACAGTCGCTCCCTGGGGTCAAGTAGCAGCAGCACAAGGTGTGCCTCTGTTACTTGGCCCTGGGGAAACAAACATCTGCGCTTGTCTGGACATGGCCAAGATGTGACTGCTCCAAACCTGAGCTAGCACTAACACTGATCAACATTTGAACAGCTCAAAGTGCAATGTGTAACAAGGCCCTAAAAAATTCTCTCACAAAGACCAGTTTTGGCTAGTTTACACTGTCCCTAGGCTTGTCCCAGTTGCTTCTACTCTGGGCATGCCAAATTTAAGAAACTGGGCAATGAAACTAATCTAGAGTGGCTCTAAGAGAGTGCCATAACTGTGTCTAAGATATAAATCCTCAGTGTGGTTCTGGGCGTGCACTCGGCACCCCTCTGAAGCCTATTGCCTAACTGTTGGATTTCGTAACATGGAGAGCAACAATGAGTAGGCCAACCATGCTTCTCAGTGATACTCTAAGACGTGGCACAGACTTATGGTTACATTAATGCAATATAATATTGATTCTGTCTCAATCAAAACATGATGTGATCTCTCCAGGCTCCTTCACTTAATCTGTTTTAGCATCTTCGTATAGTATAGTTTGGTGGATGCTACTGCATCAGACAGAAGGTTGGACTAGACCTCTGGTGATCCTTCCCAGCCCTGCTTCTCTATGACTCTCTATAATTCAGACACTTTCAAAGCTATCCTTCTCACTAAAGCACAAACTATTGACAACAATTTCTTATACATACTTCATATGAAGTATGATAAGTACACCTGGCACAAAACAAATGCTTCAGAGATTAAATGATGGAAGCAATTCATCATATTAAATGAAGCTTTTAAGAACTGTGAATCCAAAATCATCAGCAAGAGTTACTTTATCAGCTTAATTGCAGGAACTGTTTCTTTTCAGAATGTCCTTTTCTTTGCTTCAAAAAAAGCATTGTATCTAGTAATTATTCAGCCTTATTAACTCAAAAAGATGCGTTACTCTGTGCACATAAGTTTTTAAGCCAGAAATCAGGCTTCAAATAGCAACATTTTTATATGTATGCCTTACTGAACTGTCTAATCTGAAGAAAGTGTCTGGCAGCCCTCATCCATGTGGATAATGGACCTGACTTAAAGGAGAAGTTTTCTGCTAATGCAGAAATTCAGTACATCACTTAATTGTAATTTCATTCATCTGAAAGGCATTTGGGGGACATGGCACTATTTCAAACATGGGGCACTCAATAGGTAAGGTTTGGGTATACTAAGTTTCTATCTTGTAAGAAGGTGGGGGGTGGGGAGTAACATTACTCCTCCTACTGGGAATCATAAAGTGCAGTTAGTTCTAGTGATGAATGAACTAAAAAAAAAAAAATAAAAATTAACTCAGGGTAAGTGTGACACTCCCTGGCCCTGGATGCAGCAAAGGGCACTTTTGAGAGACACTCCCAGGGTATTGCCACACCTTCTGAGTTTTGCCTCCAATCCCTCTCTGCCACCTGCTGCTTGACTACTGAGAATAGACTAAGATGATCTAAAAGTCACCCCTCTGACCTCTGGAACCTCAGCTATACCTGTCTCACTAGGTCTTGTTAGTCAACAGCAGAAGGGATTTTGCCAGCTAGAACAATGGCTTGGCGGGCATGCAGCCCACCAGGCCATTGTATCCAGCCCGCAGGGCCCCTAAACATTTAGAAAATTAATATTTATCCGCCTCTGGCTGCCTGTCACGCGGCCCTCAATGGCTTGCCAAAACTCAGTAAGCAGTTGTTAGCCTGAAATAATTGCCTGCTTCTAAGCTAGAAGCATCGCACCTTGTTTGGTCGTGTGCTTGGAAAGGATGGATTCCCCTTCTGGAGAAAAGGCCTGCCTAGACAGTCAAATATTCTGAACTCATAACTGGACAATAAGTAGGTTATAAAAGATAGTAAAAAGATTTATTATAAAAACAAGAACATGCAAAAGAAATCAAAAACCATATGTTGAGATACAGATGGAAATAGAAGAACAAACAAACACAAGAGAATATTAGAACAATAATCTGTTCCTGCCCTGAATCTTAAATACAAGCGTGCATTTTATCCTCAACCCAAGAACAGAGTATTTCCCCCATACCTGGGGGGGAAAAAAAACACAGAAGACCCAGGCTTGCAGTTCAGGCAAACTTAAGTAGTTTCTTATCTGGTCATTTACATACATCACATGTTGGATTCTTGGGGAGCCCACACTATGCATATAAAACTTCCTGTCCCCCTCCTATGCATGCACATTTACCCAGTATAACAGGGAATCCTGGCCCTGTTACTGAAAGGTGGCATGGCCCCTTCAAGGGCAGGGTCTTTGTAGCTTGGGCACAGGTAACCAGCAGCGCAGGGGCTAGGAAACAGCCCTGTGGGCAGGTCAGGGGAGTTGCATGATGAGAAGGGGGCTCATGCTTGGACTATATAAGACCAGAACCTACACCAATCAGGACAGCTAGTCCTGGGGACCACAAAGAATGGCGCCCATGGCAGTAGGGCCCTTGAAAGACCCAGAAATTAGGGTAAGCCACTCTGCAGACCCAGGAACGGGAATGCTACCTGGGGTGGAGAGGGAATACTTCTAACGGGGCAAGTGGCCTTTGTTTAAGTTAGCCCTCCTGTTCGAGTTCCAAGCCTTGGGCCCTGCTAGAACAGTGGGCGTTGGCTAAGGGTCCAGCCAGAGAAGAGAGGCAGAAGCTGGGAGGACAGAAACCTCAAGAATGGAACAAATGTCTGAGGTGGCCCGGAGGCTCAGGGACAAGTATCCTACCTGATTGGTGATTTAAAATGCCCACGAGGCATGGGGTGTGGTGTAGGGACAGACTGGAGCCACGCAATATGCCCTTGAGATATATAAGCTCGAGAGTCGACCACAGGTGAGACAATACCGTGGGCTGAACCTTGTATACCTCAAGGGCATATTGCATGGCTCCAGTCTGCCCCTACACCATGCCCCATGTCTCATGGGTGTTTTAAATGGTCAGTCAGGTGACACATGGCAGACAAGAAGGCAGAGAGAGACCCAGAGAGACAAGGCACAGAGAGAGCCTAGTAAATATGCAGGGGGCATCACAGTGCCCCTCAGGTGCCTAACCTGATTTTTACACCCAGAGTAAAAATCTTTCCTACTCTAATTAAGATCAAAAGAATATTTCCATCCTTCTAGAGGTGAAGATTTCTAATCCAGTACCCTAAAGATACTCTCTCACCTAATTTCTCCACAGTGAGATGGGTAAAACTCATGTCAGATGCTAGTTCTCAGATTGCTTCCCTTAATTGTGAACAGGTGACGAACACTTAAGTTAATCACTGCCTTACTAAACATCCTTGGCTAAAATATAAAAATATATACCAGCATGACACCAATGTCAAATGCCACAATTCATATAAACATAAGAACGATAAAGCTGAACGCGGCTTGATGCTACCTATATGTAGAGACTACACATGCCATACCAATAAAATAAACTCCAGAAAATGTGTAAAATGACCCACAAACACCTATATCATTGTAGGTTTGTGACAAGAAGCACCCAAGATCCTGAGCTATTTCAGTCTTCCAGTTCTTGAGCTTTCCAAACTAATCTTGCAATCTACTTTCTCATAAAATTATAGAAACTCCTGGTTTAGGGAGGAAAAGAACAGACTTCTTCACTATATTCTAATTGGTACTATGTGAAGCATCTACATGCATAAAATTAAAAGCTCCTAGTAGTAGGCGGCATCTCTGTCTGTCTTGCAAGACAACAGAATTGCGCCAAGTGAGGGGTCGGGTCACTGAACACCTGCGTATGGCTACAGAGCCCAATTCTTGAGTGACCATCCTTTCACCATTTATCACATATGAAGTTTGTCTCAAACAATTGTAAATGGTGCAGAGTTCTTCCTACGGTTTCTTCTTTCCTTTGCATATTATGGTTTTCTTTTCTCAGATGTCTTCATTACACACTTTATAGACTGTTTCCAAGTGCTTCAGTCCTCACAGCAATCTTCTCCCAGTCATTTGCCTCCATGTTCATTGCCTTCATAAAAGCTACTATCAAGGAACTCTCTCATCACTAACAGGGAAAGGTGGTGGGGAGGGTTTGATTTCAGTGTATTCATTTTCCATCTCAGTGGTTAGCCCATCTTGTGAACACAGAACTGAGTGTTATGCTGTTTGGACATTAAAGGTGAGGTAAAGGAAAGGAAGCAATCTTTTCAGAGAAAATATGAGATGGTGCTTGGATGGAAGTGCTTGGGCACTGCATTTAGTCTGGGGGTACAAGCAGGAGGCGAGAGGGGGTCCCTAGGGAAAAGGTGGATTCTCAGTAGAAAAAAAAAAAAAAATACCTAGAAAATTTCCAGAGAGTTTAAAAGTCTCCCTAAGCAATTTTAATAGTATTGTTGGCAAATTAATTTAACTTAGCCATAGATGTGGGCCTAGGGTGTGATTCTGATTGGGTGCAGAGATTATAAGTCTGATTGGTATCTTGGTTTTGGGTTCCATTTTGGAAACTGGGTGAAACAGACTGAAATGGAACTATTGTTTACCTGCCCATGATTATCTTCAAAATGTCTGTATTCCCCTCAGGGGAACTGGGTGGACAGAATTTGGGGAAGCATTGTTGGGGAGGGCAGGAACATGGCACCCAAAATTTGTAGAGCCAAGATATTCATGGGAGAAGGACTACTCCTGCCTCAAAGAGAAGTCTCCCCCAGCTCCCCCTGTAACTCCCTCCTAGACTCCACAGCTGTCATTTGCTTGGCACTCTTCCTTGTGCACAGTCTGTCTCAGCATATTGGCAGAGCGGGCCAAAACACTTCTGACAAATATTTTTTCCTGTCAAAATATGATGCTTTGTTGAAATCAAAATGTTTCACAGAACCATCAGTTGCCACCAGTTTCTCATTGGGATGCTCTCTCAAGGCCCCAGTGGAAGTTTGGGAGCAGAAAAACCTAGGAGTTATAAAACTTGGACAGCATAGATATTTGAGACCAATTTGGACTATGTCCTTGGCCAATGCCCTAGTTATGAAGCTGCAGAGTCAGACTATGGATAGACATAACTTTTTAAATTCCTTTAAAAGGGGCCAGTTGGTTGTGGCTAGAACACTTGGAAATACTGGGAACAGCTGTGCAAGGAAAAGTTTCTGAACAGAAAGAAGGGTGCCCCCATTTACCAGCTGATACATGAACAGAAAAGAATGCAACCAACTCTACTGCCACATACACATGCATAGGAGCATGACTCCTTCCTTCACATGGGTTCTCCACACCTCATTTAAACTGCACTGGACCTTTCCAGCTGGACAGTGCCTACAGCATGAAAGCAGAGTAGAAGCAATGAGAACTTTACTGTAGGTAACGCGGGAGCTACTTACAAAAGATTCCTTTGTTGCAATTCACAGCCCAAATACATTGTGATGCATAGCACATCCTAGCAAATCATTTAGGGCTCATCTAAAACTCCTGGAAAGCAATAGAAAGAATTAATTCATTTCAGGTGGCTTTAGAATAGGCCTCCAAGGCCAAAACTTAGCTCATTTGCAATCAATGTCAAGCTTTTTCAAACAAGCCAGGATTTTGAATCCTAAGCAGCCTTCATGCTATTGCACACTCATATTCTTTTAGACTGTACATGAGTTAATTATCATTTTCATATTCTCTTTGTAAAAAGTGGGTTATAATGAGATCTTCTGGTAGATGACTGATCACTTCGTTTTCACACAGGTCCTGTTAAAGAGAAAATAACTTCTAGTTTTTGCATAACGCTGCAACTCCCGCATCTCAACTCTGATGTTTTTATTGTGACCATGATTGCTATTTGGGTGCCTTCATTTGTTTGCTTTTAAAATAGATATTTTATGAGCAGGAACATTTCATAAAACACCACATATGGCAAATAAAAGCATTTACTTTTCCTTATGTGAAGCATTTTTTATAAAGATTTATATTCAAATGCGTCTTATCTGGCCAGAACACAGATGAAAAAATATGGTCTGAAAGGCTTCTAACAGACAATTTTTTTTCTGAAGACTTCTGCTCTGTATTTACCAGCTAATAGTTTACAAGCTTGTCTTCTTTCAGAAATTGAAGTTTTCAAACTCTTATGACTATTTCTTTGAAAGAAACAGCCCTCTAAAGAATAGATATTGCATTACACCACATCAAGTTTCATTATAATAGACTTATGAAGTCTATAAAGTAACATCCAACTTTGAAAGAACATTATTCTAAATGAACAGTTAATCATACACAAAAGCATTATGACCTTGAGAACGATAACTTGCTAGTGACTTATATTAACTAACTAAGAGTTCAGCTGTATGTCTTTTAATGAGGTAAAGCTCCATGACTCTTCAGAAGTTGTGACCCAGGACTACCTATAATTAATTTTAATTTACTGCCTATTGACTGATATTCTGGTTTTCATTATTAAAACTTAATGCTACAGGAAACATGGGTGGTACATCCAAAAGCACACAAAAGGTTCTCTTCTCCATCTTAGGAGCCACAGGGCTTCAGGCAGGAAGGTGCCATTCATCAAATTGAACAGATTTAGTATTCCAGCACCTGTTGATAAAACACATGTCTTTGTGGGTCCCTTTTTCTGCGGTATTCCTCAGTGCTGTAGATGCTCATGCTGAGGTCTCAAGTACGTTGGTTAGCTTCCTGTAAAAGAGGCCCCAACCCCTGTGACAGAGTGGGGCTAAGTGGTAGAATTAGAAGGCAGCAAGACTCCAGTTCGTAAACTGCAGGCTGCAGAGGCAGACTGTAGAGTTGTTTTCCTGCTAGTAGGGTACATACAGGCTTCAGGGGCAGACAGCAAGGCAGTGCAGTAAGCCCATTAATTAGCAAAGGAAGAATCTCTGTGCCCCAGTAGGGAAGGGGAGCCTGTCGACTAGAAGGGGGAGAACCAGTCAAGAGATTTAAAACAGAGCTCCAGACCAGGACAAGTCTAGACTGGCCCAAATTTTGAAGGGAAAAGGAGCTCTGTGCAAGCATTATAGTAAAAAGTGCATAAATTGTTTGTTGCACGTAATTTTTCTGTTTTTGCTATGTGGCATGGGAGTGGCTGATGGGGGAGATGGAAGATCCTGATTTGTATTGACAAGCTTTACCTGTCTAAGGAAGCATACAGGCAAAGCAGAGAAAATGTCCTAGATTTAGTTTTGGCCAAAGGGGATAACAACCTGGTGAGTGATCTGATGATAGAGGGTAACCTAGGCAATAGTGACCATGACACTGTCCCTTGCACTGTCCATCTTAGGGCTGGGAAATCTATCAGTAAGGTACAAATTCTTGACTTTAAAAGTCCACTGGCTAACCTCTTTGAGAACTAGTGGTGCTCAGGAGAGGTCCCAGAAGACTGGAAGAGGTCCAGTGTTGTGATAATCTTCAAGAAGGGGAGAAGAGGGGACCCAGGGAACTACAGGTTAATTAACCTGACCTCAAAAAATCAGCCTGGTCTTCAAGAGGAGGTTGGACAGATATCTGGCTGGGGTATTATGATCCCAGCACTTGTTCCTGCCCGGGGGGGAGGGGTCGGACTTTATGGTCTGTTCAGGTCCGTTCCGAACCTAAAAGCTATGAAGCTATCAATCCCAGGAAAAATCCTCAAATTTCTCAAGGAGTCCATATGTCATTAGTTAGAAGCCAAAATTCTGAATGACAACCAGCATGGTTTTGTCACGGGTAGGTCATGTCGATCTAACCTCATCTCCTACGACCAGGTTACTCACCGCCTGGATAAGGGAAATGAGGTCAATGTCATTTATTTGGAATTTAGGAAGACCTTTGACTTGGTGCCCCATGAGGCTCTCATGGTAAAACTAGGGGACTATGGGCTCAACAATTCAGCGGTCAGATGAGTGGGGAACTGGCTGCAGGGTTGGACCCAGAGAGTACTAATAGATGAATCTATGTCAACCTGGAGGAAGGTAGCCAGTGGGGTCCCCCAGGGTTCAATACTTGGGCCGGTGCTTTTCAACATCTTTATCAATGATCTGGTTGTGGGGGTGAAAAGCACACTGGCAAAGTTTGCTGATGACACTAAACTCTGGGGAAGTGCAGCCACTCATCAGGGTAGGCTGACGATCCAGGCGGACCTAGACAGATTAGTTAGATGGGCAGACTAGAACTAGATGATGTTCAACACTGAGAAGCACAAAGTGCTCCATCTGTGGAGGAAAAATCCACAACAAACTTGCAGGCTTGGCGGTGCTACATTAGCTAGCACCAAGTCCGAAAGGGGCCTGGGGGGTCAAAACTGACTATAAAATTAATATAAGCCACCAGTGTGAGGGTGCAGTTAGCAGAGAAAGCAATATGATGGCACGCATCAACTGATGCATCTCAAGCAAACTAAGGAAGTTATTCTCCTGCTCTACTCAGCATTGGTGAAGCTGCAGCTGGAGTACTGCGTCCAGTTCTGGATGCCACACTTCAAGAAGGATGTGAAGAAGCTTGAGAGTCCAGAGAAGAGCCACTCATGTGATTAGAGGCCTGAAGAGCAAGCCATGACGAAATGCTGACAGATATGGGACTGTTAGCCTAGAAAAGTGAAGACTTCAGGGGGATTTGGTGACAGCTTACAAATATAATCAGGGGAGAGCATCAGGGGCGAGGCAAACAGCTATTCACTGAAGTGCCCCAGGGGAAAACCAGAAGGAACAGTTACAAATTTGTAGAAGGTTTCAGACTGGATACAAGGAAAATCGTCTTCACAGTTCGTGTGACCAGACTCTGAAATAAATTCCCAGCGAGGGCGGTGCAAGCACCTACCCTGGAGATCTTCAAAAGGAGACTGGACTCGCACCTTGCTGGGGTTATTTGACCCCTGCAGTCTTCCCTGTCCAGGGCAGGGGGGCTGGCCCCGATGATCTCGTGAGGTCCCTTCCAGCCCTAAACTTCTGTGAATCTGTGGAGGCCACCAGGTGCCTGGGGAAAGGCACCTTGTGCGTAGTGAAGTGTGTTAGGGGTGACTGAGGCCTGGGGGCCAGAGTGGGAAAGACAGCCCTAGCTGGACTGTTGCTAGCTGAAGCTAAAGAGAGCCCCAAGTGGGCTTCCAGAGGCCCCTTATACAAATTCTCCATCAAGTCATGGTAGGTGAGATTAGGGAAGTACCCCTGGAAAGACTGAGTGACTAATGGGATTAGTGTGGCTGCTAAAGGGCATGACAGCTGCAGTTTGGAGATGCATCCTGTTATACTTCCCTTTTCTTCTACTTTTGCTTCCGATTCCTGGCCCACCCAGGGATGGTGTTCTGGAAGACAACAGGAGCTTGCTACTATTCTCAGTTTGCTCTTGCTTCTCCAGGCCTTTTCCTAAATCCAAGTGTCTATTTGGCTTCCACTGTAAAATTGCAACCTTAAGTTTGTCACCCAGCCACATTATTTAGTTCTTCTATAAATATTGAGTTGGGACCCTGATGTGATCTCATAACTTTAGAGGCAGAAACCAAGAGCCTAGGCCACTGGTTTTCAACCTTTTCAGATTCAGGGCCCCTTCCACAATTTTTCTAATTTGGTGGTTGCCCTCACTAAGAATCACTGTTGCACTGCTTCAACTTACCTCGGTGATTTTCAGTGAGGGCAATGCTACTCTGCCAGGTGCAGGTGCCATGCATTCCTCATGCAAAGCCAGGCCTGGAAGGTCTGCAGAAGGTGGAGCTGTTCCATGTGTCTGTTTCCAGGAGGTGTGCACAGAAACAGACTGGAAAGGGCTGCATTAGGGTTATTAGATAAACCCAGGAACAAAACAAAAAAAACCCAAAACAAACAACAAAAAACAAAAACAAAAAAACCCCCAACCACTGGCTTCTGTCACCAACACTTGATAGTTAGGCACCGTGCCTCCTGGAAATCTTGGTGTGTTGGGTGTACTCCTTTTGGGAAAGGAGTTTGCCATCTTGGAACCAGAAAAAACAACAAATTATATCCTAAAAAAAACCAAAACAAAAATACCCCCAAAACCAAACAAACTTCCACAATAATAATTTTTAAAATAAAATGAAAATATATTTTGTCTTGATTTGTGTACATTTGCACTGTGTATACAGAGGTGATTCCATAGTAGCTCAAAATGAAGTCTTACTCTTGTATATTTGGGGGGGAAGGGGGAAATATGGGGGGGTGGCTGCATGTATGTGTTAAGGTGTGTGCATGTAGCAGTGAGTAGAGCTCCCGCAAGAGGCATGCGGGTGTGAGAGTATGGTGGTGTGCACTCCCCACCAAGCTGGTCAGCACCTGCCCCTGCCCCCACCCTGCAACAGCTCCACACCTGCACACCCTGTCGCACCTCCCCACCACTGCAAGTTAGGCACAGCCCCTGCCTGCCTTGCACCTGCTCCACACCACCTGGCCATGGTACGTCCTGCTGCCCCTTGGGCACGTAGTGGAGCTGGGATGGCTCTGTGTCTGGACTGCCTTTCTAGGCAGCCCAGGTGGCAGCAGCTCCTTCCGCCTGCTGCTGCTCCCAGCCCCGCAGTACCAACAGGAACCTGCACTGCACAGCCCTGACTCAGCACACCCTGAGCCTGCTCCAGACTCACCCATCCAGGCTGAGCAGCAGCAGTGGTGCTGGGCAGAAACTGTTGTTTGGTGTAGGGGGAAAGCAGCCCTTTCCCCTTGCAGCTGCTGGGCAGTTCTAGGGGCAACCACCCGGAGCCCACACCATACATCACCAACACCTCTGGGCTGCCTTGCATCAGCACTGCCTCTGGGCTGCCCAGCGTGGCAGTGGTGAGAGTTCAAACTCTGCCAGTCAAGGCTGTGTGGCACAGGTCCCCACTGGTACCATGGGGCTGGGGGCAGCAGAGGTGGCAGCCAGAAGGTGCCACTGCTGTCCAGGCTGCCTAGAAAGGCATTCCTGCCACGGAGCCCTGGTGCATGCCTGGGGGGGGGCGGCAGAATGCACCATGGCTGGGTGGAACCTGGGCCAGGCAGGACCAAGGGACCCGCTGCAGGATGAACAAAGCCCCTCCATGGACCAGATTCAGCGTGCAGGCTGTATTTTGCCTACCCCTGCACTAGATGCATTTGAATAAAGACTAAAGAGTATAGCTACTGACTGAAATTTTGTACATTCTACATTTGGGCAGCACAGATGACAAAATCATGTGCCACACTACTGAAAGTTTCTCTTTCCCACCAGAGAGTATCCAAACCCCACACACTCTCCTATAGACCTTTTTTAAACTACTTCATGAATGTCTGCTAATGAGTCTGAAGTTAACCTACCCTTCATTGTGCTTGACTTAGCTGAATGGGTAGATGTACATGCTCTACAGATTTCTGGGCAGTGTTTCCAAAAATGCAGATCCAGTTTTCTGGTATCAGTTAACTAGATCACTATTAAAAAAAAAAGAATCTGATGGGGAGAACTGAAAACCAGTCTCATCAACACATTGCTTTCTGACCCGAGGGTGGCTCCCTTCCACCCTTAGCTATGTACAATAACTGTAACATTCCCAGCCAGCAGTTGTATGTCATTCACCTCAGAACTCCTTCCTCAACACTACCATTCACAACAAGACCAAACCCCTTGTGGGCCAACACCCAGTGAGAGCAGAAGAATATAAAGTCTGTTTGGCTGCCAACCATGGTCCCAGCAGTAAGCCAGAGGGTACCCAGGTGGTTTTGCCACTGACAAGTTCTGCACTTCCTGGTGCAGTAGTTCTTGTTTTTTGTCCTGCAGTACCCTGCTGTGCCTGTGCCAACTAGGACCTTCATACTGCTTGTAGATGTCCGCTGTTTGGTGCTCCTCTTTGGGGGTTTTGATTTGCAATTTAAGGAAAAATATAAGGCTGCTCCCTCTCTCCATTTAAAGAATCATAGTGTTGGCAGAGACATCAAGAATCATGCAGGATTTGCTATTCTTAAATCATCCCCTGCAAATGGTTCTCTCTAAATTCTCCTTGAAAGCCCCCAATGAAGGAGATTGCACAACTCCTGTAAGTGGCTCATTCCATGGTCTTCCTATTCTTACAGTTAAGAACTTTTTCCCGAAACTTTAAACCCATTGCTTTGTGTGTTCCCCATTGTTCCCCTACCCTCTGTGGCAGAGAACAATTATTCTCCACAGGGCAGCTTTAAGTATTTGAAAGCTGCTATTATGTGTCCTCTTGACTTTCTTTTTTTAATCTAGTTAAGCATACCTTACAACTTGTTTTCAAGCCCCTTCATTATCTTTGTTGCTCACCTTTGGATCCTCTCTAGTTTGTCTGCATCTTTCTTAAAATGTCGTACTGAAAACTGCACCCAGTACTACCCAACCTGCTTGGCACCAGCTAGAGTGGTACCATCACCTCCCATGTCTTGCAGTGGTTCAGTTAATGCAACCCAATTTTTGAATTTGCTTTTCTTGTGCCAACATCTCATTGCTGATTCATGCCAAGTCTGTGATCCACCATAAAGCTCAGATCCTCCCAAATACTGCCAGGCCAGCTTTCCTATTTTCTCATTAGTTTTTCTTCCCTATATCTATTAGTAATCAATTATGCACCCACCCAATCTAGCCCATGTTTATTCCATGTCCTTATAAGAGTGGCATTTTGGACTGTGCCAAAAGGTTTTCCAAATCCAAGTACATGTCTGCCACATCTCCTTTTATCTACCAATGTGGGCTGTCCTATCCAAGAAGGACGTTAAGAACAAATCCTATCAAGCCATCTTAACAAACCCATGTTGGCTAGACTTGTTCACCCTTTCATTTGCCAAATGGCAACAACTTAACACTCAGCTAAAGATACAGCAGCATTGTTTGTAGCAGTACTGTCAGCATTAAGTATTATACCTTTCCCCCTTTGGTTAATTGGAAAATGAACCAAATGTTTTTTTACTGCCCAACATCTCAGGATGGCCAGGCAGTCTGCCATTTGTGCAGGTGTCCATGTTGGTCTGCCCACCCAAATCCTATGTGCAGCCATGGGGCCATTACTCATAGTGTGCTTACAACCAACTATCTGCAGAGTAGAGGGTGGGAAAGTACCAAAGGACCATGGACCATTCTTCCTTCACAAGTCATTTTTCCATTCTAAGTTTCAGGAACATGTCAAGGTGCTGCCAAATTCTCTTCCGCATCTTTCTGAGACAGTAGTGGAGTCTCCTTGCTGTTTGCCCTTCCTTTTCCTTTTAGTGAATCTGTACAAAAACACTATACAGCAAAGGAGATAACTCATTTTTTCCTCCAGCAAGGGCGAGTTATTTAGTTTCTTGATTTGCTGTGTAAAGTCCCCTCCAAAGGGGTATATATTTACTTGAGAGGGCTTTTTTCCCCCCTGACTTTTTCCCCCCTCTGTTCCTGGAGCATGTACAATCCACTGCTGCATATGATCATCTATACTGAACTCTTTGCTCTTGGATGCCATGCTACTATGTGATGAGAGCAGTTTTAATTACTTCTGGTTTTTGCCTTCTACAGGTTTTTTTAAATCTAGTCCTTAGCACTTTTAAATGAGCTGTTTCACAGTTCTTGCTTTCCACAGTTGTTTCTTGTGTTTTCTACAGTGGCATATTATTCCAGCCGGGATTGCTGCTCAGCAGAACTCTGTTTCAAGTTGGAACAGAGCAAGTTCTGGATAACAGCTGGGTCACTTTCTAGTGAAAATTTAGGCCGTGGGACAGATTCTAATGTACCTGGTATCTTGACCCTTTGCAGTGGCAAATGTCACCAATTTAAATCCTGCAGTACAGTTTTTCCTCCCTTCAATAATTGTTTGCTATGGATCAGACTTATTTCAGATCCTGAGCCTCACCTGATAGGCATCTTCAAACGTGGAGTAACAGATGCGAACATCCACATCAAGAGCTGCCAGACATACAGCTGTGATGATTTCCTTCCAGAGGTCTTGCTTTTTGCCACAGGTGAGTCCAGGAGAGAAGTGAGCGGGGTGTGGCCCATCCCCTCTGCACTGTGGGCTCCTGCCAGAGCTCAGCTTATATGTGATCTTGGAGAGCTTCCACCGTTGGTATGGGCTCTTGCCAGCGCCACTGTCTTTCACATGGCTCTGAAACCCAGATGAGCACTGCCACCCCCAAATTCAGCACAGGGATGGTGAGTGGGGGGAAAGCAGAAGGGGGCAATGGCAGGGACACATCCTTTGGGCTTCAGACCTGTGCAAAAGCAAATGGCTCCAACCAGAGCCTGTACTGACCAGCTGGTGAGCTCAGAGAGTACCTCTGCATTCCCCTGAATCCACCCCAGCCTCTCATCTCCTTTCCAAGCTGCAGTTCAGTTCTACCTTCGCTGAGCGGGAAGTACAGCAAATCAGAGCCAGGAGCCAAGCCACAAAGCCAGCAGCCTCTTCACCTATGCTGCTACTCTTCCTCTCAAGCCTGAGTTTCCAGTTCCTCCTCCATCACCATCACACACACAAGGCATAGCAACTGCCAGTGCTTCTCCTGTCCTCTATGGGGAAGCTGTCCCACCTAGTTTCACCTGTGACTGATCCACTGAGGCTCTGAATTCAGCCAGGAATTGGTTAGTAGCTTGGAGATGACATGGTCTTTGTAAAAATCTAGCAAAGAGCTCTCCAATTCAGCTAAGCTACAGGGAAGACGAATGATTCTGCAGGAGCCTGCAGTCAAAGGAGACTTGGTTCACATGTGCCATCAGGCAGAGTCTATGGAGTATAATCTTTTAGCAAATAGCTTCTGCAGAAAATCCTGGGTCAGTTGAGATCTGGGGCAAGGCATGTGCAAGATGCTGAACCTGTCAATTAGTTTTATTTAGGATGCCTGTAACAGGACAGTGTTTTTTGGTTCCTGGGCTGGTTTACACACCTATTGATTTCATTGGTAGCATACAGACTGCATGGTTAGGCCCAAAGTTTGTACACCAAAGAGACTTAAGAGGGCTAGTTCAGCATGTATAAAAGGGTCTTGTCAAATAAAATATTACAAGTGCATTCCTGTAAGCCAGTTGTGCCTGCTGGAGCCAAATCTACGTACTGAAGACTTGGAAAACAAGTGACCTTACGAAGTCATTAAAACTTAAAGTGTTCTAAATCTTTTATTTATGCTTCTTAACTCTATTGTAGTCAGTTGCATTTTGGGGATCCCATGCTGTACCTGCAAACAGTGCAGAATATGAGGTTTAATAAAAAGTGGCTTCACGTTTTGTAAGAAAGACTAAGCCTTCCCATTTCAATTTCTAGATAAGTTGCTTTGAATTTTCCATATACATGAATATAGAAAAAAAAAAAAATAGACCAAAATAGACTTGAAGCCAAAGTAATTAACTGTGGAAATCAAATTAGGACAGGAACCATTGCTATCAAGGCCAGGTTGATAGAAAAAAAAAGAACAGTTCTCATCTTTTATCCTTATAAATCAGATATACTCAAAAGGGTTATTGGTCTTTAAAAATAAACTGGAAACTAAGCTAACAAAAATCAGTGCTAAATTTATGCTGTTAAATATAACCAATATAATTGTTGGGACAGAATATATATTTTCAAGACAATTGTGCAGCCTTACCAGCTACTGCTGTGTTTAACTCTTCAGGGAGCCATTACACCAGTAGCAGAGCCATTCCACCCATCTGAGAAAAATGCCTTTTGTGAATCCAAGAAGGAGACATAAGAAGCTGCTGCATCCTTTAAAATTGTGCAGTCTACATTCCTGATGGTACTCATCTCAAATCACAAGTTGCTTTAGAGCCAGGGAAAGAAGCATCGTCCCACCCAACATATCCTTCTAGAGTACTCTGAATAGCTGATGGCTATCACAGCTTCCTGACAGGGAGGTGGTACAGGTTGCCCTCCCTAGTGGCATTTTAGTGGCCTATGAGGGGCACCCTTGAAGTCCCTTAATGCTTCACTTCTATCTTTCATCTTGTATCCTGCCCTTACTCATCTGTCACATCTTGTAAATATTATTTAGATGTTCTTACAAGTGGGAGATTGCCTATTGTACTTCTCTGTTGGGGTTCTCAGCCACCACAGGCTTTGCCCCCCTGTCTCTCTCTAGAAAGGCCTACCAGCCTAAACCCACCAGGTAGGGTTTGACTTTGAGGATCTAGCTCCTTAATCCTCTCTAGGCCCATGGCCCTCCTTTTGCTTTCACTATGGTGCCAGGCCTTCTGGCCCCCTTACACTCTCCTCCCCTGGATGCCAAGTAGTTGGGTGTTCTGCCTCCTCAGGCTTGGCCCTCTCATAGCTCAGGCTACTAGCCAAGATCCCCCCACTAGGACCCAGCTTCAAAATCCTGCAGCCAGCTCTGAGCGACTGGCCCTACATGGCTGCACCCTCTACTGCACTAGGCCCTTCAGCTTTTTATGACTGCATCCCAAGGCACTAACAAAGCCTCCTCTTCCCCTACAGCCTCAACCACAAGCCACCAGTCTATCAGTCAAAATACAAACAGTAAGTCCATGGGCAATAACCACAAAAAAATAAATAAAGGCAGCAATATGCCAGCTTACATTTTTTCATGGCTCTGTGCTCCTGCTTCCCACCTCCTGTTATGCTTCTCCTTGTGGGACTGCCACAGCTTCTCTAGGAGTCATCAGTTCCCCCTACAGCAGCTAGACAGGCAGCCAAACCCCTCTATGGAGCACTTATACACAAACTCCCTCCCCATTGACTGCTGCCCAAGACCTGCTGCTAAGTCCAGGGCTTTTATAGTTCTGGCCAGCCCCCTTCCAGTCACCTGACTAGCCAGCAAGGTTCAGCTTTTAACCCCTACCCTGCCAGCAGGCTGTGCCTGGAAAGTTCTGGTCTTAAAGGGACTGGCCTGCTTTCTGGTAACAGGGCTAGGGTTCCCTGTTACAGGAGGTAAACATTAGAATTTGGGTTGTTTCCTGGACAAGTATGGCAGAGAGCCATAGGTTCCTGCCCATTCAAGATCAGTGAGAATTGACTCCTGAAACACATGTTTAGTTTTACAATGAGAGAGGGCTTCTTTAGTGCTCTGCTTAAACTTGTGAACCAAATCCTATATTTACTTTTCCATGTTGCCTACATTACAGAAGTATCCAGATGTCCTAGTTGATGAGATCAGACCCTGCTATGCTAAATGGAAGTGGATCTTGTCCGAAATAATTTACCATTTAAATTGACAAGACAAAGAATGGAGAATTAAGACTGAGAGACTGACTAACCTGAGGTCACACAGAAGCCCTGTGCAAGAAAGAGAACTGAACTTCCATCTTGAATCCTGGTTCAGTGCCTTGGTGCCATTCCCCCATAGGGCATGGTCATCTGAGTGTATCAAGAGTAGAGGAACTGGACTTTTGCCCATGGAGCTACCTCTTCATAAATGCAAATCTTTGACAGGTGCTATGTTGACATAATTACTTTTAACTCACATGATCTCACCAAGCTCTGGAATTAAACTTACACCATTATTTATTTATTTATGGAAATTACCTGCTTCAGGCTGGGTATTATGAAAATTATTGGTGTTTTTCTAGAAATAAAACTGTAAACAGGCTAAAATGGGGATATTCCTTCCTGGTGATTTAGTGTAGTCTCTTTAAATAACTAAAGTCATACGTATTCACAACACAGCTTATAAGATTCCAATTTAAAAATGGAAAAACTGGGCTCTGTGACCCAGCTACAAATCTTATTCTCCAACCTTCAACCCTACCTTGGTCATAGATTCATAGATTCATAGCTGTTAGGGTCGGAAGGGACTTCAATAGATCATCGAGTCCGACCCCCTGCATAGATAGGAAAGAGTGCTGGGTCTAGATGACCCCAGCTAGATGCCTATCTAACCTCCTCTTGAAGACCCCCAGGGTAGGGGAGAGCACCACCTCCCTTGGGACCCCATTCCAGACCTTGGCCACTCTAACCGTGAAGAAGTTCTTCCTAATGTCCAGTCTAAATCTGCTGTCTGCTAGCTTGTGGCCATTACTTCTTGTAACCCCCGGGGGCACCTTGGTGAATAAAACCTCACCAATTCCCTTCTGTGCCCCCATGATGAACTTATAGGCAGCCACAAGGTTGCCTCTCAACCTTCTCTTGCGGTGGCTGAAAAGGTCCAGGTTCTCTAGTCTCTCCTCATAGGGCTTGGCCTGCAAGCCCTTAACCATACGAATGGCCCTTCTCTGGACCCTCTCCAGGTTATCCGCATCCCTCTTGAATTGCGGCGCCCAGAATTGCACGCAGTACTTCAACTGTGGTCTGACCAGCGCCCGATAGAGGGGAAGTATCACCTCCTTGGATCTATTCGTCATGCATCTGCTGATGCATGATAAAGTACCATTAGCTTTTCTGATGGCTTCGTCACACTGCTGACTCATGTTCATCTTGGAGTCCACTAGGACTCCAAGATCCCTTTCCACTTCCGTGCCACCAAGTAGGTCATTTCCTAGGCAGTAGGTATGCTGGACATTTTTCCTCCCTAGGTGCAGCACTTCGCATTTCTCCTTGTTGAATTGCATTCTGTTGTTTTCTGCCCACTTGTCCAACCTGTCCTGGTCTGCTTGCAGCTGTTCCCTGCCCTCCGGCATGTCCACTTCTCCCCATAGCTTTGTGTCATCTGCAAACTTGGACAGAGTACACTTCACTCCCTCATCCAAGTCGCTGATGAAGACATTGAAGAGTATCGGTCCAAGGACCGAGCCCTGTGGGACCCCACTGCCCACACCCTTCCAGGTCGAAACCGACCCATCCACTATGACTCTCTGGGTGCGACCCTCTAGCCAATTCGCCACCCACCGGACTGTGTAGTCAACCAAGTCACAGCCTCTTAACTTGTTCACCAGTATGGTGTGGGATACCATATCGAAGGCCTTCCTGAAGTCTAAGTAAATGACATCTACCCCTACTCCTGCATCCAGGTGTTTTGTAACCTGGTCATAAAAAGAGACTAGATTAGTCAGGCATGATCTGCCTGCTACGAACCCATGCTGGTTTCCCCTCAGCATAATTTGTCCTGCCGGGCTCTCGCAAATGTGAGCCTTGATAATTTTTTCAAAGACTGCCAAGGATGGAGGTGAGACTGACTGGCCTATAGTTGCCCGGGTCCTCCTTCCTACCCTTCTTGAAAATGGGGACCACATTGGCCCTTTTCCAGTCCTCCAGGACTTGGCCCGTGCGCCACGAGCGTTCAAATATTCCCGCCAGTGGCTCTGCAATGATGTCGGCCAATGCCTTCAGTACCCTCAGATGGAGCTCATCAGGGCCTGCTGACTTAAAGGCATCCAGTTCCTCCAAGTGACTCTGCACCATCTCAGGGTCTATGCATGGTAGTCTGGTGCCTTGCTGCTGACTCTCTACAACCCCAGTGAGAGACTTGTTGTGCCCCTCACTTAGGAACACTGAGGCAAAGAACTTGTTGAGGAGTTCAGCCTTGTCCCCCCTGTCTGTCACCAATTGCTTCTGCCCATTTAGTAAGGGTCCTATTCCACCCTGGGCCTTCCTTTTACTCCCTATATATCTAAAAAACAATTTTTTGTTATCCTTTACTTGGGATGCCATCCTCAGCTCCATGGTAGCTTTGGCCCATCTAATTGCCTCCCTACAAGCACGAGCAGAGGAGGTATACTCCTCTTTGGTAATCTCTCCCTGTTTCCACTTTTTATGTGTCCCCCTTTTGGCCCGGTGGCTGCCCTGGATTTCTCTGGTCAGCCAAGGAAGCCTCCTGGCCCCTTTCCCTCTTTTTCCTCTCATTGGGATCGTCTCCCTCTGTGCCCGAAGGATCATTTCCTTAAGCCACAGCCACCCTTCCTGGGCTCCCAGGTCAGATCCACCCTAATCCCCATCCATGTAAATGTGGATGAAGGCAAACATAATTTTAAATAAAATAACTCAGACAGGAAAGACTTTCAGCATCTGCTCACTGTGGGAGGAAACAAGTAGATTAACAATCTTCAGAGTAGCAGCAATGAGTATATAAGGATGGGTTATTTATACAGCTCTTATTTTTTACATGCAGATTTCCAGTCCAGAGAGATCCTGTGCTACAAATGAAGCTAGACCAGCTGTCATCTGATCAGTTATCTTCTTTGCAAGTGATAGCATCTTTTTGATGTAACCAGGACAGGTTAATGAGGAACTCCACTGATCTGTAGCTTTTTCTTTCGGCGAGAAAGCAAAATAGTACTCTGTAAATGAAGTGATACTTCTCTTGCATGTGAAAGACAGGTTTCTCATTTTAACTTCCTAGTTTAGCTTACTCTGTTCAGTTGCCCATGATAATGTACACATTGGGGGTTGTCAGAATAAGAAATGTGAAAAGCTAGTAGCATAATTTTCCTTTCCCCATAGCAAAGATTTGTTTCTGACTTTCCTAGGTATGTGACCATATATACAAACTTAATTACCTGATATATTTGAAATTTCATTTTATCTTCCAGAAGCAAAATCTGATTTCTGTATTTCAATAAAAGGTTGAAAATTTTGCCTGTGGGAAACTGGAAAGCTGCAAACAACTTATAAGGATGCTTTTTGTAACCACCAATGTTCCCACTGCATACTGAATATTGAAGATATTGCTGTATATGTTGCTAATTTTGTAGAAACTTAAAATACAAGTGGCCTGACTCTTCCATTACACCATTTTTATCAAAATGCATTGCCATTGATTTGCAGTGTAGTTATGCTGGTATAAGATTAGCATGTGGATTGATGAATCAGCCCTACAAAAAGACTTGCTGCTATTCGGCAGTGTAAGTACTCTCTATACAAAAGATTTCACTTATAAAATTATTCATAACAACTAAGAAAGGATGAGAAATACTCACTTCTTTATTAGCTGCTAGATTAATAATGATGAGTTTTCATTAGAGCTGAAGAAAACATTGGGAGATTTAAAACTCTTGATACTTTTTCTTTGAAGATTTCTGAAGTTTATGTGGCAGACAAGGTTCTTTGGGTAAATCTGCTATCTTTTATTAGACTAACCAAATAGTTGGAAAAATGTTTTCATAACAAGCTTTTGGGTTTAAAAACCTTTCATCAGGCTGAGGAAGCATCTGCAGTTGGTATGTGCTCTTCCAACTGCAGATGCTTCCTCAGCCTGATGAAAGGTTTTTAAACCCAAAAGCTTGCTAAGAAAATGTTTTTCCAACTATTTAGTTGGGCTAATAAAAGATATCAGATCACCCAAAGAACCTTGTCTGCTTATGTCCTTAGATCACCATGGTTACAACCTACACCCCTGAAGTTGATATTTATTACTCTCACAAGATGGGAAACCAACTTTCTTGTTGGCAGACCATTGAAATGCAGAAGTTGCACCATCTTAAACTAATGGTATATTTGATCCATGATTTTTCCTATGTTGTATATACATAAATGCAAACTAGTTCAATACCAAAGATCCTTTGAGAAGATCATCAAGGAGCACATCTGTGATGGGCTGGCATCGGGGATGATGCTCAAGGGCAACCAGCACAGTTTCATTAGGGGCAGGTCATGTCAGACCAACCTGATTGCTTTTTACGATCAGGTCACAAAAACATTGGATGTAGGTGTTGCCGTGGATGTAGTCTTTCTGGGCTTCAGCAAGGCCTTTGACACTGTCGACCACCCCATCCTCATTAAAAAACTAGGCGACTGTGGCATCGATGCCTACACAGTCAGATGGATTGCAAATTGGCTGAAGGGTCGTACTTAGCGGGTGGTGGTGGATGGGTCATCTTCGACCTGGGGGGAAGTGGGCAGCGGAGTCCCCCAGGGCTCGGTCCTTGGGCCCGCACTGTTCAATTTCTTTATCAGCGATGTGGATGATGGGGTGAAAAGCAACCTGTTTAAATTTGCTGATGATACCAAAATTTGGGGTGAGGTATGCATGTCAGTAGGGAGGGAAAGACTGCAGCAAGACCTGGATAGGTTGCAGGGGTGGGCTAACAAAAACAGTATGAATTTCAATATGGACAAGTGCAGGGTGCTGCACTTGGGCAGTAGTAACCGGCAGCACACTTACAAGATGGGAAACTCCCTTCTTGAGAGCACGGAGGCAGAAAGGGATCTTGGAGTCATCATTGACTCCAAGATGAACATGGGCCAACAATGGAAAGTCATGGTCGGCAGGGCCAACTGGACCTTATCGTGTATCCACAGGTATATCTCAAGTAGGGCCAAGTTGGTGATCCTCCCCCTCTACACGAGACTGGTCAGGCCACAGCTGGAGTACTGTGTCCAGTTCTGGGCACCACACTTCAAGAGGAATGTGGACAACATTGAGAGGGTCCAGAGGAGGGCCACCCACATGATCCAGGGACCAGCAGGGCAGACCCTACAATAAGAGGCTATGGGACCTGAACCTGTTCAGTCTTCACAAGAGAAGGCTGAGGGGGGACCTGGTGACCATCTATAAACTTACTAGGGGGGACCAGAAGGGTTTGGGGGAGAACTTGTTTCCCCTAGCGCCCCCCGGGATAACAAGGAATAACGGCCACAAGTTGTTGGAGAGTAGGTTTAGATTAGACATCCATAAGAACTACTTCACAGTCAGGTTGGCTAGGATCTGGAACCAACTTCCAAGGGAAGTGGTGCTGGCTCCTACTCTGGGGGTCTTTAAGAAGCGGCTCGATGCCTACCTGGCTGGGGTCACTTGAGCCCAGTTTCCCTCCTGCCCAGGCAGGGGGTCGGACTTGAAGATCTACAAGGTCCCTTCCGACCCTACTTCTATGATTCTATGATCCTGGGAGAGGTTTTTCAAAATGGTAGTTTGGTTCAACTCTGGTCTCTCCCAGTCTTCACTGTGAGTGGAATAGGTCGGAGCTGTGTGTTTTTGAAAATCCCACCCAATATTTTTTATGCCATTTCCTCCCCAGGGTTTTATAATGAGGCATGACAGACTATACAAAAATTCCTGACTAGACCCTGGGTTTATTGCCAGATGATGATAAAATGGCTTAAATTTTAAGCCATTTTAAATGGCTTAGCCATTTTAAAATCCTTATTTTAGAAGCTACTGAATAATGGAAACATTTTTTGATCAGGGATCTGCACTGTGTTACCTGGACCTAATTATGTGTTTCTTAATATTGTGCAGGTATCTACAGTATTTAGCATTTTGAGCATTTTGCTTATTCCTTCCTTCAGAAAAGCCATAGAGAGCTGTTTTTCCCTCACCCTTCATTGACTGCTCTTCAATGTGGAGTATTCCTCTTGTCTCTTCTGTGTCACTGGTATCTTGCCACCAACCCTGGTAAGTTATGATCTTTGCACTCATTTCTGTTTGCCTCCTTATTTGTTTTCTGAATCCTGGGCCTTGATTGTGCTTTAAATTTGGGCCTGTCACTGTTTTTATACTTCATTTTCTGTTCATATTTAATCATGAAACCATTTTAGTATTTGACTCTCCTCCTGAAAAATATATTCAGATCTGTCATATGAACTTTTAGCCACCCTTCATGAACAGAGACAGAATTAATTTTTACTGACAATATATCAACAGTAAATGTCAGTAACTTCCTACTTATGCTTAACAGCTTATTCTCATTGTCTGCTATAAAATCAAAAGGGAGAAGAAGTAAGCATTATGCATCCTCATTTCCTTCACTATTTTTAACTCATTCACTAGCTCAGAATTACTTACAGGTGGACCTTTTCAATTTTGTTAGAGTTTTTTATTGTTTCTGACATCAGATATTTCCCCTCACAATAAACCACTGTCTTCAAAGCTGTTAACTTTATGAACTCTTGCTTTATTATTTTTTTTGTTTGTTTACATTGTTTTACTGATGCCTCAGTGACATACAAATTTTGTTCCAAAATCATGAGATCATTAAAGATTCTGCAGTGCTCAGTGTGAGGGCAAAATGACAATGAGGTATCCTCGTCCAATTTCCTATCAGGACATTCCCCAATACATACATATGGGAAGAGGAAAATGGGAGAGGAACCTTATGTTGGGTGATTATTCTTTGGCAGAAAAAACTGAATCTTAGTAGTTTCCCTTGAGACATGTGACATTCTTAATAGAGACCCATGTCTCCTTCTCAACTTGTAGACTTCTTGCTATTCTAGCAGCATTTCTGGCTACTCTTTCCTTTAGGCAGCTTCCTCTGAAGATTTGCTACAAGTGGGTTTTTTGAGTGTCTTCCTTAGAATTTTCACATTACTGTAAGCCCTCTGGGATAACACGGCTAGGTTATCCCAGTGCTAGGGCCAGTGCTAGGTTGTTTGGGGATAAAGTGTAATCAGGTATTTTCATATTGCAGAGCCATGCTGTATCTGGACTCTGGTTAAATGTTGATGCTGGCCACCTGTTTTAATATTCTTGTGTCTCATTTCATTCTTAATATTCCAAATTCAACTGGAGTTAAGTTTCTTCTTTCAGGCCCTCTGTGTATTATGACTTGTGAGACTTTGCCTATCTAACTTTGAGCTGCAGAAATAGCTGAAACATATGTGTTGTTTCAAAAGTAGCTCTGATGCCATTGTGATGCTGTTATTGGCTATGTCTATATTGGAGTGCAAACCCTGGCCTACCTCTGTTCTTCCTATGCCACTGCAAAAAGCTATTAGAACTACACGTGTCCAAGAAGTAGCTAGCTTTTCTTCTTTCATTGTCTTAACTATGCCGCTAACATTATCTAATTATTTAGTGCTTCAGGGGCTGCTTGTGTCAGGTGTAGAGCCCCATAGCAGATTCAAAATGTGTGCATGTGTGTCCCACTCATGCTTTCTCTTTACATGGAGAAAACAGATGGCTAAGATGGCTTCTAGACCATCCTACAACTCCCTGGGAGTTCTTAGGTCAGCTTCTTTGGAAAGGTCTTCTGTAAAGAGACCAGAGATGTATCTGACTATCTCAACTTCAGCACCTCCCTCAGTTCAGGGCCCAAGTTTGAACTTCTCAAAGATAATGACTTATGGAAGTGAGCTTCCACCTTGGCAACATCTGGCATAGTAGGCTCCTTCAACACAAACAGCTCCAGCTCTGTGCCTGACATTGGTAAAAAGACCCCTTTTAGGCCCCAGAATTTGAATCAACTGGGATAATCAGTGGAGCCAGGCTCCTAGATCTCCTCAGGCCTCTGTTTCAAGCTAGGAAGAGGAGGATAAAAAGAGTGCTCCTCCAATGATTCCCATTACTTTTGGAAACTCTTTTCTGAGCAGTCTCTTTTCTGCTGTTCATGTCAACCCCATCTGAGACTTCAGAGCTGAGTCACTTGGATATCTCACCAGTGTTCATACTTCCATCTAAATCCTGCTCTGTTTCAAGGGTTCTCTAATGAAGCTTTTGACAAGACCTTATTAAATCCTCTCAGTTAAGTTGGATAGTACTGGCCTAGACCAGGCCACAGTTAGGTGGCTCAGCGACTGATCCCAACAAGTCTTAATTGATGGCGTGGCCTCATCCTGGAAGGCCGTCTCTAGTGGTGTACCCCAGAGATCAATGCTTGGGCCCATGCTGTTTAATATTTTTATTAATGACTTGGACGAGGGAGTGAAAAGTGCAATAATTAAGTTTGCAGATGATACCAGACTGTGGGGACAAGTGGGCACATCAGAGGACAGGTCAAGAATTCAGGAAGACCTTGACAGGCTGGTCCCATGGGCTGAACAAAACCAGATGAGGTTCAACAGGGACAAATGCTGGGTCCTTCATCTGGATAGGAAGAACCCTCACCATATCTATATGATGGGTGGTGGTTCATTGGCTGGCACTGCATCCGAAAGGGAGCTATGGGTAACAATAGACCAGAAGATGAATATGAATCACCAGAGTAATGAAGTCGCAAACGGAGCAAATAGAGCTCTGGCATGCATCAGCAGATGTGTCGCCAACAGATCCAGAGAGGTGCTCCTCTCTATTCGGTGTTGGTGAGGCCACAGCTGGGGTACTGCATCCAGTTCTGGGCACCACGCTTCAAGAAGGATGTGGACAAGCTCGAAAGGGTGCAGAGAAGGGCCACCTGCATGACCAAGGGCCTGGGGGACAGGCCCTATGAGGGGAGACTTTGGGATCTGGGACTGTTCAGCCTGAGCAAAGGAAGGCTGAGAGATGACTTGATAGCCGCCTACAAATATGTCAAGGGAGAGCATCGGGACCTAGGTGAACAAGTTTTCAAAAAAGCCCCTGGTAAGATGTGGACAAATGGACACAAGATAGTTGAGGAAAGGTTTCAGCTTGACATAAGGAAAAACTTCTTTTCTATGTGGGTAACTAGAGTCTGGAACACACTTCCAGGAGAGGTGGTGCAGTTGCCATCTCTGGCGGTTTTTAAGAGGAGGCTGGACAAATACCTCATTGAGCTCGTTTGAGCCCCATTACCTCCTGCCCATGGCAGGGGACCGGACTTGATGATCTTATAGGTCCCTTCTGGTCCTTCTTGGTATGATTCTATGATTCTTGCAGTAGTTTTCATCTGGTGTCAATGCCAAAGGTCCTTGAGAAGCACAGGGATTCCTTCAGAATCAGCTACACATGCTCTTCTGATTGGCTGAAGAGTCTAGCTTGGAGCCTTCAAAACTACTACAGCATTATGTTGAAAGCAATGATCAATAAGGACATCAATGTCTCTTCTGGTGCTAGAGGCAGCTCCTTTGGTACTAATTGCTCTCCTGACAGAGGTCTCATTCTAGGTGCAGCCTAGATTTTTCCAGCTGGATTTTTCTAGGGTACAATCCAGTGGTTCCAACATTGCTGCCTACTTGAGAAAGCAGCATTTATGTGACAGTTGAGAGTCCTTCAGAAGAGATGGAGTAGTCAGTAGTACATCAAATGTGTAAATCAAATGGGGCTTTTTTGCTGGTCCCAGGGCCATCCCTGGTGGGGGGGACGGGGTGTGAATCAGGGCAACCTCCCTGGGCCCTGCACTTTGGGGTTCCTCGCGCACAGTGCCGTACAGGGCCTGCCATGGTTCTGCTGCCACTGCCGGCTTCTACGGGCAGTCATCACCCTCCTCCCACCCTGCCACTGCTGCCGGCTTCTGCGGGCAGTTGCCACACCCTCCCCCCACCCTGCCACCGATGCCGCCACTGGCTTCTGCAGGTGGTCACCATTCCTGCCCCCCCGCCCCGCCCTTGCACAGGCTGATATGCCCTGGGCCCCACACATCCCTAGGCTCTGGCTGCTCCCACTGCTCCCTTCATTAAACAAAAACTATTCCAAATGCACATAAAGGGAATTCATCATGAAACATATCTGCCCCTCTTTTCAATATTATGGTATAGTGGATAAAAAGCATGGCCACTTTTCCTGTGTTCCTAGCTTAGCTCAGTCTAACAGAGTATTTGGTTTCCTTCAGAGTTCTCTCTACTATTGTGAGAGAGGCATTATTGCATCTATTGTGCCCTTGGAAGGTCAGCATTTTTTTTAAAATTGTAACACACCTCTGTTCATTCTAGTCTGTGCAATTAAGAAATTGCCAGAAGTAGAAGAATGGTTATGCTTTGTACACATACAGGCATAGTTTGTATGGTATTTTCAGCCAAATTTTGGCCTAACCAATGCTATTTTTAAAGCCACACTCTTTATCTTAATTTGGAAAAGATTTTTTATTTTTTAAGAATTTCAGATATATGTAGTTCTTGTTGTTTTATTTTTTAAGAACAGTGGGCTTTTTGTGGTAGGACATAGCAAAGATTAAAGCTGGGTTTCATTTGGTCAAAAGGGTCCTGCTATTTTGTTTAGTGAGAACAATGTTTTTTGTCAAGAGATGTATGGTTGAAGTTGAGTTTACATAGTTATAGAAGGGTTATAAATTGTAAAGTGGAGGCAGTGGTGGATTTAGACTTTTTTAAACTTCGGAAAAGACATGTAGGAAAATCACCCCAGAATCCTGAAAGCATCCTATGATCACCTAAGGACAGAGTGGCCATTCAACCTAAAGCAGTTGTTACTTAATCAAGATAATCATTTAAGTAACTGAGTTATAAGTTATCTAGATCTTGCATTCACTTTGTTTATAAATTCTGCATTTTAATTAATAGAATTAATTTTGTCTCTGTGTCAGCTGAAATAATCTTATAAAATAAGATAAAATAGAAGGAAGTGGTAAGAGCTTGGTTACTAAAGGGAAAACATTAGTTTAACCTGGGCTGAGAGCAGCTTCTGAAACACCTGTTTTCAGCCTTGGCCATTTTCAAGGGTCCTAGGCCAAACTGTAGCAAAACCTCCAGTTTTTATTTTTTTAAATTTAAAAATACACTCCTTCCCCTTCCCCTAAGTATTTCTGACTTTCTCTCTGCCCTGTCTATCCCTTATAAGTGATTACAAGTAATACTAAGTAAGTTAAGTTCTTTTACTCCCACATAGTAATAAGCCCCTTTTTATATTGTAAATAGTGTTCTATTACATTTGTATTGATTTTTACTGTTTTATATTGTATTATATTATGTTCCTATTATTTTTGTATTAATTTTTACTGTTTTATAATGAATTTATATGATTTAGTCCTATGTCTGTAAAGTAATGTCAAGTTTCCATTTTGTATGTCAAGCCTTCATCTTATGTCCCCTGCCCTATACAATATGGTGTAACTGTGTGACTCATACCAACCCCTCCTATGTAAATTGGTTCCTGAATGAATGGGGATGAATGAGGGTGCTTGAGAAACAATGGCAGTAGGCCTAAAAAATAGCTCCCTCTGAATGACCGAACCATCAACTCGACGACCCAACCATCACCCTGCATTGACCCTCTCTGGCTCAAGATTTGGAAGATGAACACTGCTGCAGAAACCAACCAACCCACCATTACAGACACCTAAAACTGCATGTCCTAGCCCGGAGTGCACATTCTCAGTACATCAGGGGCTGACTCTTGCCTGGGCATGCCCCTGCCACTAGGGTCATAGAGGTCTGCCCCTATAAAAGGGGACAGTGAAGACAGACCCAGTAGATGCCCTCTCCATCTGAACCAGCACTATGCCACACCATCTATCCACCCAGAGCCCCTGCCGGTGACCCCCCCTCTGGACAAGACCTTGCTGCTCCTTCCCCTCCTTATGGACATCTTTGACCCTTGACTCCCCCTCCCATAGTCACCAAGCACTCTAGGTATCCTAAGTACCCTAAGCAAACACATAACACACCACCCAAGGTGAGGTAGGAACTCACCTTTGTGTCTGTGGTTGAATTGGTGATAGGTGTGCATGTGCTTAGACGGTAATCTTGGATGTGCATGTGCGCCTCGTGTGTGTGTATGTGCCTAGTGTGTTTGTACGTGCCTAATTGATTTTTGTGTATGCGTATGTACAATTGTGTCACCCTCCCATTTAACAGCAGTTTTGAGATCCTGAGAGTTGGCCTGGCCCTGGACAACAAAACTACAGTAGTGTGGCTAAAGATAAACCCCAGACCCTGTTTCAGAGTGACTGTAGAATCAACCTTTGCAGATATGACAACCAGTTTGGCCAGCAAAGTAAAGGAAACAATCAACATGTCCAGCTACACCAGTTATGAGATCCAGGTAAAGAAAGCACAAAGCCTGAAAAGAGATGTAAAGAAAGACCTTAAATTAAATAATCCAAATGTACTGCACCATAACTTGATCTCAAAATGTTAGTAATAGTGAGTAATGCAACCAAATTCATTAGATGCTGTTTTGCTATAATAGATACATTTTTGCTAAGCTTCTTAGATAAGTATGTACAAACAAAGGAGCCTTGTCAGTGAAGACCCTAAACTAAGATAAAGAGAAAACTGGATGTTGGCAGGCGGCAATCTCGATGACCTAAATCCCAACTAATTGACACCTTCCAAGTCCACAAAAGATCTGGTTTGGTCCAGTTCCAAAAGTTTTATGAAACAAAGAAATTTAAATTAAGCCAGTCAACGAACATTATTAGAATACGTCATCTATAAACAGAGGTTATAGGCTGGAAGGAATTTCAGAGAACTCGGCAAGTTCAAGAAGACTTGCTGCCAGTCTGTGTGTCACTCTCCTTCCACTTCTTGAGTCTCCCCAGCTGGTATTGGTAAAAATCTATGTTGTGATGTCAGATGGATAGGTTGCCAGATAGATATTGGGATAGGTGTTTGTTCTTGTGTTTTGGGGTGCAATCAATTAAAAATTGGGATATGGACCTGTCTCTTGCTTCTTTTATCAATAGCCAACCCGTAAGATTGCTGTAATCCAGATAACATACCTCAGGCTCTACTTCCAGAGCCATGGGCACTAGTATAGCTCTAAGGAGCTATTCAAGTCTCAGATCATCAGGACCGGCATCCAAAAATTAATAGAGGACGTCCCCTTTTGAAGGCTCAAGTCTCGTTAGTGGTGAAATAAATGACATTCCGAAAAGAATCAAGATCAAGTATTACAATTCCATCCTGGGAGTTTCTCCTCAGGCTTTATCCATTTCAAAAAGGAGCCTTTTTTAATCTTCCATTTGGTATTGCAGACAGCAGCAGGGGATACATTATCAGAAGAGACACCAGCCTTCTGCTTCTGTCAAATCCACTCCTGCTAAAAGACAGCAGTACAATAATAGAATCCCTCATGATGTATTATCTCAGCCACAGGCTGTGAAATTGCCTCTTTGGGATGCCAGAGAGCCCCATACCTATGACAGTCTCTCCAGAAGTTCTTCAGCACCCTTGCTGAGGGAAATTCAGAGACATATCTGCTCTAGGTTGAGATGTTCCTTGTCAGGATTTTTCTGAGCAGGTTGCTGGACTACTTGGACATCCAAACTATCATTATCTTGGAACTTGGGAGAAGAAGGTGGGCCATAAAGGCCATCTGTCTACTCCAGTGATTCTTGACCAGGACACTGTGGCACCCTTTTAAGGTGCCACAGGAAGCCATCAATGTTAGCACTGTTGGATGTGCAACCCAGAGGTTTTAAATAAGAATTCACAGTGTAAAAAACATTCAGACTTATTGTGGTCTTTGCAACAGAAGAATTGCTCTATTATTTTTCTGTAGTCAAGAAATGAATGAGAGGTAAGAGCTGGCATTTCTCCAAGAGGTGTCTTGAGTCTAACAACGTTGAGAACCACTGTATTGAGTCATAAAATACAGCCCTGAAATTAATTGGGTCTTAAAGGTGTTTTCAATTTTTTTAAATCATTTTGGATTGCACTAAATGTCTTGCTTAAGAGTTTGTTTTTAAACTCCTAAATTAAAAAACAGAAATTAAAGGAAAATTCAGAACGAAAAACTGTTTCAAATAAATCATAAAGGTGAAACATATAGTTTGGAATTATGAAATGTCCACCTTTTATTTTGACTGTAGATTTTTTCTCTCTCCATCAATATTTTATATACCTCTGCTGAGAGTATTTCAGCAAGCTGGGAAATCTTACTTTACATATTTTCTGGCTGCCTTAAAGTCATGTTATGCATCTTGATTGTATCCAAAAGCTTCTCTCTCCCATTGAGATGCTTTGGGGAGAAAATGAATCTAAAATAACTATAAAATAAAATAAATTTACTCAAAGTTTGAAATTGCAGTATTTTTTTTAAGATTTGACCAACAGTATAATTGGTCAAAAGTTTAGGGAAACCTACATTGTTTTATTTTTGGCACTGGTCAACAGATGTAGGTCAGGGTCACAAAATATTTTTAGACTTTGAATTAAGGGTCTCATATTGCTGACATTTTGAAATGTCAAAAATAAAAACAGGGATTCTTAAAATTAACTATTTCAAACCCTCTTATGCATCACATTCTTAACCCAGCAGCCTTAGAAGTAGAATGTTTTCCCCTCCTATCTTTCATGCTCATTTCTGTGTTTATCTTTTTCTCCCTCTCTTGGGGGATGGAGAAGTAGAGAGAGGGTTGTGTTGTGTTGTGTTGTGTTGTGTTGTGTTGTGTTGTGTTGGAAAAGGTGATGTTGCTGAAGGAAAAGGAGATATAAAAATTAACTACGGCCAGTTCTCCTCAACTGCAGTAACTAGCCCATCACTACATCCAATATTTAAAACATGACTTATTCAGTGAAGGCCAGATGCAAAGCCTGTTTAAGTCAATGGACTTCATCTGAGCCTTCTATTACTACTTAAAATAATTACTTACTAAGGTCAGTGGTAAAGTTGCTGCCCAAACAACAGGAAGCCAGGCAACCCCTGCCTTATCCTGTGCTGAACCATCAGCTGTCATCATAGTTTCATAGATATTAGGGGCTGGAAGGGACCTTAAAGATCATCAGGTCCAGCCTCCCTGCACATGGGCAGGAAAGACATTGAGGTCAGATGACCCCAGCAAGATGGGCATCAAGATGCTTTTTGAAGATCACCAGATTGGGTGACTGTACCACCTCTGATTGTACCACCTCTGATTGAGCAAAACCTTGGCACTCAACTTATAAGGAAAAACTTCTTTACGTCTAGCCTGAAGTGATCTTCAATCAGTTTGTGCTCATTATTTCTTGTCCTCCCCTGGGGGGCTTTGGCAAACAGATGCTCCCCCAGGCCATGATGTACACCTCTGATATACTTATAGGCTGCCATTAAGTCCCCTCTAAGTCTTCTGTTCTCCAGGCTGAACAATCCTAACTCTTTCAGCCACTTCTCGTATCTCTTCTTCTTCTGGTCTCTAGGCCTCTCCAACCTCCATATATGATCTTCAAATTACCATTGCTGTGAGTTTTTCTTAGTGTTGTAAATAATTTAGTTATAACTTCTTATGCTCTATATTGCTTACATGTTGATAATATATCAATATGTGTATTATTCATTTTGGTCACCTTGTTATATCAGTGGTTCATTTACTGAAAGGCACAAACAAGGCTATAAATTGGAGCTGCCACAGAAGATATTCAAGAATCATAGGTAGACCAAGAACATAAGAACTGCCATTTACTGGGTCAGCCAATAGGCCCTCTTGCCTAGTATCCAGTGTCACACGGGCAGAGAGCAGATGCTGAAAGGGAGAGTGAGCTGGGTGTGACCAGAGCTTTTTCCATTGTTCCTCTCTCACTTGCAGCCTCCAGGTTTCACAATCTAGGAAGTTCTGAGAATAGATCCTAGAAAAACAAAATGAATAATACAGAGTTGTTTGATGAGTTCAAAACTTAGTTCTAAATGTTTCATGCTGATATAAATAGTGTAGCTGTTTATTAGGTTAATTCTTTGATAAAGCATTCTTATTTGTACTAATCCCATCTCTTCAAACAGAAATAATGACTTTTAATTTTTTTCTTTGATAAAACTTCAAAGTAGGAGGAGGCTTTAGCTCCCAAGGATTAAAGTCAGACTGCAAGAAGAGAGGTTAATTATTGTTTCCAATTAAAATGTGGGTCTGGGCTATGATAAATATTTCAATGACTTGATTATCAGATGGAAATATTTAGATGACACACTAGTGAGATCAAATGACATTTGTTTTCAATGTGAATTCTGAAATAGCGCTATTATACCAGCTGAACTGCACTGTTCTTCCACAAAGGCTGTAGGACATATAGTCAGAGTAGCAAGGAAGAAAATCCTAGGGGATCATGTAAAGAAATAGAGGCAGGATAAAATCAAAGCCCAAAGAGGAAATGCCTGTCATAAGTAGCATGTGTGCAGTAACCCAAGCAGCTTGTTAAATTCAGATCCTTTTGGTGTTTCAAATGTGCAGTGTATGAATTTAACATAGTTTTGACAATTTTCAGAATTATTTAACACATATTCAGCAGTTCTGTAGCAATGTATTAGAGGCATCCGACCTCATGTTTGTAGCTTTGCAGACAAACTTTTCCATATTCTTACTGCCCAACCAAAGAGAAAATATTGCAATTTTTGCGGTAAGGTACACATGGGGAGATATTGGGGGGCAGAAAGGATATTGCCAGAATGACTTTAAAGCATCTTTGCGTTTCCCCTATCTTTGCCAAGCTGCAAACTGCCTAGGTAGCACTAACTCATACCAAGCAATGACTCCAATGGGCTGATATGATGGCATGGGTTTAGAGGTGTTAGGAAGCCTGGCCATGCTCCCCTTTCCTAGGCTACATTCCATAAACCAGAAGCCAGCCAAGACTATGGTATATGAGCCTTTTTGTTGGCTCCACCCCATCCCAGTGGAGCCTAGATCAGCAATAATTCCACTAATTTTAAGACAGTTTTGCTTAGAGGAAAGCAGTTCTACCACAGCCCAGTATTGAGCTGAGTAGTTCATGGTATTTTTTTACTCAAGCCACTATGTAAGCAGGAATAACCCAGCTTGTAAAGCAACTTTATGAACAAAAGGAGCCAAAAAGCACAAGTGAGTCAATGCATCATCCAATGGGAGTTACAGACTTCTGTTAGAATCAATGATTTCAATGATCTCTGCATTCCTCATGTATGCTTTGGTGCCATATCCCTTAGAATGAGGAATCAAAGAATTGCCTACATTCAAAAGTCAACATTTAGAGTCTTAGTGTTGGGGAACGACCCAGGGGGTCATCTTAGTCCAGCCCCTGCATAAAGGCAGGGTGTGCCACTCCTACACTGTCACAGAAAAATGCTTATCTAGCCTCTTCTTGAAAAGCTCCTGTGAAAGATATCCTACAACTTTCCTGAGCACCTTGTTGGCCCTTCAGTTCTGTTACAAAGTTTTGGCATATTTTTTTTCCTGAGATTTAATCAAAATCTGCCATGCTGCAGTTGCAACCCACTGCTTTGTTTCCTGCCCCTTACAGTATGATGGAGCAATGGTTCTCCCTCCTTTATGTCAGCCTTTCAGATGCATGAAATTTCTATCATGTCTTCCAGGCCTCTTTCCTCAAAACTAAATTGTTTTGGTTTTCTCCAGTAACTTCTCCAGTATTGAAAATCAGTGTCCTTTCCCCCTGTTTTAAAGATGGGCACTGTACTAGCCCTTTTTGAGTCCTCCAATCACACCTGTCATCCATGGGTTTGTAAATGTTATTTCTAGTTGCTCAATCAGCACCCTGAGATTAATTTCATTTGGTCCTACTGACGTAAATTTATTCCAATTTGTGATCTGCATCCCTTCCCCCATGTGTCTATATGAATTTGCATAGCCCCTTAGGGCTATCCAAAATGGCAGGGGCATAAGTTTTTGTTTTGCTTTTTTGGTGAAGATAGAGACAAAGGAGTCATTGAATAGCTCTGCCTTCCTTATGTCTTCCATAAGTAGCTCATGCGTGCTACTATGCAGTTGTACCCATGCTTTCCCTGTTCTTTCTTTTCTGTCTGACCTCTTCGCATAGATTTGAAAAGTGATGATAAAAATGATCTAATTTTTTTGCCTTTGCGTTTCTGATACTATTCCTGCAAGCTGTTGCTATTCCTTGGTATATGTCTTTAGAGATTTGCCCTTCTTTCCATTGCCTTCATGTTTCTTTTTTAATTTTGATATACCTAAGGAATTCCTAATGTTGCTTCCTCAGGTCTCTTGCGATTATTCTGATCTTTCCACTCTGTTACAAAATTGAGAATTGCGTTATGCTGTCAAACTTCCTCCCAACTTTCATATTGTCTTCATGTCTACAACCACTCGTTCTTGGTTAGAGCACAATATCTGCAATTGTCTGGAGGAGAAGGCTGTCTGTCTTCTATACATGTTAAGAACTTACAAAACACTTTTTTCTGTATTTTTCTTTCCTCAGATATCAAGGACGTTAAAATTATGCTAGTATTATTAAAGTGCATCTCCTCTTTCTCTTCTCCTTTCCCACTCCCTTCTAATGCAGGTGTATTTACAGAGATATGAAAGCACTTATATAGTGTCCTTCACTTACTAAAATCACACTGGGCAGAGAGCATTTTTGATTGTAATAATTGGCAATTCTAATAAACAGCAGCAAAGTAAAGTGAGCAAAATCATTTTACTGTTCACTGCTTCATTTTACCTTTTCTATCATCATATATCATGTTCTATTTTAATTTTATGTAAACCGGTAAAATGGATAATTTTTTTTGTATGTTTTTAGTAAAACTTATGATTTATATATGAAAATAAAATAACAGCATTTATAATTTTTATTCATTTTGTTATACTGTTTTGGTGAAAGCTGTAAATAAACTACTACTACTCTACAGATATGGCACCTTATTGTATTTTACTCATGGATTCCAGTAGCTGACAGAAAGAAGCTTGTACTCATAGATTATGGTTTAAGATTTTGATTCTAATACGTATCTGATTCTATTAAGTGAGGTTCTAATAAGCTGCAGAAAAATTCATGTAGTACAATTCTTTTGGCATCTGGTTTTGATTTTACTACATGGCTGATTCTATTAAGCAAGATTCTAATAACAGGTGGACACCGTGCTAGTATAGCTGAGCAGTGACCTGAACTGCAACAATATAAGACACCCTGATATCAGTATAACTGCACTTAACACTCAAGCTTTTACCAGCATCAGTATACTGGCAAAAAATTATACTCCTAGTGACATAGTTATGACAGTGAAACTTTAATGTAAACCTGCCCTTAGAAACTATTTACAGGGTGGTTGTCTCTTCTATGTTAGTACATTTCCCAGGCACCAAAACATTATTATAAAAGTGATATGGGAAATCCAGATCTGAATATTCATCTAATAAATTCTGCCTTCAAGAACCATTCCTCACAAAGGTCAATAGGGACTACACACGTGTCATTGAGTACAGAACCAACTTGTGGCCCATATTGGGCAAATATGCTGATTTTTAAAAAATATAAATAAAAATATGTGTGTGTATATATATGTGTGTGTGCATATATATGTACAGTAAAATCTCTGTTATCCGGCATTCCCTGGGAACAGGGGATGTCGGATAACAAAATATGCCGGTTAATTGAGTGGCCACCGCTGCCACTTCTCACACTGCGTCTCGGGTGTCCCTCTGGCCCTCCTGCGGCATTGCCACCGCTCCTGGGGGGCCCTGAAAGACAGAGAGGTGGGTCCTGCACAGCCCCACACAGCCTGTTATGCCTCCAGACCATGGGGGCTCGGCAGCACAGACTGCTTTGCCCTGCGCAATGGGGGCTTGGAGAAACTGGAAGTGCCACAGTGGGCACTTCCGGTTTCACTTTATCTTACAAGCTGGCATGCCAGTTAGTGGACTATGATGGCTTGTAAGATGCCGGATAACAGAACTTTTACTGTATATAACAGTACCTCTGCGGTTCACTTGGCAGATCATAACATACTTTGACAGTTAAACTATTATAGTCCTGTTACACCGTTCGCACCATGCACCTATCACCATTCCCGTGCTATCACTCATTGTTCTGGCAGAGGGTTTGCCTCTGACAAAGACTATGCCAGTCTCCTCTCCACCATGTGGGCTACAGTCCCTCAGTCTAGAGATGAGAAGACTTAGGGGGGATTTAATAGCAGCCTTCAACTACCTGAAGGGGGTTTGAAAGAGGATGGAGTAGTGTCACAAAGCACTGAGGTGCCCTGCTCCTAAAGAGGGGAAACTGCTAGGGAAAGAGCCCTAGCAGTGAGTAAAGAGCCCAGCTGTTGGTTACCAGGAGCAACTGGAGCTAGCAAGCAATCACACCTGCCAGCGGTCAGCTGACTGAAAGGGGCAGGGCCTGGCTCCCTTATAAACCCTAGGGGCCAGTGACCAAGGGGGAAGAAGCTCTCTTAGGGAAGAGAGGGGAAGCCTGACTGAAGGAGCAGCATCTGACATGGCTGAGGGATGGAGTATTCCCTGGTAGGCTGGAATGTTGTTATAGCCGGGCGGCTTCCATTTAAGTTCTAGCCGAGGGGCTTGCGCTTTGTTTGCTGTTTGTTACCGGTGGCTTGGGTGAGGCTATTAGGGGTTGGAGGAGGCCTCATAGGGGACCCACAGCAGCGTGGGGACCCCAGCACCAGCGAGGGTGCAGCAGTTGGGGTGTACTGACCCCAGCCTCAGAAAGGGGGCACTTGAGAAGCCCCAGGAGAGGGGGAAGCATTTTGGAGAAGCCCTAGAGAGGGGGTAGCCTGGGAGAAACCCTAGAGAGAGGATGGCAATGACGAGTGCCAGAGAGAAGGCAGCAGTGATGAGTGCCAGAGGGGGTGCAGAGCCAGACGGGGCAGTGCAGGGCCCAGAGAGGACAAGGGGGCCACATTATAACAAGGCTGTGACCGAACAACTTCAATCCCATCTGTGAGGCTTGGGGCATGGTAAAGGGATGGTTGGAGCCACGCATAGCCCATAAGGCTAGGGTGCCCCTAAAGCACCCATTGCAAAGCGGGACCCACAAGGGGTCCGGGAAACCATGGGGTCTGAGTGTCCAGGAAGACGTGACCAAGAGGGCATAAAAGGCAGCCTCCCAAATATATTTTGTCATTAAAGATGTGGCAGGCGAGAGTCGAGGGTGCCCATTGGGTCAACTTGGCACGGTAAAGGGGGCCTTAGGGAGATCACGGCCTAGACCCTGCACCTGATCCTACTGGACCCTGCAGTGTGACAAGTAGACTATTCTCAGTGGTGGCAGGTGACGGAACAAGGAGCAATCGTCTCAAGTTGCAGCAAGGGAAGTTTAGGATAGATATTAGAAACAATCTTTTTCATGAAGAGAGCAGTAAAGCATCATTGGAGGTTTTTAAGACCTGGATAGACAAGGCCTTGGCTGAGATGATTTAGTTAGGGACAGTCCTGCTTCAAGCAGGGGGTTGAACTAGATGGTTTTCTGAGGTCCCTTCCAAGTCTAATTTTCTATGATTCTCTGATTTCTATATGGTAGTGCCTATTAAGCACAGTCTCCCTCACCACCAACTCTTTTTCAATTTATGGTTAGCCATGACATTGCATACAGTTCACCCAGAATCTCTCTGTCTCTCCCTCTCTCAGCCTGGCGTATATGATTGATGTGGCCCCACCCTCCAAGAGTTGAAGTGGGACCAGGTCACCCTGTGCTTCATCTGCATATAATTTTTTGGACGATCCCAGGATTCGTGAGAAGAATATCTGGTTACAGTCACTAGAGGGGGTATTTAATCTTTTGTGAAGGATATCTGGAGTACACACACATACATACTGAGCAGTGCTGAGCTGTGAGGTTGCCATGGCTTGAAATGCTGTCAACTGCTGGGGCCCAGCCCCATGAACTATGTGGTAAATCATGAGCCTTTGGCTTTGAACTAATATCATGCCTAGTTTATGCTACATATAAGCAGGTACCAAAATGCCACTCAAAGGTATAGTTATGGAGTACCTGTGGTAAAACTTACAGCAGTTTTACCTTAAAAAGGTAAAATGAATCAATTCTGGATGAACTAAGTTTATGGGTACTACGGGCAAATTACTACAGCTATGCTTATTTCAAGGTCAGTGTTGTCAAATTTGCTTCTCGCTTTCATGTGCCCAGGGAGAGCAGGGTCTGACATTAAGGATAGGTTGAAGGGGCTGCAGAGGGGAAAAAGTCATGGGGACGGAGGACCTGATTCCACCTCCCCCCCCCCCCCCAAAGATTTATTTTTCCTGCCGTAACGGTAGGAGGAGGACATATTCAAGATAAACCTCCAATAATTTGATTCTATACCTGGAAAATTATATCAAATTTATATATTTTCCATGTATAGAATCTTACTATTGGAGGTCATCTTATAATTAGTGTTGTCTTACATTTGAGTAAATTTAGGAAGTTAGAGAGACACAAATCCTTTTGTGACGGTTTCGCCTTACAAAGAGATGAGGTTTTAAAAAAACAAAACAAAAAACAACAAGTTTTTCTCTATTTGAGTTGCCTGTTAGGTCTGAAGTCTGCTGTGTTACTACTCAAATGTACCCTATCTTTTCTATGACCCTATTACTTGTTTTTAGAGAGGAAAGTAAGGCTGGAAGGGGCCTCATCAGGTCATCTAGTAATTTACTGTTTCTCAAGGAATTTCTGTATTTGGAGTTTCCATATCTTTGTCCAGAAAACAAAAAAGATTAGCTTCTAACACTACTGTACATGGGTAGCCTAGTCTGCTGGTTGTACATGTGGGTGTTGCTCCCTGAGGAGCTCCTCGACCAGTTCTCCCAAATAAAACACGGTATTTGAGCAGCAAACATGCAAGACACATTTAAACAACTCCCCCCCCCTTATTTCCTGTCCCAGGCACTAGGAGGGGAGCCCTTAGGCACAGCAGCCTAGCCTCTCTTTGTCGTGAGCTGTTCTGCTCACAGTTTGCTTCCTCCTCCCCCACTGACTCTTCTGGGAGTTTTTTAAAGCTCCTGGTGGGATGTCCTCTGGGTATTCATATGCCAGCTGGGCTCTCAGCAAGCCTAACTGTTCTCTTTTAAAGTGACAAGATGCCCTGTAACAATTTTGATGTGGACCTTGAAGTCACTTAAGTAAAAGATGCTACATATTTTCCTGGAAAGGAGAAATGAAATAACTGTAAAACAAAAATAAAAAGAGAAAATAAAACAAAACATTATTTAGCTGTGAATAAAGTATAAACTGAAAAAAATTATGGGCCTTTTGTGAATACTTTAACATGTGGCATTCTCATCTTCAAAGAACAATGCATGACACTGTATAATGTAAAATAATTTTTGAGAGAGATTCTGAGATCAAAATTACAGCATGAAATGAATGGATAAATTGCTGCTACGAAAAGCTACACTTAGAAGATGGATGGAGTGAAAGACTTGGAGATATGTATTATGGGTCCCATTTTTGGTGAAATGTTCATTTTATTTTGGCATATTTGCCCTAAGGTGTACTCTAAAAATATTTAGGTCCTTTTAGAAACATCCCTCTATATTAGCAATGTGATATCCTAGGTGGGTGGAAAGCAAAGGCTGTTCCTATTATAATAAAGGAGCTGTGCTAGAAGTCATTATGCACCATCTACAACATGAATACTCTGTTCAGAGGCTAAATGAAGTACTTAGGTGTCTTTCATGTACTTCCATCAAAGGCAAATCTGATGACTCTTTAAAAATCAATGTTCAATGCATCTGCTATCCATCATGTTCCTAACTGAATGATGTCAACAAAAAAGAGGAATCATCTTCACAGTTTTCAACCAGGAGGGCAAAATAAAATACTGAAAACTGAACAACCTTACTGTCAAAAGTGGTCTCCTGACAGATTTTAAATGGAAGGTATTGATGTTGCCCATGTTACACCTGCTTTGTAACTCAAGAGAGGGCTTTTATCTATAGAACTGATATTTTGGCAATTATTACTTGGCCCGTTCCTTATATGGAAGAATTAAAACACTTCCATTAATTCCAATGAGCACTGAATCAAACCCTCATGCTATTCTGTGTTATCTACATGCAGTATGGATAAGGTACTTCAGTTAGTTTGGATAAACTACTTCAACTGAAGTACACACGTGAAAAAGATCTACTGTAATCTAAAGTAAATCTAAGCAAAATTTACTTAATAAAAGCTAAGTCATTTTCATGTGTTCAAACAGTATATTGTTTATGGAATGTTGCAGGCGATAATGATTGCTCAGTTGCAGCAAAAGCCTCAACTAATTAAATTATCAAATGGCTAATGAAGCAACTAGAAAGTAATAAGAAACTTACCACAGAAAACCTGAAGGGTGAAAGAGGAGATCTGGCACATGTTAAGTGTAGGGAACAATAAACTAATGGAATAAAGGGAGCTTGTTTGTTTTATACCATTGGCAATAAACTCTTGAATCACAGGAAAGTGGAGCTGAAAGAGCCCTTGGCCACGTCCATACAAGCATGGGCATTTTTTTCCCCGAGACAAGAAGCAGTAGCACACCTTGTGCTGCTGCTGCTTGTTCCCAGGGGACACCTGTGCCTTGCAGCCTCTGGTGTTCAGCAGGTTACCCCAGGTGGAGTAGAAAAGGCTGGGGCCAGCACTGGGCTGGTCCCAGCAGGTCCTGGAGGCCTCCTGGGGCTGCAGCAGTGGAGATCCTGCTGCTTGGAGCCTGGATGGCAGCCTGAGTGTGGCTCTGGCTAGCCAGACTCTGGTTTTGAGCAGCATATGCTGCCTCCATGTGCGTTGCTCTGCTTTTTTTTGTACAAGTGTTTTTGACCCCAGGATCTCCTGGAATCAGAAAAGCCCCTTATGCTGCTACCTTGCAGTGCATAGAACAGCTAAATGTGCAGTGTGTGGTGCCACATACCGCAAGGCCAAGCTTGTCTGGACATGGCCCTTGAGGTCATATAGTTCAGTCTCTAGCCTACGGTTGGATCCCTGAGTGAATTTGTCACCAGAGGCTTGCTGGTTCAAGTCTAGCTTAGACTGGTGGTGGCATTTATGTTAAATTGTTGCCATATCATCTCTCTTTGGCCTAACTAATATAAATGTATTAGTTACATTCCAGTTCCTTGTGGATTGGGTGTGCCTATGCATGCAATTAATTTGAAGTAATAAATCCTGGAGCAGTTTGAGCCGAAGTAAATCACTCCTGGGCACAGCATCTATACATACTACCAAAAGTGGTTCGGGAGTTGGGGCACATGACTTATGAAGAGAAGCTCAGGGAACTGGGTTTATTTAGTCAGCAGAAGAGAAGACTGGGGTGGGGGTGGGGTTTTGATAGCAGCCTTCAACTACCTGAAGGACGATTCCAAAGAGGATGGAGCTGCACTGTTCTCAGTGGTGACAGATGACACAACAAGGAGCAATGGTCTCAAGTTGCAGCCAGGGAGGTTTAGGTTGGATATTATTAAAAACTTTCTCACTTTGAGGGTGGTGAAGCACTGGAATAGGTTATCTAGAGAGGTGGTGGAAGTTTTTCCTTGGGGGGTTTTAAGGCCTGGGTTGATAAAGCCCTAGCTGGAAGGATCTAGTTGGGGATGGTCCTGCTTTGAGCAGGGGCTTGGACTAGATGACCTCCTGAGGTACCTTTCAACACTAATTTTCAATGATGATTTATATGACAGCAGCAATTTGAGCCAGAGTGGAACAGTTTATTCCACGGCTGCTCTTGTCCCAGACTCTGGCTGGTAGTGTCAGAGGGGCTGGCTACGGTACAAGGGTGCTGAAAGTGCAGATCCATGTGGCTAGGTGGCAGGCAGGAGTCTGGCCTCTAGCTACCTGGACTGACCGGGCACAATTTATGCCCACAGTCAGCATCTACACATGTGTTTAATCACAGTTAATTACTCCACAGTTAAGTACTGTCAGGAACAGTACTATTTTACAGTGGTGTTAATTAGTTTATTGAGGCCTAATACTGTCGCACATGTAGATGGTGACACTTTACTCTGCAGCTAATTAGTCTACTCCACAGGAAAGTGCATGTGCAGACACGACGATTGAGAAATAAAAAAAGATGTCACCACCATTGACATTGTGGAATCTTGGCAGAGGCCAATCTTGGAGCTTTGTTTTACACTTAGAATCTGTTTACACTGTATCAATGTTGAAGGTTTGAAATAGTTTTTGTATTGCTTGCTCTTGCAGTTCCAGTTTGGTCTGATTTATTTAACATCTCATCTGATTTGGAAGAGAGAGCTGCATTCACAGCCAATACTAAATTAGGAACGGCTGCGAACACAATGAGATGCACAGAAATATTACAAGAGGACAGAAATTAGAGCTATGGACAGAAATTACAGCACAAAGTTCACCTTGGATAATACCAGAGAACAGATGAGGCACACGTTTGAAATGTTTATACTAACAGGAGGATGGAATCTGTGAAATACCAGTGTTTTGTATAGATCCAACCTTGAAAAGATTCATAAAAAGTCACTAATGCTTCCTGAGATATGGGGAGACTGTAGAGACAAAATTAAGCTTGAGTTTGCAGAGCTGTAGACATACACAGAAAGGCTGAGTAGCTTATGCTGCATTGTCCAGAGCAGGTTTGAACTAAAGAACTCTGAAGTCATTGGGAGTCTTTCCATTGACCTTAAGCTTTTGTTCCCATAGTTCTCTTCTATATATCTCCTTGCATCTTGTGGTCAGTGCTTAGTACTATCATTAACAAATAAATGACTCAAGTCAAATCTCCACCTCATCTTAGTGGCCATTTACACTAGATTTGCTGGTTTCTTTAGCCAGCGGCACACAAAAGAGTGATGTGACTAGTATCCCATCAGCTGGTTTTGACTCCTAGGCCCAACTGAGGCTACCTACATCACAAAAAATGGTGTGCAAACACAGTAGCATAACTAGGGATGGGTGAGCAGGACACCAGCCCTGGGTGCTGACTTAGAGGGGGCACTGGAATAGTGGCCCCCCAGGAAGTTGCACAGCAGCAGAAACAGCTGCTGGTGTGTGGTGGTGGCCATGGGCAGTGGCTACAGCTCCAGGGGAGGGCTGACAGTGACCATGAAATAATCTTAAGGGAATGAAGGAAGAAGAGCACTAGAACAAGGTCTCTGGACATCAGAAAAGCAAACCTTTATAAAATCAGGAGCCTGGTGGTATAGCATGAACTGAGCTAATATAGCTGATGTTAACATAGAGTGTAATAGTAGTGAATTGTAACCTTGTTAGTCTTGTCCTGTAAGTAACTTGAAAACTTAATTTTGCATTCTTTGGTTGATGTAAGTGGATGAACTCTAAAATCCCTTTATGTATGAGTGTATGTGAAAGGGTGAATGGTGAGAGAATGGCATAGAGACAGGAAAAGAAGATTTAACTGTGTTTGTAAGCAACAAGGCACCAAATGTGTAAGTTACCAGTCAGTAAACTAATTAATAGATGACTGAAGAATCCCTTTGAGGCCTAGGGCACAAAGGAAATATTGAGGAGGAGGAATGCATACATCCTGCCAGATGGGCAGCAAGGACACTCCAAGGCTAAGAGACCAACTTTTATGACTAAACTGACCTCAGGTTGAGATAAGCAGAAGATGGATGAGAAACAACTGCAAAAACAGAAATTGGGTCTGGAAAACCCCCAAAGTGCTGAAACAAAGGATGGCAATCCCTATAAAAGAGGACTCTGAAAAATGCCAGGTTGGGTGAGTCTCTCTCTTAACTGCTGTTTCTTCAGAGCACAGACGTGTCTGTTCACTCCGCTCCAAGCTGCTATCTCCAGGATCTCTCTTATAATAACCACCCTGCCTGCTATCTGCATCTTCTCTCAATAGGCCTGGGCTGGCCACCCAGTGCTATTATTGAACAACTGCTGCTGGTAACTATAATTCCTGAGAGAATGGAATGATTGTTTTGTGTTTGTGTGTGTCTGTGTGTCATGATGTGTATGATGTGTGTGTGTGTCTATATAAATGATGTGTCCGAACCTCTGTGTCTAATTCATGTAATCAATAAACGTGGCATTTTGCCTTATCCCCCTTTATAAGGTCTTGCCCTTGATTTGATAAATTGGAATTCAAAGTAACAGTGAGCAGGATCCCTTGGACCAAGCTTGAGGGGAAAAGGAATCCAGGAGAGCTGGCTGGCTTAAAAGAGGCTCTCTCAAATGTACAGAAGCAAGCCTGGCTAAACAGTAATCTCTTCAACGAGCTGAAACTCAAAAAGGAATCCTACCATAATTGGAAATGATCATAGTACTCGGGAAGAGTATAAGGGTATTGCATGGGCATGCAGGGAAAAATTTGGAAGGATAAGGTAAAATTTGAAATGCAGCTGGTAAGAGACAAAAGGCTGTAAAAGGGATTTTACAGGTATGTCAAAAGTAATAGGAAGACCAGCAATTGCATAGGTCCCTTACAGAATGTGGAAGGCAATCTAGTCATGGACAATGTAGATAATGCTGAAGTACTTGATGCCTTTTTTACTTCAGTCTTCACAAATAGGGGCAACTACCAGAGGATGAGTACAGTTAGCAGCAGAGCTGGGGAAGAAGATAAACATCCTAAAGTAATGGCAGAACAGAGAGATTATTTAGAGAAGCCAGATGCTTTCAAGTTGGCAGGGCCAGATGGAAAGAATTGACTGAGGCTATTCTTTTTGAGAACTTGTGCAGTTGGGATGAAGTCCCAAATGACTGAAAAAGGGCCCATCTTCAAGAAGGGAAAGGAGGATCATCTGGGGAATTATTGACCAGCCAGTCTGACTTCTGTACCTGGAAAGATCATGGAGCAGGCCCTCAAATAATCCATTGTAAAGCACCTAGAAGAGAACTAGGTGACCAAGAACAGTCAGTATGGGTTCACCAAGAGGAAACCGTGTCTGATCAATTTGATTTCCTCCTATGATAAAGTGACAGGCTCTGTGGATACAGAGAGAGTAGTGGGCATAGTATACCTTGTTTTTTTCAAGGCTTTTGATGACCTTGTTACATGTTGTACTTTGAGTTGCACAAATGTTGATCAGCTTAGTGCTAGCTTGGAATTTGGAGCAGTCACACCTTTTGGAGCAGTCACAACTTTCTCTGACTGCCCCCACCTTCTCAGCTGTGACTTGTAACTAGAAGCCTGGTTATCAGCCTTCCAGCCCTACTTCTCTAAGCTCCTCTATGCTTTGCTTGTCCCTTGCCTTCTGCAGTAGCAGTGCTCTAGACCACAGGGAGAGGAGGGAGGTAGTGGAGTCCCTTGAGAGCGAGGCCGAGGGACTTGGCAGGCTGTGCAGGAAAGTCACTGCCTGCCCAGCTCCTGGCACCCATGTTTTCTGGGCTTGCTGTCACGCATGTCTGGGTATGTCTCCCAGCTACACACATCTCTCAGGCTGTTCCCAGTGCCTGGGCAACTTCAGCCTGAAGGGAGGCTCAGCTGCTCCCATGTCTTGCCCCCTCTCATCTGCCCCTTCCCCCCAGCTCTGCACCACATCCACCCCACCCCTCCTTGGTACCCCCAGGCCTGGTGGTAGCGGCCCAACAGCATGGGGTGTGAGTGGACAGATATCCCTAGGCCCCTAGGTGGGGAGGAACCCTAGGAAGTGGCCCAGGGAAGCTGGCAGCAATGCTTCCAAGTTTCTTGGTGAGAGACGATGGTGCATTGGTTGCTGTCCATGCGGCAGGTGGTAGTCCTCCGGCTCTAATACTTGCTGGACAATCTCGCCTGCTACTTTCCTCCTGATGTAAGGGAGCACTACACCTGATAGTGTATATAGGCAGGGAACAGGGGTGGGTTTTAGGAAGCTTGTTATAATTCTGCAGGTATCATTTAGGGTTGTGCCAATATGTTTACTGTGACCTAAGTATCTATAGGAGGTGCAGACATATTCAGCCACAGAGAAACAAAATGCTATGGCAGTAGTGCATAGGGTGGATGGATGCGCTCCCTACTTGCAATTTGTTAGCTTACACAAAATGTTGTTTGGTGTGTTGACCTTGGCTTTAGTATTTAATATGTGCTTTCTGTAACAAAGTATACCGTACATTGTTACCCCTAAGTAGACTGGGTATTTCTGATGTTTGAGTCTCTGGTCACCCCAGGTGACACTCAGGTGTCATCACTGCTGAACAAAGCACAACAAAACAGATTTCAGGGCACATTCCCACAGTCTCAGAGAGATGGACGGGGTCTTTCTATTTTTAGATTCCATGCATTTGGGGTATTAAGCATTGGATCCTGTCTGTGGACATTCTTGCTTTGCAAATGGGAAAAACCAGGCATAGCAAAACATATCCAAAGTCAACTTCTCCGTTGGAAATCAAGTGCTATAGGTGTGGATAGACACAGCTCAGACAGACCTTGAAAATGACAGATCTATTGTGACAGCTGAAGAGTTGACATGAAAAAAAGAGTAAAGATTGAGTGAAAGGGAGCCTATATTCATTCTTTCAACAAGCAACAAAATTCCTTACAAATTCCTGGGGTTTAGATATCTGTAATTGGGTTTGCAATAAGTTAAGATTTAGTGTCAGCCCACAAAGGATTTATTTTAGACTCCCAGGAAGCAATTGATTTCAACTGAATTGAAGGAAAAAAACTTTAACTGGAACTCTGGAAGACCGCTTGACATTTTCTTAATATAGATGGAAAAGGCAGCCTTCTGGAAGGGGGGAAGTTCCACTCCAATTGCAATGCATTCTACTCTAAATCCATTTGAAATAACATAAAACCCTTTTATCATTCAGGGTGATGACACAAGATGATTGGGTAGATAGAATGATAAGCTCTAAAGATAATTAGACAAAGGAGATGAAAGAGTAATGAAATAGCTAGAAACGTTGTGTTTACAGTGTCATTAAATGTAAATTATATCCATGTGTTGTCATTTATACTTTGCCCATCACCAAGAGATCTGAACAGCTAATCTTGCTATTACTTGGTTGGGTTTCTGTTTTATTTATGTATGTCCTTGAAACTCAGCCTCTTTGAGCTATTTGTGAAAAGACTTGTCTGCTGAACAGTATAGTGACTAGAATATGAAAGGTCTGGATTCAGCTCCAGGTTCAGCGTTTCATGTCTGTGAAAACAAGTTAGTCTCTGTTTTTACATGTGTAAAGTGGGTCTAATTATAAACACTTTGTCTGTCTAGATCAGTGATTCTCACTAAAGTGTCTTGAGATCCTATCAAGGGTGACTGGAGTTGTCACACGATGTTAGCATTGCTAGGTTTACAAACATGATTCACAAGATAAACCTGAAGTTTTCAAATAGAAATCCATTGCTGTGGTCTTTCTGAGTCCTTTGCAACAGAAGAATTGCTCTGCTATTTTTCTGTAGTAAAAAATGAGTGAAAACTAAGAGCTGGCATTTTCTGAGGGCTGCTTCAAATCTATCTCGGGGTTCCGTGAGTCTAAAAAGGTTAAGAACCACTGGTCTGGACCAGTGCTTTCCACTCTTTCCGGGTATTTGATACTAATTACCCTTCCAGAAGAATTTTCCAGGCTTTATGCTCCCTTTGGAATTCTGATCTCTAGTTTGGGAATCTTTGGTTTAGACTGGAAGGACCAGGTCCTGTTATGCCTAACATAATCCTCTCTACTCCAGTCCCTGAAAAAACCCCATAGTCTTAGCCTTAAGACTAAGACACAAAAAAGCAGGGAGCAGGAGAAGAACTTACCTCTTGTATTAACTGCTTTTCAGGGGTCTGAGATGGGTGGAATAGGATTACATATAAACACCTATGCCCACCTAGATACCTAATAGGTGGACTAGGACCTGACCCTATACTTTTTTAGATGTTTGGAAGACCAGGAGCTATTGCAAAAGGGAATTCTGCATATCACCCTTCCTTTTCAGTCTTTCTGGCATGATTTTTCTTCTCCCTTCCACTAGTAGTTTCCAGTTTTCTCCTTTGAAGAAGATTGCAGTAGTCTTCATGCACATTTTGCATGAACCATCTGTCTAGCTATTCCTCCAATGCTTGTCCCCCTTTTAATTGTAACTCCTGCTTTGCTGCTTTCTGCCTAGAAATTCACCAGAGGTGCAAGGACTGTTTGGACCCTGCAGGACATATATGTTTTGGGGCCTTTTAGGGCAAGTTTTGACACACCTGTTGGGGAAACTCCAGCTTGGAGAACACACAGAGCGGAAGCTGGTACAGCGAATAGCCTCTCCTAAGCAGGGAATACAAGCAAATTGATAAGAAATTTTACAGACAGTCAGAGTTGGTTTTGTTACAGGGTTGCACAAAAGTTCAGCCTGGTTCTTAGTCTGATTTATTATATCTTAGGTATTTGCCTCACAGCAGTTGGTATTTAAATCCTTGCTGATAGAAAATATTCTCAAGTTAATTCAGCTGTACTTAAAATGTTAAGTTATAGCAAATATCATATAAATGGCGTGTGTGTGTATATATACACACACAGGATATAGGATATATATGTATAGGATGACATATGCCTATAGTTAGCATAATCTAAAGGACAATTTGGATTTCAACTGTGGTAATTCATGTAGAATTTTAAATGTCAAAGTTAATGGAAATTCTAACATGGCTTCCCTAGCAGAAGATATAAAAGAACAAGGAATCTGAGAAAATAACAGTCAGGGTAGACAAGAACAAATACATTCAAGGCAAGCCCTGGAAGGTATCTGAATTTATACAAATGTATTTCAGGCTACAAGGCAAATCACTGATACACATCTAATATGATGAGGTCGCCCAGAGGCTGCTGCTTTAATTATGCTGAACAAACATACTTAATCAGCAGCTTGTTAATAAACCTGATAATGTGAGAGATCATTTGACTAACCAAGATAAATGACTCACTTTCTGTATTCAGTATTCAACCGCACTTTCCACACTTAGCTTTTTTTGCATTTTTAAAGGACTGTATTACTTTTTCCAGATAAAAGCATTCTATTCAAATGACAGTGCACAAGTTTTTATTGCTTTGAATATTCTTCTACCATAAACTGGAACTAGCTAAGCCCTTATGGAGCAATTTTTGCATAAGTGAACTGGAATCTGGTAGATCTGTGTTGATTCCCTGGTCCGCCAGGCTTTGGGTGTCTGAACAAATTACCATAATTCCTCTGTACTTGAGTACCCATCTATACAATAGGGATGATAATATTTTCCATTCTTCCATGTTTTGTCTTGTCATAGGATGGAATTTTCAAGATGTCTAAGGGGTTTAGGTACCAAAGCCATATGGAAACTAATAGGGAACAAGCACAGCTCACAGAAGTACATCTTCTTCTATACTCCTCAGGCCTTCCAAGATTCTAGTGTGAATCTGTGATCACGCTTTGAATTCTGAGTGTCTACCCAAACAGAATAATTTGCAGTGTAAAGAGACAATAGAAAAAAAGTTAATGGGCAGACACCATGTAAGTAGAAAAGAAACTAAATTTAAAGGAGAGTGTCTGAAAGTTGAGCTACCTGAACAGCAGATATGAGGAGAGAAGTAGTGGACAAATGAAAATATGATAAATGAGCTACTTTGCACCTGGAATACTGGAAAACGGTACCATGGATTGACTGATCAAAAGCATCCCTATTGCACTAGAACAACATCTTGTTTTTAATCCAAGAGTCAAAGGATAACTTTCTCTCTGAGAGAATATTGATAATCTGTTTCTCCAGCCTCTAGCATTTGGTGTGTTTCATTTAGCAAAAGTAAATGGAACTACTGCAAGTACATCTGTGCTTTGTATTCTCAGGGACAAAAAACACCAGAGAAATAGAGGATTGTTGGTATCTCTCCTAGATGAATAGGTCTTTGTTACAGCCACCCAGATTGACAAAAGATGTACTTCTGCAGTTTGATGGGAGATACTCTCCCAGAAGTTGTCCTCAGTGTTTTCATAATTGATTTACAGTAATTAAAGATAATGAGAAAACAATTGTTAAAAGACCCTTGGTTATGGGTGATGAAGCAGCTCATCTCAGTGTGGAAGAAAACGTGCTGCCCTACAGATTAATTTGCTGTGAGTCAGTATAATTTATGCAGGGCCCAATCTTCAAATGGATTTAACATTAAAGCAGCACTTAATTACCCCAGATCACAAATCTGAAGCCTGAATTCTTAAGTATTTGGCAAGGGGACGGGTTCTGACAAGTCTAAGGGCACATCCTAATGAGCATGCACATGTGGTTTGAAGCACTTCAAAGCAGTTTTTGAGGCCCCACAAATTGCACACAGTGCATGTGCACCCATTCACCACGCTGCTCATTTGCAGCGCAGTGATTTTTTTTTTACATCAGGAGATCCCAGTATCAAAAAAAACCTGCCACTGAAAAAAGTGGCATGGTGCACACAGCCGTAGCATGCACTGCCAGAAAGGGAGCCTGGCCAGCCAGGGCCATGCTCTGGCTTCCAGCCAAGCTCCAGCGGCCGACTCAGTGCTGCTGCTGCCCCAGGAGGCCCCCAGGATCCCTGCTGGGGCCAACACAAGTGCTGTCCCCAGCCTCCCCTACCAGGGTCACTTTGCTGCATGCTGGAGCATGTGTTCAGGGGTGTGCCCAGGGAAAAATAGCAGTGTGCTACTGCTATTTGTCCCATGGGAAACGTATGCCCCTTCATGTGCACACTTGTTGGGATATGCCCTGAGAGACTAAAATGCACCCCCCCGGGCCATTGAATTTCTTTTCTTTTCTTTTTTTCTTTAGGGCTGGAAGGGACCTCGTAGGATCCTCGAGTCCAGCCACCTGCCCCAGGGGCAGGAAGTCAGCTAGGGTCAAAGGATCCCAGCAAGATAGACGTCCAAATGTTTCTTAAAAGAATCCAGAGTAGGTGCTTGCATTTCAATGGAATTGGGTGCCTAACTCCTCTAGATACCTTTGAAAATCTCAGTGTGGGCATATTAGGCACTTGATTTTGACAAGTGAGCTGTAAAGCTTCACAAAGAAAATGAAAGCTGCTTTCAGCAAAAAGCTAAAACAGCTAAAGGCAACTCAGCACCAAAAAGGAAAGCATTTTCTGCAGCCTAGAGACCAAACTATTTAAACATGTTAATAATAAACTATTTCTATAATTATACACAAAAAGCTACACTAAAAAAGCATTATTGCAAAGTCAAGAACTCTGAAGTTCTAAAATGCCAGTGGTTAGGTTGTTTTTGCAACTATTACTGTGCTCCTGTGGGTATTATGCATTATGATACAGTCTTTAATTGCATAATTACATACTAGTTTTCCACAGGACCCCTACATCATTCAGTGCAGTAGATGGCAGGTGCTCACTAATGTGTAGCTAGTCAGTATTTTTTTCACTCTCGTTGAATGCATGGCCCTAGCCCGTATTTAGTGTACATGCTTCAAGCCCTGCTCCAAAGATACAGCTGTTTTCCTCATTTTTTCTGTGACATCCCTGGCTCTAGTACCCAAGAGTCTAGCAAACCTAAATAGCTTCATATACCCATCAGGGCTGAAGGAGTTAGAAATATCTCCCTTGTACAGTTAGGGAACTGAAGTAAGAAGATATAATAGTAAAAAGACTAGTTTTGGTCACCCAGTTTGAGACACATTGGTCTGGATTTTTTCATTATATAGGACTTCATGGCTGCATCCACATAAGTGCATGCATGCATTTTGTGGTGCCTCAAAGGCTTTTCAGGCACCTCAAAATGTACCCTGCACATGTGATTTGGTTCTCTGTGCTACATATTTACAGCACAAAGCCAAACTGAAATACCGAGAGAACCTGGTTGTCTATGAGTGACCCTGGTGTACCTGTGCACTGTACCCTCCTGCACTGGACAGCTATAGCTCTTAGCCACCGTCTAATCTGCCGTGACTTGGTGTAATCTTCTTGGAGCTAGAAGGTTAATTCTGGTCTTTCTCATGTGGCTTGTGACCCACTCTTTTCCAAGGGCTGCTGTCATGGTCCATCTGCAGGGCTCCTTCCCCCACCTACACCCCCACCTACACCTACAGCCCTTATCTCTGGTGGACAAATGGCATCCTTTTCCCACTTTTCTGTTTACTTTTGGTTTAATTTCTGCCTTCAGTGCCACAAATGTATCTTTTCCCCTTTAAGTAAAAAAAACGTGTGAGGGTCCCACCATCTGCTTCCCCTCTTGTGCTTGGATCCCACGATGGAGGGAGGTTCTCCTCCTTGGCTGCAGGCTTCAACTTGCCTGCCTCTGCTCTTGATCCTGTCCTCTCTCTCTTTTCAGTCACGCAAAGTCCTTTTTCTATGGACCCCAGGAGGAAGCAACTCGGGCATGTCCCTCAGCTATTTGCCCTCTCTCTCTCCCTCTTCCTCCCCTCCAGTATTCAGAAGCCACTCTTATTTCCCATCCCTGTTTGTTGCCAGGACAACCCCTTTGGGCAGCTGGAGCTCGTTAGGTGAGTGTAACTGGGAACCTTACCCCTGTTACCAGAAGGCAGGTCGGTCCCTCTAAGACCAGAACTTTCTGGGCACAGCCTGCTGGCAGGGAAGGGGTTAAAAGCTGATCCTGGCCAGCTAGACAGGTGACCAGAAGGGGCAGGCCAGAACTATAAGAACCCTGGGCTTGGCAGCAGTAGGGAGGCAGCAACTGAAGGGGAAAGAAGTTGTGTGTGGGAGCTTCACAGAGAGGCTTGGCTGCTGGTCCGACTGCTGCCAGAAGAGAACTGCTGCTGATCCTCAGAGGAGCGGTGGAAGCACCACCAGGAGGAGCATCGCAGGCAGCAGGGAAGCAGAAGCACCAAGCCATGAAGAGAATGTAAGCTGGCATTGCTGCCTTCTTCAACTTCTATTTTTTTGTTATAGTTAGAACCCACTAACTGACTGTGCGTGTATGTGTGTATATACCAGATGACTGAAGAACCAGTGGATGGGCCTCTGGGCCAGGGAGGCTGGGCTCCAGATCAGGGCAGAAAGGAGGGCCATAAGCCTCAAGACCACGGAGCTAGAGCCTCAGAGTCAAACCCTATCTGGTGGGTTTAGACAGGGAGGCCTAGCTAGAGAAAGACAGGGGTCAGGGCCCATGGTAGCAGAGAACCCCCAACATACAAAATTCCAATAGGCAGTCTCCCACTTACAGGAACATCAATATAATATTTTCCATCGAGATGTGGCACGAGAGTAGAGAGCGGGACACGAGGAACTTTAAAAGGAACTCCAAGAGCACCCCATATAGGGCATGGATAATAATTGGCCAGGAAAATTCCTACAGTAGTGTGTATACTGAGATGATGGTTTGCCCAAATGAAAGAAAGAACCCTTGGGTCCAAAGAGAAGGCAGGAAAGACAGTGCAAAGCCAAGCCTTGGATCTAGGGGCACAGCAACAGATATTGGGACTCCTGTGTCAAGTAGCCCAAGGTCTGCAGGAGCAAACAGAAAGACAACAGGCATTGTTAGAGGCATACAGACAAGACAAGCACCTCATGAGGGCATTTGTAGGTATGGTGCCAGGTATGAGCCAGGAGAGGAATGGCCCACACTAAGAAAGGATGTGAGGCTTGAGGGACAGAAGATACATGTTATGTTGGATTCAGGCTCCTCGCACACAACAGTGCAGAAAGACGTGTTACCAGGAAGAGAGAGGGAAGTAGCAGATCAGATAATTATTCAATGCTTGTGTGGGGAGGCCCAGAGACAAGACAGAGTGTGGGTTACTCTGCAAGTGGGTGAGAAAACACGCTGAATGCTAGTCAGAGTAGCTAAACACTTACCCTATCCAATGATGCTGGGATGTGACTGGCCAGAGCTACTGACAGCCATAGCCCATGAGAGGAGGAAAGAGGAAGTGGCAACATATAGTTTGAGAAAGGTGAGAAAAACTAGAGGTGCCCCACAATGCTACCCATTCGGACTAAGGGGAGAGCCTCTGAAGAGAAGTCAGAGGCAGGAGAAGGCCCCGGCTGGAGGCCACTGGAAATAGGAAAAAGAGGATGTGAGACAGTAAGGTCTGAGGCAATATTTGAGGATGATCTTATGGCTGAGGTATTCACTGGTGAGGCTGAACAACCTCCATCAGATGAAGAAGTAGAACAGGAGGTGGATGTTGTGCACTTAAGGGAAGATGAGCATTTCAGATTGGAACAGAGCTGAGAGGAAGGGTTTCGGTATGCACTCCAGGCACATCTAACTCAGTGAAATGGGGAGGTGCTACAACAAGAGCTGATGAGGACAACTCCATGATTCGAGGTGAGGAATGATCTCCTATATAGAGTCAAACGTGGAAAACCTGGAAAAGAAGAAGTAGTACAATTGCTGGTAGCTCAGCAATACCGAAGGGCCCTACTGAAAGTAGCTCAGTAACTACCTGTGGGTGGACATTTGGGGAGAGACAAGACAGAAGCTCACATCCGGGAAAGGTTTTTTTGGCTGGGGTTAATACAGGAAGTAGCCAAGTACTGTGCGTCTTGTCCCATGTGCCAAAAAGTAAACCCTAGTCATCCTCTAAGAGCTCTGTTAGTACCACTGCCCTTGGTGGAAGTCCCCTTTGAGCGGGTAGCAGTGGATATTGTGGGGCCACTGCCAAGAAGCAGTGCTGGGCACCAATTTATTTTGGTCCTCCTGACCAAACGAGGTATCTGGAGGCTGTACCTATGCAGATGGTGTCCACCTCAAAGGTGGCAGAGGAGTTATTGAAAATATTCGCCCGAGTAGGGCTTCCTAAAGAACTGCTTACTGATCAAGGAATGAACTTTACATCTTGCGTATTCGAGGGACTTAGTAAAACACTGGGAATTAAACACCTAAATACCACAGTATATGATCCCCAAATTGATGGGCTAGTGGAATAGTTTAACAGGACTTTGAAACAGATGTTGAAGAAGTTCATGGTAGACAGCCCGCAGAAGTGGGATCAAATGTTACTGCCCTTGTTATTTGCCATAAGAGAGGCACCCCAAGCCTCAACAGGGTTTTCCCCTTTCAAGCTATTATATGGATGGCAACCAAGAGGAAACCTTGATGTGATTAAGGAAAGTTGGGAAGAGCAACAAAGTAAAGACCAGAACCTAGTTCAATACATGGTACAACTGAGAGAACGCCTGGAGGTGGCACAGAAAGAAGCTTTAGGAAATCTTAGGGAGGCCCAAGAGTGACAAACAACCTATTATAATCAAGGGGCTTGAGAAAGGAAGTTTGGATTGGGAGACCATGCATTGATTCTCTTACCAGACCAGGAGAGTAAGTTACTAGCACAATGGCAGGGCCCTTACGAAATAATATGCCAAGTAGGGCCTGTAGATTATGAAGTACATCAGCCAGACAGGCAAAAGAAAAAACAAATATACCACATTACATGCTGAAGCCATGGAAAGAATGAGAGTGCCTATATTTGGCCCTCCAACCAGATGAATCAGAACTGGGACTCTCCCTGCAGGAGAGGGATGGAAGAAGTGAAGTGGAAGTAGCTCCATGACTATCTGAAGAGCAGAGGCGACAGGCAATGGAACTAGTGAGAGAGTATGGAGATGTGTTCCAAGAGGTCCCCTGGGAAGCTCGGGGTGTGATGCATCAAATAAGGACCCCCCCAGGCCAGGTGACCCATGAAAACTGGAGGCAGATCCCACAAAAACTTCAGGAGCAGATAAAAGAGGAGCTCAAGATGATGTTAGAAAAAAGGCATAATACAAGAATCCCAAAGTGACTGGCTGGCACAGCCCTATCATGGCGGTGCCAAAGCCAGATGGAAAAATTAGACTCTGTATTGATTTCCGGAAGGTAAATGCGGTAGCTAAGTTTGAAGCTTAGTCAATGCTGAGGGTGGACAAAATGATGGGAAACATCAGGCAAGCCAGCTATATCTCTACTTTGGACCTAACGAAAGGCTATTGGCAGGTCCCCTTAGCACCCAAAGACCAAGTAAAGACTGTCTTTGCCACATCATGGGGACTATAACATTTCCAACGCATGCCATTCAGATTCCATGGAGCCGCTGTGACGTTTCAGCGGCTGATGGACAGTCTTAGCCCTTCATGGGGGTTACACCGCGGCTTATATAGATGACATTATCGTGTATACCACAGATTGGTTGGGGCATTTAACAGCGCTGCAAATGGTATTATGGGACTTAAGGAGGGCAGGGTTAACTGCCAACCTGAAGAAGTGTACAATTGGGAAGGAGGAAACATGGTACCTTGGGTTCCAGGTATGGAGTGGTAAGGTGTGACCGCTGCTGGATAAAGTAGAGGCACTAAGGAAGTATCAAACTCCCCCGAACAAAGGAACAAGTGAAAGCTTTCTTGGGACTGGCAAATTATTATAGGAAATTTGTTCCTCGCTTTGCAGATTTAGTGGTGCCTTTGACTGAGATGGTAAGAGTGGGAGCCCCAACCAAAGTGAGATGGACACCAGAGACAGAAGGAGCATTCCAAAAGGTGAAGGATGCACTTTGTACACAGCCATTGTTATATACACCAGATTTCAATAAACCCTTTTTGGTATTGACAGATGCATCAAACTGGGCTATTGGTGTGGTGTTGGTCCAAATGGAGGAAGGAGAAGAACATCCAATAGCATACATAAGTAGAAAGTTGCACCCACCTGAAAGGAATTATACTACAATAGAGAAAGAATGTTTGGCGATCAAATGGACCATAGAAACACTCTGGTATTATTTGATAGGCCAGAATTTCACGCTAATCACAGACCATGCCCCACTGCAATGGCTACAAAGTATGAAGACAGATAATGCAAGGCTAATGAAATGGGCTCTCAGTCTGCAACCATACTGCTTTGTGGTAGAGCATCGTCCAGGGACCAAGAATGTAAGTGCCGACTTCTTCTCATGACAATATGAAGAAGAGGGTTCAGAGGGGAAGGAAAAACCCCATACAAAAGAGAAGAGAGGGAGGGGTGTAACAGGGAACCCTACCCCTGTTACCAGAAGGCAGGTCGGTCCCTCTAAGACCAGAACTTTCCAGGCACAGCCTGCTGGCAGGGAAGGGGTTAAAAGCGGAGCCACTGAAGGGGAAAGAAGTTGTGTGTGGGAGCTGCCCAGAGAGGCTTGGCTGCTGGTCTGACTGCTGCCAGAAGAGAACTGCTGCTGATCCTCAGAGGAGTGGTGGAAGCACTACCAGGAGCAGCATTGCAGGCAGCGGGGAAGCAGAAGCACCAAGCCTCTGTGTGTGTGTGTGTGTGTGTGTGTGTGTGTGTGTGTGTGTGTGTATGTATATATATATATATATATATATATATATATATATACATACAGTCAGTTAGTGGGTTCTAACTATAACAAAAAAAGAGACATTCAAGAAAGCAGCAGTGCAGGGAGGCTGGGCTCCAGATTAGGGCAGAAAGGAGGGCCACGAGTCTCAAGACCACGCAGCTACAACCTCAGAGTCCAACCTTATCTGGTGGGTTTAAATGGGGAGGCCTAGCTATAGGAAGACAGGGGTCAGGGCCTGTGGTGGCGGAGAACCCCAACATACAAAAATACAATAGGCAGTCTCCCGCTTACAAAAACATCAATATAATATTTTCCATCAAGATGTGGCAGGAGAGTAGAAAGCGGGACATGAGGAACATTAAAGGGGACTCCAAGGGCACACCACGTAGGGCGCGGACAATAGAAAAGATGGCTCTGGGGCCGGCAACCTGCTACAGTGAGCTTAGACCCACCCAGGGAATTGCTGGGCTGTTTGTAGCTGGGTTGCTTTGTCTCAGCTGGCAGCAGCATTCCCTCCTTGCTCCCCAGTCAACCCCCACAGGTAAGTTCCTGCTCTTCTACAATTGTTGTCACACTGGTATTAAAAAATGTGCACAGAAAAAGAGCATGGCATCGCACCTGGCAGCAGCGTGCACCACCTGAAACTGGAATCTGGCCACCAGAGCCATACTGTAGCTGCCAGCCAGATGCCAGCTCCCCATGCCCAGATTGCCACTGCTGGAGCCCTGGGAGGCCCCCAGCACCTAAGGTCAGGCTGCTGGGCCCAGCCCAGGTGCTGGCTCCAGCCTCTCCTACCCCTCCCAGAGGATTTTTCTCCATGCTAACCCCATGTGCAGGACCATGCACCAGGGTAAAAAGCAGTGGCATGAATTTGTGCCGCTGCCTTTTTCCCCACGGCAATTGCATGCCCCTGCTCTTGGGGACACAGCCCATTTGTTCAAAGTACACTCAGGACTTCTCTTTTGGCCTTGTGGTTCAGGTTGGGCACCCAGTGAGCAAAGAAGATGAGAAATGAATACTGTTGTGTGAAAAAGACAGAGACACATACAGCCATAGTCTGGATTGTAATCTCCACCCCCCAGGGCCTGTGACTTGCTTTTATTACAGTCCCACTAGTACCGCCTGTCTAGTGGATGTAGAAGACTCTGTGATCACTCCACATCTTCCTTTCTTTACAAAGAACAAGATTAGATCATAACACATTATGAATGATTAACAATAAACTATAACTCTTACAACTATTTACATTGCTGTACCAACCAACCAATATATACATGTAAAACTATAAATGGATGTTTAAAGGTCAGGTCTCCATGGAGGTCTGCTTACTTTTCCAGACCTTGTTCTAACCTCTTTAGACCTCCCATCTCTAATTGAGTCTTCCTGTTGACTTCCATGAGAAGGAGGTTCATATCCATGCTCAGACCCTGTGTAATGGGGCCTCTGCCCCATTACTAGGGAGACTGGATGGTTTAGGGATTGCTCTCACTGCTACCTCTCCTCCCTCCCCATCCTTACTACCTTCATTTTCCACCATCACTCTGGCTGGTGTAGGAAGGCCCTTCCTGCTTGTTTCCCTGAGTCAGAACTTCCCCCCCACCCTTCCTCATTCTCCCCCTATCTCTCTCCCTCTACACACACACACCCTCCTTCCCTTTACCTTTATCATGTGGTCTGAGTTTTTGGGCTTCTGGGTGCTGCCACAGTTGGCACATAGGCTGAGAACATGAAGCAAGATGGCCACTGAGTACAGGTGAAGACAGAGCCTGACAATTCAAGAGGCGGAAGTAAATGGTTAGGTGACCCAGAGCCTGCTACATAAGCCAAAGCCTTAGGCCAGAGAGGGGCAGTCTGGATGGGGGAGCCACTGGGGACAGAGCCTGCCCTGGGAGATACAGGGACAGAAGTACAGACTGCAGGAGGGGAACTTAGAAAGAAGCCCAAATGAAGACAGGCCACAGACCTGCACAGAAAGCAAGCTAAATGCCCCATGCATTTTTCTGTTTTGTTTTCTTTCTACTTGGAGCTTGCCACACAGGGGTGAAGGTGAGGTTTCATAGATTCGTAGAGTGTTAGGGGCTAGAAGGGACCTTGCTGATGACTGGGTGCAGCCCCCACCACTCTAGGCAGGAAGACAACTGGGGTCAAGTGACCACAGCAAGGTGACTGTCCAGTCTCCTCTTGAAAACCTCCAGGGAAGGTGACTGCACCATCTGCGGAGGGAGTTTATTCCATAGTCTGGACAACCCTGACTTTGAAGGAGTTTTTCCTGGTATTAAGCCTGAAGCGGCATTCCACGAGTTTATATCCTTTGGTCCTGGTCTGCCCCAGAAGTGCCCTAGTGAACAGTTGTTCACTGAGCTCCTGATGCACTCCTCTGATATAGTGGTAAGCCACTATCAAGTCCCCTCTCAGCCTTCTCTTCTTTAAGCTAAAGAGGCCCAGGTCCCTCAGTCTTTCCTCGTATGGCCTGCCTTGCAAGTCCCTGATCATACGGGTGGCTCTTTTCTGGACCCTCTCAAGTTTTTCCATGTCCTTATTGAAGTGTGGCACCCAGAATTGAATGCAGTATTCTAACTGCAGTCTCACCAGTGCTGAGTACAGCAGGAGTATCACTTAGTTTAACACGAAATGCATCAGTTGATGCATGCCGTCGTGTTGTTTGCCCTGCTGGCCACCGCATCACACTGATGGCTCATGTTTATGCAGTGGTCAGTCATTACCTTTCAGCTGTGGTGCAAGTCAGGCTGTCACCTCCGAGCCTGTATGTGTGTTGAGGGTTACTTGCCCCCAGGTGGAGCACCTTACACTTGGAAGTGTTAAACTTCATCTGATTCTGGTCTGCCGAACTCTCTATCCTGTCCAGGTCTGCCTGTATCAGCAACCAATCTTCTGGCATGGCTACACTGCCCCCTAACTTGGTGAGTCCCTATGGGACACTGCTGTGCCCGGGGACAGGCATTAGCATTTTGGTGCTTTTCCCTAGGGGACTGGTGGTGGCTGAAGGGGAGGCAGAGGCCAATGAAAGGGGTGACTGGGGAAACCCCAAACTTGAAGCTCAGCTGAGTGGGCAAAGTATAAGGACTGGGGTATGATCTGGGACCACTAGCGTACATCATGGTGCATATCATGAGTTTTGGCACCTGGGGTCATGAAGCTAAGCCAGGAGCTGATAGCCCTGAACAGTGAGCTCAGCTACAGTAAGTGGGATGGGGCCAGGGAGCCCTGGACCAGAGAAGGGTTTGTTTCTTTAAAGTATGTCTTACCTTCCAGCCAGCCTCCCCTACTGAGATGCTGGCCCCCCCACAGTTGGGGCCCAGCTACAGAACAAGATGCATAGGTGTAAACCCGTTGCACCCTCATGAGCTCGGACCCCCGGTGGACCCTCTGGTGGACCCCCAACCTGACCGTCAGTGCAAGCCGGGAGGTAAGTGGGCCCACTGTGGGTGGGCACTTGGCAGTGGGAGCAGCTGAGTGCAGCTGAGGAGGGTCACACCTAGCCATGGCTCCTACTTAGGCCAGCCCCCTAAGGAGCTGCACAAACAGAGAGTGCAAACAGGTGCATTCTGGGCCCGGCAAGCGAGTTAGCGCATGGGGTTTGCACAGGAGGGCAAGCAAGAGGGGCTATCAGCACACACTTTCACTTCTGTGTGTCCCTGGGCAGCTGGAGCCCCTCATGCTGAAGGATAGTCCTAAGACACCAGATCTGAGGTGAAGGGGATGAGGGACCAAGCCTCCTCCCATCCAGGGTAAGACCCAGCGACCCAGGGAAGTCCCTGGCTGATCAGGAGCCCAGAAGGCCAGGAGATCCCACTTCATACAGTTATTTGAGTCTGTCTGCTAAGCATCAGCAACCACAGCTGGTGGGGAACACATGGGAGTAATCACACACACCTGGTCTCCTACTTAAACAAGTACCTAGGAGGCCATGTGACCAGGGTCCACCACACAGACATGGTAATGGGTATGCCTGTATTCCTAGGCTTCCAGGTCTAGATGGAGCACTCTCCCTTGGTACCACAGAGGTCTTTACCCAGACAGAACCTATGGTCCCAGCCTCCACACAGATGGAGCCCTTGACTCCATGCTGCAAGGGCTGCCTGGCACATCTGCTGGAGACTGGGAACTGGGGCACTGGCACCCCCACTTGTGGGATGTGCTTGCTGGTGGAGACCCTGGAGGGCTAGGTGAGGGAACTCCAGGAGGAGATGATCAGGCTGCAAGTCATCAAGGAACATGAGGTGGAGATCGACGCTTACTGCCAGGCTGCGCACCCAGAGAAAGATGCCATGGAAATTGGGCAGAAAAACGGGCTTGAGCAAGATACCCGAAATGACAGTGGATGGAAGTTGGTCACATCAGGCCCAAAGTCACAAGCTACGTCAGTAGCTACACCAATAGCCCTGCACAACAGTTATGCAGCCCTCACATCATCAATGGATGAGGTATCCATGTTCTCTGCTCTGCAAACAAGATAGGAACACCCGCCCTTGCCAAGGAAACAATGAAGGGTAATTGTCATGGGAAACTCCCTGCTACGGGGCACAGAAGGAGCCATTTGTCATCTGGATCCTTATGCTTGAGCGGTCTGCTGCCTTCCAGGACCCAGGATCTGAGACATCATGGAAAGGATCCCTAAGCTAGTCCACTCAATGGAGCAGTATCCCATGCTTCTTGTCTATGTGGGCACCAACGACACAGCAAGAAGCAGCCCTGGGTGAATCATAGGCAACTACAAGACCATAGGGGTGAAGCTCAAGGACCTAGGGGCACAAGTGGTCCATTCCTCAATCCCCCCAGTCAGGGGCCAAGGCCGATGAAGGGAGGAGCGCATTGAGGAGGTCAACTGATGGCTTTGGAGATGGTGTCATTGTATAGGCTTCAGATTCCTTGACCTTGGTAGGCAGTTCGACGGCAGTGGTCTACATGTAAGAGATGGTATTCACCTCACAGGCAGAGGGAGGAAGCTCTTCTTTACCAGAATCACCAACTTGCTGAGGCTTTAAACTAAGCATGACTGAGGGAGAGGGAGGAGGCTTCACTGTTATACATGCAGCCACTACTTTACATGTGACCCAGTAGAAGGCATCAATGTAGTGGACACCCAGATGAGCACCAACACTCTGAGATACTTGCATAATGACAGAAAACCTGAGGCAACCACAGGGGAACTTGAGTACTTTTATGGGAATGCCATAAGCATGGGAAGCAAACAGGAGGAATTGGCTCTCCTTCTGATAGATGAGGACTTTGACCTCATAGGGTTGACAGAGACCTAATGGGATGATACGCATGATTGGGAAGTGGATATCAATGACTATAGGCTCTACAGAAAGGATCGCATTGGGAAGAAGGGAGGAGGGGTGCCCCTCTATGTGAAATAGTGGTACCTCTCCCTGCGGGTCAGGTTTGATAGTGGGGAGAGGTCCCTTGAGACCCTCAGGGTCAAGATACAAGAGGGAGGGAGAGGGAGACCTGATGGTGGGAATCTACTATAGGCCTCCCTCCCAAGAAGAGGAGAACAATCAGGCATTCTCCAGCGAACTGGGTGATGCAGCCAGCACTAAAGACCTGATTATCATGGGTGACTTCGACTACCCTGACATCTGTTGTAGGGGACCATTTGGCCAGCTCCAGCAGGTCAGCCAATTTCTTGGCAACTACTGATGACCTGTTTATGTCACAGGTTGTCCAAGGACCGACTAGGGGGGGAGCCACTCTGGACTTAGTGCTTGCCAAAGGGGAAGACATGGTAGGAGACCTGAGGATTGACGGTACCCTGGATGATGGTGACCACGATCTGATTAGGTTCACCATCTACTGGAAGTCTAGGATTTCAACTAGTGGAAGAGAGGTCCTCAATTTCAGAAGGTCAGACTTTAACAAACTCAGGAGTCTACTTAGAAAGGCCCTCTGCGACCACCAACCAGAGGATTTGGGGGTTCAGAAGTGATGGTGCCTCCTCAAGGGAGCAATCCTCTCTGCTCAAAAAGAGGCCATTCCCATGAGACCAAAAAGCAGGAAAGGGGCCAAGAGACCCACTTGGCTCAACAGGGATATTAGAGAACTTTTGGGGAAAAAAAAGGACCCATGTAGGAAATGGAAAAAAGGATCAGCAACCAGAGAAGAGTTCACTCATATAACCAGGGTCTGCAGGTATGAGATATGGAAAGCCAAAGCAGGCATGGAAATAAAGCTAGCATCTGAAATTAAGGTCAACAAAAAGTCTTTCTACAGGTACATAGGAAGCAAGAAAAAATTGAGCTCCACTGTGGGACACCTACTGAATACAGAGGGGCAGCCTACAATAGATCCCCACAAAAAGGGGGAGCTCCTAAATGGTTACTTCACATCTGTATTCCAGAAAGCTAACAGGAGCTGTGCACCCATCCAGAGGCCCAGGGAACACAAGGAAGTCAACATGAAATCAGCCCCAACCATGTGAGGGTCCTCTTAAAACAATTGGACGTTTTCAGGTCTGCTGGGCCAAATGACCTACATCCTAGAGTCCAAAAAGAACTGGCTGAACTCATAGCAGGGCCTCTGGTGAAGTTATCTGAAAAATCGTGGAACTTGGGAGTGGTCCTGGACAGCTGGAAGAGGGCCAATGTAGTACCCATCTTTAAGAAAGGGAGGAGGGATGACCCTGCAAACTATAGACCAGTCAGTCTGACTTCGGTCCTAGGGAAAACTTTTGAAAAAATTAAGGAGGTCATCAATCACAATCTTGTAACTGACAGGGTATTAAGAAACAACCAGCGTGGCTTCGTGGAGGGTAGATCATGCCTAACAAAACCAGTGTCCTTTTACAACCAGGTAACTAATCAGCTGGAGAAGGGACATGAGGTAGACATCATTTACCTCGACTTAAGTAAGGCCTTTGACTCTGTCTCCATTAAATTATAACAATTAAACTAGAGGGTACTGGCCTGGCACAGCATACAGTGAGATGGATGGATAACTGGCTCAGAGGCCAGTCCCAGAGAGTTGTGATTGATGGGACGGCCTCTTCCTGGAGGGCTGTCTTCAGTGGTGTCCCACTGGGGTTGGTGCTTGGACTTGTGCTTTTTAACATATTTTTAATGGCTTGGATGAAGGGGTAGAATGCTCTATGATTAAGTTTGCCGACATTGCCAAGCTGTGGGAAAATGTAAGCACACCAGAGGATAGGGCAAGGATCCAGGATGACCTAGACAGACTGGTTCTATGGGCTGATCAGAATAGGTTCAACAGGGTCCTTCACCTGGGTAGGAAAAATCTTCACCATAACTATAGGATAGGCGGCAGCCCACTGGCTGACACAGCATCTGAATGGGACCTGGAGATCACAATTGACCCGAAGATGAATATAAGCCAACAGTGCAATGAAGCCACCAGTGGGGCGAACAGAACTCTGGCATGCATCAGCCAATGTGTTGCTAACAGATCCAGAGAGGTGCTTCTCTCCCTCTATTCAGTGTTGGTGAGGCCACAGTTGGAGTGCTGTGCCCAGTTTTGGGCACTACACTCAAGAAGGATGCATATAAGCTTGAGAGGGTGCAGAGAAGAGCCACTCACATGATCAGGGGCCTGGGGGATAGGCCATATGAGGAGAGACTCCGGGAATTAGTCTTGTTCAGTCTGAGTAAGAGGAGGCTGAGAGGTGACTTGATAGGCACCTACAAGTATGTCACAGGGGAGCAACTCTTCAGGAAGGCACCCCTTGGGAGGACGAGGACCAATGGACACAAACTAAGAGAGGGAAGATTTAGACTGGACATAAGGAAGAACTTCTTCTCCATAAGGGTTACTAGAACCTGGAACACACTCCCAGCAGAGGTGGTGCGGTCGCTGTCCTTGGAGGTGTTCAAGAGGAGGCTGGATAAGCACCTTGTTGAGCTAGTTTGAGCTCTTTAACCACCTGCCTATGGCAGGGGACTGGACTTGATGATCTTCGAGGTCCCTTCCAGTCCATTGAGTCTATGATTCTAAGATGTGGCAGGTGAGAACATTGAAAGTCAGGAGATAATGGAGAGTACGAACACTGGGAACCTCTAAAGGTGGGCACCCTGTAGCAACACCTGTGGGGTGCCTACACCCTGTCCTTTTCAGTGATTGACCCTCTTTATATTGAGGTGGAAGATGAACCCAACTTCTCCAGTGAAGGCCTTTTTCAGTCTCTTCAAAGTAGGCAGTGGTTGTCATATTTTGGACAGTTCCAAAAATTTGGGAATTTTTAGCCAAACTCTGTCTCCTGGCAGCAGTTCTGGTGTTTTGTTTTGTGTTGAATATTGAAGTTGTTTCTGAACACAGACATTTTAGTTCAATGTCTCATTTCTTAAATTTCTTTTGGTTGGACTGTCTGAGGCTAAGTTGTATTGATGCCATAGGTAATGGCATCCTAAGTCATTGTCCCATGAGCAGGTCAGCCAGAGAGAGTCCTGATGCCAGTGGTGTAGATAGATATATCAGGAGTGCCAGATATGGATGTCTGGATTTATCCAGAAGCTGTTTCATGATCTGTTGTGCACTCTGACCTTCTCCTTTCCTCTGACTATAGCAAAGACTGCTAGTGCAATATTGAAAATGAAAGTTTCCTGCAAACTGTAGGAATAACTCAGAGGTACACTGAGGTCCATTGTCTGGTATGAGAACCTCAGGAATGCTATGCCTTGCAATTACAGACTTCAGGTTTTAGAGGACCAGTGCCAATAATGGCTGCATAAGTAACACCCAAGTCTGGAAAGAGAATCTGCTACAATAACATATGTGAGCCTTTCCAGAAAAATAAATCTGTTAGTACCTGCTATCTGCTGCCAAGGCCCATCTGGTATCTTTGTAGAAAGTAATGGCTTTGGAGATCTTTTTTCTTTGTTGTAGTCCTCACAACTTCTTTCAAAATCTAAATTTGCTTACCAGTCAAGGCGGCTATATAGATTGTTGCGCTCTTGCCCTGTATTTGTTTATACCCTGGTGTTCTTCATGGATCTTCAAAACCACTTCCTCCCCAAGTGCCTGAGGGACCAAAATGAATCTTCCTTTAAGGAGTAGACCATCAGCTTTGCAGAGGTCATTTCAGTCCTGTCAGTATGGTTGGGGTCTTTTGGAAGTTGTCTTGTGGCCCTATCTATTTTGACAGAAATAAACGAGTTTCTGGAAAGTGTTATTCTTTTGTTAATCATTTCTAATTTGTTCATCAAGTAGCAGATGCTGGTAACATTGTCAGAACATGGCCAATATAAGCATTAATATCTTCTTTCAAAGTTATTTAATCTCTTGTCAGTGGTTGCCTAACTGGTGCTCTGGATAGTATATGCAGCTACAAATAGTTTCCCTGGTAAAGGTTCAATAGTGAACGTAAATCATATCAGTTGTAGCCAAAATCTCTGAATTTTTGGTGGAAGGTATCCAAGGCTTTTGATCCAAGCAATGTCACCAAAGGTTTGAGCTCTGTTTCTATTTTAAAAATCAGGCCAAGCAAATAAGAGCTGAGTGACTCTCAGTCCCAAGTGACTGCAAAGGCTTCTTTTCCCACTTGACTGTAGTGTTGCTCAATGCCTATAAGCCAGCTTGATGCAACAGGGCTCTGATGTCCTTCTGGCTGTATTTGAATGAGTAGTACTCCTAAACCATATGACGATTCATCTTCTGTGAATATCATAAGGTAATTTACTGAATACTGTGCTAAGACAGGTAATGATTGTTAGGGTAACACTATGTGGATTTTTGGGGAGCATTGAACCTACAGCTGGAACAAGGCTTTTATCTGTCTCAGCAAAGCTGCTGACCACAAGGCAGACTGACATATATATTAAAAGTAACTTTGCGAATGCTTAGGCAATTAGTTTTTAACCATATAATAGTATTGTTATGAGATATATAGCTTTTATATATAAGATTTTGCTTATGTTAAGTAACCATCTTAACTGTGTTAACCATTTTTCTGGAAAAAGCAGCAAATAAGTCTGTGTGCTGTGAACCAGCTACAGTGAAGAACAAGGTAAAATACAGGGGCCCAAAAAAGGTGGAGATGGGACAGAAAAACAGATTGGAATGTGGAAGATAACATGTAACTGAGATGAACATATGAAAAAAGGTAAATGGTGTTAGGTAAAGAAAACTCCAGAGTCTGCCCATTGACAGAAAGAAGGGAGTTCATGGACTTAGACATGTGCTCATAGCAAAAAGGAATGTAAATGAATTAAATTCATAGGCAATTCCATGCTAATGAAGCAAACCATAAACAGAGGCAGAGCTTGAGATGGGAGGAGAAATGGGTGGAACAGAAGGAGGGACAGAGGTGGAGTGAATGTTAATGAGTATAAACCAAAATGTATAAATGTGGAAAAAAACTACTGTTCACTGCGGCTCCCCAGTTTGTTGGTTTTTTGGGAGCTAGTCCGAAGCTGTCTCCATTCTGAATAAAGCTGGTGCAAGCAATGTGTGCTGGTGTTCACTCCCTGCTTGCTCTGCCTAATGGGTAACAGGATCCATGGGCAATTGGATCGTCATCTCCCTCTCGCCGTTGGGCGCCGTATGGAGTCAGGGTCTAACAATGATACCAGTAGTTCTTTGACTGTATTGAGTGCTCCTTGTGCATTCCTCCAGACCCACATATTGCATCCATTAAGTGCTTTTTCTAGCTGTGCTAAATTCAGCAAAATTTTTCCAAACTGGTTGGCCATACCCAGAAATTGTCTTATGGCAGGAACATCTTGGAGTTCATGTAAGGTATGCAGTGCCTTTATTTTGTCTGGGTTTGGCTGAATTTCATTTGTGCTAATATGTCCAACAAATTTTATTTGTTCCTTCCCAAATTCATATTTTTTATTCAGAGTAAGACCAGATTGTTGGAAGCATTGCAAAACAGCATGTAGACATTCATATTCCTGTTTATTTTTGCCATATACCAACACAGGCTGGGAAGTCCCGTCACAATATGAGAGATTCTTTTTTGGAAATGCTTTGGTATGAATGATATGCCAAAAGGAAAGCTGTTTAACTAATATCTCATGAATGGGGTAATGAATGTGGTTAATAGTTTAGATTCTTTAGCAAGATTGCCAAAACCCTGCTATAGCATCTAATTTTGAGAACACTTTACCTTTGACAGCTGAGCCAATGTTTGTTCTACTTCAGGAAGCATGTCTTTCTCTGCATACGTTTTTGTTAAGTCCAAACAAATGCACATTTTTCCATTGGATTTTGATACTACAAGTATTCCTGCACACCAGCCTGTGGGTTCATCTATTTGGGAAATAACCCTCACTGCTTCAGTCCTCTTTAATTCTTCCTTGACATTCTATTGCCAAGGGGTGGGGATGCACCGAGGCGCTGTTAGGGCAAAAGAAGTTAGTGATGGCACCAGTTTAATTTTATATTCCCCTGACAGCTTTCTCAACCCTGTGAAGATCTAAGGATGCATTTCTTGCATGGTTTGAATTTTGCTATTAAATTAATTTAATCTAATTTTTTTCCGTTAGGCATAGTTCTTGTACCATTGGCAATCTCAGTAAGGGAACTGCTAACCTTTGTATCACATAGGTTGTGACATTTTTTTTTCTTTTATCTGACCTTTGCACATCTCTATCACAGGGTGGATCACAATTTCTTGCAGGGATGGCAGTAACTGCAGCTCCAGCAGCTATTCTGAATTTACTGAGTCAGCTATATAAGTTCTATACTAGTGTACCAAGTTGTTGATTCTTTTACTGAGGATATAGTTCCTAGTAGCACAGGCTCATTGTCATCTGATGCCACTTACCACTCCTAAATTGTTTCCATTAGCCTAGATGATCTGTACTCCCTTGCAAAATGTCCTTTCTTGTGGTATCTCCTGCATTCTGTCTTTATCGCTGGACATTGTTGCTGGTGGTGGCTTTCACTTCTTTCTCTACTAGTTTCTTGATTGTTTTCATCTCATTTTTGCTCTGTTTTTTATATTGCATTTTAGATATGCCCATTCCCCTCTGAGATCTTGTCTGCACTATATCAGTGTTAAATGATGAAGGTTTAGGTACACTGTTAGCATGTAAGTCATACTGCTGTGTCTTTATTGTTTCTTGTATCTTAACTTTTGTTATGGCTTTTGCTAGCATGAGTTCTGGACCTAATTGCAGTTGTGCTGAGAAACTGGCATCTCTGATGCCTACAACAATCCTGACTCCTATCAATTCTTCTTTCAAAACTCCATAACTGTAATGTTCAACAAGAGAATGAATTGCAGTAATAAACGATTCAGCTGTTTCCCCTGGTTCCTGGTATCTCATATTCAATTTGGCCCTTTCATATATAACATCCTATTTCCCTATGAAATTAAAAGCCCTCTTCAATTTTTCAGTCTTTCATTTCCTCCTCATTGAGGGGGAGGGCACATAGAACATCATCTGCAGCCTCTCCCATTGCAAAGATGAGGGCTTTTTACCTGGTATTACTGTGTTCTTTCTGTTAAGCCTGAAGCCACCTGGAACCACTCAGCCCTTCTGATCCAGCAAAGCCAACTCCCTGCATTCCCACAGTCAAAACTTCTGTAGCACAATCATCTGGTCCATGGCCTCCATAGGTGCATTGGGCTTTCAGTCTGTCTCCACGCCTCCGTGACTCAGGCTGCACTCTGGCTGTTTGGGACTCCTTGTTCTCTCCCTTTTTTCCTTAGAGCGGGGCATTAGGCCCATTTCTGACACCATGTGATATGAGGGAGACAGAGACCCATACAGCCATAGTGTTGGTTGTAATGTGGCTCTCCCCACGGACTGTTCCATGTTTTATTACAGTCCCCCTAATACAGCCTGTCTAGTGGGTGTGGAGGACTAGTCCTTCATGATTGTCAGGGATTAATGCTGCTATCACTTGTGAATCCTTCAGCCTCTAAGAAGCTGCACAGTCTGGATCCAGCACAAAGGGCCAAATGAGTTTGACACCCCTGATCTAAATTGTTAAGGCCTTACAACACTGAGCAGAGCAGTGTCTAAATACCTTTAAAGATCTGGACTTTTTTCTCTAATTTCTAGAGGGTGAAATCAATATTATGGATCTTGTCCATGGCCACATAAGGCAACTGTGGCAGAGAGAGAATGCAAAATGCTAATTTCATGTCTTATACATAAATCAAAGACCGTCCTTCTTGCAGATTCTAGTAGAGATGGATGTAGAGCTGGGTCATCATTCATCCTATACTTTATTCATTTTCAGCCTTCTAGTTGAAATTTTAACTGTACCAACAAAACTGAATCTATGCTGTAACTGCCTACCTGACTTAGAGTAACAAGGCGAGAGAAAGTGACTACACAGTACTGAATTCTCCTAAATTATAGGTAAAATTTTGAAGTGTGCTGTTATAAAGTGTGAGGAGTAGGTGTTCTACAGATCCCATTTTGATAGTACTGGAGTAGCTGCCAGTTGCATTAAATTTGGTCTAGTAATAGATGACTTCAGATTCCCACTGGTCCCTCTAATGTGCAGAAAGCATTGCTTATTCTGTGTGGTTCCAATGGAAATGATTGCTTCCAGCTGTAAACAAAGGAAAAAGGATGGATTTATCAGATTAAATACAATTTGTTTTATGATTCACTGCTCACTTGTAAGTACATATTTGTTGTTCTAAAGAACAACTAATATAATGAATAAATAATTTCCTTAGGGCTTTGAAATCAAAATAATCTGCTGCTCATGTGCAGACAGAAACATCTGTAAGAGCTAGGATTGGAAGTATGTGTCCTTCCAAGGAAGTAGGAGAACAAGAACCTCATGTATGCTTGTACATAAACAACCCAGACTAAGTACTGGTAGAGAAAGGTAGTTAGTTAGCCATGTTAGTGTGAAGTACTCTTCTGCTGTCTATACTGGACAGACCTAAATGGCAGAGTGAATGGGCAATGATTTCCATCAAGTCCAGAAGTACACAAAAGCCTATGGCAGAACACTTAAACCTCTCTAGGCATTCCATGGCTGACCTCAGAAGCAGAACTTTAAAAACTGACTTGAATGAGAAATTGTAAAATACAATTCAGTCTGCAGGTGACTTCTTAAGTATGGTCCCAGCATGGGCTATGTATTCTTATTCCATTACCAGGATTAGCATTTATGACCCCCTATGTCCCCATGAGTTTATTGCTTTGTTTGCTCTTCAACCCCCTTTGCCTTTCTCAGCATTGTCCTTATCCCCCTTCCTTTCTCTGTTTCATAGCCTGTTCTCTGCATTTCCTTTCATAGCATCCAATGAAGCAAGCTGTTGCTCACAAAAGTTTGTGTATCTCATTCAGTTATTCCCGTGGTGTTCAACCTGCAGTCCATGGGCCAGATCCAGCCTGAGCAATCATGTCACATAGCCGGTAGGACTCCCGACAGGTCCAATGTGGCAGCAGGGGAGTAGTGGCAATGCTAATTGCCATAGCTCTCAGAACAACCCTCAGAACAATTAATGCAGCCATGACTCCCTTGTTGCCAAATTGCCAGACCTGTGCAGAGCCCTATGGGCTATATGACTTGTCCTTTGTGCTACACTGATCCTGTGCACGGGGTCAAGCCACAGCCAGATCTGGCAGGCAGGGCTGGTCCAACACACATGTCCTGAGGACCAGCCCTACATGCCAACCACACACTGGATCAGGCCTGCAGACTTACCTACCTGCAGGATGCAGCCCGTGGGGCCAGATGGGCTGTGTACTACTGAGTTAGTCTATAAGGTGCATCTCTACCCTTCCTTCTTTTCAGTCCTGGTGTGCAGGAATAAATGGGGCTATGCCTTGGAAAAAGTTGGGAATGAGTTAGCCAGTGTAGAGTGGAGGGTAATAACTTACCACTGGGATAAGATGGCAATAAATTACTGTTGGCCCATACCAGGTAGCAAGGAGAATGGAAATAGAATATTGCAAGTTAGGGTTCTACTCATAATGTGGGGAAACCTATACCCTGCCTTGCTTAGACCATACATCTGAGTCATGGGTTATCCCTCAGGATAGAAAAGCAGTATTGCCAACTCATAATTTTTGGTGTTGTTCTTAAAGTCTACACTTCCAGAATGTGGAAAACTTCTCTCTTTCTTTTATCTATATATATATATATATATATATATATATATATATATATATATATATAAGATGGAGGCTAGCTGGGGCATGAGGGTGCTTCAATGTGGGGGCTGCCTGGTGGCTAGCACTACACTGGAGCAACCTCATGCCCCAGCCAACGCCTCTGCAGCACATTGAGCTAAGTCAGAGCAGCCCTGGGCTGGCAGACTGACCCCCAGGTCAGTCTGCAGGGACTGCTCCAACCCACCTCAATCTATGAAAGTCTATGCTTCCGGAATATGAAAAACTTAGCTCTTTCTTTCATCTAACTGCTAGCTAGCTAAAAGAAAGAGCTAAGGTTTTCACATTCCTGAAGTGTAGATTTTAAGAACAATGCTAAAAATCTTGAGAATTGACAATACCGGAAAAGGTTGTTTTGTCCTTGGCATCATTCCCCTTCACAACAGAGGAACCCTCTTTACACTTCAGTACATGCAATGGACTCACACCCATCTGTAACATATTGGAAACAGTCTGGAGAGATGGATAATGTGACGGTTCATTAATCCGACTCAGATACTACTTCTCTGGTCATCCAACACTGTCACACTATTGATAGCCATGCCCTTGTAATATAACCTATAGTCCTTTCAGTGACAGAAAACAAGGTCAACCATAGCTAGGAATTTGTTTTGCCATAGTGTAATTGTTGGAGGTTGTAACAAAAAAGAAGCAACTCCCAAGGCTTGGTCTCAGTACTGGTCCGCTCCCTTTGTCTAGGGACAAACCGCCTGCCTCATTCACCTGCCATGCCTTGTTGTTAATCAATCAAGATGTTATGGGGGGGGGGAGGCTGCCCTTAGAGCGCCCTGATGTGCAAAAGCAATAAGTACATGCTCTGACCTTCCCTTAACATGTCCCATGCCTCATAGATAACACACTCAGTTTGGTACTACTCTAGCTTGAGGCCGGGCCACACTCAGTACAGTTAGGTCTCTATCACACCACCCTGTTCTGGGCCACACTCACACCGCCCCACTCTCACCGGGGCCTCTTTCACTCCACCTGCTCTCACCAGGCCTCTTCCACACCAACCATCCTGGGCCCCATTCACCCCGCCCTTGCTCCCTTGAGTGACCCAATAGGGCCATCAGGCTTGCCTCTGCTCTCCATGGCCATCCCTGGCACAGACTTTTGAGTTTCTCCTGCGACCCTTATCTGAGCGGTGGCTGGGAGATTATCAAACTCTGGGCTGACTTTGCCTCTAGCCCCTCACAGGGCCATTTCACCCCTTTCTTGGGCCAACACTCCACCCCTACACTGAGGCCCAAGGTCTTATACCCCTACAGGCTCAGGCACTCCTCTATGAGCATGTCTGCCCCCAACATCTGGGTCTTACATCCATATGGGCTCAGGTGCATCTTAGTATGTGTGCGAAGTGCCTCTACTCCCACTGATAACCCACTAGATGTTGGGGGCTGTGGTTAAGGCACCCCACCCACCTTTCACCAGGGATATAACTAGCCTGGCATTTCTTGGGGACTTCCTTGCCACAAAGATTCCCACTAGGCCTCCCTTCCATGGCAGGGTGCAGTTTCAGGTCATGCCCAGGACCATGGGGCCTCCTCCTTCCCCACATCCCACCCTTACCTCCAAAATGTTCCAGGAGAAGTAGCTCAGAAGGGTGATGTTACTCCTTCAGTGGCAGGCAGAAAACTGCCTCCTCAGCCCTGAGATGTGGGCTCTAAAATAGGTGCTCTAATCAAGCACCTGCCAGCTGCCTGCTTGAGCCCTTAAAGTGACAAAGAAAGCATTGAAGCTGCTCTGTCACAGAGGTCTACCCATAGATGTACAGGATGCATTAAACTTGCATTAGCTCTTGGATAGCTCTGTCTCTATGGTGCACATCTGGCTGTTTCCTCCGGTTCCCCAGTTCTTACATCCTACCTCAAAAGATGTGGCCTCTAGCATGTAGGAAAGCACAAGTGAAAATTGATTCCAACAGGACAATATCAAGCCATTTTATCCTTGAACTTAATAACTGTAAATACAGTCAGTTCAAAGGCTTATCTTGTTCGTGGTGTTTTCCTTAATATTACTAAATTCCCAACAGATTTTCCTTTAAAAATTTATCTTTTGCATTTGAGAACCAAATATGAAGCTAGGGCTGGCAAGGAAATCTTTGCTTTCAAAAGATGAAGCTGTTGGTAAAAAATAAACACTCTTATGAACCAGAAGAGAAGGTTCTGGGAGCTGATACACAGTCTGGATCCTTTTGGTGTGTTCTGGGGTTGAGGAAGTTTGCTTCTGGTGATGAGGTTGGTATGTAGATATGTAAGGCAGGCATGGATGCCATCCTGGTGTGGGATGTTGGTGTATAGGCTGGTAACGTCCATGGTGGCTAGGAGTGTGTTGCTGGGAAGGTGGTCTATGATGCCTTACATATCTACAGCCAAGCCCTCAGATACACCAAAAGGATCCAGACCATGCCATGACAAGAAATGCAAAACCTGCCCCCACATCTCCACCACCCCCACTATTACTACACCCCACAACAGAGCCATCAGCATCCCAGGATCTTACAGCTGCACCTCCAGGAATGTAGTATATCTCATCCAATGCACCAAATGCCCTGATGGAAGATATGTAGGAGAGACCAGACAACAACTGCACACCAGAATGCATGCACACCGGAAATCCATCAAAGACAGAAACACCCAATTACCGGTGGGGGCACATTTCTCACAGGAGGGCCACTCTCTCTCCAATCTCTCAGTCCTGATCCTCAAGGGAAATTTACACAACACATCCCAGAGACAAGCCTATGAGCTCCATTTCATCAACCTGCTGGATACTAGAGATCAGGGACTAAACATAGACATTGAATTTTTGATACATTACAATCTGCCTGGCAACTGACTCCTCAGCCCAGCCCAGCCCCTGGCTTCTTTACTTTTCATTCCATCCAGGAAGAGCACGCACCAACTGCTGCAGCGTCCTTAGCCTGACGAAGGGTTTTTGAACCCGAAAGCTTGCTTAATAACTATTCTCCAACCATTTGGGTTGGTCTAATAAAAGATCTCAAATTCACCCAAGAAACCTTGTCTGCCTATATCCTTAGACCAACACAGCCACAACCTAAACCCCTTCATCTTACATTTGCATTCAAGGACACTGCATTAAATACATTGTCTCTCATTAAAATACCGCCAAAAATAGCATGTCCTTGGGAATGGAAACCAACCTTGAAGTTGATTAAATGCAGCCAACACTGAGCATGACCATAAAATACATGGCCCATATTGGGCAAACATCCTAATTGGAACCTACCACAAAGGTAGATTAGCACAGTCTATCAAAATAAGGTATATGATAATGCCCATTAAGCACAGTCCCCCTCACTGCCAACTCTTTTTCCAGTCATGGTGAGCCACTGCATTGCATACATTTTTACTTCCTCTTCACTCCCACAGGAGAGGGGAGAGGGGCTTCCAGGGGAAAAGTTGGGGGGAAACAAAGAGCAAAGGGGCTACCTGACCTCTCCCTTCCCAAATTTTTTTCTTGACATAACAGTGATAGGGGAGCAAATACAAGACAAACCTCCAATAATTAGATTCTATACCTGAAAAATTATATTAAATGTATATAATTTTCCATTATTGGGAGTGTGTCTTATAATCAGGATCATTTTCTATTTGAGTAAATATGGTAATAGGCTTGTGGGTTTCACTGTTTTCACTAGCTGCATGATGATTGTGTGGTGTAAAAAGGAAAATATCAAGAGTTGCAGGAAGAATTAGGAGATTCTGGGGAATGTCTGATTTTGGTAAATTAGCTGTCATAAGCATGCTCAGGAGATGCTAGTGTGGAATTTTGACCAGATGGAGGTGGACAAGCTTTTGTCAAGAAGAAGAGGGAAACATATGGTGATTAGATAAAGAATACCAATAGCCATTTATATTAATGACTAGCAAAATGCCCATCATGAATGATGCAGGGGTGGGGCAGAGTGGGGTGTGACATGTGATCCTGGTGGGGTGTGGTGTATGACTCCGGGGCATAGTGTAGGAAGCAGCCATAGTGCGGGGGCATGGGGATTGTCTGCTGGCTGCACCCATGTGGCATGGGGAGCAGCTGCAGGGTGTGGTGTGGGGCATGCAGGGGGGTGTGGCATGACACATTATGGGACATGCCAAATGGGTGTGTGGCGGCGGTGGTGTATGGCCACAAGGCATGGTGCGGGGAGCGGCCACAGCATGGGGGCACCTGCCTGCTGCGGCCATGTGGCAGGGAGAGCGGCCCCACGCCTGCTCCCTGCACAGCATCCTAGAATTTTGATAATATTTTTGATAAAAATGGCATGACAACTCAAAAAAGACAAAAGTTGAAGTCTCTTCTAAACCCTGCAAAATGAAAACTACCTTGAATTTCACTTTTTTTATGAAATAAAAAAAATGGTGAACTGCAGATCTTAATCAGAGATCACTAAAACTTTTATTAAATTGTGTATGCTTCACTTGCAGATACAGCAATGAGTAGCATAGTGATAGATTAGGCAACATAAAATAAGGCTATATAGATGGACATGCATCCAGCATGGGTCAAATACAGAACAGGCTTACAGTCTCTTTTGACTGAGATTATGTATGGCATTGACTAACGGTGTCACCTTGAACACATTTCATCTTTGTATGCTCCAGTGTCTTCATCTGTGCTCTGGATATTTAAGACTGGGGAATGGAACATACTTTTATGATAATCTTATGAAATTTTCTCATTAGAAAATTCTGATTTTCAGATAAAAATGTAGGAAATTAAATTTTGTTTTCCGTTCTACTTTCATGCAGCCTTTTTACTGTTTTCCAATTTTCCCCAATTGAAAAACAGTTAGAATGTGTAAGAAAAAAGGGGAGAAAACTTTTCTCACTTTTAAAAATAACACCTTCATTTTTAAGTGTTAAGTAACAGTTTCCACATGTAAGCCTTTCTCTCTGCAAGTAACACTTTTAACAGTTTCCTACTGTGTCTCAGTTGGAAAAAGCAGTAATAAGTAAATGTGAGGAAAGTGGGTTGGAAAAGAGGCAGGAAGTGGTGGAAGTCTCACTATTGAAATGGAAAACCTGAAAATATTTTCTTTATTTTTGTGTTAAAAAATTTAATAACAATTTTTTAGTTAATAAATGTTCCACTTTAAAAAATTTTAAATTAGTTTTCAGTGTAATTTTTTATTTTCTAATGAAAAGACGCTTACTGTGGACTTGCTTAATTAGCTCTGCAGTAAACATCTTGACATCTACATAGGTGGCTACAGGAAACTAATAAACTCCGCAGCAGGTTAGTACTTGTAAATACAAGTACAGTACTAATCTGCTGCAGAGGTTTTTTTGTATGCAGCAGCACACATGTAAGTGCTGATATGGCTGGCTGGGGCTCAAGGGTGCTTCAGTATGGGGGGCTGCCTGCTGGCTAGCACCAGACTGGAGCAACCTCATGCCCCACCCATCCCCTCAGCAGCATGTTGAGCTGGGTCAGAGCAGCCCTGGGCTGGCAGGCTGACCTCCAGGTTAGTCTGCTAGTAGGGAATGGAGCCAGGCAGATGCGGACAGGTTGGAAAAATGGGCAGAATGAAATAGGATGCAGCTCAACAAAGCCAAGTGCAAAGTGCTGCAGCTGGGCAAAAAGAACCACCACCACACTTACAGGCTGGGGGGGTGACCTTCTCAGCAGCACAGAAGCAGAAAGGGATCTTGGAGTCACAGTTGATTCCAAGATAAACATGAGTCATCAATGTGACAAAGTGATCAACAAGGCTAACTGCACTTCATCATGCATTAGCAGATGCATAACAAAGAGGTCCAGGGAGGTGATGTTTCCCTTCTATGCGGCACTGGTCAGGCCACAGTTGGAGTACTGCGTCCAGTTTTGGGCACTGCACTTGAAGAGGGATGCGGAGAAACTTGAGAGGGTTCAGAGGAGGCTATTCCTATGGTCAGTGGCCTGCAGGGGAGGCCCTACAAGGACAGACTGAGGGGCCTAGATCTCTTCAGTCTTTGCAACAGAAGGCTAAGAGGTGATCTCATGGCTACCTATAAATTAATCAGAGGAAGGCAGCACAGAATAGGAGATGCTCTATTTACTAGGGCACCCCCTGGAGTAACTAGGAACAATGGCCACAAATTGATGGAGAGCAGATTTAGGTTGGACATTAGAAAGAATTTCTTCACAATAAGAGGAATCTGGAACGGGCTTCCAAAGGAGGTGGTGCTGTCCCCTACCTTGGGGGTTTTCAAGAGGAGACTGGACAAGCAGCTAGCTGGGGTTGTCTGACTCCAGCACACTTTCCTGCCCAGGGCAGGGGGTCAGACTCAATGACCTACTGAGGTCCCTTCTGACCCTAACATCTATGAATCTATGAAAGGTGTGTTTTGATCAATAAAACTTTAGCAACCTATTTTTTTTTCGATCACCTCAAAACTAGATTGCAGCAATACTCCTGCAGAGTAGGAGTTTTGAAGTGATGGGAGCCCAAGAAGTGTGGTTGTGCCTTAAAGAAATGATCCTTTGGGCGCAAAGGGAGATGATCCCGATGCGAGGAAAAAGAGGGAAAGGGGCCAGGAGGCTTCCTTGGCTGACCAGAGAAATCCAGAGCAGCCTACAGGCCAAAAGGGGGGCACATAAAAAGTGGAAACAGGGAGAGATCATCAAAGAGGAGTATACCTCCTCTGCTCATGCTTGGAGGGAGGCAGTTAGATGGGCCAAAGCTACCATGGAGCTGAGGATGGCATCCCAAGTAAAGGATAACAAGAAATTGGTTTTTAGATATATAGGGAGTAAAAGGAAGGCCCAGGGTGGAGTAGGACCCCTGCTAAATGGGCAGAAGCAATTGGTGACAGACAGGGGGGACAAGGCTGAACTCCTCAACGAGTTCTTTGCCTCAGTGTTCCTAAGTGAGGGGCACAACAAGTCTCTCACTGGGGTTGTAGAGAGGCAGCAGCAAGATTCCAGACTACCATGCGTAGACCCTGAGATGGTGCAGAGCCACTTGGAGGAACTGGATGCCTTTAAGTCGGCAGGCCCGGATGAGCTCCATCTGAGGGTGCTGAAGGCACTGGCCGACGTCATTGCACAGCCACTGGCGGGAATATTTGAATGCTCATGGCACACGGGCCAAGTCCCGGAGGACTGGAAAAGGGCCAATGTGGTCCCCATTTTCAAGAAGGGGAGGAAGGAGGACCCGGGCAGCTATAGGCCAGTCAGTCTCACCTCCATCCTTGGCAAAGTCTTTGAAAAAATTATCAAGGCTCACATTTGCGAGAGCCTGGAAGGACAAATCATGCTGAGAGGAAACCAGCACAGGTTTGTAGCAGGCAGATCATGCCTGACTAATCTAGTCTCTTTTTATGACCAGGTTATGAAACGCCTGGACACAGGAGTAGGGGTGGATGTCATATACTTAGACTTCAGGAAGGCCTTCGATACGGTATCCCACACCATAGTGGTGAACAAGTTAAGAGGCTGTGACTTGGATGACTACACAGTCCGGTGGGTGGCGAATTGGCTGGAGGGTTGCACCCAGAGAGTCGTGGTGGATGGGTCGGTTTCGACCTAGAAGGGTGTGGGCAGTGGGGTCCCGCAGGGCTCGGTCCTTGGACCGATACTCTTTAATGTCTTCATCAGCGACTTGGACGTGGGAGTGAAATGTACTCTGTCCAAGTTTGCAGATGACACAAAACTGTGGGGAGAAGTGGACACGCCGGAGGGCAGGGAACAGCTGCAGGCAGACCTGGATAGGTTGGACAAGTGGGCAGAAAACAACAGAATGCAGTTCGACAAGGAGAAATGCAAAGTGCTGCACCTAGGGAGGAAAAATGTCCAGCATACCTACTGCCTAGGAAATGACCACCTGGGTGGCACAGAAGTGGAAAGGGATCTTGGAGTTCTAGTGGACTCCAAGATGAACATGAGTCGGCAGTGTGACGAAGCCATCAGAAAAGCTAATGGCACTTTATCATGCATCAGCAGATGCATGACGAATAGATCCAAAGAGGTGATACTTCCCCTCTATCGGGCGCTGGTCAGACCACAGTTGGAGTACTGCGTGCAATTCTGGGCGCCGCACTTCAAGAGGGATGCGGATAACCTGGAGAGGGTCCAGAGAAGGGCCACTTGTACGGTTAAGGGCTTGCAGGCCAAGCCCTATGAGGAGAGACTGGGGCACCTGGACCTCTTCAGATTCCGCAAGAGAAGGTTGAGAGGCGACCTTGTGGCTGCCTATAAGTTCATCACGGGAGCACAGAAGGGAATTGGTGAGGTTTTATTCACCAAGGCGCCCCCGGGGGTTACAAGAAATAATGGCCACAAGCTAGCAGAGAGCAGATTTAGACTGGACATTAGGAAGAACTTCTTCACAGTTAGAGTAGCCAGGGTCTGGAACGGGCTCCCAAGGGAGGTGGTGCTCTCCCCTACCCTGGGGGTCTTCAAGAGGAGGTTAGATGAGTATCTAGCTGGGGTCATCTAGACCCAGCACTCTTTCCTGCTTATGCAGGGGGTCGGACTCGATGATCTATTGAGGTCCCTTCCAACCCTAACAGCTATGAATCTATGAATCTATGAATCAGCATTCTACAGTGCCCAGGGCAGCAGTAAGAATTCTACAGTGGGCAGTGCATTGCACACTGCTATTCACAAACCACCAATACTGTTAACTATCAGTATGCCTCAAACTCATTGCAAAACATCACTAATGGCCTGACCAACTTTAAGCACATTTGTAGGGAATATAAAAGATTGTGGGACTCGCCACTTCTTCATTAGCGTTTTTAGACTCTGATTCAATAGCTGGTAAGACTCTAAAAGTATGCCATGGCTCACCATTGGTCCCAGGAGCTAGAAGTGCCTTCCAATGGGGAGTGTCTCTCAGCTACTCCCAAACCCATAATCTCATATATTATCTTATTGATGGAAGGCCTGAGGTCACACTCCTGTGGACAGTGCCACTCTTTGGTTTAGTTTGTTTTAGCATTTATCACTTGTGAAAAATTACCATCCTGCCAACCTTTGAAACTGATATACTTCCTCACACTGTCCTGCCAATGCTTGATTGGTTCCAAACAGGTACCACTTTTAGGTCTGATAGGGTTGCTGTTCTCCTCTATTCAGTCCAATTTCTCTCCTGAGGCTGCTGGTAAAATATTGTTTGATGTTTTGCAAAGTGGCAAGGCAAATTATGATCAGATCAGACAGCTGAAGGGAAAACGTAACAATCTAGAATGCTTCAGTATGTTGAAATGTTGACTTATAATTATTGAATTAATTTTTTTAAAGCTACTTTCTTCCAGTCCAGTCCTGAGAGGAGTCTGGCTCTTACTTAGCACTTAAGACTCTCACTTACTATTAATTTTAGCCAGCTATTAAGTTAAGTAGTAAGAATTTCAAATGCTCATGACCCTTTAGACCCTTTTAATACCAAACTATATCTCCTGTATCTATTTTTGCAGAGCTTGGTCATATTTCCTGCGGCTGGGGGGTGGGCTGCAAGCAGGCCAACTGGCCCCTGAGCTGCAGGGGGCCCTGGTCCTTCCTTCCATGGCAGCAGCGCCCCTTGGGGCTGCTCGGGTGGACTGCTAGCAGGTGGATGCTGCCCTAACCCAGGCTGTGAGAACAGTTGGATTGGGCTAGATGCTGCTTCCAAGCTGGGACAGCACGCACCTGCTAGCAGCCCACCTGGGAGGCCCTGGGGTCACTACTGCTGCAGAGGGAAGGACCAGGGCCCCTTGCAGCTCAGGGCCCATAGGCAGCATGCCCCTCCTGCTACAGGAGAGTCAGACAGGCTCTGTGGGGGCAAAAAAAATGATCAGGCCCCTCACTGTTTGTTTGTTTTCATTTTTGGTGGAGCCTGCCTGTGCAAGCTGCCACTGGGATGCACAGCCCCTGAGCTACGGTAGGGCAGCCTGGTCCTTCCTTCCAGCAGGGTGAGCTACCAGCAGTGGTGCCCCTCAGGGCCTGTTAGCAGGTGGGTGCTGCCCCAGCTCGGAGGCAGCACCTGGCTCAATCCAACTGTCCCCCCAGCCTGAGCTAGGGCAGCACCCACCCAGGTGGTCCCAGGGGGCACTGCTGCCACAGAAGGAAGGACCAGGACCCTCTGCAAGTCTAAAAAAAAAAGGATCAGGTCCCTCACTCTAACAGGGACAAAACCCCCTAAATTGAAATGGTGGGTTTTTTATTATTGCAATTAAAACCCCACCATTTCAATGTAGGAGACTAAACCCCTGTCATGTGTGCAAGTGTTCTTGTAGCAATGCGCCTGCTGAGCAACCCTCTGGTGGCAAGTCAGAGCTTCGCAGGTAAAAAATGGCATTAACCCTTGGAATGTGCTGTGAACAGGCTCACATTAAGTTTAACGTTCCATGTATTTGGTATGTGTGATGTCGGAGGTCTTATGGCTAGTGCCACCCATCGGTTAGGTAGCCCCTCCCCTCGTCCTGCCTGCCACGACTTTGCTGGTATATTATTGTGAGAGGGCTTGACCGCCGTCGGCTTCACCAATGCAGGGACTCGAACTTAGCTGTACAGCTCTGCCAGCCCGTTCTCTTGTCTCTCTGGCTCTTCTGATATCTTTTAGCATCCTTCCTTCCTAACTTCCCTAGAAAAAAATATTCCCCTTGGGTAGGGCGGCTCCCAGAGCTGCCTTCCCTTACCCAGTGGATTCCAGGGGGTTCTGCCCCTGTCCCCGGCTCTATTTCTCCTAGGGGCAGTGCTGGCAAATGAAGGGTGTCTTGTCATTCCCCTTGCTTTCCTCCTCTCAAGGGGAGTACTGGCCTCTCCCTGCTCGCTATCTGTTGCAAGGTAGAATCTGTTGCATTCCTCAGCTAGCGGTTTAGAGGTTTCTCCTGCCTCTTGTGCTGGTGCCTTTCCCCAGCAGGAGCCTCAGCATGCCAGACGTGCTGCCTTCTCTCTGTCTCTGTCTCTGTCTCTGTCTCTGTCTCTGTCTCTGTCTCCCCCGCCCCGTGGGTGCTGTTGGGGATTTTAAACTTTCCCGCAGCAGCCATATTGGCCGCCGTGATTGGCCCAGCTGTTTCCCTTACTGGGAACAGCTGCTTAAATAGCTGGCGTAATGCCGGCTCTCACGGCTATAGCTGTGGCTGCAGCTGCCGCCACGGTCTCGGCTCTGACACTGCTGGGTCTCCCGGAGGTAAGTTACCCCCCTCTGGGGTTCTGTTCTGTTTTGTCTGCCCCACAGCCTTTCCTCGCCTCTCCTTGTGCCCGTGACGGCAGCGCGCCACCGTCATAGTATGGTATAAGTGTAATGTGTAATTTTACCTTTTGCCTGGAAACAGACATCATTTTTGTTCTGTTTTATAGCAGTGCAAACCAATGAGACATCCCTGTGTCAGGGTCAGTGGTAAAAATGAGATATCCCTGTGTCAGGGTCAGAAAGACTAGTTTATAACTTACCATTTTTGGATTTTGAACAAAAAAATACACATGTAATGATAAAGTGTGATTAAACACATAGGGACCTTTTAAACTACTGCAGGTTGTTAACACTATAATTTAACACTATTGAAATAATAAATTAATATTCATTTATATATTTTCCTGCTTAGAGAAGAAAATTTGCTTCCCAGATTTCTTTTAATAGTTCTTATTTGTTTTGCAAGGCATGTGGTTTAAGAGTGCAAAATATCAAGTACAAAATGTACTATAGTACTGGAGCCCTAAGAGGTGATCCCATTCCCTGGTGTAATTTACATTGGTTTTGTAAATGACACCAAGAACAGGAATGGACAGACCAAATGCTATCCTGGGATAGCTGCAAGCAGTCAGTACACTACTTCATCTCACGGCTAGGAGGCAAGGGGGAACAGTTAATAGCCCATTTGTCTTTAGCAGGCAGCTACCATAGGGCAAACCAAAGATGACACCTAAACTGGGTATAATTTACACCAGTCAAGTATTACCCTGATTCTTTCAGAGGTTATTTTTGCAGCAGAGTTGGTGAAATTACCCCTGCTTAGAGGCTTGGGTAGTTTGTCTATTACTCTTTTACATCAGTGCAATGCTAATTACCAATGTAAGTGTACTGTCTCTTCAGGCCCTGCATTATTTTGACTACAACCTGAAAAGTTCTTCAAGCTCAGGGACAGAAAATCAGATACTAGCTTCTTTTTTTTTTGTTTGCGCATTAGAAATGACATACTAAAAATACCACGTCCAGTTCCTTGCTCATTAAAAGAAATGCTACATTGTGAATATTTTCCAAGACAGTTGAGATTCCACTGTATTGTGAAAATGATATTGTAGCTTGGATGTGAATATTGTTTTTTTTAAATTGAAATCCTTAAAGGCATGAAAGTCAATTTATTAGACTCATAAAAAGAGAAAATGATTTTGTAAAATGTTTTCCATTTATTGAAATGTATATTATATAAATGTAATGAAATTGTTTTCTAAATTGAGATATTTATTCATAAAACATAATAAGGGATGTTTGCTTTATTAAATTTTCTAAAGACTTTATAATCAAGTATAGTGCAGATTACAGGTTTCTTACATTAAAATGAACAACCATGGCTCTGATAGTTTTCTAGTGAGCTGTAGAAGTTAGCAAAGTAACCAACACTGAGTTGACTAAATGAGAACTGTTCCATCTCTCATGATAAAATGCACTGTGTAAGAGGTTAGTATTATTATTACTTTTAGCTCACCATTTAGAGATCCTGAGAAACCAGATTGAGTGGTGTTGTACAGACTTCAACTACACAGACATGGAACTTCCTTTTGGAAAATATCAGTTTTATATTATTCAAAGTAGATGTTGAAATTTTAAATAAACAGAAAGCTTCCCCTCCAGTAATTGAAGGCTCACAGCTAAGGATTTAGCTTTCAGTGTTACAAGAGTTTTAGCCAGGCTTCTAAGGGAAGTTGTCATACACAGATAGGCTTGACAAAGTCTTTGAGAATATACCAATAAGAACAATCTTGCAATCAGAAATGACTAAGTTCCTGAATAGGTTTAACTTCTGGGACCTGAAAGTCAATAAATGGTATTGCCTATATTTGGAATTGTTCTAAAATATCTGTTTCTGATTTATTCCATTTGGATGCTCTTATTCTGAAATAAGAGTGCTTTATTCCAAGAAAAAAGGATTACACTAATTTGGAATAAGATTGTCTATGCAAGGAGTTAATCAGGAATAGCTAGTCCTTTTTAATTTTATCCCCTAACTCAGGGTGAAGTTGCACATTACACTTGGACCATGCTAAGGACATTTAAAACACAAGAATCCACGCATTAAAGCCTGTTAACTCATGCTAGGTGCCTCTGAGTATCTCAGTTACACCACTTCAGGAAAAGGTTAACTCTGGGCTGTGCTACCTAGCTCATGTCGGGGTAATTTCAGTCTTCTCCCCAGAGATAAAACAATGAATTTGCAGTCCTTTGGCATTGCAAAACCCTCACCCCCACCTGAAGCAGGTGTCCTGGCTCCTAGCAATGCCCCTGCTCATCAGCCCTCTGGTGGCAAGTCAGAGCTTCACAGGCAAGACATGGCATTAACCCTTGGAACGTGCTGTGAGCAGACTCACATTAAGTTTAACATTCCATGTATTTGGTATGGTCTAAGTGTAATGTGTAATTTCACCTTTTGGCTGGAAACAGACATCATTTTTGTTCTGCTTTATAGCAGTGCAAACCAAATAGCTGTCTACACCCTTTGTTGTGCCACAAATGCCCAAATCTGTGGCCACAACAAAAGGCAGTGATGATTTGCAGCATTTGTCTATTTGTTTTATGGTGAGAGAGCACAGGTAGTCTGGAGCTGTCCTCTCTCTCCAGCCACTTTAGGAATCTCCTGGGGCTTGAGGGGCCCAGTCCTACACACCCTGCAAATTCCCATGCAAGATCTGGCCCTCTCAAGCTGCACAAGTCCCTATCTGGCTTTTGTTACTTGATACAGAGATGTGCTCTAGCAGACTCTGGGACGTGTCTCTGGAAGTGGGGAATGTCAGGGTTTCCCACTTAGAGGCACATCCTGGAGATTCCCAGGGGCATGTCCCTGTAAGTGGGGAAAATGCTACGTATTGTCTCCCACAGTCAATCCGGGTAGTGTGTGTTTCACTCAAAAAAGCATATCACATGTGCTGGGACCCATCCTGGTACAGCTGATCTGCTTCACTTGATGACATCTATTTATAGACAAAATTCCAGTTCCTTCCCTATGTCTTGTAGAGGGGAAATGGCATGCACTATGACATCTGTGGCTACCACAAAGTTATCCTAGAAATTTAATTTTCTTTATTTTAGAAGTGTTAGAAAGATAATATCTCACTTCCCTTTTCCACCCAACTGCATTTCAAATAGATCTGGTTAGAAAGAGAATTTCACAGGAAAAAAAAATTAAAAGCAACAGACAAGCCAGTCCATCCCAGAATAACTTGCCTAGCTTGTGAACACCCAACAAATGTCTCAGGTGAATGTCTTAGTCACCAAGCTATAGTCAGTCTGTCTTATTTTTTTAGGATCTTGAATAACTTGTTGGAACTGTTTCACCCTGTAAAGAAGTAAGAATATATACACTGAACTAGCAAGAGAAAGATGGACAGAGAGACAGACTCCAGTTATGAGGCAGTCACCATCAATGCAGTAACACAGGTTTGTATCTAGTTAAACAGAGGATTGCTTTGTTCATTTTGAGGGAACTTTTGTTGGGAAAGTTCCTCAGGTTTAGAAAGGAATTCCTGACCAAAATGTGAAGGATGCCATTCCTAAAATACTCAGCAGCCTCATACTTAGGGGTCTCATCTGGGATTGGGAAATGGAAGTTCAAATTCCTGATCTGAATTAGGGTTAGCAGAGCCTGAGCCTGAATTACCTAAATCCAGTATTACCGATAGGATGAATATGACTCATTGGACTCTTGGCTATTTTAGGGTCATCAATTTCTGGTTTGAAATGTAGCTTCCATTCTGGCCCTGAGAACCCTTGTTGATGAAAGTTTTTTTTGACATGTTTCCATTTCCTGTTTTTATTTCAACAAAGTGATATTTTTTGAATGAAAAACATTTCATTAAGAGCCCCTTTGGGGCACAGTCTGCCACTTGACAAACACTGCACTGGGTCCCACTTCTTTAATTATTTGTGTTAATGGTGTGTCACTTTGAAAATATTAAGTGTTGGAAAAGCACTAAATTTTACAAAATAAGTCATGTAGAGTTGATTGCAGATTTAAGAAATAATGACTGCAAATAAATACTATTCATAATCAGGGGTATGGAGGAGCCCCTGTTAAGATCAGGGGCTATTCTGCTAAACTCTGTACAAAACCCACTGTGAGAGATAAACCCTTGAAAAACATCTAATCTAAATAGACAAGGCAGACAAATACTTGGAGGGGGTAGCAGGCATGAAATGATTTGGTTTTATCTGGTAACTTTCCTGTCTAGTTTCTAGCTTCAGTAATTTTTAGACAGACAATCCTCCAAAATTTAAGAAGCATGTCAAGTAAAATAGGGCTGACAATAGGAAAATAAAAGGTATCCTGCCATGAAGGACAAGGGTGCCCCTGGAGCTCTATAGAGCAATGAACTGTACCTTACAGTGATGCTTCAGAGGCATGGATTACAAAACTCCAATCTGTGCTGCTATATATGGCAAGTGCAACCTGGCAACAGCAGCAGTGAGCATATAACTGCAACAGAACATAGCAGGGAAAAGCATTGAGTAGCCTAATGAACTGGCCCGTCACGTGGAAACATGCCTTACAATGGCAGGATTTCTTGTATTCTGGCTCCACCTCCCAATGTGTTTAGGTACTCATAGTTCATTGGCTTTTGGCTATTGTACTAGGATTTGACCCATAATGATTTGTTCTATGAAGCATGTTAATCTATTAGATTGGAGCTGAAGCATTATAATCGGCTCTATTTACTTCAATTGGCGATCACAGGAAACAGAATACTAAGAAAAGTGTTAGAAACTCTTCAGCAGCAGATGGGATGTGTGAATAGCTGAAACACTTGGCATTTCTCTGAAGTGTAGGAAGTTCCTTACATCTGAAACTTGGCTAAAATAAATCAAAATCCTGAGCAGAGTCAGTCAAACAGCGAAAAACATTTTTATAAACATTATGCTAATCCTCCAGTACCTTTCAATTCAAGCATGTCTAAATTCTCTTTTAGCCACCATTCAAGTAAGAAGAATTTCTTTGTACTTATGTTCATTGAAAAAGTATATTTATACCATAACTGAAATGCATTTACCAAGTAAATACAATTTGTTGTGAACAGAAACGAGCTGTCATACTGGCCATCTAATAATTTCATTATAGGACTTGATAAATGAAGAAGATCAAAGATAGAGGATCCAGCCACTAGGAATGGGGAAAAGGCATTCATTTTGTTCACCAAAATATACTAGACATTAAAAAAATTGCCTGTCTGTGTCAAAGGAATATCAAGTTAGGCTCTGGATTTTTCTACCCAATAAAAAGAAAAAGACTCAACCCATGGGAAAGCAAACTGAATTAGCTCATAATCTCTACCATGGCTTCCAGCAGAGTTGCAAGGAGCCTGTAACAATGGAAATGACAAGCAGATAAATCGAAAACATTGTTTTTAAATTCTGTGCTAGTGCGAGATCTTAAGAAGGATTTTCTCTTTTCCAAAATCCTTCCTTCCTTCTTTCCCATGTAAAGCCTTCATTACCAAAAGGTGCCCATCCATGTTTAGCAATTTTGTAATGTATTTTCCTCAAACAAAATGAGCTCCTTTCTGTAATTAAATAAAACTCTTTTTCTACCATTCAAACAAGAGCATTAGTTGCACTTAAAGACAGAAGCTTAATTATATATTTGAAAAGTGCTGATTATTTTTTGAGTAGTAGACCTTGCTGTGAGATGTGAGTAATTACCCAGGGGATCAAAAGTTTCAGAGAGATCCCCTGCAGCTCTTTGAGGAAGAGTCTTCTGATTGCCTTTTCTCTCTCTCAGATTGAGGGACTTGCTTGCTAAATAGGTTTTCTGTTGCATGATCAGGTTTCACTTTATTTTTGAGGGATCATAACCACTATTCCAACACTCCTCTTATTATTTCATATTGGGGCTGTTATTTCTTCTAGGACTTCTCTTCAAAAGAATGTCATTATACTCTAAAGGAAAACCCTCATGCCCAGCAGGCCTATCTTTAATAAGGCATAAGAAAATGCATGCGTACAGCATATGATTATTTTGCTGATCATATGAATTAGTTCATTACAGGCTGGGTGCATGTGCAGATATATAGCAAATTTTTCCCACTTAAGGTGTCTGCTTTATTCTTGTACTGTTCTGAAATGTGCCTCTCTCTCTCTGAAGTACTATAAAGTGAAGCACAGATATTTCTCTTCTACGATTCTCTTATACTATTCTACTGTTTCTCTTATGGAGAGGCAAACTCATTGTGGCTAATTTCAAACCAGGTCAAATCTCATAGATTCAAAAAGTCAATTCATGCTTGAAAAATAATACGTCTGTGTGTATGCTGATTTAAGAGTGTGAAAAAAATAAACAAGTGGATAGTGTGGGTAGGAATCTAAGTGGAAGGCAGAGAGAAGTTAAATCAGTGGAGCTAAAAACAAAAAAGAAATATTGTAAAAAAGGAGCATAGATGGAATTTAAAAAAGGCACAAAACATATATGCCACCTCTCCTGTCAATCAATATCGTAGGAAAGAAAGAAAATATCAGTATCATAGGAAAGTAGGTAGGGCTGGAAGATACTTCATACAGTCATCTAGTCCAACCCCTGCTCAAAGCAAGATTGTCCCTAACTAAACCACCTTACACAAATGTCTAATCTGCTCTTGAAAATTTCCAAGGATGCAGATTCCATAATTTCTGTAGGTTAATATGCTTGACCACCATAATACTCAGAAAGTTCCTCCTACTCTCCAGTCTAAATTTCCTTTGGTCTGAGGCCATTGCTCCTAATCCCATCTTCTATGTCCACTGAGAAAAGCCCGTATCCACCCTTTCTATAAGCTAAGGTATTTGAAGATTGTTATAAAATCTCCCCTAAGTCTTTTCTTCTCCAGACTACATAACCCTTGCTCTTTCAGCCTGTCCTCATAAATCTTTCTTCTAGGCCCCTAATAATTTTTGTTGCTTTCCACTGGACTCTCTCGAATCTGTTCAGTTCCTTCTTGAAGTGTGAGCCCCAAAAATGGACACAGTACTCCAAGTGAAGAGTACTAGTACTAAATAGGGCAAAAGAATCCCTTTCCTTGATTTGTAAGTGACACTCCTATTGATACAACCCAGTATGCTATTTGTTTTGTTTGCAACAAGAGCATACCCTTGGCTCATGTTCAGCTTATAGTTTCATAGTTTCATAGTTGGTAGGGTTGGAAGGGACCTGAGCAGATCATCAAGTCCGACCCCTGCCATGGCAGGAAAAAGTACTGGGGCCAAACGAGCCCAGCAAGGTGTTTGTCTAACCTCCTCTTAAAGACCCCCAAGGTAGGAGCCAGCACCACTTTGCTTGGAAGTTGGTTCTAGGTCCTAGCCACCCTGACTGTGAAGTAGCGCCTCCTGATGTCTAGTTGAATCTACCCTCTGCCAGCTTGTGACCGTTATTTCTTGTCACTCCTGGTAGTGCTCGGGGAAACAGGGACTCCCCCAATGCCTGCTGGTCCCCTCTAACTAGTTTGTAAATGGCCACTAGATCCCCCCTCAGCCTTCTCTTGTGGAGGCTGAACAGGTTCAGGTCTCTTAGACTCTCCTCGTAGGGTCTGCCCTGCTGCCCGCTGATCATGTGGGTGGCCCTCCTTTGGACCCTCTCCATGCTGTCCACATCCCTCCTGCAGTGCGGCGCCCAGAGCTGGACGTAGTACTCCAACTGTGGGCTGACCAGTGTCACATAGAGGTGGAGGATCACCTCCTTGGACCTGCTTGAGATGCATCTGTGGATACATGACAAAGTGCGGTTGGCCTTCCTGACCGCATCCCCACACTGTCAGCCCATGTTCATTTTGGCATCAATAATGACTCCAAGATCCTTTTCTGCCTCTGCACTGATGAAAAGGGAGTTCCCCAGCCTGTAGGTATGCTGCTGGTTCTTCCTCCCCAGGTGCAGCACCTTGCACTTGTCAGTGTTGAAACCTATCCTGTTCTCATCTGCCTACCCCTGTAACCTGTCTAGGTCTGATTGCAGCCTATTCCTCCCTTCTAGCGTGCCCACATCCCCCCACATGTTAGTGTTGTCAGCAAATTTGAATAAGGTGCTTTTTACCCCCTCGTCCAAGTCACTGATGAAGATTTTGAACAGTGCAGGTCCGAGGACCGAGCCCTGGGGGACCCCACTGCCCACATCCCTGCAAGTCAAAAATGACCCATCCACCACCACTCTCTGGGTGTGGCCCTCCAGCCAGGTAGTGACCCATTTGACTGTGTAGGTGTTGAAGCCACAGTCCCCTAGTTTTTTAATGAGAATGGGGGGAGAGACAGTATCGAAGGCCTTCCTGAAGTCCAGAAAGACTACATCTGCTGCTACCCCTGCATCTAAGGATTTTGTGACCTGGTCATAGAAGGCCACCAGGTTGGTCTGACAGGACCTGCCCTTAATGAACCCGTGTTGGTTGCCCCTAAGCATAACCTCCCCTGCTGGTCCCTCGTGGACATGTGCCAGGATAATTCTCTCAAAAAGCTTACCCAGGATTGAGGTAAGGCTAACCGGCCTATAGTTTCCTGGGTCCTCCTTCCTCCCTTTTTTGGAAAATGGGAACGACACTGGCCCTTTTCCAGTCCTCTGGCACCACACCAGAGCACCATGAGCGCTCGTAAAGCCGTGCCAGGGGTTCCGCAATGACCTCTGCTGATTCCCTCAGCACTCTGGGGTGGAGGTCATCAGGAATGGTCCACTTTAATCCCCAAGTTATTCTCTGCAGCAGTGCAGCCCAGTCAATCATTCCCCAGTCTGTATTTGTTTATGCACTTATTCCATCCCAAGTGCAGGACTTTGCACTTGTCCTTCCTGAATCTCATCTGATTGATTGTGGATCATTTTTCCAATCTATCCAGGGCATTCTGGATCCTGTCCCTGCTTTCTAGAGTGTCTGCAGATTTGCAGAAAGTGCACTCACTCCTGTCATTCAAATCATTAATGAAGATGTTAAATAGTACCCAACCAAAGTCAGACCCTTGGGGAACCCCACCGGATACCTCCTCCCAATTAGACATTGAGTCACTGATGATTACTCATTGAGCACGATGCTCCAATCAGTTATGTATCTACTTTCATGTAGTCTGTATTTTTTTAGTTTGTTAATGAGAATGTTGTGGAAGATAGTGTCAAAAGCCATTCTAAAATCAAAGTATATCAAATCCACTGCTCTGGCCATCAGGTTGGCCTGATATGACTTGCCCTTGGTGAATCCATGTTAGCCCTTCCTGATCACTTTGTTCTCCTCTGGTTGCTTCATAATAGATCCTTGAGAACCTGCTCCAAGATCTTTCCAGATATTGAGGTCTGGGGACCCCAAATCCTCCTTCTTCCCTTTCTTAAAGATGGGTACTATATTTTTCCTTTTCCAGTCATCCAAGACCTCACCTGACCTCTACAAGTTTTCAACGAGAATAGCTAAAGGCTCAGAAATTAACTCACCCTTCAGTAACCTAGGGTGCATCCCATCTGGTCCTGCCAACTTGAAAGAATCCATGTCAGGGTTGGGCAAAATATGGCCCATGAGTCGAATCTGGCCAGCCAACTGGCTGAATCTGCCCCCAGGTGGGCAACCAGTAATTGATTGTATCCAGCCCACGGCTGCCCCTGTGATGCTCTGTATGGGGTTGAGCCCTGCCCAGGGCAGCCTGCATTTCACTCCTGCTAGCGCCCATCCCCACCCAGCAGAGATTACCAGCTCAACCCTGGCCAACATGCACAGCTTCCAGGCAGGGCTGCTACTGGTGCTGCCACAGCCACCCAGGTACTGCTTGGATCCCCCTGCCTCCAGCAGCTCCTCCTCCTCTTCTTTCTCCTCCCCCTCATCCTCCTCCTCCTCCTCCTCCTCCTCCTGCTCCTGACCCTGGTGCATTGCTCTGGGCAGCATGTAACTCTGAGAAGCTGTGAGGAAGTGTGCCAGGTAGCAAATGCCCAGCCAGGCTGGGGAGAAGCTACAACAAGGCAGCACCTGCCTCACTGTGTGGGGCTCCAGCTTCTGGCCACCTTCCACACACTTGACCTCCCGCAGATGGCTACTCATCACACCAGTCCGGCAGAGTGGGTGGAAGGCAGCTGGGAGCTAGAGCTAGATCTGGAGCCCTGCGCACTGGGGCAGGAGTTGCCTGGATGCAGCTTCCCTCCTGTCTGGCTGGGAGTATATTGCCTGGCACATGTCCCCATGGCTTCCTTAAATTATGTGCTGCTGACAGTGGCACAGCAGGGACAGGAGGAAGAGGAGGAGCTGGGCAGAGTCAAGCTCTTGGGTGGCTGCACCAGTAGCACTGCCAGGAAGCTGTACACCCTCGCCAGGGCTGGGAAGCTGCTGTCTGGCAAGTGCGGGGTGTGTACAGGCAGAAACATGGTGCAGGCTGCCCTGGGTTGGAGGGAGTGGGGGCTTGGCCCCATGCAGAGCACTGTGAGGACAGCCATGGGCCAAATGTGGGGGATGGACCACACTCCACCTCACTACCTGGACAAGCTCTGTTGCACGTGCCTCCAGCCTCCCTGCCCACTCCCAGCCATCTCCCAGGACCTATTATGTGGGAAGCCCCCCACCCACCCTCACACATACCCCCTCATCCCTCACCTACAATATACAAGAGTAAGACTTTGTTTTGAGCTATTATGCACTCGCCTTTATATACACTACTCAAAAAAACATAAATCAGGACAAAAATTATATTCTGAAATAAAATTAAAATATGTTATAGTAGATGCTTAACTTTTAGTCTATGATTTTTTTAATTTATATTTTGTTAAAATGATATATTATGAAAGATTCTGTGTGTGGCCCTCAACAGCTCACTAAAACTCGTTAAATGGCCCTACAGCCGAAATAATTGCCCTCCCCAATCTAAGTTCTTTAATTAATCCCTAACCTATTGTTCTACTACTACAAATGGTTTCCTTTCTTTCCTATCTTTGCTGCCAAATGAACTCATCATTATTTGCCCCTATATGTCAAGACTGAAGAAAAAAGGTATTTAAATACTTCAGCCTTCTATGTATTATCCATAATTAATTGCCTTCTGCATTCTGTAAGGCAGCATTTCTCAACCCATGGGTTGCAACCCAAAAGTGGGTCACAAGAACATATGAAATGCTCATGAACAAACTTTAAAAATGGATCAACAAATTTTAAAAATAGATTCTCCTTTAAAAGAGAAAAACATGGGAAACTGGGCTTTTCCTTGCAGGCTGGCAGAGTTCCCGCATGCAAGGGGCTGCTTGGGGACCCCCCTGCCCTACACACCCATCCCCTGCTCCATACACTGAGGGCTGGGGCCTGAGGGCAGGGGACAGTGGGTCAGGAGTAAGGGGCATCAACAGGACCAGGGGGCTATTTTCTACTTAAACTATTTACTGGATCAGGACTGGCCATCAATGTTTACAAATAAGTCCTAGTACAAAAAAAGTTGAGAACCACTGATGTAAGGGACCTATGGAATCATTGGTCTTCCTCTTACTTGTTACATTCTTGTAGAATCCCTTTTGTATTGCCTTTTATGTCCCTTGCCAGTTGTATCTCAATTTGTGACTTGGCCCTCCAGATTTTATTGCTGCATGCATGTGTAATCCTTACACACAATCTTTTATACTCTTCCCTAGTACTATGATCAAGTTTCTACTTTTTGGAGGATTCTTTTTTGAGTTTTAGTGCATTGAAGAGATAGTGTCTAGCTAGCCTGGTCTCCTGTTGCACTTCCCTATTGCACTCCCCATATCACTCCATTCACTTTAAGCTTCAGTAGCTGCTGGTTTTTATTTGCAGTCTGGTAACATGTCAGAGTGGTTGCACTGGACAGAGTACATACACCATCTGTGTTCCATATTCTTCTTGTTACACAAATTCACAAAGAATGTAAAGCAACCGAAGTAAAAAGAGTGACTGATTTGCCATTACTAATACAAGAAGTGTGTGGCAAAACAGACTGCGAATAGCTGAGATTGAAAGAGCATATGAGGCAATAATTGGCTTTCCAAGCTGATTAAGTACCGAGATTTTGTCAAAAATAATCTCATATCACTTCATTAGAACAGTTTAACAATGGTCAAAGTACTATAGTCCAGTCATTGGGTATATTTTAAACAGGTAATAAAAAGTTATAAATAACTTAAGATTCAGCAGAGTAAATGCAGAGAGCGCAGGAAACAGAATGAGTCTCTTCTCTATCAAATACCACTGGTGCAAGCATTGAACAGTAGTTGTTTCTATCCATATTACAAATTAAGGTATAATGATAAGCTGCTTCATTTGCTTTCCCAGAGATCTAGTAGTTTTAAATAAGGTGATTAAATAAGATGCAAATAAATCTGCAAATGTACATTTTTAGACCATATCTAGTTAAAGGTCCCCCAAGTCTAACAGCCCATTGGGCTGTTACCCTTTTTTGCCTCTGATACATATGTCAAGAGGTCAGCAGAATATTCCATCCTCCACAGCAGTGAACTTCCATCCTCTGCTCCTGCACTTAGTGCCTCCATCACTGCTGCTCTGCCTTCCCTGCAGCTGGAGCTGGAGAGGCTGTAGGGAAGGTGCAGTGAAAGGAGGAGGAATTTGGAAATGGGAGGATCAAGTGCCCACTTGCTCATTCCTTGGTCACCTATACATCATTGTGCTACTGCACACTAGTTTGTATAGGCAATGGCACTATAAGCCAGCACCATGTCCCTGATGACTTTCCAGACCAAATTTCCAAATCCCTGTTTACAGCAGGGGACAATCTTTGGCATAGCTCTGAAGCCACAGGGCAACTTCATAACCACTCTATTGCTACGTGCACTTGTGATTGCTTATGGTAGTAAAAATACAAAAAAATAGCAACACGAAACTGTGAAGGAACCATCCCTGTTCTTATGGCTGTGGAAATTTTAAAAGGATCATTTTGGTTTGTGTCCAGTAGCCATATAATTTTAGCATTAATCAGGAAATGTAGAAGGGGTTTGTGTGTGTGTCTGAGTTGAAGATGATATGGCTCTAGCTGTCTTCAGAATGCCAATGAATCATCCTGAGCAATAAAAATCAACCTGTCCTGCCTGACTGTTTTTATATTGTTCTACATCACAGTAATTTTATTGACTAAAGCTACCTAGAAGTAAAGAGCCTACAGTACAGGTCCTTTACTTCTAAAATAAGAACATTTTCCTGTTACCTGTAGCTATAAATTGAAAGTTAAGCACCAACCCTTCAAAACCTCATTCACCGCAGCTCATACCTTGCATGCATTCTGGTGGACTGTGTAGCAATGCACTGGAACCAATTGACCCTTCCCACAGAGACCATCACTAAATTTTGAGTTTCCTTTTCTCTACCTTCACCCTCTGCCTTGCAGCTTCCAGGATTAGGGTTTCTGGCCCAACTTGTAATATTATGGCATGGAGTTATTTAAAAGAAGCAGGCAGTGTTTATGTGCAAGTAATGTTAGCAACAAAATACAGGTATTTGCAAAGAGAAAGAGTATCTGTGATTGCTTTATAAACAGATAAAGACTCATCATATGCACCACAGAGAAATAAATTGAGCCGTGTTTCATATCAGCATGGAACTAGGCATTTCAGGGATACTTGTCAGTAATCCTGAATGGCTTCCTCCTGTTTTTCAAACCTTTTTTCCTCTTTGTTATAATAATCTCACAGAAAGACATAGGCAAGTAGGGCTGGAAGTCATTTCATATTAATTCACAGTCAAATATAGTCATGTTGTAATTGTTTTTAGGTTCCATTAAATTCAAAAGGCAGCAATTCATTTGCTATGAAATTCCAAAACAGAGGTAAAAGTATAGGTAGGACGTGGTTAAGTAGAGAGAGGTTCTCTGAAGCTGCATGTAGCAATAGGACATACAAGGACTGCATCTTGCTGGATGAAATCCTTATTCATTACAGGAAGTGCCAAACTTCTGTTTACTTTGGCAAGATCAGGTTGCCAACATTGCACATGGTTCTTCAGCTGATTTATTGGCATGGCACCATTGGAAAGACGGAACTACCCTAGCTCATACCAAAGGGAAGTTCTAGACTACAGCAGGTTAAAAATGAATGAAAGATATGTGTGATGTAGGTCCAGCTTGCAGCATAGTTACCAGATGAATTGCTTATTTTTTCATTGTTCCATAGATAAAAGATATCACATTAATTTTCCATACTTTGTAAGTTTCCAGTCTTAAAAACTACCTAATGTATCTAACTACTCCTATATTAAAGAAACTAGAGAACAAAGCTTTCCTCCCCTTCTTACTAATTTTTTCAAAGGGACAGAAATGTAACCTGAAACATTTTTACTGACTTGTAATTCCCATGGCAATAGTGTGATAAAATTTACATGAACAAAAATTATACCAGGAGTGCTAAGCAACTCATCCCCATCCAATTCATTCTAGGGAAGAGAAATTAATTTTTTGTCATAAAAAATCTGTAGCACAGTAAAAAAGGATTGGTAATTGTTATAATCAAGCCAAAGATAGGTTTCATAGTAGATTATTCCTAGGCAAAAAGGACTGGGTAAATTTATCCCTGGCTTAAGCCCACTTAAATTCTTAGGACTTGTATCTGGACTGGCTGTGTCATGATGGACATCTAAAGGAGTTCTGCAACCTCTTCCAACTCCCATCAGCTTAGACTTCCTCAGATCGCAACACACCTAATGATGTACAGTTGTACAACATCTCTGAATTTGTCCTGTTAAGCTATGGTCACATACACTTAGACTGGTCTAAATGACTGGAAATTGATCTAAACCTGTAACTGTACAGAAGTGCAGCACACATAGACCAGCCTAAAACTGACACAAGTGGTCTAAGATAGAAGTGATTCAAGGTTCACTCAAATCAGATTAGGTTAGATAAGTGCATTGGATTTCTGTACCAATTCCCTATCAATTCAAAACCCCACAGACACCGCTGTAGACCTTGGATAAAACCTGTTCAGTCCTCCTCCACTACCCAACTCATCATACAACTGGGACTACAGGGACATAAGGGATCTCATCACCATCTGGGGTGAGTAGGAGGCCCAGCACCAGCTCCACAAAGGACACCAGAACAGGGATGTCTTCAAGCCCAGATACAGGCATGGGGCCACAACAGGAATGGGCCCAGGACAGGAGGAGTGGCACAAAGAAGCTAGTGACCCATGGTCTGGGGAAGCAGAAAGGCCTGAGGTGGGACACACTCTGGGGGGCCATGTTGGGTGAGGGGAGTGGGACTAGGGTGCCTGGGCCCTAATGCCAGAACCATCATGGACACCACCACTCTCTAAGAGGTGATCTACCCAGGGTATGCTGGGAGGCATGCATGGATGCCCCTAGTGTAGGCAGCCTGTGCACTCCCTCCCACCCCCCAAGGGCGAATTTTTATATTGTTCATTAAACTAGGCCACTTACAGAAAACTACACACCCTAGATTGATTCCTTCTCAGGCTTTTTGAATGTCTATACATGGTCTATGTCTACACAGCAGTTAGAAGCCTGAATGCTGATACACATGTATGCAGCTGTTGGCTACAACGGACCAACTCACAGGATCATAATAAAGTCTAATTTAGTGTACAGGATGTGAAGTTACCAATAAAATCTTTGAGTTATGAGGGGTACTGGTCACCTTAGCGTACACATACACACACATGCACTCACTCATTCAAACCCATGTCATTTAAACTCATGTAGTATAGTGTATAGTAGCCGCTGTAGTGATTGTGAGAGAACTGGTATCAGTATATCTACCTATTCAAGGCCCTGGAGTTTGTTGCTGATGGTCAGCTTCCTTCAAGGCAATGTCTTCTCCAGAAGGGGGTCGCCTGCTTGCCCTGCTGTCTAGGTAGTAAGGTGCTGGATGAGAGGGCGCCACTGAGGGTCACGCTTCACTGCCTTTTATCCCTTTCTGGCAGACTTGTGTGATACCCCAGCATCATCTTGGCTGCCCAATCTGGAGGTCACTGTCCCACGAGTGTCTTGAGTAGTGCATGACATCTGTTAGTTACAGGGGTTGCTGCCTGCTGGTACCTGAAGTTTTGGGAGTCCATCCTTGACTTACTGACTTAATGACTGTATTGTCATGGGTTACAGGAATAATCAATAGGGTGGGTGATCAGTTCCAGGAATCAGTTCCTTGGCTTGATTAGCCTAAAATGGCTTGTAGGCCAGCTAGGCACTGTGACTATATCAACTTAGCCACTTAGCTGTTTCATTCAGGATTGAGGAGGCAGAGTTGGGAGTAAAACAATGGCAAATTTATTATAGCTTACACACACACAACAGTTAACAGAAAGATAAATGCAATAAGCAAATAATGCAATATTAAACAGCTAATAGTAAATAATAACAGATAATAACAATAGATAAATAGATCAGTCCATCGCAAGCCAGCTAGGCACTGTGAGGGTATCAGCCACTGACTGTTTAAAACAACAAATAGACAGACATGGGTTGGCAACTTATTGATAGTCCCTCAATGCCAGGTGCACGCCAGGTGATTCCAGCAAAGTCAGGCGTCCCCGATCAACACTGTCTGAAGGATTACCAGAGAAGATCCCTTGATCAGGATCCAATCCTCGCTCACATGGGGAGTCCGGAGTCCATGCTTAGAACAGCAGTTTCCGTCCAATTCCCTCCTTCCTGTTGGTCACCTGACACACGCACTTTTTATACCTAGTCTTATGCTAATCAGCTGGCCTTAGGGCCATTCACAATCTTGTTTTATAGCTATTATCCTATGGGATTAAAAGGTGTTAAAATTATTATAAAAGGTTACTACCCAAACATGGGTTTATCCAATAAGCAAATTGCAACACAGCATCTTCAAGTTTGAAATTAACATTACCCCGCCTAAATCCAACCCCTCTAGAACTCTCTGACTATGCTTTTTTCAGATGTATTTTCCTGGAATGTGCTGGGTAGGCCAGGCGGTTGAATCCAGTTTTTATCATCATCAAGACTAAATTCTAAGCAAGAAAGAACCATTAGGTCAGCTAATTTCACAGCTATAGCTTTGTCTTTGAGGCCTAGAGAGTTCCACAAACAGTTACAAGTTTCATTTGCGGGTTACAAAAATACAAGCTTTATATTAGATAAAAGTTCCAAATGCCTCTAAGAAGCACATATTTATTGCTTATTAATTTATTTGATTCTGGCCGTCACAAGAGTAGAGTTTTGTAATGCTAAATTTCTCTGACTAGGTTATTGTCAATTAACAGCCAGAAGCTCTTGCTTTGTCTTCAGTTATCTACTGATTCATCATACATACTCACATTCACTCAAGGGGGACCAGCCCAATACAGCAATGCAATTCCAGTGATTACAATTCCAATGCATTCTTACAATAATAGTTCTAGTAATACAGGGTATGACTTCACTTCAAAGAAAAATACATTTGTTAAAAGTTAAAAGGTATAAAATATAAAATACTGAATGCCAGAGTAAAGATGAGACAGATGAAATATAAAAATGCACTGCGAAGTAGTGAGGATCAAACACTGGGGACAGCAAGTGAATTAGGTTAGATGCAGTAGACTGATTTACCATAAACTTTAGACAGATCTGGGAAGTTTGTGTTTGAAAATAAGTTTAATCAAAGGGGGAATATATCACCAGGATATATTTACAGTCATGTTTTCAATGTACCTTGTCTTGTCTTATCTATAACAGGCTTTGCTTTAAAGTGGATATTTTAGTTCTTTTGTTTTCTTTAGTGACACTGAGCTTAATTGATATGTAGATGTAGTTTGTAGGTTTCTCCTACAGAAAGCTGCTTCAGCTTTCTGGCTTGCTCTGAGCTGTGCCACATCCATGCAATGAGTGTGCTAGGTTTCTGCCAGTACTTAGAACAGGGGTGGGCAATTATTTTGGGCAGAGGGACGCTTACTGAGTTTTGGCAAGCCATCGAGGGCTGCACGACAGGCAGCCCAGGGTAGATTAATATTATTTTTAAAAAAATTTTAGGGGCCCCGCGGGCCAGAGAGAATGGCCTGGCATGCCGCATCTGGCCCCTCGGGCCACATTTTGCCCACCCCTGACTTATAAATAAAAAGAAATGCACAAAATGGGGGGAGGGGGGGAGAGGAAGAGGGGTTGCAGGAAAGAAGGGGCTTCTGTTATATCAATGTCCAGAAGGGGGCTTCCTGCTACCTAGCTTTACTCTAGTTAGCTTGAGTGCCAAGAACCCTGTAGCAGTGACAGCCTGCGTTTCAGGCTGTAGGCTGTAAAGCCTTCCTTGAGTATGTGTTCCAGTGGCTAGCCTGTTTTAAAATCTATGATGCAGCTACAACTTCATTTTTATTAATACTTGAGCTAGCTAAATGAAAGCTAGCATGAGTATAACTGCCTAGGGTGCAGTCAAACCTCCAACAACAGTGCAGACATATCCATAGGTTAACTAGAAAGACTAAAGAAGAGAATCTCAAGAGCAGCAGAGAAAGCAGTGAATGAAGGTATGTAGCGGCTTGGCAATCCTGCTACCTTGCAGGCTGACTTTGCTGTCTTGGATGCTCCTCAGCCAGCCCTCTCAACACAAAGTCTAGGCACTAAACAAACAAATAAATGAGCAAATACACTTCTCAGCCCTTCTCTGACTGGTGGGAAAGGTCCTTTAGTTCTGGCCCAGTACCAAAGCATGGCCACTCACTAGTAGCAAGCTTATCTGGATTCCTGTCAGCCTCCTGGCCACAAGCTGGTGCTGTCACCAGCTTATTGCTCTCTGCTCTCTCCTGCAGGGTTTTAACTGCTAGTGGGATATTCCTTCATTATATAACTGCCCTCAGCCGGGCTTCTACAACAAGGCTGCTTGGTCCATTTAAAGGGCCAGATTACCCTGTTACAGGGTTCCTTCCAAATAGTCTGGTTGCAGAGCCGATTCTCAGTTATTTCCTTGACCTTTGGCTATACTCCTTAATGTAGAATGCGTTCCTGAGGCTAAGCCTTAGCTCCCTGACCTAATGAGAATTTTCAGTACAATATGCCCCTGAATAAGACACACACCAGAATAAAGAAAAAAAGATCTTTCCTTGAAAATATTTATAAGTAGCTATAAGTAACCAAATAGCACCTTTTGCAGTAACCAGAGGGAAAGAGAAACTTCGAGCCAGCACCTAGGGAGCCCTGCATGCAGTACTCTGGTGTTACTTTCACTTCCTTCTCTTCCCTACAGAGGCAGAAACTGCTATTACCATATTTCCTCACTTATAATGCACACCAAATTTTATCAGCTCAGTTTTGGGAAAAGGTATGTGTGATATGCCAGAAAATATGGCAACTCTCTAGTAGGCTTCTGGTTGATTTCATAAAGGCCCTTACCCAAAGAGGTACAACTACCACACTAGTGACTCTATTAAGCTACTTTCTTTGCAGCACACACCTCTTAAAGGTGCAGTCAATACTGTAGTGACCCTAGAACCTTTGGAATTTTACAGTTATTTGGTTTAACCAGTTCAGTTCATCTCACCTTTCTCTTTGAACACCGGTTCTTCTTTTATTGACTCAGAAATCCTAGTAAATCTCTAAAGCCATTACTAGCATGAAAGAGAGGTTCTTCCTGCTCAATGAAGTCTTCGAAAAAATTATCAAGGCTCACATTTGCGAGAGCCTGGCAGGACAAATTATGCTGAGGGGGAACCAGCACAGGTTTGTAGCAGGTAGATCATGCCTGACTAATCTAGTCTCTTTTTACAGGTTACAAAACGCCTAGACACAGGAGTAGGGGTTGATGTCGTATACTTAGACTTCACGAAGGCCTTCGATACGGTATCCCACACCATACTGGTAAACAAGCTAAGAGGCTGTGACTTAGATGACTACACGTTCCGGTGGGTGGCGAATTGGCTAGAGGGTTGCACCCAGAGAGTCATAGTGGATGGGTTGGTATGGACCTGGAAGGGTGTGGGCAGTGGGGTCCTGCAGGGCTCGGTCCTTGGACCGATACTCTTCAATATCTTCATCAGCGACTTGGACAAGGGAGTGAAGTGTACTCTGTCCAAGTTCGCGGATGACACAAAACTGGGGAGAAGTGGACAGGCCGGGGGGCAGGGAACAACTACAAGCAGACCTGGACAGGTTGGACAAATGGGCAGAAAACAACAGAATGCAATTCAACAAGGAGAAATTCAAAGTGCTGCACCTAAGGAGGAAAAATGTATAGCACACCTACTGCCTAGGGAATGACCTGCTTGGTGGAACGGAAGTGGAAAGGGATCTTGGAGTCCTAGTGGACTCCAACATGAACATGAGTCGGCAGTGTGACGAAGCCATCAGAAAAGCTAATGGCACTTTATCGTGCATCAGCAGATGCATGACGAACAGGTCCAAGGAGGTGATACTTCCCCTCTATCGGGTGCTGGTCAGACCGCAGTTGGAGTACTGCGTGCAGTTTTGGGCGCCACACTTCAAGGGGGATGTGGATAACCTGGAGAGGGTCCAGAGAAGGGCCACTTGTATGGTTAAGGGCTTGCAGGCCAAGCCCTATGAGGAGAGACTGGGGCACCTGGACCTCTTCAGACTCCACAAGAGAAGGTTGAGAGGTGACATTGTGGCTGCCTATAAGTTCATCACGGGGGCACAGAAGGGAATTGGTGAGGTTTTATTCACCAAGGCGCCCCCGGGGGTTACAAGAAATAATGGCCACAAGCTAGCAGAGAGCAGATTTAGACTGGACATTAGGAAGAACTTCTTCACAGTTAGAGTGGCCAAGGTCTGGAATGGGCTCCCAAGGGAGATGGTGCTCTTCCCTACCCTGGGGGTCTTCAAGAGGAGGTTAGATAAGCATCTAGCTGGGGTCATCTGAACCCAGCACTCTTTCCTGCCTATGCAGGGGGTTGGACTTGATGATCTATTGTTGTCTCTTCCGACCCTAGCATCTATGAATCTATGAAATTACTTGCTTTTATTAACATTAAGCCAAAACTGTAATTGGCAAAGAGTGAATGCATAAATATAAGCTTCTTATTTTCCTGTATAAATGACACAAGTAAGAGTTTACAATAATTAGGTTGCTTGGCAGGTAAGGAATGTTTTTTGGAGAGGTTTGGACTTCAGCATGGCAAGATTAGACTGAATTCCAAGTTTTTCTATTTTATTTTCTGCTTAGACAGTATTGCCACATTTACTCAAATAGAAGCCATCCTTGATTAGGATATGACCTCCCAATAATTAGATTCGATATATGGACATTTTATGAATTTGATACAATTTTCCAGGTATAGAATCTAATTATTGGAGGTTTGCCTTGAATTTGTCCCCTTCTCACTGCTACAACAAGAAAAAATAATCTGGAGGTTCAGATTATTTGCTCCCTGTTTTCCCCCAGCTTTTCCCCAGCATCTCCTTCCCCCTCTCCTGTGGGAGTGAAGAAGGCAGCAAAACATATACAGTGTAGTGGCTCACCATGACTCAAAAAACAGTTGACAGTGCAGGGGACTGGACTGTGCTTAATAGGCACTATCATATATCTTATTTGGATGGACTGTACTAATGTATCTTTGTGGTAGGTTTCCATCAGTATGTTTACCTAATATGGGCTGTGTTTTATGGTCATGCTCAGTGTTTGGCTGTATTTAGTCAATTCCATAGTTAGTTTCTGAGTCCTGAGCTCATGCTGTTTTCAGCTGTAGTTTAATGATAGACAATGTATTTAATGTGGTTTCCTTAAATGTAAATGTAAGATCAGGGGCTTTTTTCCCATGCTGATTGGAGAGCAAAACCCTGTCTTGTATTAGAGTAAATATGGTAATCTGGTCTACTTCCATGCTGTAAACATTATCCCTTGAAAAACAGACCTAGCTGGTTGCTACCGTTGGTAGATCTAGAATTTTGAAAAGGGGGGTATAGACGACGAGGTGCATCTTCCCACATAAAACAACACATTTTCCTCCAGTTAAAAATAAACTAGAAGCCTTACTAATACACTAGGAGTCTATGGCTGTATTATTTAGTTTAAAATTGAAACAAAAACAAGTATACATTCATTGCAATGGGTTAAAAACAATCTAAATGGCTGTGAAATAGGAACTTCATTACCAGAAGCAGCAAACAGACAGTGGAATTGCAGAACAAGGAATAGTTTGATTAGTGGAAAATCAGCACCATTAAAAAGGACAGGGTCATTAACACCTGTGGAATGAAGAGTTTAGAACAGATCAGGTAGATTATAATGAGCCACAAAGTCAATGGACTCCCTCAGCACTGCATGACTAGAAATGCTGCTGCCACTGCCACTTCGAATGGATCCGGATCAAAGGATGGTTCAACAGTTGCAACAGTTCTTTTTTGTCTGCTGAGTTATTTTACCAGTTCACATACAGGCATATTGCTAAGAACAATGTATTGGCATTAGTTGTTACATACAATCAAAGCACAGGAAATCTTGAGCCAGTTATAGGAAAAAATGTAAAAGTTGTGGTTCATGTGAGAGATTACAAATTTACATATAATTGACATGCTTGTGCAGGGAAACAACTTTCTGATCATGGAATCATAGTAAGAATAGTGCAAACTTATGCTCAGTTTAGAGATATTAGTTGGCAAATTCGTGACAAATAACACGTCAGGCTCACGTCTGGCACAGTCTGCTCCTACTCAGCACTCTGCTCTGCTTCTGCTGTGCTTCCAGTCAAGATGTCTGTTACTTATTTTGCAAATAAGCAGCAGACAGATCTGAGATGATGAACTGTGAAAACTGATCTTTTAATGTATTTAGTTGATAAGGAAGCGATATGGCAAATGGATGAAAAGATTAATCAGCATGTGATTCTGCAGCCAGAGCAGGCAGGAAGAGGACTCCTCTGTGTGTGTACTTTAAAACCTGAGCTCCTTAATTTGAGTTTAACATAGGGCATGGGTGTGAATGTGCAGCTGAGGAACAAGACAAAAACAGATTCTCATTTTCATTTTAGTGTATGGTAAATGGACCTGTTGTCCAGAGATTGTTCTGCTTTCTGCAGTTAGCAGAGTAACTTTTGGAGAAAAGAACAATCATTCAATATTATTTATTCCAGACACAGTAGCTTCACTTTAGCTTTGACTTCAGAACTTTATTGAAGCAGTTTCTAGAACATCAGCATGTGCCATGCTTCTGTTAGCTGCAGTCTTAAAAAAGAATCTCCAAATGACCAACAGCAACCAGTCCAAGCTTTCACATGTACTGAAAAACACAGACCAAAGAGAACTGCACTACAGCTCATCCAAAGCAGCAGCATTTCTCTCTTTTCCCCTCCAGTTGTCCATCTCGCCCAGTCATTCTACAACAGGGGCAAGCAATTATTTTGCACAGAGGGTTGCTTACTGAGTTTTGGCAAGCTGCTGAGGGCCACAGGGTAATCCCACCCCTTGACAGGTGCCCAACCCCTTGATCACCATCTTGGGACTGGAAGTCCCACCCCCTTAACCTATGACCTTTGCCACCAGAAGTCCCTCCCCTTGCCCCTGGAAGTACTCCTTTGGGGAAGAGGGTTTGCCATCTTAGGGAAAAAACAAACAGATTAGATACTAAAAATCAAACACCCATAATAATATATTTTAATTTAATTTAAAAATATATATTTTTGACCTGATTTGTGTTGTGTTTGTGCTGTATATGTAGACATGATTGCATAAAAGCTCAAAATGCAGTCTTACTTGTATGTTGTGTGGGGTGTGCATGGGTGTCAGGGGGATAAAGTGGGTGTGGGGTTTGTGAGTTGTGGGTGGGTGGGTATGGGGGTTTGTGGGGACGTGTGTGTTTGGGTATGGTATTATGGGAACCTTTTTATACTGTGGACCTGCAAACTGTATAATTTACAGATTTAACTTTAATTTACATGTTTAAATTTAATTTTTATGGAGGGGTGGGGTTGCAAGGTTTGGATGGGGTTGGGGTACTGGGTGAAACTGCAGTGGGGGGGGTGCACAGGTAGTGGTGCAGGTGGGACCCAGTTGGGGATGCCTGGGAAGAAGGGACTTTGCTGCCTTTCCTAGAAGCAAGCAACAGAACTGCCTCCCTGCCCTCCCCCCCAGGCATTTCCCTGCCTTCATCCCCCTGCTCCCAGCCATGGGCAGGAGTGGAGGGTCCTGCCTGGCCTGGCCTAGGCTCCGGTGCATAGGCAACACTTTACCAGGCTCAGCTATGACAGTGAAAATGGGACAGGGCACACAGAGTCAGCTGCCTCCCTCCTGGGGCTGCCCCACCGCCCGCTCATAACTACCGGCAGTGGAAGCCACCACTCCCATCTGGCTGCCATGTGCCTGGTCACTCCCAACCCCACCTGCCCCAACCCTGCAGCACATGCAGGGATGACCGCAAGCAGCCCCGACCCCGTGTGCCCCGTACTTGCCCATCTGGGCTGAGCAGCGGTGGACATACGGAATAAGCTGCTGCTCAGTGTGGGGGGAAAAGCGGCCACTCCCCATCCTGCCACCAGCACTCCCTGCAGCAGCCACCCAGAGCTCACACAGGGCTGTCCTGCCTTTCCTCTATGACCCCGCCACCGATGGGGCAGCGGTGGCAACAGAGAGCGGACACAGGCAACCCTGCATGTCCTCCAAGTAGCTGCTGCAGGGAGCACCAGCAGTGGGAGGGGGAGTAGCCACTTTTCCCTAGCACCTGCAGCAGTTCGTGGCCCACCACCACTGCTGCTCAGTGATGGGTGAGCCCAGAGCTGGTATGGGGCCCAAGCTGGCAGCAGCAGTGAGGAACAAGCTGCAGCTGAGCACGGGGGAAAAGCAGCCCTTCCCCTCCCGCCACCAACACTCCCTGCCAGCCTGTGCCCCATGCTTGTGAATGCCCACTCGCTTCCACTCCCCTCGCCCCCGCCACCACTTTCCCCACCTTCCTACCTGCCACCCTACCCCTTCTTAGCTGAACTTCCCGCTTGGGGCAGGGAGGCACATACAGCCCCATGGTCCCAGGCCAGGACTGGGGGGGTGAGGCTGGGCGAGCCGTGCTATTGCAGGAGATTGCCAGGGCTTCTCCTAGGTCCTACCGCCCCTGGATGCTGTCATCTTTGACAGACAGCTGGGGCAGTTAATATTAATTTTCTAATTTTTTTAGAGGCCCTGTGGGCTGGATAGAATGGCCTGGTGGGTCAGATCCAGCTTGTGAGCCGTATTTTGCCCATCCCTTTTCTATAATGTTATCCATTCCATCTGCAATCCACAAACCAGGCACAGAATCACATTCACAATGCTTACCCACACACACCCACGCCCTACCACACAGACATCTACAGTCACACATTTGGTGACCTGACTTGGAATTACTATTATACTGAAATATCTAATGGTACACTATTTTTAGATATAATGTAAGTGGGTTAAGGCTAGCATTTTCACCTGATTTAAATCTGCAGGGCCCTGCTGAAGTAATGGGAAGTAAACCAGTTGTTGCCAGCTGAGAATGTGGCTCCATGTTGTTATGTCAGCTAAATTAAAAGAATGTTGAGCAAATTTGGCTGGTAGCAAGTATGAGAATAGCACTGCTTGTCTAGTCAAAGTGCACAGATTTACACTTTGTTCCTGTATGCTGCACTTGTGCCATTTTCTATGCAGCATCCTTTTGGTAAGCATCCTTGCTGGAGCATGTAAGGATCATTTGACCACGTGTTATATAGGAGATAAAGAATCTCCAAAAAATTCAGATGCTTTTTAACTAAGGAGCTAGTAAGTCATCATGGGCAGTGTGGAGGGATATTCATCTCTGGCTGACTGTTTAAAGCATAGGTGATGTGTAGGGAAGGCACAGGGGAGTTCATGCCCACCTAGATTTCTATGCTGATGGTGGGGTGTGGGACTGCAGCCCGGCCAGAGGCAGATCCGGGCAGCAGTGGGAGTGGAGCCAGCAGTGTGATTTCTGCACTGAAGGCAAAGGGTGGGTGGGGCACAGGGATGCTACCTGGCCAGAGCCACCGCCCGGCAGTAGGGGCAGCAGCACAGAGTTGTGCCCCCCTCCACCCACAGTCAGCACTTATGCATCCTCTATGGTGTAAAGCACTATGTCATTATCCAGGGCATGCTGACTGATGACCAGGGATCCGGATTTTCTGTTTCGCATGGAAAAAATGTGGATTTTCCCTTTTAACTGAGAAAAGCATGGATTTCTCATTTTAATGGAGAAACACGTGGATTTTCCACTTTTCCAAAGAGCTCTGTACAGGCTGGCAGAGTTCCAGCCTGCAGCTCCCGCAGGTAAGTCTGGTGGGAAGAGGGGGGGAATTGGGCCCCCATAGGGAGGGAGGGAGAGAGAGAGTTGGGCAGGTCTGGGACTGGGGCTGGGGTTGCTCCCCAGCTGAGAGGTGCGTGGGGCTTGGGGCTGGAATGTGCGGCTGCACGGCCTGGGCGGGGAGGGGGACAGAGCTGTGGTCAGCTCATTTGGGGGGCAGTGAGGGGCTGACTCCCTGCTGCTGTGCACACTCCTGGGGGAGGCACAAGGGGGACACATGCCCCCCAGATCTATGCATGGGGCAAGGTTGGGCTGCCTGCTGCAGGCTCAGGCTCCCCACCCTGCTGCCCTCCCCTCAGGGCCTCTGCAGCCCAGTGGGCAGGACCCGCTGCAGCAGAGCAGGGGAAGCTCCTTGCTGCCACAAGTCCCAGGCCACCATAGCAAAGTGCCCCCTGCCTGCTCGGCAGCAGCAGGGGTGGCAGTGCAGAGTTGTGCCTCTTGCTGCTGCTAGGCAAGCAGGGGGTGCTTCACCGAGGCAGAGTGGGCCTTGTGGCAGCAAGGAGCTTCCCTGCCTGGCCCCCACTCTGCCCTGCTGTACCGGGTCCCACCCACTGGGCCCAGGGGTAGGCGGCAGGGCAGGGAGCCCCGAGCCTGCAGTGAGTAGCCCCTCCCCGCCCCCCCTGGCCCCCTTCCACGGGCTCTGCTCCAGCCGTGCTACCCGTAGCGGACGGGAGACTATTAAAATGTATAGGTATTTAGAATTTATTTTACTAGTGATTGAGGCACCGGTAGGCTTCCAAATCACTTTAAAATTGTAAATATGTCAATACAACATTGTTTTCAATTGATGCATATATATATATATATATATATTGATGTGTGTGTGTGTGTGTGTGTGTGTGTGTGTGTGTGCACGCATCATTTTTTATATATGATTTTTATGAGAGAATTGGCAATTTTTAAACAGAGAAAACCAAGATCCCTGATGACAGATCTGGTTTACTATGGAACCTCCTACAGGAAAATCTTTAAAGCAAATGCATTTCATTACTTAATAACAAACAAACAGGTGTTGTATCCTGATTGATTTCAAACAGTCTCTGAGAATTGCTGTACTTGGTCATTCAATGGCCAGTTGTGCAAAATACAGCACACAGTAGCCTATTTTCTTTGTATTTTATACACAGCTATGGCAGGGGGAAGAAAGAAAGAAATCCAAGAATAGAGAACAGCAAGAGAGCAGACCAAGAGAGGTGATAAATAGTGCACTAAGAGAATACTTCATTTAAACCTATAATTAGGAAGTGCAGTTTAAAATTTCACTGTATGTGTCATTGTTCCTAATAGAAAAGTGAAACTAGAAAAAACTCAATTGCTGTGTTTTGCTAACTTCACTCATTGGTTCATTTGAAAGAATATGGCAGCTTTGGGACCAACCTAATTACCAAGGTGTGTAGAACTGTGAGGTGTCTATCCAGCCAGGGAAACTTTGCCAGTATAGTAAGCTGCATGTCACAGGCATAATTGTTGGGATGTTACTGTGATGATAAGGAGGTCAGTCACAACTAGGCCACCGCAGTACAGCAGAGTGGAGCAGGAGATCGGATTTTGTATTCTGAGTGCTGATAGCACTGGTGATCTTAGAAACAGATCTAGGTTTTTCAAAGTGGGAAAGCACCCCTTAACCCCCAGGTGCTGTCCCTGTGGCAGGCAGGGGAAGGGAAATGGGAGGAGAGGAAAGGGGATGTGCTTTGGAGCACAGTGGGGAAGGGAGGGAGAGACTGCATACTTTTTTGAGATTAAAGTCCCTGGTTGCTGCTCTGGTAACATGGTCAGAAAGAAAAAGTGCAGGTACACCACTGCACCCCCACTGGGTGATCTTTTTGCAGGGCTTGCTGTAGTTGTGATTTTCCTAAAAGCACAGCTACTGCAGATACTTCAGTCACACAGCCACGCAAAGATCTTAGATTGCATTTTTTTTTTAAATTTCGCCCTTGTGGTTACAGAGAGAAGCTGGGAAACATAAAAATGTTAAGGCTTGAAAAACAAAAGGCAATAAAAAGAACCCCACTTTATTATTACAGTAGTTTAAATCTATAATTTTTAAGTCAAACTCATGAGTTTTCATCTTTGTGAATCACAAATTACAGACTTGAGAGGATATCAGGATCACCTATCTAGTTCAACCCCCTTCATTCATGCTGATATTAAATGATCCTAGAAAGAAGCCTATCCACTCCCTTCTCGAAAACTTCCAGGTTCCACGACTTCCACAGGGAGTTATTCCATTGCCAAAATTATCCATTGCATGTGTAGGGTCAGCAACACAGTGTTGATGATGCCTTGCTTCTGTTTATTTTTCAACCTAATTCAGCTTCGATTTAAGACTTGCATCTGTTTCTGTAGCCATGCTACTCTATACGACTATAAAAAGCAAATGTGTTAAGATTTTCAGTTGCTACTTCCAGTAGAAGAGTGAGACCTGGTGACCTCTGGGATCCACTGAGTTAGAGAAGGGAAGACTGTGCACTCTGACTGCTCTGAGCCTTGCTTTGCGTAGTGAACACAGAAGTGTATTTTGCTAGATTTTAAAGTTTAGAACACTTGGTCTACGACTGGCCATATTTTCCAAAAAGGTTAGGACCTAACAGCCTCCATTGCTCTAACAGTAAGAAGCTTGAAATCTTCACTTTTAACCTCTCTTTATATTTCTTCCTATGTGTGGACCAGTGGTGCTCCATCTTTTGGTGCCACAGGCCAGATGCATGACATAGGCCCTGTGCCACTTCCCTCACTCCTGTGGTGCCAGCTGGATCAGGCCCCACACAGCCTCTCTAGGGCCCTGTGCCACTGGATCATGCCCTTGCGTCACCTCCCTCAGCCCCACTGGATCAGGGCTACATGTTACCTCCCTGGACCCCGCACTGCTGAATAGAGGTCTCGTGCTGCAGAATCAGTCCCTGCACTGCCTCCAGCCAGACCATGTGTCAATATAACATGTTATTCAGCTCATGAGCCTTCTCACAAGTCTGGAAATTTGGCAGCAGGGAAGTTGCAATTGCTTCTACCAATCACCTGCCACCAAATTTTCAGTCCTGTGAAGTCCCTTGCGGACTGGATGTCATGGCTCTGCAGGCCGGATCTGGCTTCTGGGCAGGAGGTTCAGAACCTCTGTGCTAGACATTAGGTTTCTACAGTCTTGGTCTTAGTATCATTTTGCTGAATCCTTAATACCTGTTTGCTGATTCAATAGCTATAACTCATGATTGCATGACAAGTTTTTCCAATTTTGAGCTGTCACCTGGGTCACTCTCCATAATATCTGGTGACAGATCCTCAGATGATGTATGGTACCTTGCTATGATGCAAGGTCATTTGGACTGGATAGTCTATCCCTTTGCCAACAATATCATTTCTCTAAGAAATCCTCACTATTCATTGTCTTCTCACAGTCACAATGATGATAATTATTTTCCATTTGGATGGCATTGTCTTCAAATGGATCTTAAAAGCACTTTTGCAGATATCAGTGACTGATCGTGAATATGTGTATATAAAATTAGCACTTACTTATGCACCCATTTTGGGGGCAGAAGGCAGGAATTAGCTGCATATACATGCTATATGACCATTTAAAATAGGAAATGAAGAATACTGCTGCTATATGAAATTATAATTTGATTTAGACATAAAAATATAATTATAGAAGATGGAATTTGGCTGGGAAATGAGGACTGACATTGTTATTTGATCTAGTAATTATTTAATTCTTGTCTATATAAGCTGTCAATACCAACCAAAAGCAGAGCTCAATGGAGAATTGGATATTATCCCCTATTTTTCTTTAAAAACAAAAAAAACCCCAAAAAAACTTTATTGCAAAGAAAAAAGTTTGACATTTCTTTTACTTTATACAGATTATTTCCTATTAGATAAGATCAAGGCCTTTGCCAAGTACACAGTGAGAACCCAGTGGCACATACATCAGAGACTGCAGAAGTGGAAGAAAGAAGAAAATGCAGGAGATAATATAGAAGAATCTATTGTAATTATTAAATCACTGAATGCTTCACTAGAAGCAGGCTATATCTTTTAACCTTCTTTTCAGTTCTGCAGTGACCTTTTGGCAAGTTTTGACCCCGAACTAAACCTTATTTCACAAACAAATTTACAGAGTAGTTGGATTGCGAGTGGTTCATAAATAATAATACTGCTGCCATGACAGATGCAATACCTTCCTGATGCATCATGGTCCTGTCAAGGCTGCCACTGTTAATATAGTGGAAAGAAACAAGGTAAGTTTATTAAAATCTCACAAAATCATCTTGGAAAAATTGATAGGGAAGCAGTGCTGTTGTATGGCAGATTCTGATCCAGGTCTTTCATTGACATAAGTTATCATAGTCCCATTAAAATCAGTGAAACCTTGCTAATTTATATGAGCTGAGGATGTGGTCTGATGCATTAGCCTTTCTCCAAACAAGCTTGCTATGTTCATTTGCCCTAGTACATTGCCATTGCAGCATTACTTAGCTAGCGTGCTTTAAAGGGAGGTGGGACTTCTGGGTCCTTTTTTGCATCACTGCCACTGATCTCATAGGATTTGTCTTCACCACCTTCCCTGCATGGCTGGCATTGCCTGACCTTGGTCCCACCTGCTCCTACTTACAGGCCGTATCTACACTAGCGGCACACCGCGTAGTTGTTACCGGAGTTACTGAACAGTACCATCGCCAGCGTTACTACACAGTACAATCACTGCACATTTTTTCAGATGCTACTGTGCAGTAGCAACGAGCTACTACACAGTAATTTATTACTATCACACAGTATTGTTGCTGCACAGCTAGTGCCCACCAACACTACTGTGCAGTAGCAATGAGCTACTGTGCAGTAGCGTCTCATGTAGATGCACCCACACAGACCAAATGCAGCAGTCAGGTTGCTCTGAGGACACCTCTCATGGCCACATGCTCATACTGGGGAAGATCTCAAAAACAGCTTAACCTATCAGCATAGTGACACAGCTGGGTGGCCAGGGTACAGAGGCAGTGGTGACTTCTGGTTGTTGCTGCACCACCAGCACAATCGTAGTTGTGATCATGCAGCTGCCAGCAGCAGCTGGTTTTTTGCCCCCCGCCCACTCAGCACTTGGGGCAGTTGCCCCAGTCATTCCACCATACTTACACCCCTGGCTTCACTGATACATTTGTCGGTTTGAGTGGAGTGGGTGGGACTGAGAACCAGTGCCCCTAGCTGTGCCAAGTTTGATGGACATACTCTTAAACTCCCTATCTTGGAAATGGGGATTTAAAAGTCCTGTGAAGGATTTTTAAGTTGCAGGAGTTGATTCCCTCTCCTCTCCCTTCCCTCATTTTGGGTTGAAAAAAAAGCTCCAATTGAGTTTTAGAAAAGAACCCCCTCTTAATAAAATTAATATTGATTTGTTTATTCCTTTTTTCTCCTTGGTCCCTGCCTTTGTTTCACTGTTAGGGCAGAAGAAATGATGACTCTAGGCAAACCCATTTTTGGTTTTCAAGGAGAGAAGGAGAATTAGGAGAAAAGAAAGAGGTTCCCAACTAGGAACCATCACTGTCCTTTTAAATCCCTATGTTTATGAAAAGGAACAGTGAGAGAATAAAACAAACACAACGATTCTACTATTCAGGGCAACCAGCAAGTTCTTGAGGATGACTAATATAGTCATTGTTATTTTAAGTCAGCAGAAGTAGCTGGGGCCTGAAAAGGATGGAAAATCAACCCTATTTAGAAATGTGTTTTAAAATGGGTGTTCAACAGCTGTTTTTTTGTAGGAGGAATCAGTTAATAGGGACACTGAATAGTTCATCAACAAAAATAGAGTGAGAGCAGCATCAGCAACAGTATGCTTCTTCTAGGAGAAATGACAGTGCTGATACAGTTTTTAGCAACCTTGTAGAGTTGTTAGGAGTTTAGAGGAAAGAATGACATATTTCTTTTTCTGTATAGATTAATGTGTCGAGTAGTAGTGCAGTACAGTCCAAACTTGATAGATTAGGCAATTAAAAAAAAAATCCTGCTTTTTGATCAAAATACAAAAAAGCAGAAACCCTCCCTCCCAAAAGAAAATAATTTATGGTTCAAATAAATGAGAATTGCTTCATCAAAATCTGTTTTATGATATATCTCATCCAATGCACCACATGCCCTGCCCTGATAGAAAATACGTAGGAGAGACCAAACAACAACTGCGCACCAGAATGAACGCACACTGAAAATCTATTAAAGACAAGAATACCTAATTACCGATGGGGGCACATTTCTCACAAGAAAACCACTCTCTCTCCAATCTATCAGTTCTGATCCTCAAAGGGAATTTACAAAACACTTTTCACAGACAAACCTATAAACTTCATTTCATCAACCTCCTGGGTACAAAAAAATCAGTCTAAATATAGACATTGGATTTATGACACATTATAACCTGCCTGATATCTGACTCCCCAGGTACCTCTCCGCTATTTACCTGCTAAATTCATCCTGTAGCAAAACCCCCCAGTTTTTCTTTTTTTTTTTAAATGCATTCCCTCCCCTTCCCTAACCATTTCTAACTTTCTTTCTGACCTCTCTATCCCTTACAAGTAGTTATTAGTAGTATTAGGTAAGCTAAGTTCTTATATTCCCTTATGACAAGTCCCCCTTTTTTTATATTGTAAATAATGTTTTGTTAGGTTTGTATTGATTTTTACTGTTGTATATTGTATTATTATCATTTTCATATTGATTTTTATTGTTTCATATGGATATTGTATGGTTTAGGCCCATGTTTGTAAGTGAACCAAAGCAATGTCAAGTTTCCATTTTGTATGTCAAGCCTCCATCTTGTGTCCTCTGCCTGGGCATCCCCTGTGTTGTAACTGTGTGACTCATGTACTCCTCCCATGTAAATTGGTTCCCGGATGAATGGGAGTGATTGAGAATGATTGAAATACAATGGTAGCAGGCCTCTACTGAATGGCCTGTAATGATCAGACCATCACTTCACATTGATTCATCCAGGAACCACGGACCTCACCCAGGAACAGAGACAAGAACCCAGTATTTAAAAGACAAAAGACCTTGCAGAACCAACAACTCTACTATTGTACCCCACCATTACAGACACCCAAAACTGCACATCCCTACCTTGCACAAACCCAAAAGCTTGCTAAGAAAAAATCTGCTAGTTATTGAGCTGGTCTAATAAAAGATATCAGATTTACCCAAAGAACCTTGTCTTACTAAGACTAGCACTTTCTTTAGTTTGAAGTTCAAAGGGATGGAAATGACCTATAAAATCATTTAGTTAGGGGGTTTCCAATCTGAGTTGATGTGAGGATTGTAAGGGAGCATGATCACCTTTCCTTTCTTTATGGTAAATGGGAAGCAAGATCCCAACACTTTTTTTCTGTAGTAGCAGAAGGTCACAGTAGTTAATATTGAAAATCACAGATGTAGTCTATTTCCCTCCCATTACAGGATTGTTCACTGGTATATTATCTTGTATTTTTCCCAAAGTAGTTTTAAATTCCCCAGTTGATGGAACTTCCAGCATGGCACCTGCAGGATTATAGCACAGCCTGATAAAAATGTTAAGGAGTTCTTTCTGACATTCTGTTTTTCTTCCCAAAATCTTACCTAAATTCTCCATCTTAATTTCATCTACTAACTCTCAGCTGTCCCTTAATTTACCAGACTAAAATTCTTTTTATTCTTGGTGTTTACATCCTTCAAATATTTGAAGAATATTTTTCAGATTGCTGTAGGTTTACTGGCTGCAGAGAAGAGAGGTATGTATTTAGCTAGCTTAATCTTCCCTAATAAGCCAATTCCCTTCAACATCAAGACAATTTCTTTTACTCTTCTCCAAATGCTTTTCAATTTGTTGGTATTTTCCTGTTGATAGGGTACCCAGAATTGACTGCAGTAAGCCAAATGAAGCTACATGGACTATCAGCATCTAAAAGGCTCTGAGAATATGTAGTGTTCCATCTATTCTGCTTTAAAAAGAGGAAAAATATTTGGAAAACATAAAACTTTATAGGGATTGTTGCTCTATATAGGTTATGCCAGATAACAACATGCTGAACCATTCCTGGTCAGTAAGATGGTATATTTCAAAATATTTCTTATAAAGGACTGCAATATTCCATGTCATGAATAGGAACATGAAATATAGCACTGGAAGATTTCTTTTGGCCTCATCAAGCCTGGTTCCCAAAGATTCCAAAAGTGTCCTTTCCAACCCCACATGCACCAAAACTGTGAGACACAAAACCAGAAACATCAATGCAACCCTACAGCATGCCACAGATTAAAAGCGGGAGAGAAGAGAGCATTGTCAATGCCATGCCATTACAGTGGTAGTGCAGTAATTGGTTAGTACCATGTTCTCTTACATACGACATACCCCTAAAAAAAACATAGCTTTTTTTTTAAAAGGCAAAATGCAGGAAAAAAGATCTTTCCTTGAAAATACTGCTAAGTAGTAGTACGAACTGAGTAGCAGCTAGAAAGCCTAGTATTGTCATTGTGCTGCCCCCTGGGGAGTAAGTACAGAGTTACTTCTGCTTTTTCCACAGTGGAGGCTTACACTACAGAAACTTGTCACTGTATTTCCTTGCTTACAATGCACACCCCAACTTCTAGCAGCTAATTGTTATAAAAAGGTGCTTGTTGTATGCAAAAACTATGGTATATGAAAACTGATACAAAGTTAAAGCACAGAAAGTAAGTTTTGTTGTTAAGTAAATAGTTGATTATCTTTATATCGGTCACCTAATCATCCCTCAGTGCCACACTTGAACTGGGATGCTGTAAATATCATAAATTCTTTGCAAAATTGGGACCTATAAAAACCTAAGAAACAAGGCACAACCACTTCTTCTACATAACTATGGGTGAGCACAAATTTTCCAAACAAAATTTGCAATAGTTCTTCATTTGATGTGATTGGAATAACAGAGCATTGATGGGATAGCTCGTATGACTGGGGTACTATCATGGATGGGTATAAGCTGTTCAGAAAGGACAGGTAGGGAAGAAGAGGAGGAAGAGTTGCTTTTTATGTAAACGAAGTGCATGATTGCTCAGAGATCCAATATGAAACAGAGATAGGGCTGTTAAGAGTCTCTGGGTTAGGGTGAAAAAAAAAAAAAAGCAATAAAAGTAATGTCATGGTGGGTGGGTGGCTATAGACCACCAGATCAGGAGGATGAGGCTTTCTCCAAACAGCTACTGGATGTTTCCAGAACAAAGGGCCCTGGATCTCATGGGGGACTTCAGTCACCTTGGCATCTGCTGGGAGTGCAATATAGCAGTGCGCAGATGATCCAAGAAGTTTTTGGAGAGTGCTGGAGACAACTTGTTAGTGCAAGTGTAGGAGAGGCCAATTAGGGGCTGTGCTATTCTTGACCTGCTGCTCACAAACAGGGAAAAATTGGTGGGCAACTGGGCAGCAGCAACCATGAGATGACCGAGTTCCGGATCCCGAGGAAAGGAAGGCAGGAGACCAGCAGAATAAGGACCCTGGACTTAAGAAAAGCAGACTTTGACTCACTGAGGGAACAGGTGTGCAGGATCCCCCGGGAGGCCAGTATGAGGGAGAAAGGAGTCCAGGAGAGCTGGTTGTACTGTAAAGAAACTTTACTACTGGCACAGGAATCAACCCTCCCAATGCACAGGAAGACTAGCAAGTATGACAGAAGATCAGATTGGTTTAGCAGGGAACTCTTCAGTGAGCCAAAATACAAGAAGGAAGCTTATAAGAAGTGGAAATGTGGACAAATGACTAGGAAGGAGTATAAGAGAAGGGTAACAAGAAGGGTTCCTGCAAGTATGTCAGCAACAAAAGGAAGGTCAGGGAGGCAACCCAGTGACAGATGATGCAGAAAAGGCTGAAGTACTCAATGCCCTTTTGACTTCAGTCTCCACAGGCAAGGTCAGCTCCCAGACTACTGCACTTGGCAGCACATTGTGGGGAGATAGTGAGCAGCTGACAGTGACAAAACAACAGGTTTGAAACTGTTTAGAAAGGCTAGACATGTACAAGTTCATGGGGCCAGACAGTGCACTCGAGGGCACCGAGAATGTTGGTCGATGTGATTGCAGAGATGCTGACATTATCTTTGAAAACTCATGGTGACTGGGAGAGGTCCTAGATTACTGGAAAAGGGTAAATATAGTGCCCATCTTGAAGAAAGAGAAGAAGGAGGATCTGGGGAACTACAGACCAGTTAGACTCAATCCCTGGAAAAAGCATGAAGCAGATCTTCAATCCATTTCTAAGCACATGGGGGAGAAGAAGGTGATTAGGAAGAGTTGGTATGAATTTGCCAAGGGCAAGTCTTTCCTAACCAACCTAATTGCCTTCTATAATGATGTAACCCTGGGCAAGACACTACATCTGCCCTCATCTGAATAATGGGATCCTGGGGTACCCGTAGCCAGTAGCCCTGCCCAGCCCCCCTGGGAAGCTGCTGCAGTGCCCCGAGCGGAGAGACTCCCCTTACAATCAAGCACCCTCGCAGACAATTCTCAAACTATTTACAAGATTTAATTATTTACAACATAACAAATAATCATTAAATAAGCACATGGATATACCGACTAATAAACCTTCAAGAACTTATTTACACAGTCTCTCGCTTGCACGCGGTGTACTGGGGATCCCGTGTGCACTGCCCCCGGCGGGGCATCTCAGGGAGCGGGACTGTCTGTGTCCCTGCATGTGGTCTGTGGACGCTCCCTAGCACTGGTGTCCGTCTCTGTGCTCCTGGGGTCCCTGGGCAGCAAGTGGTGGCTCCGCTGCAGTTCCTGCAAGACAGCCTTCCCCTGCCTTTGACATCCTTCCCTGGTTCTGCTGTGAGCAGTGTCTGGGCTGCAGGCTGTAGCAACCCTCCTGCCCCACACAGCCTCACAGCCCCAGCAAATGCAGCCCCTCCCTGGGCTTGGCCTGCCCCTGGGGCCCCTCACCCCTCAGGGAAACTAGGGCAGACTCCAGCAGTCCTCCCCACCCCCGTTCTGCTGTGCTCACCCAGCCGCACCGGCTGCAGTCAGGTCTCTCCAGGCTTGGGTTCTCCACACCAGCAGCCCCTGCCTGATCCTGCCACGCAGCTTCTCCATTCTGCTCCTGCAGGCCTCTCCCAGGGGCTCTCCGAGGGACCACTGCGCTGAGACTCTCAGTCCAGTCTCCAGCCTGTCCCTCAGCCCCCTCTCTCTCCCTTGTCCCCCCCCCCCAGGAAAACCGCTCCCCCTTTTATCCAAGCCTCTCAGCCAATCCCAGCTCAGGGCCCTTCCCAGGCTTTTGCTAACGGCTCTCTTTCAAAACTTTGCTGAGTTTACATCACCCCTCCCACTTCTAACAGGGCTGCTCCCAAACAGCTTCACTTGCCCTCAGAGCCTACAGTGTCCCCTCTGGGACAAACTCTGTCTCTGCCAGGCAGCCATTCCCATTCTGTTCAGGTGGGGCCATTTTTTAAAGGCTGCTACAATGAAATGACTGGCTCTGTGGATGTGGGAAGACCAGTAGATGTGGCATACCTGGACTTTAGCAAGGTTTTTGATAGTCTCCCACAACATTCTTGCAATCAAGCTAAGAAAGGACATTGGATGAAAGCACTGAAAGGTGGATAGAAAAATGGCTGGATCACCACTAGGTGCAAAGGGTAGTAATCAATGGCTTGATGTCTAGTTGGCAGCCGGTATCAAGTGGAGTGCCCCAGGGGTCAGTTTTGTTTAATATCTTCACTGTGGAGTGCACACAGCAAGTTTGAGGATGACACCAAACTGGGTGGAGTAGTAGATACACTGGAGCATTGGACTAGGGTTCAAAGTGACCTAGACAAATTGGAGGATTGGACCAAAAGAAATCTCTTGAATTAAAATGACAAGTGCAAGTCCTGCACTTAGAATGGAGCAATCTTATTCCCTGGTACAGACTGCAGACTGACTGGCTCAGCAGCAGCTCTGCAAAAAATGACCTGGGGATTCCAGTGGACAATAAGCTTAATACGAGCCAACAGTGTGCCCTTGTTGCCAAGAAGGCAACAGCATACTGGGCTGCATCAGTAGGAGCTGTTGTGGAAACACACACAGAGTACTTTTGGGTTAGGTCAGCAGAAGCTTTTATTCAAAAGAAACTACAGCTGTAGGGGGAGTTCCAAAGTGACATGGATTTCCCAAGCACTTGGAAGGGGTCCCCCCCCCAAGAGCAAAATCAGGAGGCTTATATACTTTTTAACAGTCGCTTACAACTCACGTGATCATATAGTGAAATTAGCATGAAAAGCGGCTATAATATTACTTCATTATTTCTTTGCTGTTATCAGGATGGGAATTATGGGGGAGATAGGGTTAGTTCACAAACCTCCTTCTTGCACCTGGAAATCTACTTTGTACATACTTTTTTTTTTTTACCTTCAAGGCCGCGGTGAGCGAAGCATTTGCAGAAGAGTTACAAAGAACAAACACTTGCCCTTATCTGTTCTACTGTACCGAGCCAGCAATTCTACACAAAGCGGTTATGTCATCTTATAACTAAAATAATCAAAGTTTAAGGCATATATTTTTTTTGATTCCACAGAGCATTACCAGCAGATTGAGGGAAGTGATTTGTCTCCTCTGTTCAGCACTAGTGAGGCCACATCTGAAGTACTGTGGCCACTTTGGGCCCCCAACTATGGAAATGATGTGGACAAATTGGCCATTGAAGGGCAACAAAAATGGCTAAAGGGCTGGGGCACATGACTTCTAAGGAGAGGCTGAGGGACTTGGGCTTATTTAGTTCAGAGAAGAGAAGACTGAGAGAGGATTTAATAACAGCCTTCAACTACCTGAAAAGGGGCTTCGAAAGCAGATGGAGCTAGATTGTTGTCAGTGGTGGCAGATGACAGAACAAGAAGCAAAGGTCTTAAGTTGCTAAATGAGTCTACTGCACAGTTGGGTACTACCTGTAGATACAGGTACTAGATTCACTGTATAGTACCTACTGTGCAGTAGTGCACATGTAGACAGCTAACCAGGAGCAAATTTCTCCCTTTCCACCCAGGTAGCAGGGGGTAGGAGAACTGTCCCCTCCCCTGGGCAGCTGTTTTCCAGCCCATTCGGAGATCAGGGCACAGGGCTGGCAAACTTTTCCCTCCCCCAGCAGCTGTTTCCCAGCCCCAAGCCTCAATTGACAGATTGGGGCGCAGGGCAGGGAAACTGTCCCCTCCCCCAGCTTCACCCTGTGCCCCAATCTGCTGTTCAGGGCATGGGGCTGGAAGGCAGCTGCCCCAGAGGCAGGACAACTCCCTCCACTCCCTCTCTGGAGCCCAGGCATGACCCTGGTGCCCCCTGCCAACCCAGGGCTGGCACCCAAGGGAACCTGGAGTTCCCCTTTGCTGCTGTAGGGGGGCAGAGCATAAGCAGTCCTGCACTGAACCACTCCCATTGGGAGCAGATTGGGCACACATGTACGACCTCCTGGGGAAAGCTGCGCAGCAAGCTTACTGCATATCATACTCCATATTATACCTTGCAGCAAGCTTACAGCGCGCTAATAGAACATGTAGATGTGCCCTGAGAGGATCAGAAGTGGGCAGTATTTAGGAGATGAGCTCAGTGCTGGCAGGAAGGCACAGAGACTGTGTCGGTCCCAGCCAGGTGGTGCTGCACTGAGACATACCAGGGCCCCTTCACATGTAGTCCTCCTCAGAGCTTGATCAGTTTGTAAATGGCCACTGGTGCTCTTGGGTGTGGCGTTTGTAGTCCCAGTCAGAGAGGATGAGGGGAGCTATGCACAGAAAACTGTAGTATTTGTACTTGAGGGCAAATATGGAACAACGTTGAAGGGACTTCTCCCAAAACCATTTTAGTTTTGAAATAGACCCTGCTGTTATGAGAAAAAAACAACAAAGTGCACTGGGGAGGTGCTGTTAGTAAGTAGATGCTGGACTGACCGTCTCTCGTCAAGAGCTGATTGCCAGCTGGATCAACATTTTCTGTCAAACTATGATGTGCCAACAATGCATTTAAAGCCAAGTACAGTAGCAAACACATTTCCAGACAACAAATGCTTAGAAAGCCATTTCCAAGTTTAATTTTGGGATTACAATTGGGTCCTTGTTTTCCTGCTAACACTATTCAGCACAATCTATCAGATATAAAAGTGGGATTTGCAGCAGCAGCAGCTGGTCCCTAATGTGCATGTCTGGAAGAGAATGGTATATTAACTTAGGAAGCAAGCCATCAAGTGCTATACATTGGAGTAACTTGCCCTATTGAGTTTTCATAAATTTACTTATGCCAGAAAGTGCTTGCTGAATTGGGCTTATAACTGTCTAAGCCACAACAGCAGCTGTTTTATGTGACTTTAATCATGTTGACAGAAGAAAGCAATAGCCACTGGAAATCAGCACTTACATAAGATCCTTAGTAATACAAAACGGAAAATACTTTCAATTCATGCCTACATATGACATACATGTGCCATATACCCATGCATGTATGTTTATATAGCTTATCCATAACTAGGTTAAAAAATACTTCATTTTCATAGTTCCTGCCTCAAAGAAGCTAAGCCCTCTAAATAATAGATATAGGGAAGCTTTACTGAAAATCTTAAAAGTGAATACTGCAGGCAAATAAAGAGTAAAGCAATGAAAATAGTGCATAATGTATATATGCCAAGTGACACTCAAATTTAATGGAAATCAAATGAAATCTTAAACCCTAAAAATGCCAGGTCCTAAAATTTTAAGAATCATTAATAGGTGGCCAGCCTGTTAGAGACAACATCAGCAATAGAGACAAAGTCTGAGGAAGCAAGTGTCTCAGTACCTGGTCACGTTAGCATGAACAGCAGTTCAGTGCAAGAGGAGCACTATCTTATGGCAGAACCCTGCTTCATCAAAATATAAAACTGCTAAATAAAAAATAATTCAGCTGTGGCAAGTGGACATACCTAATTTGTCACCTTGTACTCAACCTCAATATAACTAGCTAAACCTTGGAAAAACCCCCACTTCTAAAGTTTTCTTGCCTATGACCACCTGGTTTGATTCTATTTCCCTTGTTTATCTTTTACTAACTCATATAAAGTATCCTAAGACCTACTAAAGGGTCTTCACCTAGAATTTCTCCCTCTCTTCATCCTCTAAGAGGGAACAGTATAATTATCTTAGCAGGTGCAAGTGAAAACTTTACTTTGTTACGAGTTCAATGCACTATATCAGGGGTTGTCAATCAGGGATACGGGTCCGGCCACTTGCCACCCCCATGGCCCTGGGGGTACACTTATTAAAAAGGGGGCAGCTGGGGGTACACGTATTAAAAAAGGTTGAAAAACCTTGCACTATATTATAACTGAATATATATTATAATATTATGCTCTACCACTGCTTACTAAGGCCTAGTTCTCTACCATTCCATGGTATGTGTCATGGGAAATGAGTATCTATGAGCTCTGTTTTTCACTATTCTCTTTAGTGGGTGAAGTTTTCTCCTAAAAACTTTAGGTCTGTCACCCAAACCTGAGAGAGCTTTACTATTATCTGCTTCACCTATGAAGTTAGAGCTGTGACAATAGCCTCTTCTGTCAGTGCAATTAGTTGCTTTTCACTCCACCTGTGTTGATTTCATACCTCTCTAGGGCCCCTCCACAAAGTGAGTTCATACAAGGAGTCAGAGAGTACATCTACATGTGCACTTTAATGCGTCAGTGGGCACAACTACACATGCATTTTTATGCAGGAGACAATTTCACTGTGCATTAAAGCATCACATAAAAAACCACTACATTACGCTAATGCACAGTAAAATAGTCTACTACGCATTAAGTGCATTAAGCATCACTAAAAACATGCGCTACTGTCAATTAGCACAGCTTAATACACATTAATTTAGGTCCTCACACTGGAGGTGCTAAATTTAATGTGCGTTAGAAAAAACACATTAATGCACCTGTAGACATGCCCAGTGTTACAGAGACAGTAAGGGCCTCTTGCCATATATTCTCCCCTTGGGAACTTAGGGGGATTTTCTAGTCTCAAAGTAGCACCTTCTTTCCCACAAGGAATAAGCATAAAAGGGCTAAAAGCAAACTGTACCACAGGAAGCTGACCTTCAGCTTATAGAAATCTCTTGGCTTTACTTTTGTATAACTTCCCATTTTTGATGGAAGAGTTGTGAACTAATTGAGATTGGGTTGTTAAATGAAATCATTTCCTACCACTTCCCTAAAAGAAACTTGAGGGCATACTTGCTAAAGCCCAAATTATTCCTGAGCAGTAATAGAGACTTAACATTTAAGATGCTGATCTCTGTTATCCTGATGACATTCTGGAATAATGTCATTGGAGTGAATGGAAATACACAAGATTTACACTGGATTAACTGAGGTCAGAATCAGACCTGTGATTGCTCTGAGACCCTTCACTCCCTATTATTTTTCAGAAATAGTTGAGGCTTCAGATGACTATTTGCAATCAATCTGCCTTCACATTTTCCTTGGAGAAATGCTGAAATTTGTTCATGCAGTGACTCATCCATCTTGTGCTAGTCTATGAATGTTGTGCAAAGAGGTATGGGAATTTAAACTGTTCACCTAACCAAAAGGAATCTTCTGTGTAAGTGCTTTCAGGATTGGACACCTAGACAGTGACTATAGTTTCTATTCATTATCCACAGAAAAGCAAAGTATTGCAAATAGCTTGAAAACATTTATGAGCATTTTAGAGCAAAGGCAGGGAACCAAAAGTGAATAATATTAAACAGCATAAATGTGTATGTGTTTTACCTTTAGCTAGACTTTGTTCTTTCCATTTGCCTTTTTGTGTCTGGTTTGCCAAAATAAATATTCCATTGCTAAACATCAGATGCAACAACAGTTAAAAATGCATTTGAGTCTATTACTGCCAAGGAAAGATTGTGATTGCAACTTTCCATAAAGTGTCTCTCAGCTGTTTCATGTATATTAACATTGAGTAAAAAAAAAAAAATTAAAAAACCTGTACCTGCACTTTCTTCGAGTTTAAAGAGCTGGAAATGGTTTATCTAATGCCAGGTTTTTACCTGAAGAGCTGTCTAGTCTTGAGCCCAGGCATATTTTAGGACTGGACTTTTATTTGGAGCTGCTGTTGAATTTTAATTATCCACAAGGCAAAATAGATTTCTTCCCTGGATATCTAGGGACAACTTTTGGTAAGGGGCAACACTTACCAGCTTTGCTTCAAAAGTATTGCAGGATTGGAATTGTGCTTCCTCACCCCTGTGCTTACCAAAAGCAGGTAACTTGCAGCTGACCTGAAACACGAGCAAAACTATTGCCCCTTCCCCATGGTGATATAGTAGACTTCCCACCCTGTTGGACTATTCACATGTTGATAGTTAGGGAAATCCTTCAGAACCTTGCTGAACCTCTAAAATCTTCATGAGAAAAAACATCTCCTGCCAGTCTCAACCAACCAAGGTATCACATTGAAAAGTGGTCTTAGAAATGTCAACTTTAGTGTGCCTGCTTATGCGCTTAAGCATCTTATTAAATCAGGCCCTGATGTGCACATCTGAAGGAGAATTAAGTGCACTTTATTTAGATGTAAAGTGAAAAAACCCTATTCAGATATGTTGAGGGCTCCCACCTCAGTATTTAAGGGTACAGGTGTGAGGTCTGGGAGTTTGTTATGCTCAGGGGGCGTTGAGGAAGGGCTTCTGAACATTTTGGTAAAGCAGAGTTCTTCCTTATAGCAAAATTCCAAATGCAGGTCCTAGCATACCATCATCTACTCAATATAAGACATTGTTGAATTTAAGATGTAACTAATTTTCTGACTCTCAAGGGTAAAAAAAAGGAGCAAATAAAGACATTTACAAGGTTACAAGCTCTGGGGTACATATACAAAATGTTTACATCTTTTTTTACTAGAATTTAAGATGCAGACCAGCTTTAGAAGACATACTTTGTTTTAAGAAGCTTATTTTACATTAGAAGGCTCTTACATTACAACAGGGGTGCTCAACCCCTGCCTTATGGGCCAGATCTAGCCTCTGGAGCCATGTCACCAGCCCACGGGACTCCCCACCAGTCTGAAAATTTGGCAGCAAGGGAGTGGTGGCAGATAATTGCCACTCCCTGCTGTCAAATTTCTCGACCTAGGGGGAGCTCTGCAGGCTGGATAGTGTGAGCCTATGAGTTACATTGAGTGTATGGGGCTAATTGAGGTAGCATGAGTGGGGTGATGTGGGGTGGGGTGAGGCTGATCAAAGCAGCATGGGATGGCATGGGGGCCTGATCTGGCCCATGGACTGCCCTTGAGCCATTTATCTGACTCATGGGGTCGAAAGATCTGCACCACTGCATTAGAATAACCCATTACACATACATTTTCATTTCCCTCTCCTGGTGTGTGCATGCATGGGCTATTGATGTTATTGGACTGAACAAGGGTCTGAAAACATGGACAGATTTGACCTTTGATGTTTTATATGGCAAAAAAATGTGCTCAAAATAAATTATAGACTTTATCTAATGAAAGGAACCTGTGCAGGGCAAAGGGAAAATACTGGGGAGAATTGTTTAGGACAAGGGAGGCAAAATACTGGCTGTGGGCCGAAGCCAGCTCACCAGGTGCTTCTATCTGGCATGGAGGGCTGCTCTAAAATTTAGACAATGATTATCTGCCATTGGCTGGCTGTCTGATAGCCAAAAGGTGACAGCAGCACAAGCCACTGGCTGCAGCAGCAAGCAGCTCAGGCTCTGGTTGCAACCCAACCCCAACTTGACCCCCCCCAACCTGGCCCTTCTGGAGACTGGAAGCTTCTGGCTAGCAGAGGCTTCTGCCCAGGCAACCTCCCTCATCTGAGAGTTGAAATTCAGGTAAGAACTGGCAAGGAGGGAGAGACATCCAGGGGTGGGACTCTGGCTCTATGCCTCCATGTGCCGCTCCCAGCTATAGGGCCAGGAGCAACAAGTGGAGGTACAGAGCCTGCCCAGCCTGATGGCGTGGGACTTCGCAGGGTTCTGGCGCTCTAGCATGCAGCTGGGCCAGACCGAGCCAGCTCCATGCTATGATGCATGGGTCCCAGCTATGCAGCCAGGAACCAGGTGCTGCTGGGACGGGATGGGCCTGGCTGGGCTGGGCTGGCTCCATGCCGCGCCATGAGGGTCCTGGCTTTGCAGCCAGGAACCATGTTCCACAGCTGGGCCAGGCTGGCTCCATTCCATGTCATGTAGGTCCTGGCCATACAGCTGGGAAACACGCCATGCAGCACAGAGCCAGCCCAACCCATCCTGTCCCCTCCTGGCAGCACATGGTTCTCTGCTACATGGCCGGGACCCATGTGGTGCGGCACGGAGGGGACAGGACAGAGCGGACTGGCTCTGGGCTGTGCCGTGTGGATCCCAGCCTTGCAGCTGGAACTGCATTGTGCCTGGACAGGCCAGGCTGGCCCCATGCCATGCCATATTTTGTTCAATGTCTTCATCAACAGCTTGAAAGATGGCATAGAGTGCACCCTCAGCAAGTTTGCAGATGACACCAAGTTGGGGGGAGTAGTAGATACGCTGGAGGGTAGGGCTAGGATTCAGAGTGACATAGACAAATTGGAGGATTGGATCAAAAGGGATCTCATGGGTTCAACAAGGGCAAGTTCAAAGTCCTGCACTTAGGATGGAAAAATCCCATGCATCATTACAGGCTGGGGGTTGACTGGCTGGACAGCAGTTCTGCAGAAAAGGACCTGGGAGTTACAGTGGACAATAAGCTGAATATGAGCCAGCAGTGTGCCCTTGTTGCAAAGAAGGTTAAAAGCATACCGGGCTTCTTTGGTAAGGCTGTTGGCAGCAGGTCAAGGAAAGTGATTATTTGCCTCTATTCAGCACTGGTGAGGGCACATCTAGAGTACTGTGTTCAGTTTTGGACACCCCGCTACAGAAAGGATGTGGACAAATTGGAGAGAGTCCAACAGAGGGTGACAAAAATGGTGAGGGGGCTGGGGGACATGACTTATGAGGAAAGACTGAGGGAACTGGGATTATTTAGTCTAGAGAAGAGAAGACTGAGGGGGAATTTAATAGCACCCTTCGACTACCTGAAGGAGGAGCTGGAAAGAGGATGGAGCTGGACTGTTCTCAGTGGTGGCAGATAACAGAACAAGGAGCAACGGTCTCAAGTTGCAGACAGGGAAGTTTAGGTTAGATATTGGGAAGACTTTTCTCACTAGAAGGGTAGTAAAACACTGGATCAGGTTACTCAGAGAGGTGGTGGAAGTTTCATCCTTGGAAGTTTTCAAACCCTGGCTAGACAAAGCTTTGGCTGGGAAAATCTAATTGAGGATGGTCCTGGTTTGAGCAGGGGTTGAACTAGATGACCTCCTGAGGTTCCTTCCAACCCTAACTTTCTATGATTCTATATGGGTCTTGGCCTGGCAGTGGGGAACTGTGCATTGCAGCTGGGATGGAATGTGTGGGGCTAGCTCCCCACCTCCCGCCATACCCTCAAATACACCCACGCCATCCCACATCCCCCACATACACTCCCACCCCCTTAACCATAATCCCCACACCCTACCATAGGTATCACACACAATCCCACCCCCCATAACCCACACACACTCCCATACCCCCACCATATCCACACACACACCAACACCCTCCCACAGCCCTCCCACACACACACACCCCCCAACATAACACCACACACTCCCACTCCACCACCATATCCACACACATGCTGACACCTTCCCATACACCCCAATGCCCACCATACCCCCAAACACATCCACACCCTCCCATAGCCTCCACATATACTCCCACCCCCATCCCTATCATACCCACAACTACAACCTCCCACACACCCCCACCGCAACCACATACCCCACACCCACACCCACACACCCCACTCACCATATCCACATCCCACATGCATCCCACCCTCACACCCACTCCCCAACCACACAACCCCCATGTACACCTCCTTAAGCCCCCCCCCCACACACACACAATATACAAGAGTAAGAGTGTATTTTGAGATATTATGTAATCGTCTCTAGACACTATGGAAATGCACATAAATCAGGACATTTAAAAAAAATAAAATTTAAATAAGTTACAGTAGTTGTTTGATTTTTTTAGTATATGATTTGCTTTTTTCCAGTTTCAATATGGCAACCTCCCCCCCTGCCCCCAAAGGAGTACTTCTGGGGCAAGGGAAAAAAACTTCCAGTGGCAAAAGTCAGGGGTTAGGGGGCAGGACTTCCAATCCCAAGATGGTGACCAGGGGTGGGGCCCTTGTCAAGGGGAAGGGCTACCCTTGTGTCCGTGGACAGCTTACCAAAACTCATTAAGTGGCCCTTCAGCTGAAATAATTGCCCACCCCTGGTTTAGCAGCTCAAGTGGAGGACTTGGACTCCAGTGTCCTCTTCCTAAACCTAACACAGAGCCAGTGCATCATCTGGGTCCAGTTCAATGTCTCAACTAAATCTCCTACTGCTTTCAACTGGTACAGACCACCAACTGCATGGAAGGGAAGGAAGTTATACCAGAATAGAAGTTCTCTCTTTATGCCAAGATTACCCATCTATGAAATGGATACATTAATACTAATCTTAAAAAGGTGACATGCGAGTTAAATAACATTTGCATTCAAGATCCTCAGATAAAAGGAGCTATTTCTGTGCAATTTAGTATAAAAAGCATGAAGGCTAGGCAAAATCATAATGTAACAGAAACTATGGAGTTTAAGAGAGAGAGAGAAACAGAGAGACAGAGACAGAGACAGAGAAAGGGAAAGAGTACTACTGGAACCGATTGTTACGTAGGCCCTGCATTTGGTCAGGTTAATTAGTAAAAACTGGTTTCCCATACAAATTAATGCAAGCCCTTGATCATTAAACTTCACTGGTAATTAACTTGCCAAAGCAAGCATCATCATCAAAAGAGAAGATAAATGATAATTGGCAAAACTGTTCTACTGTTCCTGCCAACATAAAAACTAACTCTTTTTTTTTTTTATGATAGGACCCTGAAAATTTCTAGCTCCTTAGTTTAAAGATCAAATGTTATTTATTAAAAGGAAATACTTAACCAAAACTAAGAGCTAAAATATTCCTTCATAATGAGATCAAACTGCTTATTGTTGGTTTTAAGAATATATTAAATTGAAATGAACAATGTTCAAGCTGCTTAGGGAGAATTTGCTCGTTGAAAGAAACATTTTATAAGACAGTTAGTAAAAATCTTTAAGTCTTATTTATTTATGAACAAAGGGCATAGTCAGAGGGTCCAGTGAAGCTAATAGTAATCTTTCCATGAATTGCAGTGAGTGTGAGGTCAGGGCTGTAATCTCCATTGTATTTGCTTGCTATGTCTTCTTTGTTTTCTTTTTAAGAACTATGGGACAGGGACTGTTTTTTTTCTGTACAGTCTGTGCTTAACAGGAGGTCATAAAGGTGATTCAAATGTTTAATGAATAATATAAATGGACAACCAACAAGTTTGACTATCTGCAGTGATGTAGGGCTCAGGGTGAGGTGGGAGGGGAGCACAATTCTGCTTACCTCACTCACCCCACCCATCCCCCAGATACACAAGTTGGTGTGGCACTTGCTGCTAGTCTCCTGTGCCTGGGCAGAAGTAGCTCAGATCTTTCCCTGGTGTGGTACCCAAGGGATCCTGCCCAACCCCACCTGCCTTTGTCCCTCCTTTCTTATGCTACTGATTATCTGAACAGCAAAAGACTTCATGGGTGTGTTTGCAAGGGCACAGGTGTGTGTTTCCAAGGGCACAAAAAGCAGTGACACACATTTGTGCCACTGCTTTATGCTCCAGGGCATGGTCCTGCATGTGTCTGGCATGAGCTAAATTGTCTCAGATGGGGTAGGGGAGGCTGGGGCCAGCACCTGTGCTGGCCCCAGCAACCTTACCTAAGGTCGTAGGGGCAGTAGTGGTGCTGATCCAGTCACATGGAGCCTGGCTGGCAGCCAGTGTGGCTCTGGATAGCCAGGTACCATTTCTAGTGGTGCATACTGCTGCTGCATATGCCACACTGCTTTTTGCAGCAGTTTTATTTATTTATTAATTTTTTATACCATTTGGCACTTCACTGCAAATTTGCAGCACAGTACATAGTCACACATTCATTGTGTGTGGTTTGCAGTGCCACAAACAGGTTTGAGGCACTGCAAACCACACATGCATGCTCATCTGAATATGCCCCATGAGATTCCAGAGAGGGTTTTTTTTGCTGGGAAGCTTTGTTCCGTTGTAACAGAAAGCTTTTGGTATTTTTTTTTCACCAGCACAGCCCTCATATGATGCAGTTATGCTGATATAAAATTGAATTACTGCAGTACTAATGGCTCCCTTTCCAGTTGTTCCAGTTGTTATATTTTAGTTATACTGATATAACCATGTGCCATAGCAGAAGGTTGTGTTTAATTCAACTAGCATTTGTTAAAGGGTGAAAATATTTTGGTGTAGATCAGAAGTTGGTAATTGTGACAGGGAACTTGGTGTGCCTGCCAGTTTAAGAGGTTGGGCAGCCTGCTGAGCCACGGGAAGGTGGGGTCCAGCCTAATTGGAGAGTCAGGTGACCCAGGTGCCGGGCTGGCAGGTGAGGTGATGCTAGGCCTGATCAAGGGAGTCACCTGATTTCAAGAGAGACTCCTGATTGGAGGAGGGCTGGGCTTAAACAGAGTATAAGCCCAGAACCTGAGAGCAGTGCTGGTAGTAACATGTTGGGAGCTGGTGAAGGAACATCACTCAACAGGAAGGCTGCTGCTCCTGAGTTCCAGCAAGGAGAATGACATCTGAAACTTCTGGAGGTTTGGGTAGGATGGAGGAGGTTCCTGGGGACCCAGTGAGGGGGTCCAGAGCTCTGGAAAATGAGCTGAGTACCTGGGTCCTATCCAGCCCAGAGAGAGAGGGGCTGTCAGCACAAGGGCTTAGTGAGAGGCCAGGCAACCCCTGGGAGAGGGGATGAGACTTTGGGGGCCTGTTGAGGGGCTAGATGAGACCTGAGAGAAGGACTGGAAGTGTCAGAGACCTAGGGAAGGACCTGGGTGAACCCATTAGCATGGCAGAGCACAGGGGCTTCTTGAGGGGCCTGAATGAGCCCAGAGGAGAAAAGGAAGTGCATTAAGAAAGACCTATTGGGGGTTCTGGGTGAGCCCAGAGAAAAGGAATTATCTATGGAGGTACCTGAAGGGCAGACCAACAGAGAGGAGAGGGCTAGCAGCTGATGGACTGACCCTGGGAACCTCAACAGGCCTGTGCTAGGGCCAGGGCCCAAGAAGGGACGAAGGGTGAAATAGCCCACCATGAGAGACTGCCAGAACCGGGAGCCTAGAGTCTCAACTGGCCTTGAGGTGGAGCCAGGGCCTAGGAGAGACCAAAGGTCCCTGTGGGGCCACAGCCAAGGGACAGGGGTCAAGAGGCATGCAAACCAGGATGACGATGGCTGGTGCTAGGCCATCTGAGGAGGAGGGATCAAGGACAGGGGTCCGAGAGTGAGCTGGAGGCCAAAGGTGGAGGACTCAGATGGGAAATGGAGCCAGGGCCAGGGAGGCCTGGTGGTTAGCAGCCCAGGAGGGGCATAGGGCATCTAGGGGAAGCCTCGAGAGGGAAGAATAAGATCAGGCAGTCCTGAAGACCAGTCCTGGGTAAGACCTGAAACTGCACCCTACTGGGGCTGGTTAGTGTGGTGGGGCTGCCTGTGGCGGGGCAGCCTCCATGAGATGCTATGCATGGGATACTCCAGGGAAAGGCAAGGATGAGACACCAGATAGCCTCAGCCCCTACTACCTTGTGGGTGACCCTGTGGAGGGGGAAGGCTAAAGGAGCACTTGGCAGGGAACACCATGTGGACCATGGGGGTCCAGAGGCCCAGTGAGAGGCCAGGCAAGACTGGGGCCATGTGGATCCAGAGGCCCAGTGGGATGGACAGGTCCAAGGGGCCTGAGTTGCTTAGTGAGGCCTGGTGAGGGCCCTGAGCCATGTAGTGAGGCCAGAAAGTCCCAGTGGCCCAACAAGGGCCAAGAATAGAGTGCAGGACCAGATGAGTCTGAGGTCCTGGAGAGCATCTTGGAAAGGGGAGAACTGAATGGGTCCAGGATGAGGCACCAGAAGAGGAGCTGGCAGCCCAAAGAGGGGCCAAGAGAGCGCTCGATGGGCCAGGTAGCCCAGGGAATGGTGGCACAAGACTGAGGGGTCTGAGGGCCCAGAGAGGGGCCATAGGAAAGACGAAGAGGTCTGGTAGCCTGAGTGAGGGATGAAAGAGAGACTGAGGGGTTGGAGGCCCAGAGTAAGCCTGGGAGGCCAAGGGGTTGGGAGGCCCAGTTAGGGGCTGTTCCAGCAGTTGTTTGAACATCAGCAAGGGTGCCATCTGCAAGGCATGGGAAATGATGTAGGGAAGGTATGGGGCCATGTGGTTGTCCTGTAAGGCCAGGACCGTAATTTAGGTCGTCATTGCAATAAGATAATAGCAGCTTCCTGCACTATATATATATATATATATATATATATATATTAACATCAATACGTGGCAAGTGAGAGTGGAGCAGACTGCCCTTAGGGTGGGGTATTTAAAAAAAAATGTTCTGCCCCCCATGGCAACAATTTACAGCTAGCAAGCTGGATTCATCCTTAGAAGAGGTTTGATAAGGCCCAGGAAGGTCTGCTCCAACTCAAGGCAGCATGAGAAACTAGGCTGTGCACAGCTGACCTAGGCCATCTGTCCCCTCCACAGCATCCTCCTCAGTAGCCCTACCTGCAGGAATCATGCCTGTGCTTAACTTGGGAAAGCTCAAGTAGTTTAGGCTCTCCAGGGGGCAGAGACTTGCAGCCAGTGGCAGAGGGCTAGGTCTTCAGCTCCAGCTGAAAGGGGCAAATGGTTGGTACAAATAACAACTTAGTTCAGGATGGTTGGAATATAAAATCTTCTGCCTTTAGTTATATTAAAATGTCTCTTATTCAGATGTGGATCTGCTTTACTTAATGTCAAACTTTCCCTTCCTAACATAAAGAACAATTCAGGATAAATAAGTCATAGCCTGAGGTCCAAATATACTTTCCATAAAAAAAATGTGTCAGCAATTACAGTAGACAATGCAATAAGTTTCCTTCCCCCACACATGGGATTCCTCATCTTAGGGTCACTGCAATGGGTTATTTCGTTTCCCAACTGTGGGATTTACTAAGATCTTTATTCTTGATTCTAGTGTCACAGAGCGGCTAACTCTTTCTCCTCCAGTCTTAGTTAAGATTTTTAGAGGAGTTGAGATGATTAGCTTCTGGGATCTACAATGCACTGCAATATATTTGATATTTCAAAGTTTTATATTTACATCAGATCTAGATAAGGTCTAGAGGAGAGGAGAATCAAACGCAATACTACACATTTTGCCCACATGTATATCCCTGCAACTTTACTCTGCCAGCCAGAATGATGAGAAAACCGAGAGCAGATTTAACTCTTTCTGTGTTATCATCCAAGATATTAGCATTGTTTTTGGAAGCTGCAATGAATTGTGCTATTAGCATTTCTCTGAAGCCAAAGAGCTTCTGTGCAGTGCTCACCCAAAGAATAGTTCTGTAGCCGTATGTTCTGTGGGCACAGCTCACTAAAGCACTAGGCCTGTAAGTGGCTTCAACTACTGTTGAAGTGGATGGAAGTTGAGGGTGTTCAGGATTAGATTCAAAACTTAACACTAACACACTTTGGAGGCACTTTGGAGGCTTGGAGTTTGGATAGGGATACAGAGTTTTGCCTTGGCTCCGTGTCAGATTGCTAGAGATTTAAAAACACTAACGTCCATGGTATCCAGTGTAATATGGTCTTAGAATGAGTACAAAAAACAACACCTTAATTACATTTGATGGCAATGGATCAGTGAATATAGTAATCACAGCAACAGTTAGAGTTTGCTATCATCTTTCAAGAGCATTTGAAAACTAACAGATATGAACATTAATTATTTGTATTAGTGGAAATGCTACTTGTTGCACAGATCATGAAGTCTGTACAACAGGGAAAGACAATTGAGAGTGTCTGTTGACAACAGTCTTGCAGATGACCTAAAACTAGGGGGAGGGGCTTAAAACCACTGTAGGAGATAAGATTAGAGTTCAGAAGGAATATGGCTGACTGGATAACTGGCATAGGTGGTGGAAGGCCAAGTCTAATGAGGCTCAGCCCTCACAAACATGGAGCAGTGGGTAGGGCCACAAGATAACTCAGCTGTGGTCTCTGAGTGGCTGCAGCAGGGGTGGGGAGGGGTGCACCCACAGCCAGAATTGCAGCCTGGCATGTGGATCACTGGCTGCCCAGTATGGCAAGCAAGTACCAGTTGATTCTGTAAAGGGGAAAGGGCTGGGGGAGGCCCCTGTAGTAAGGGAGGGTGTGGGGCAGGAGCGGGGGCTGGGGCGAATGCGGCCCTGGCCAGGTGGGGTTGTGGGACAATTGGAGCCTGGGTGGCTTGTCCAGGGGCGTGGGGGGCGCTCCCGCTGCTGTGTGTACCCCAGTGGAAGGCCACAAGGCATGTGTTCCCTGCCCCCCCCAATCAGTGCATGGGGCAGAGGCAGCTGCTGCTGCGCATTGGGCTTTCTGTGCTGCTGCAGCTGCCCCAGGAGCAGCACAATGCCATATGCCTTTCGCTGCTGGGCTGTACCGTGCCCCTGCCTGCCCAGCAGTGGGATGCACATGGCATCACATGGCTCTGGAGGCAGCTGCAGCAGCAGCAGCCACCTCTCCCCACACACTGATCAGGAGGGCATGTGCCCTCTGGGCCTCCACCGGGGTGCACACAGTGGCAAGAGCCCCCTTGCACCCCTGGATGATCTGCCCAAGCTCCGATTGTCCCATGACCCAGCCTGGCCGGGGCTCCATTCACCCAAGCCCCTATTCCTGCCCCTTCCCCACGCCCTCCATCACTGCTGAGGCTTTGATCTGCCCCTTCTCCCACAAGCTTACCTGCTGGGAGGGGACGGGAGCATGCATGCATGCACTCATTGCTCACCCCCCCCCCCCGCCCCACATAATTTTTTCTCCCTCTGCTTATGATAACTGACACTATACAACAGAACAAAATTCAACACAGGAAAATGTAAGATACTGCACCAGGAAAAATGAAACAGACGTCCTGATACAGAATGGGAGATGATTGGCTAAGTAGGAACATTTATAAAATGGATCTTGGGTTTTATTGGATTACAGATTAAACATGATCTTGCAATGTGATGCAGTTACCGAAAAATGCATGTCATTTGGGGCTGAGTAAACAGAAGCATAATATAACATATAAAGCATGACAGGCAGTAGTACCTCTTTACTCAGCCCTGGTTAGGCCTTTGCAATTTAAGAAGGATGTGCAGCAACTGGAGAGGGTACATAGCCAAGTGATAAAAATGACAAAGGGGTTGGAATGTAAACTGTACAAGGAATGGCTGAGAGAACTCGGTGGGTTTAGATCGGCCAAAAGTAAATTAAGGCGGCATAGGATAGCAGTCTTCAAATATTTGAAAGGTTGCCATGAATATAGAAAATGATTGTTCTCACTTGCTGCAGAAAGCAGGATACAAGATGGTGAACTTAATCTAAATCTGCTCTGTGAAGTTTAAGTCACAGAAAAACAGCCTTATTAGAGCAGTAGAACAGTGAAACAAGCTGCTCAGGGAAATTGTGGAATCCCTGTCATTTGGATCTTTCAAAAAGAGGCCAAATAATTTTGTTGTGGCTTGTCTTTTGTTTGGGCATATTTCCTCCTCCCTCCCTCCCCACCCCCGAAAAAAAAAAAACAGCTACTGAAAACTGGAATGTACAGTATGTGAGGAAATATGGTAAAAGCACCTTCTGCAGCTTACTGGGCAAAAGTAAAAGTAAAGTCTGCACAGGATCTACAGGGAGCAGAACAATGAACAGGCTCATCCCTAACTACTGCTACTCAGTTACTTGCATCAAAGAAAGATTTTTTGTTGTTGTTGTTCATTCTGCCTTTCAAAAGCAAGGTGTATATTTTATTCTGGGGCATGTTATATACAAGAAAATACAGCAGTTTTTGCACTACCCGGTAGTCTCTGAAGGAAAATATTCCTGTAGTTATTTGATAGCTCCATTCTGACACGTGTGCTTTTATTTACACATACTATAACATAGTGGGTTTGGAGTGGTTTTCCCCTACTAGCTCAGATGAAAGGGTGAAAAAAGGCCTTGTATAGAATCCTTCATATGGCTGAATTAAGTATGACAGATTTTTCAACCAAACACTTCTTTCCCTAAAATCTTATTTAAAATTATTGCATATTTCTGCAGCTGTGTGCAAGACCTCTATAGTGTCCAAAATGATCACCTCTAACTGGAAGGGGTGACACAAAAATTACACTACTGCCAAGGATTTTGTAAATTCTCCTGAGGATGCAAGACAAATGTTGACGTAGAAGAGGAAGTTTGTAGTCATTGTTGGTAACAGGTTTTGTCACTTTCAGTAAAAATTTATTTGACTATGATCTTCTGAATATAGCAGAAAAATGGAACATGTTGTTTGTCAATTAATGCAGAATACTTCACAAAAGATGTTATGACATTTGCCTCCCTCTCTATATATCAATATGACAATCCAGTTAACAGTACAGTGTCTTTTTTTTTTTCTCATGTATTTATTATGAGGACAGAATGGATTCATCACTTTCTCTGGTGTATACTTACCTTCTTCCTATGAATAATTTGTGTCGCCTCTTGTGATTTATTTCAAACAGTTGCCTTGGATTTCCTTTTTTTTTTTGTGTTCAGCAGAGAATCATAAATATGGATCTGAATAACTTACTGTTTATTTAATGAACCTATACTGAAAATGAATTGTTGACTGTCTCAGCAAAAAAACAACAGTTCAGAATAGGAATCCCAGCTCAAAATTGGCCTTGGGTCTCTCATTTCCTGGTCTTATTAAGGTTAGGTGTGTTGGAGCATGACAGGCTTAGACTTATAGGCCAATATTCTGTACTCTTTGCACCCCATACATTCAGAATAATGCTGCTGATTGATTTGTTGTTTTGTTTTTATTTATTTTTTTTGTAATGGGGCTAAGAGCAGAAATTTGTGTTTAACACAATAACTGCTCCGTCTTTTGTAGACAAGGTTCCTTGGGTGAATTTGATATCTTTTATTAGAACAACCCAAATAGTTGGAGAAAAGTTATTAAGCAAGCTTTCGGGTTCAAAAACCCTTCGTCAGGCTAAGGAAGTCTCAGCAGTTGGTGTGTGCTCTTCCATCCAGGACTTCCTTAGCCTGACAAAGGGTTTTTGAACCCGAAAGCTTGCTTAATAACTTTTCTCCAACTATTTGGGTTGGTCTAATAAAAGATATCAAATTCACCCAAGGAACCTTGTCTGCCTATGTCCTTAGACCAACACAGCTACAACCTAAACCCTGTCTTTTGTAGAGATTTCAAAGATCTGACTCTCAGAATGGGCTGGTCTCAGGACTGGGTGGGCTTCCCTATGAAAGAAAGGTCTGTGAGACAAATCCTGAGATGTCATATACCTGCTAGTCCCATCAGCTCCAGTGGGAGTCGGCTGTATTCAGCCTGTGAGTAATTTATAGGATCAGGTCTCTTGTTTTCATGTCCAAGAGATTCAATTTAAAGGTTCAGAAAGACAAATGTCATTCTCAAGAATAAAAAGATCAAATAAGTGTAAATGGATCACCATCATTTAAAAATGTACGGCCAGTGGGGGCATAGGCGTTCAGATCACAAGTGTTGGATTTGGAAGTTGTTGCCTGCACATGCTTCTGGCTGGAATTCTCCCCCTTTTAGACTGGATCAAACCAAAGCAGTATATCACATGCAGTAGTTTTACACTGGAGGAAGATGGATTTGAGTGCATTTTGCTTTCTTATAGCACAACTGGTAAAACGTATCAGATGTTTCAGTGAAAAAAGAGTCTTTTGAGAATGTGATACAGACATGTAACAAAAGGTGCCTATACATATGCAGTGAGGCTGCTCCAACATGCCTTAATTACAGTGCGTTGGAGCAGATTCGATTAATCGTGTCTGCTAGAGCATGGTAATTGTCACGCTCTAGCACACTCCCGTGTCACATGTATCAGCATCCCTGTGCTTAAAAATGGAGGTGGGGGTGTTTTAACTAAAGGTTGTCAAACAAGCTTTAATTAAAGCACACCCGCCACCATTTTTCAGCAAAACCCTCCAATCAATGTTTCTTCAGGTGGAAGAGCTGCTTTTAAGACTTGAAAAGGAATGTAATAGAATGCTAAACTGAGCTATACTTAATATAACGGGTTTGGTTACTGGTTTGGGGTTTTTTTAGCTATTCATGTCTATGATCCTGGAATAGTACATTTCTTTGAGATCCTTATGTGGCTGTTAACTGAACATACCTGACAGATTTAACAGTGGTAATTGCTTCCTCTCTGTGTGCTCAATGTCCAGCCTGCAGCCAGGATCCATTCACAGAACTGTCATCCAGGCCATGGGACTGGCCCAGAAATTTGGTGGCAGGGGAGTGGTGACAATTAATTCTGCTACTGCTTCCCTGCTACCAAATTTCCAAGCACTGAGGGTCAGATGATGTAACCCTGCATGCAGGCCAGAGACTGCAGGCATAATTTAGCATGGAGCTTCTTCTAGCACAGAGATGGAGGCCCAGTCTAGTGCTCCGGGCCAGTGCTCCAGGGCCCAACCCAGTGCATGGGGCCAGGGCCAGGGCCCAATCTGGTGCATGGGGCTGGAACCTGATCTGGTACATGTGACCAGGGCCTGATCCAGTATGTGGGACCAGGGCCCGATCCACTGCATAGGGTTGGAGCCACACACCAGACTAGCCCCATGCACCACGTTGGGCCCATGCACCAGATCCAGCCTATGGACCCGCCCCATACCACTCATTCACCCCACAGGGCCACATGGTTGGCTACCACTGCTTTGAGTCAACAATGACCACAAATGTGTGGAGCATCTCTTAATCTCCTCCTAAAACTCCCCTTTAATCTATTTAGGATTGCTACATTAATCCCCTACTCAGCTTGCCTTGAAGTTGTGCAGTAGCCCAACAAGAAAGAAAGAAGTAGAGACACCATTATGTACTCTTTCTGTCTATATACAGGAACGTTAAAGCCAACAAAAACTTCAGTTTAAGTGGATTTGAAGCCTACTAACATGGAGAGGAGTAAGGACAAAGGACTTTCATCTTTTAAGAGATTCAGAGTATCAACTGTATCAACTGTGAGAGCATGGGCTGTTGTTCATGAGAGAGAGGCCAACTAGGAACTATCACTAATTCTAGCAATTACTTTATAAACAATAACGTTGAAAGGAACACACTAGAATGTGTGATAGGAAAGAATAGACAATAGTCTTTCTTACAAGAAAGCCTCAAATAGAAAGGACCTAATCCAGGGACAGGCAAAGTCCGGCCTGCAGCCTGCATCCAGTTGGCAGTGGACTTAATTTCCCAGCTGCCCCTGCATATGACTGGGGCTGGTCTCCATGGAGACCCCAGCCAGCTGCACTGTGAAAGCTCAAGGCTGGGGTTGCCAGGGAGACCAGTCCCAGCTGTGCTGACAGGGCAGAGCAGGGCAGGGAGCTGATCTGGAGCCACTGGGATCTTGAGATGGGGGCAGCTTGCTCTGGAGCCAAGGCAGAGCCACGACCTGCCGTCTGTGCGCCTCTGCCCGAATCATGCAAGCTGCAGATTGCAGCTCTGCCCTGGCTCCACAGCAAGCTGCCCCCATCATAAGATCCCAGCGGCTCCAGAGCAGCCCCCTGCCCTGCTCTGCTGTGCACCCTGCCAGTGCAGTTGGGATTGGTCTCCATGGCAACCCCAGCCTTGAGCTTTCAGGTGCTGCTGTGGCTGAGGTCTCCATGGAGATCAGCCCCAGCCATGCAGGCAGGGGCTGCTGGAAAATGGAGTCTGGCTGCTGGCCGGTTTGGCCATTTTGCCCACCTCTGACCTAATCCCTTCTTAAATGTTAGATTTGGACCTGAACTTTGCAGCAGAGCTTTCTGCAGTAGGCCAAACCAAGAGTCCAGATCTATATATCCATGAAGCCAGTGGCAATTTACCTGTTAAGAGCTGAACCAGACAAGGACCTTGAGATTTTTACAGTAGATATCAAGTGCTACGGAGAGGTCTGGATGCAGAATGCAATAATCCAGATCTTGTAAAACAGGGGAGTTAAATTCATCTTGCCCTGTGGGCTGGATGAGTGGAGCAGAGCTGGTCAATGGGCTGGCTGAATGACATGGGCTGATCCCACAGGTCAAATAGGACCCACAGACTGGCCACACATACCAGATCCAGCACAGGTCCTAAAATGGCTGGAGCAGATGCTGAGTGCAGTGCAATCTTGGTCTGGCTGGATTGCATGCCACGTGCAGTATCCATCCTGGACGGACCACTCTGGCTGGCCTGGGATTGTGTGCTGGGCCAATCCAGCATGCACCTCACATGCTGTCTGGGTCAAATCCAAGACCTATGGGCAGCACCAGGGGCCAGATGTTAGGACTCAGCAGGACGGATGTGACTTGCAGACCATATCTTTGACACCCTTGTTGCAAAATATCTGTGGTTCTGCTAAAGGCAGGTCAGTGCCAGATTGCATTGTGCAAAGGATCTTTGAAAAGTAAAATCTACCTATAGAATGCATGCCTTGCACCTCTGAGAACTTTCCAGACGGTTCAGTGTGCTGTCACTGTTCAGATACCACACTGCTCCCCATGTTTTCCATCTTTGAATGTTTTCTGTATGCAGCAGAAGCAGCAACAGCTAGTTCTACAGCACTCTCCTGGTCCTGAATTTGTCACTATAAATTTGTCTGTTGTCAGTCAAATTGCACTAGGGCTCAGTTTGTTCTAGTTTGCCTTTTCACAATTAAAACAAATTGATTCATCATTCATTTGAATTATGTACTAATTTAGAACTTTAAAAGTATATTTAAATTAATTTAAATTTATTGAGTGAATATGGTAGTTGTACAAGGTTAGTGCAAGTTGTATTTGCTGAGGTGTGACTTTTTCTCACTTTCTGACTTTTGTTAGGGGCAGTATAAACCTAGGGATTTGCTCTGTATCATCAAATGCAACTGTTTCTTCACCAGACCACTAAACGAAGAGAGTAATAGCACTCATATCAAACCTACTCTAGTGGAAATACATATTTACCTTAGTTCCGCTCTGTAAAAGGGAGGTGAGGTTTTGTTTTTTGGTTTTTGTTTGTTTTTTGGTTTTTTTTGGGGGGGGGTCATGGATTTTTGCATCATTTTATATTTCATTCCAAATGACACCAGTGGGGTTTTTTAGAATATAAGGTTGTAAAGGAAAAAATATTCTTTCAAAAGCAAATCGTTTTGAGATGGTTACAAGCATGTGTGGAAATGGCCTCAGAATTCCTAAATAAAAAATCTGCATTAAATGTTGAATATGAAAGACCATTCACAGACTTTAGGGCCTAAACGGCCATTTTGATTTACTTTTACCTCCTATACAATATATTCCATAGACTTTAACCTAATATGTCTTGCTCAGGCCCAGTAACTTGTGTTTGAATGAGAACCTACCTTTTAGAAAGACATCCAGTCGTCCTTGGAAGATAGCAATGAATGGGAAATTTACCACGTGCCTTTGTTCTAATAGTTAGTTGCAGTGTTAAAAATGTGTACATTTGTTTTCAATTTGAATTTGTACAGCTTTAGCTTGATGTCATCTCTTCTTGTTGTTGTTAGTGTCAATTATTTCTGTGATCGTCACTGGTGTAACTTTAAATTTTGGGCCCTGAAGTAAGGAGTGCTTACCATTTCATGCAGGTGGCTGTGATAGCAGGGGCTGCTGTTGCCTTAGCACAAGTTCCCTCAAGATGGGCTGCAGTGATGTCACATGCTCATTTGATGGTCCCTGGCCCAAAGATGATCATGGCATCATGTAGTAGTAATGATGGACCAGAACCCCACTATGATAGGCACTGTACCAGTACAGAAAATAAAAATGGTCCCTGGCCCAAAGTGTCTACACTCTAAATATAAGGTAAAGGACAGCAAATGGATCCAGACAAAAAGGGGAGTATGAGGACCATGAAAAGCAATGGTCTATCAGCCATCATGGTTTTTGTTGGCATCATGGCAAAGGAGAATTTTCAGAAGAGTGTTCAAAGAGTATAAGGAGGTAACTAGGGATGCCCAGGAGGACAGCCTGCCTTGCTTGATGAGCAGCATCAGAGCAAGCACAAAGCTGAGTGTTTTCCAATGTGATAGCTTCAGCCTTACTGTGACTTACCCTTGCTGTTTTACCATGTCTCCTATGCACGTGCTTATCATGTTATTGTATTACACTTTTCATTTTGTATGTTTACCTTTAGCCCAGTTTTTCCGAAGCTGCCCTCAGAGCTGCTGCTTTCTGCTTTCTCTTAGCTTTCTTCAGGTTAAAACACCATCCACATAAACTGTAAGACTCTATACTACTAAAAGTTTGTTGAATTTTGTAGTGAAATACCCTGGGTGGCAAACACATTCCAAAATGGCAAACTAAGGAAACAGAGGGCACATCTACACAACACACAATGCACAGTAGACTAATTCTACTGCACATTAGCATGTCGCATCAAAAACTGTGCTAGTGCGCGGTAGAATTAATCTACTGCACATTAACTGTCACAAAAAAACATGTACTGTTGCTATTGCACATTAGCACCAACTGGAAAAAGCCCCTGCAGCTGGGTGGCTTAACAGATTGCTAACTGCTATGTGAGCATTTTCAAGTTCAGTTCAGAACAGGTTCCCAGTGTGGTTTTAATGTCTGAACCAATTCACAGAAGTTTAAAGGCTATGATGCTTTAAAAGTCTGGGATTGAACACACCTCATTTTCCCAGGTCAAATTCTATTCCAAATTCATAACCAAGTTTGTTTTCATGAATTTGGGTTGGCTTAGTTTCCGTTGGTGTGCAAAACCTTACCAAAAGTAAGACTCATAGAAATACTGGAAAATATTATGACATGCTCCATGTGATCTCTCCCAAGAAGAGTGGTTCAAAATAGCCTGAAATTTGCATGGACAGCGAGAGAAAATAAGACATCTATGTAAAAAAGTTAACCTCCTGTGTCTCTGTTCAGTTTTTTTTCTAAAACTGTTATGGCCTTGAGCACAAACAGGACTTGATCCAAGACTACTGCTGAGCACATCTGTGGTTTGATCTGAACTGCACTGGGCAGCAGAAAAAGGTGTGCGCTAGGATTTGTGTGATAAAGAAATTTTACAACTGCTGAGTTTTAATTTACTATAAAAGAAAGCAATTTCTCAGTGCTGCAATATTTGTTATTCCATTACTTTTATAATGGGTTTAAAGTAAGAGTTTATAACATGTATCACATCTCTAATGCCCTGTTGGTTCCATTGAATAGTATCCACCCAAATCTTTTTGGGTTTTTTTGTTGTTTTGTCCTTTGTGTTTTGTGGGGTGTTTTGTTTTGGTTTGGTTTGGTTTTTTGGCCCTGCTTTACTTCTCGTTCTATCTAGGTCTCCTCCCCTCCCCTTTCGAAAATGTTTCTCTTGGCTAATGCTAGTGACAGAAATCATCTTTTTATTTTATTGATTTATTTATTTATTTATTTTATACCCTCCTTTAGAGAAATTATTGATACTCTTTCCTTCTTTGCTTCACATGGCATATTTGTCCTCTTTGCAATGCATAGCAATGTTCTGACAACCACAGCAGAGCCAGAGTGTTTCCAGATAGAGTGCTTTGTATTAATTAAAATAGAGATTTAAGAACAAGAATAAAGAAAACTAAGCACAAAGAAATACTTTCTAATCTCTGGCAGCAACTGAGAGAGAAATAAAGATCAAATACTGATTAGTAAACTTTGTTCGTACCATGCGGAGATCAGGGAATAAAATCGTTGTGTTGTTCTGTTACCATTCTAAGTACAGTGCAAAACATCACTACATAGATTCATAAATGCTAGGGTCAGGAGATACCTCAATGGATCATTTTCCTGCCAGTGGCAGGAAAAAGTGCTGGGATCATGACCCAAGCCAGGTGCTTGTCCAGCCTCCTCTTGAAGACCCCCAGGGTAGGGGAGAGCACCACCTCCCTTGGAAGCCCATTCCAGATTCTGACAGCCCTAACCGTGAAGAAGTTCTTTCTTATGTCCAAACTAAATCTACTGTCTATCAGCTTGTGCCCGTTGTTTCTGGTTATTCCAAGGGATGCTCCTGTAAACAGAGCATCTCCTATTCCCTGCTGCCCCTCCCCTCTGGTGAATTTGTGTACTGCCACAAGATCCCCCCTCAATCTTCTCTTGTGGAGGCTGAAAAGGCCCAGGTCCCTCAGTCTTTCCTCATAAGGCCTACCCTGCCTCTAACCATACAAGTGGCCCTCTTCTGGACCCTCTCAAGGTTGTCCACATTCTTCTTGATTGCGGCGCCCAGAACTTGACACAGTACTCCAGCTGTGGCCTGATCAGTGCTGCATAGAGGGGGAGCATCACCTCCCTGAACCTGTTCATGATGCACCTACTAATGCATGACAAAGTGCAGTTAGCTCTGCTAATTATTGTGTCACATTGATGACTCATATTCATATGGAGTCAACAATGACTCTGAGATCTCTTTCTGCTGCTGTGCCACTGAGAAGGTCATCTCGCAGACCATAGGTGTGCTGGTGATTCCCTGTCTTTAGGTGCAGCACCTTGCACTTGTCCTTGTTGAACTGCATCCTATTGTTCTCTGCCCACTTCTCTAACCTGTCCAGGTCCACCTGGATTCAGTTTCTTCCCATCAGTGTCTTTGTTTCACCCCAGAGTTTGGTGTCATCTGCAAATTTGGACAGAATCCTTTCCATGCCCTCATCCAGGTTGCTGATAAAGATAATGAACAGCACTGGCGTTGGGGGACCCCACTGCCCACATCTTTTGAGGTCGATACTGACCCATCCACCACCACTCTCTGGGTACGACCCTGTCGCAGGGCACTTAGGTGCCGTGCTCCTAAAGAGGGGAAACTGCTAGAGAAAGAGCCCTAGCAGTGAATAAGGAGCCCAGCTGTTGGTTGCCAGGGCAACTGGAGCCAGGAAGTGACCCACACCTACCAGCGGTCAGCTGACAGAAAGGGGCAGGGTTTGGTGCCCTTATAAACTCTAGGAGCTGAGGCCAGAGGGAGTCCCCTGCCAGCAGCCCAGGAGGAAGGAGCTCTCTGCTGTGGAAGAGATGCCAAACCTGATGAAGAAGCAGCGTTTGATACAGCTGTGGGATGAAGAACCCCGGTAGACTTGAGTGTGATTATAGCCGGGCAGCTTCTGTTTGTGTTATAGTCCAGGGGCTTGTGTTTGTGTTGTTGTTTATCACCGGTGGTTTGGGTGAAGCTATTGGGGGTTGGAGGAGGCCTCAGAGGGGACTCACAGTAGTGTGGGAACCCCAGCGCCAGAAAGGGTGCAGCATTGGGGGTGCACAGACCCCAGCCCCAGAGAGGGGCAGTTGAGAAACCCCAGAGATGGGACATTGCTGAGAAGCCCCAGGGCAGGTGCGATGAGCCCCAGAGAAGGGGGCAGCTTTACAGAAAAGGCCCCAGAGGAGAGGGCGGCATTGCTGAGAAGGCCCCAGAGGAGAAGGCAGTATTGTGGAGGAGCACCAGAGAGAAGGTGCAAAGAGAGACAGGGCCGCAGAGAGCCCGAGCACCAGAGAGAGGGTGTAGACCCAGCCCGAACAAAGTCTATTCTAGCTGTGAGACTTGGGGCGTGGTAAAAGGGGTGGTAGGAGCCATGCATAGCCCATAAGGCTAGAGTGCCCCAAAGCACCCATTTGCAGGACAGGACCCACGAGGGGTCCGGGAGTCCACGGGGCCAGAGGTTACAGCGAACCGTATCCAAGAAGACGTAAGGCAGCCTCCCTAATATATCAGAACATCAATGACGTGGCGGGCGAGAATCTGAGGGTGCCCTTGGGCCAACTTGGCACGGGAAGGAGGCCTTGAGGAGATCACAGCCCTCCTGTAGGACCCCGCCCCGCCGTGACAGACCCTTAAGCCAATTTGCGACCCATGTGACTGTGTAATTGTCTATGGGACAACCATTCCATTTGTTTATAGGAATAGAATGGGATACTGTGTGGAAGGCCTTCTTAAAGTCCAAGTAGATGACATCTTCCTCAGCTCCTGCCTCTAAGCATTTAGTGACTTGGTCATAAAAAGAAACAAGGCTAGTCAGGCAGGCTCTACCTGCTATGATCCCATGCTGGTTGTCCTCCATCATTATATTACCAGCTGGGTTCCTACAAATGTGATCCTTGATAATTTTTTCAAGGGATTTCCCAAGGATGGAGGTGAGACTAACCGGTCTATAGTTACCCAGATCCTCCTTCCTCCCCTTCTTGAAAATAGGGACCGCATTGGGCCTTTTCCAGTCCTCTGGGACCTGACTTGAGCATCACAAGTGCTCAAATAGTTGTGCCAGTGGTTCTGCTATGACACTGGCTAATTCTTTCAGCACCCTTGGATGGAGCTTATCCAGTCCCGCTGATTTTAAACACATCCAGCCCCTCCAAGTGTCTCTTTACTAGGTCAGTGCTGACAGCTGGTGGGCTGGTGTTTCTTCTGCTTCTGTCAGTAATGCATTTGGGAGATCTGTCTAGATCTGAGTTCAAGAATACAGAGGCAAAAAACTCATTGAAGAGCTCTGCTTTGTCCCTCCTATCTGTCACTAACTGCTCTTGTCTATCCTGTAGGGGTCCTATGTTGCACTGCACCTTCTTTTTGCTCCCTATATATCTGAAGAAGGACTTCTTGCTGTCCTTAATTTTTGTTGCCAGCCTGAGTTCTAATGCTGCTTTGGCCGTCCTGATTCCCTACAAGTGTGAGCCAAGGATGTATACTCCTCCTTGGTAGCTACCCCCTGTTTCCACAGCCTGTATGCCCCTTTTTTTGCCCTTAGGCTGCAGATTCCATTTGCCAGCTGAAAGGAGTAAAAAGAAAAGTTATTAAGAGCATTATAAACTGGGCTTACTACTCCTAGCTGGAAAGATCCAGTGAGGCATGCTGTAATTCTAAACAGAACAGACTTAAGAGATGGGCCAAGAGATAAGTATCCAGATAACTATAGATATGCCAGAAAAAAAACCCACCTGAAGATATTAAATAACAAAACCTACATGGTGTTCTCAAAGTTAGGCACAGACATTCCCCTTTCAAATCCTTCTCTTTGTATGCGGGCTAGATAACAGCCTGGACAGCATGCCCATGTGAGACTGTGAGAAATACCTTCCCGTACTTCTCAATAAAGACAACTTTCACCTTGGGTCTGTGCATCTTCCCTGGAAAAGGAACTAGGATATGGGTAGTGTGTTGCCTTTGCCTCTTCATCCCAGATCTGTTCAGCAAGCAGAGGTGAGCTAGCAAGACCAGCGATACCCTCATGTAAAGCAGGCCAGCAGCAAGGAATGTATTGTAAATTACATGCCACGGGGCATTGCCCCTCTTTCTGGCTCTTGCACCTTTTTGAGTTTTGCTGGGCTCGGGGATAGAACTGCTTATGAATAGCATCTGTTGTGTCCTTTTATATTCTACATTTTTGGCAGCCCAACTCCCTGTGCTGGAAACCTTTACTAACTGATTTTTCACAGCAGTCCTCTGGTACGTGTGTGTATGCCAAACAGTAATGGTCACACAGTCACTTAGAAATGGAAAAGATATACTGAAGTTTCAGATTAACAGTTTATGCAGCTGGCATTGGTTACCTAAACACAAACTCCTGTACTCCCATTCTCATATTAATTGGACATAAATACAAACAGACCACTAATACTGTGCTTGCATTGCAAACTGTCTCCTTGCAAACTTGGGAAGAGAAATATGTTCCATGTTTCCCTGATTCTTGCCCTCAGTTACCAGAGAAGCACTGACAAGTTGTCAGGGGGCTTGTAAATCAACACAGTTGTCAGCTAAGTCCTGGACAAAGTACTCCCCATTACCTGCTCATATTGCACAGCAAGCAGTGTGCTCCAGTAACACTTACTGCACTGTACACAATACAGTCCAAATGGTCTTGTAGGCAGTACCAGCTAGCCTTCCACCCACCAAACATCTTGCACCTGCTCAGTGTGTAGTAAACCCTTCTCCTGCCAGGAGCTCACAAATGCACAAGCCTAATGAGCCAGAAGAGGACAGGCTTCCTGTGCCAAAATAACAGTTGGGACAGGTGTCCTGATAATATCCATGTTATTACTCAGGGATAAAGTAGCTACTTGCCCATAGTTGAATAGGCCTGCTGTCCTAGGTAGATCCAGCCAAGGTGTCCATGAAACTTACCCTGTGGTTTATTAAAGATTACACAAGTAGGCAAAACTTCTTGCTCATGTTCATCTTGAGGGGGAAGATAATGAGCAAATATATGTGCCCGCAGTGGTCCCACAACAGTTTCAGAAGCCCATCCACTGTAGTTGATCTGGGACCATTATCCACCTTAAGCACCCATGGACAAAATAAAGTTTTGTTTGCCAGACAAACAGCTACCACTACAGATAGTCAACTTGCTAATTGACTGGCTATGACTCAGTGGCCCCTGGGGTAGCCAGCTTCCCAAAGGCAATTGTGAGAAATGACAAAAATGTCCTTTCACTTCAATAACAAGAGTAGATCTAAGTACAATAAAACTGAGAAGAGTTTTCTAATCAGATTTATTTTTTGTATAATCCTGGCAAATGGCTCTTAATTAAATGCCAACGAGTTCATGTTTGGGTGAAAACTTTTAGTGAAATGCAGATTTTTATCTTACTGCAAACATTTACTCTTGTTATGTTGAAAATTGTTCTTCCACAGTTTCTGCTTTTAGAAAGAGTCTTGAAATACTATCTTGCTGAAAAAATGATCATAATAAAGATTAATCATAAGTTCTTAAGACAATGCAGGAATAAAAATAAATCAAGATACACTGAAGGACTGCCGTTAATTTTCTGATAAATGATTCAGTTTATTCAGTTCTATTTTTATTTCAGAAACTTTATAATAGTCCCATTATTTCATTTTAAGTTTTATCTTTAATCTTTTGCCTGATCATTGGGTGTCAATTTTTAAACCATCACAATATAAATTAGAAAGGAATGATAAAAAATAGCTTTTGAGAGTAATAGCTTAAGGACAAGCCCGTGCATTTGATGCAATATTTCTCTTTTGGAGAAAAATAATTAAGTTGAAAAGACTAAGGTTTTTTTTCCCATCTGTCTATTCCCCTTTCTCTGTCTGAGGTAGAATAAACTGGTTACTTACTGGAAGTGGCAATAGAGCTAGTTGGGAATTTTTCTAGAAACTATTTTTTTTTTTTTTTTACTGAAAAATGTTTGTCAAAATTGAAGTTTAAAAATTATAGGCAACTTCAATGAACCCCTCAACTGAGAAAACTATTGTGGAGAAATAAAGACTAAAATCCTTGAAACACTTGTCTTGACGTTTTTGTAAACTATATATTTTGGTTTGGATTAAAAGGTACTGTTCATTAGACATTTTAATAAATTTAGACTTATAAAAAGATTAAAGGAAAAACAACACAAAACCATTTCTTTTGGCATCAAAATAAACACACAGTTAAAGAAATTAAGTGTTTTGATGGACTCAGACTGTAAAAAGATTCATATTTTTTGTTTGTGAAAATGTATTATTTTGTTATATAATTGTTTCTGTCTGTTAGTTGGTTGTTTAGGGCTTTTTACGTTTAATCATGTAGAAGGCTTTACTTTAACTATTAGAACCATTTTATTTTTAAAATGACTTTTTAAAATGTAGAAGAGGTGCCTTTTTACATTCAGAAATAGCCCTTAATTTTAATATATCACTTCTTTTATGTAGCATCTTTTTATGGAATAAGAAATAAATTGCCAAACTCATAAACTGTGCTTTTTTTAATGTGGCTGGGCAAACAGTTTTCTCACTATTGACTGACAACTTGCAATTGTGCATTATCTCAGACTTTTGCTAACCCAAAACTCCACCTTCCATTGTGATACAGGAAACCAATAAGCTGAATCACAGCTAGAACCCTTCGAAGAACTCATATGACTCATAACCAGCACCCTTTGCAGTTCTGCTGGAGTAGGCACTGAGTGGCCATACTTGGGAATGTAGAAAGCAATTCTTTTCCATCTACCATGTAGTCACTGTGAAGCCATTCAACAGCTGATGACTCATGGCATGGAACCACAACACATCACATCACAGTCCTAGTATATTGCATCTCCTCAGGGAGTTACAGAGGACACAAGATTTCATCATCATTTATTAGTATTCAAGGACTTTGGGGGTTTTTTCATGTTTTTTTTTTGTTTTTTAACAATTAGGCCATGTGATTTTTCACAAGGACTTTTTTGGCTTAAGATTCTGCTCATGTAGACTAATTATTCAATCACATCACATGGATGGTTTTGGGGATTGGGCTTTTGCACAGGGGGGAGAGATGAAGAGGCAGTCAAAGATAGGACTTTTCCCTTTGAAATGCTAAAAATGATTTATGTTGTAGAATATCATAGAACTGAATGAAGCTAAGAACAAGCGAAGTGCCTGCTGTGTTATAGATGGAAGGAACGTATCTGAAAGAAGAGAATCATTAGATCCCTGGAAGTTCTAAACCTTAATTGTATATTTATGTGACCTTATATCATGGCTTGGATGTAAACACGACTTGGTCAAAATTCTGACTGATGCTTTCCTAGCACAGGAAAACACTTGTTGTAGGCTTTAGATATATTAAGTCTGTGGATGTAAAAAATGAATCTCTATTTATGAACTTCATTATTTTTAGAAGAAACTTGCCATTCAGTTCATTAATCTACTGGACTTTTGTTGTTCGTCTGAATGACATCTGTGTTCATAGTAGAGGCATGGGACTCTTCAGCCTGGAGAAGAGAAGGCTCAGGGAGGACTTGGTGGCAGCCTGTAAGCATGTAAGGGGTATGCACCAGGAACTGGGAGAACGTCTGTTCACCAGGGCACCTCAAAGGAAGACAAGGTCTAATGGTTACAAACTGCTGGAAGACCATTTTAGACTAGACATAAGGAAAAACTTATTTACCGTTTGAGTCTCCAGTCTGGAATAGACTCCTCACAAAAGTGGTGCAAGCACCTACTCTGGGTACATTCAAGAAATGCCTGGATGCTCACCTTGCTGGGGTCATCTGCCCCAGCTGACTTCCTGTCCCTTGGGCAGCTGGACCCAATGATCCCACAAGGTCCCTTCCAGCCCTAACGTCTATGAAATCTATGAAAACATGTTGACATTGTGGCTTCCTGACATTTAAATAGACAACAGGGGGTGCTTCTGCACATGCACTTTACTGTGGAGTTGATTACCTCCACAGTAAAGTGTCACCATCTACCCGCGGGCTCATAGTAGGGCACAGTAAATTAACTAACTCCCAGTACAGTCTGGGACAAGTACTATCCTACAGCAGAGTAATTTATGCCACTTCAACGCATGTGTAGACAGTGACAATGGCTGGCTGTGGCATGAGGTTGCTACAGTGTGCAGCTGTCTGCTAGCTAGCCCTGCACTGTAGCACCCTCGTGCCCTAGCCAGCCCCTCTGCCACCTGACGCTGTGACCCAGAGCCTGGCAATGATCCCCTTAGCCTGCTGCCAGCCCGGGGCTGCTCTGCCCCTGCAATAGCTGATGCAGTCCCAGACGCACATGTATATGCTACTTCCAGGAGTCATTGACTCCAGAGCTGCAGTTTATTGCTCTGTGCTAATTGCATGTGTAGATGCACCCAGGGTATACAGTGAAATAACAAGTCTGCTACAATAAATTGTTCAAATGCTAGAAGATCATTCCAGGCCAGAAAGGGAATTCTTTGGGATTTTTTCCATTTGCATTTTAGTTCCTGCTCTAGCAGTCAGGTCATAATGCTCCCTGTGAAATTTCTTTTGCTTCCATGAAAGGAAGTTCAATTTCTTTAAACCCACACAACTGGAGAATCAGAAGTAAAAACAACAGGATCTTCATCTTCCTCATTTATGTCATCTGTGTCAGTTCTTCCACTGGTGTAAGTTAATTGGAGCTTGTTTTAAGGTAATGTAACCTTTATTGGGACACCTTTGAGCAGCATTATCTTACATAATATAAACCAACTAGACACACATGCAATCCACACTGAGGTTGGAGAGAGTTTTGCTTAGGAACCTGAGATGCGACTTGGTATTATTGTCTTCTAAGCTAAGGCAAAAAGGAGTCTCTGGTGTGACTCCTGGGCTCAGCTGCACTATGCCAGGGAAGAATTTGTCTCAGTGACACAACTGAGGATTTTTTAGTGCATAACAGTCTTGGCTTTGTAGTTTTATAATACGGCCTTTATTTTTAATAGTTGTATTTATATTTAATACACTCTAGTCTCTGAACATCTCAAACAAATGTGTGATGTTCATTAGAAAGACTGATACTAAACACAAGTTGAATATACTGTACAAATCCAAAACATGCTCATTACTATGTTTTTCTCATGAGCGTCAGAACTATGTTTGGTTTAAAATAACAGCCATAAGGCACTCACTAAGCTGCTTGTGTTCCCCCATTTCTGTCTGTAGGTAGATGAGTCACTACCTCTTTTAATGGTCTTGGGCTTTGTCATCTCTGTATTATTACTGAAGGATTAATAATGTGTTCCTGCTGAGGACACAAATTCTCTCTCCCTTGTATGGAGTAGTTTCAGCTTTCATGTGTGTGCTCTTGCTCTGCAGCTTCTATCTGGTTTAGCATGCTTTTTATCTGTGCGATGCAGAAATTCTGCAGTATATTTGAACCTCCTTCTGGATTCATGCCTGTGTGAACAAAGAAGTGCTAGTCAGTGAGTAATATATAATCTTCAGATTATGAATGGGAGTGTTCCAACCGTGCGTGATGGATCAGGCTGACTTTAAGAAAAGGTTTGCATAGCATTTTAGCATAGCTGACGGGGGTTAGGAGATGTTTGCTGTACAAGTTTCACCATCTGCACTGGTGCTGTATGAAACTATCCTTCTTTCCTTTGAGAATTGTGTCTTTAAAAGTAAGAGGCTTGTCTGTCTGCGGTGGGATAGACACTGTGCTGTTCCACCCTGGCAGATACGGTTTCCTAGAAATCAGTGGCATTCCTAAGATGCAAATGAAATCAGGTTTTGGCTGTGCGGGCTGTGATTTGCTTAATGTTCAGAGGCCTAACTCAGTCCTTAACTCAGCAGCTCAGCTTCTGCACTTTTTTGCCATCACCAAATAGTCTCCACGATAGCTGCAGGTTGTACATGATGATTGTACGTAATAACCTATCACACACTTCACCTCCACAAAGATCCCCACTACAGCTGTTCTCTCTCCGTCTCCTCTGCTTCTGTGCTGAGCCTCTTGAGTGACAACTTCTCCCACAGGAAATAAATATTTTCTGCAGCCCTGCATCTCACTGTTACCCTCTTCCCTACAGACCTTCCCAAAAGCTTGTGATTAAGCTTCTGAAACACTGATGTTTTCCAGTTCTTTACTTGGCTTTGCCTTTTATACCCACACCAGAATCTGTCCCACTCCATTTAATCACAAGGTTCATATTTTTTAAAATAACTTATGGTGAAGCCACAGCTGGAGTACTGTATCCTATTCGAGGCTCCACAATTCAGAAAGGACATGGAGAAGCTTGAGAGAGTCGACAAGAGAGCCACGCGCATGATCAGAGGGCAAGAGAACAGGACTTTTGAAGAGAGGCTGAGAGCCATGGGGCTCTTCATCCTGGCAAAGTGTAGGCTCAGGGGTGACTTGGTTGCAGTCTATAAGTATATAAGGGGTGTGCATCAGGATCTGGGGGAATACCTGTTCACTAGAGCGCCCCAAGGGATGACAAGGTCAAACAGTCATAAACTCCTACAAGACCATTTTAACGCTGGACATAAGGAAAAACTTCTTTACTCTCTGAACCCCCAAGGCCTGGAATAGACTCCCCCCAGAGGTGGTGCAAGCACCTACTCTGGACTCTTTTAAGGAACATTTGGATGCTTATCTTGCTGGGATCCTGGGACCCCAGCTGACTTCCTGCCCTTTGGGCAGGACACTGGACCCAATGATTTTATGAGGTCCTTCTTTGTAAAACTACCTGGCCATTTTACAAAATTCCTGCTAATTCCACTTGCAGTAGCCATTTCTCAGGGGTGACAGATTACAGATTGAAGGTCTAAATTTAAGCTCCTAAACCAAGCCCTAAACTGTTAAAGCAAGAAGTTATCATACAGCCCCCTCTGTCCCTCTAGCTTGGGTTTGCCTGGGGAAGTTACAGGTTTCCAAGAAGAGGTCACATAGACATCTGATGTGCTTTAAGAATAATAATTCCCCTCCACTCCATGGGGCTGCCTGCACCTGGGGGAGCCTGGCTGGGATGGGGGGAAGCCCCCCGAGGTGGAGCCCCCTGTTGCCCCCATGCCAGGCTGCATGGGCAGGCACCCAGCCGGGAGGATGTCTTTCCTTCCCTCCTGTGGCAGGGGCTGAAGCAATCTGCAGGTGGGAAGGGGAGGGGGAATTCCCCTTAGCTCCCCAGGGCTGCCTGAGCTGGGGACCCCAGGTTGGGGAAACCCCCTGAGACGGAGGATCCCCCAAGGTGGGCCAGCACCCAGACAGGGGGCTCCTTAAACCCCTCTGGGGGGACAGCAGGGGGTTGGGGACACTTGGCTGGGCTGGCAATGGCCAGCAGGCTGGGAGACATGCTCTAGTCTACAAGAGCTGAGTCAGTGTAGGCCTCCCCCTTCCTTTTCCATTAAAAACTGAACGTCACTGCATCCAAAGTATGAACCAATTTGACCAAGTTTAGAAGCATTCAGGCTCTATGGAGAGCCTTGGGAAACGCAGGCACCTTCAAAAGGTCATTCAGAAAGTGTAAAGGCAGTTAATAGGAGATGCTTAGCATAGGGCAGTGTCTGAACTCTGACCCTTTTTAAGAGGTTAGGTGCCTGACCTGGGTATGCATCCATGCATCCTGTCACTTGCAGTTTACTATGTCATATACTGTTTTTGAGGTAAGGTGTCCATCTTTTTCCCAGTAGCTTAACAGAACATTAAGACAGAAGCTGGAGATCTGGGTTTCCTTCATCAAAGGGGATTTGATTCCACTTCTCTCTCTAATAATAAATTTATAAAGTTTTGGAATAAGCAAGAGGGCGTATGCCCCTGTAACCTAGTTGTTACAGGTATGTCTATGCTGTAGAAGCAGACAGCTCAGTCACACTCATAGATGGAAGGAGAAAATATTATTTGGTGGGGGCTGAGTCCATGCATCTGCACAAGAACTACAACGCTCATTGTGCTTTGCAAGTTGAGGTGTCCTCATTATATAATTTCACTATTACCTAAGTGCATGAGCTCTCTGCTACCACAATGCAGACATGCCCTATTTCATGCCCCTACTTCCTGGCATAGTAAGTTAGGCATGTCCTGTGAATCCATTCTCAGGAAAATCTTTCAGAAGGTAAATGATGTTCCCCAGTAGGATTTGACTACAAGATGCTTTTCTAGAGTTTTTGTCATTCATTATCTACTGCTTGGTAAAATATATTACTTCCGTTTGATCATGGGTGGGTGGAGGTGGATTATTTGGATTTAAATATTTACAATAAGTTTAATTATTATCAGAGTATTTAAAAAAAGGGATTTTTAAATGGCCAGTCTGGGAAAATATCCTACAAAGTAAAATACTGCATTTGCACATTATGTACAATTTCTTGCTAAGAAAAAAGGGTTGCTAGTAGTAACCGTTCTTGCATTTAATTACAGTTCTGCCTTCAACCTCCCAGTGAACTTTCTGTACAGATATTTTGTTTATAAAATATCATCAAAACTTGAAAATATAACAGACTGAAAGAAATGTAAAAACTGAAGAATGCTATCATTACATAATTCATTAGTTCAGAAAAATGTCTTCCCACCGCCAAAATCTCTTACAATAAAACTTAACAAAAAATAGTGTAGTAAAACCAGTGCAGTATTATAAATTAAATTTCCAGATGATAGTCAATGTGAGCAATGACTCTTAGTGGGCTATAACAGATTTTGCCATCTTTACAGTACTGAGAGATTCATTCATCTTATGGTATACTGAGTTAATGTCATACAAGCATACACATACATAAGAGAAATACAACTGCCTCGTTCTGCAACTGTGTCTTTCCCAGCAGACATGTGGACCTATAGCTAACTGCAGTACTGGGGTGTAGTAAATAGAAAATTAAGCAAAGTGGACAAAGGAAGATTCTTAGGACAGGTTTACCTCATGGATGACCAAAGTGCAGCTTGCAAGCAGCTCAGAGCTTCCTAGCTAAGAGTACTATTACCCTCCCTGGGCACACAGGGTGCCTATACACATGCTCCAAGGTGGCAGGAGGTTAATTAAAATGGCTCCCAAGAGCCAGTCTAATTAAAATACTGCAGCATCTTGTGTATTCAGCATCCTGTGTTACAAATGGCTGCAGGGGCACATTAACTAAAGCTTTTTCATTGAGCTTAAAAGCACGCTCATGACCATTTTGATATGTGGGACACTGAATACACAAGATGCTGCAGCACGCTGGAGCGTTCCAGTTAGAACATATTGGAGCATGTGTATAGGCACCCGTAAAAGCCCCCTTGGAGATCTCAGAACAACTACGGTGTCTCTCTAAGCCTGAAGAAGGGTTCTTGTGCCCAAAAGCTTGCAAAGAGCTTTGTTCCAACTATTCGGTTGGTCTAATAAAGGATATTGCATCTATCCAAAGAATCTTGCCTGCCCATTACAGAAACAGGCAGACCTCTGTGTGTCTCTAGAGGTCAATCCTATTCCTATAATCAGGGTACTTACATACCCAGAGGGAGCAACAGAATTGCTTCTACACTTTAATCAGGTAACTCAGAATTGGTACAACTGACATGTTGGTCATCCATGACATAAAATAGAATTCTGGTCTTAACTCTTCACCATCCTCCAAACATCCATAAACCATGGCAAGTAGAATAAACTAAGAAGAAATGAGCTAGCATAACTCCACTGGTTGTAAACAGGGCCTACCTGTTATATGTTGGTACAGGAGATGAAGCGCTTCAGTAGCATGGATAGACAAAACTCTTGGGGTAGAGGCGATATCATAGCATGATATCTTAGCATGATATCTTGTATTAAACTAAATAAGTAGTAGCAAAAAAAATTATTTGCAAGCTTTCAGGCCCCAATGTCCTTCTTCAGGCAAAGGAGAATTCAAAGATTGCAAAATTTTCCCAGGTAGAAAAGAAATTTCATTTTGCACAGCGGAACTGAGAGATGGTAGGGTCCCCCTGGGTGGAAAAATCCATTTGTAAAAAAGCTGCTCTGTGTGCATTTAAATTAAGCACAAAGGCTAATTACCTTCAGGATGGTTACCTGAAGGTGTCAGATGGCAGGCAGGGTGTTGAATTTTGCTTCTTGTTCAGTTGTGAAGTTTTCATTTTAAAACTACGCTATCTTCCATGTTTCAGGGATATTGGTTGTAGCCATGTTGGTCTAAAGGCATAGGCAGAAAAAACTCTTGGGGTAGAGGTGATATCTTTTATTAGAGCAACTAAGGAGTAGCAAAAAAATTGGCTTTGTTTGCAAGCTTTTGGGCCCAAATGCCTTTCTTCAGGCAAAGTTGCATGAATTCACTGAGAGCAAATCATGCCTGATCAACTTGGTTGCCTTCTGTGTTAGTGATAGGCTCTGTGGATGGGGGAGAGTAGTGGATGCCATATACGTTGATTTTACCAAGGCTTTTGGCACTGTCTCCAACAACATTCTCATTAACAAACTAAGAAAATACAGACTAATTGAAAGTATTGTAAGATGATACAGAACTGTTTGGAACATTGTGCTCAATGAGTAAACATCAATAGCTCAATGTCTAACTGGGAGGAGATATCAAGTGGGGTTCCCCAGGGGTCTATCCAGTATTGTTCAACATCATCAGTGATTTGGATGATGAGATTGAGTGTATGTTTAGCAAATTTGTAGATGACACCAAGTTGGGTGGAGTTAGAGATATTCAGAAGGGTAGGGCTAGGAGGCTGAATTACATGCATAAACTGAAGAAATTGTCCAAAATAAATCAGATGAAATTCAGCAAGAACAAGTGTGCACTTGGGATGGAATAATTGCATGTGCAAGCACAGACTGAGGAATCATTGGCTAGGCTGCTGTGCTTCAGGGAAGGAGCTGGGGGCAGTAGGAGAAGATGAATACAGGACTGGATCCAGAGGGGGTTTGGTGGCATTGTTGCATCTCCCTTTCAGACTAAGAGCAAAGACCCCAGCTACAGCCAGGCAATTTTTAAATGCCCAAAGCAGGTAAGAATTTCACCTCCCCCCCCCCACCCGCCACTCACTATCCTCAGTACCCATTCCCTTCCCCTCTGTGCTCAGTGGTACCAGCTTCCCCTCCCATTTCCCACTCTTCCTCTGCCTACAGCTGCTGCTGCTTCCATCCAAGTCAGGAGTGGGAGGAGTTCCACAGCTGCTCCTGTCCCATCCCAGCCAGGCTACTTTGGGAGCCAGACTTGGCTAGACAGCAGCAGAGGCAAACAGGTCCCCCCTCCCTGTCTGGTCCCCCAAGGTGTTCCCTGCCAGCCTGGGAACAGCTGCATGGAGGGGAAACCTTCCCCACACTGTTACTGTCCTTGGCCAAGCCCAGCTCCTCATGCAGCTACTTGCTATAACCCTGGCTGGAGCAGGGCAGGAGCGGTTGGGACAGGGGCAGCAGCAGGTGGGTGCCCTCTTCCTGTGTCCAGAGATATAAGTAGAGAGGTAGGAGCCACCCATGCAGCACTGGTGACTGATTTTTAAAATCCTGGATCTGCCTATGGATGGATATGAACCAACATAGTGCGCTTGCTGCAAAAAAAAGTCAATGACATAATGTGTTGTTTTAAGAGGAATCTCTCTTGTGAATCAAGAAAATTGATTCTTCCACTGTTGAACCCTCACCTGGAGTACTGTGTCCTGTTTTGAGTTCTACACTTCAAGAAAGATATGGACAGCTTGGAAAGTGTTCAATGGAGGGTGGCAGATATTATTAGAGGTCTGGGAAACATGTTTTAAGAGGAAAGCATGGAAGAACTAGGGTTATTTAGTCTGGAGAAGAAAATCCTGAGGGAAGATTTTATGACAGTTTCCAAATTCCTGAAGGAGACAGGACTAGGAGCTATGTCCTTAAGCTGCAGCAAGGAAAATTTAGTTTGGAGATTAGGTCAAGCATTGGAGCAGGCTATCTAGAGAGGCTGTGTAATCTCCATCCCTGGAGATTTTCAAGATCAGGTTGGACAGACACTTGGCTGGACTGGTTTAGTCAAGAATGATCCTTCCTTGAGCAGGGATCTAGATGGGCTCATGGGGCTTGTCCACACATGCAAGCATGTGCGCTTGCAGCAGCTCAAATAGAAGCGGTGCAAATTTGAGCCAGGGCTTTTTGCTTCAGCGCATGTGTTCCGACATACACTTTGGTGTGGAGCAAATTGTGCCACTTGGGGCACAATAACCCTACCTGGCTTATCCCAGATCTGAAGACAGGGGGAGCTAGAGCCCAGGGCCAGCACCTGTGCTGTCCCCAGCAGTATAAAAAGCCACCCTGGCAAGTAGCTCAGGGCTACTAGCTCTCAGGAGCTTCTGGGGCTCAGTCAATTGGTACCTGGGGACACTACCCCTTGTGCCAGCTGGAATGCTGAAGCTGAGAGTTCCCTGCACCCTCTACCCACTGCAGCAGTCTGGCAGTGGGGGCTGCTGCCTGGCTGTGACCTGCTGTGGGTAGACTCAGATAGGGACTGCAGAGCCAGTAGTGGCATCTGCCCCTCTGAGCCAGCTGCCAGTGGACTGTGATTGCAGGGTTGGCCTCTGTACAGCACTACTGCCATCTGGGCAGCTATCACCCAGAAAATGTTCCAGGTGTGGTGGCCTGCTTTGAACTGTCAAAGCATGTCCTTCTGGCCCCATTTGGCCAGGATGTCAGCCACAGCCAGCTGGGTCCAAGGTGCCAGCTCTGAGCAGGCAGGGTCCTGCCACTGGCCTCTCTAGCAGGAATTCCGGTGTTCCCTATTGGAAAACTGAAAAATCCCTGAATCACTCTGTAAAATATCCCCCAATCCATGTTTCTCCATAAGTAAAACAAAAGACCACTATAAAAAAAGAGAGAGAGAGCAAGACAGAGAAAGTGATCAGTTGGACAATGTTTTCATGATAGATCTACAGAGGTAAAGCAAGTCTCTTATAATAATAAACTGAACTCTAAATACATGTTTCATGAATACATGTTTTGCTCACTCCTACAAGGAGATGGCCCCCACACAAGGGGTTTGGCCCCCCAACAGGTGGTCCGGCCCCCAAACAAGGGGTACAGTCCCCCAACAGGGGATTCAGCCCCCACACAAGGAGTTCGGCCACCCCAACAGGGGTTTCAGCCCCAAAACAATGGGTTTTTCCCTTGAACAAAGGGGGTCAACAGCCAAACAAAGGGTACAGCCCCCCAACAGGGGGTTCAGACCCCAAACAAGGGGTTTGCCCCGTAACAGAGAGTTCAGCCCTAAGCAAGTGGTTTGGCCCCCTAACGGGGGTTCAGCCCCCACACAAGGGGTATGACCCCCCAAAGGGGGCCAAATGGCTCCTGCAGGGGCTACCACCCCCCTGCAAGGCCCACATGCCCCACCAACTTCTGCCCCCCCGGCTGCATCCCACACCAGTTGCTTCACCTCCCAAAGGCTACCCCACTCAGCCCCACCTCACCTCTCCCCAGCCCCCCAATGACTTCCCCACCCAGCCCCAGCCCCCAACTTGCACCCAGCCCCCAGGCCTCCAAGGCTACCTCCACAACCCCAGGCACCATCACAAAACACAGAAAAAAAAACAGAAAAAAAATGCACAGGGCAGCGGGGAGGCAGCCTGGGGCTGTCAGCCTGCTTGGCACTGAACTGCTGGTAAGTGCTGGGGGGGGGTTGGGATTTTTTAAGCTATAGTGTGGCAGGGCAGAGATGCGGGGGTCTTGGGGGGATGGGGCTGGCCAGGGCAGGGGTTAAGGGTCTCAGGGGGGCTGGTGGGGGGAGGGGCCATCCCTACAGAGGTCAGGGGTCTTGTGGGGCTGGCAGGGGGAAGGGCCAGCCCCGGCAGGGGGAGGGGGCCTTGGGGGGGCTGGCAGGGGGGAGGGGCCAGCCCTGGAAAGGGGAGGAGGTCTCACGGGGGCTGGTGGGGGGAGGGGCCATCTCCGGCAGAGGGAGGGAGTCTCGGGGGGGGCTGGCGGGAGGAGGGGCCAGCCCCGGCACAGGGAGGGGGTTTTGCGGGGGCTGGTGGGGGAGGGGCCAGCCCTGGCAGGGGGAAGGGGTCTCAGGGGGGCTGGCAGGTGGAGAGAATGGCCCCAGCAAGGGAAGCGGGTGTCAGGGGGGCTGGCGGGGGGGAAGGGCCAGCCCCAGCAGAGGTCAGGGGTGTCAGGGGGCTGGCGGGGGGAGGGGCCAGCCCCGGCAGGAGTAGGGGGTCTCAGGGGGGCTGGTGGGGGGAGGGTCCAGCCCCAGCAGGGTTTGGAGGTCTTGGGGGGGGCTGGTGGAGGGAGAGGCCATCTCCGGCAGGGGTCGGAGGTCTCAGGGGGCTGGTGGGGGAGGGGCCGGCCCCAGCAAGGGGAGAAGGTCTCGGGGGGGCTGGTGGGGGGAGGGGCTCAGGGGGGCTGACAGGGGGAGGGGCTAGTCCTAGCAGGGGTTGGGCTGCCAGGGGGCTGGCAGGGGGAAGGTCCAGCCCCCGGCAGGGGGAGGGGTTCTCAAGGGGTGGTGGGGGGAGTGGCCAGCCCTGGCAGCGGTCAGGGGGGCTGTGGGAGTGGGGTGTCAGGGGAGCTGTTGGGGGTCCCCCCCATGGTCCCCTCCCCCCTCCTCCAGCCCCCTCAACCCCTTACTCACCAGCACCAGAGCTTCTCCATGGAGGACCCAGCCTCCGGTTGCCTCACTTCTTTAACTTCAATTTTTTTAGATCCCTGGATATCCAGGGGTCTAATTTTCTCCCCGTGCTGCAAGGTTGCAGTGCAGGGAACATTTTTTCGTTCCCACATGTGCCTGTTGCCCCGCCTCAAAGGGCCTTTCCAGATGTACTTTCCTATGTCTGAGGGACTTTCTGCACAAATGTGAGGTAAAGACTAGCCTCTTCCTAAGGCCAGAAAGGACTATTATGATCTTTTAGTCAATCCTCTTGTGAAACATATGTCAAAGTTCTTTATAACATAATTTCTGCAGCAAGCTTATAACTCCTTTTTGAGCTGTAGCATGTCTTTTGAAAATCCTAATTTAAAGACTCCAAGGATATTACATAGTCTGTCACATAAGAGGGTGATCATCTATTTAAAATGTTTCAAACACTGTGCCCTAGAGCTTCCAGTCAGATAAATAAGGTTGTCTTGTCTTCATAGGAACTGTACCTACATAGACCAGCTGAAGGTCCTGCCCTGAGTGGGGCTCTAATTCACTGCTAGAGACCTGAAAACTAAGAGAAGCAGACAAAAAAAGAAACCCATTCTGAGCATGGCTGATAAGCCTACCTGACGTAATTGCATAGGACCAAAACAGTTGTCTGCCCCAGGACTGTCTGTAGAGAGGGCTTTTCCAAGGACTTCAAGCCTTTACAACTCAGAAGTGGAGTATGCATGGAGTCTTTTCATGTGGGTAGTTAGCTACCAGTTGCTTTTGGAAAGTTATCTCTGATCATTAGTTTACCAGTCATGAACATGGGAATCATAATGTCCACAGTGTCGGGGTATCCTCAGCTGAAAGGTGCAGTATCATTAATAACAGTCATGGAAGGAACAAAGTAGTTAAACTGATACAACTGGTATTTTATATTGCATTTATATCGTGCATCAGATCAATCTAATTGTGAGGAAATCAACAAAATCAACAAAAAATAGTTAAAAATGAACTGATCTGAAGACATGAGGAATTATTTCAGCTTCTGTTTTGTAAGGCCTGCAAAAGCAAATCTCTCAAATGTGTCTTTCTCTCCACTGTCTTCCTTCAGTTGTTTTTAGCACTGGCTGCACTGAGAAGTGCTGACAATCAATGCAGGTGAGAGAGAAACTGCTATAACAATACATCATATTTTAATTTGATTTCCCAAGAACAGCTGCAGTTTGATTGTTCCCATTTTACATGTACCATACACCAGAAATTCTCTGTTTATGAGGAGCTGCCTATTTACTTCACCTGGGTAAATGGCATTTGTGATATTTCAGGGGCTTTGTGATGCTTTTCAACATTCAAAACTTGTTTACAATAGATATAGTAGTTCAAGGCTGAATGCCAGGTATAGGAAGAATATGCCTGGTTGATTGTATTTCCCTTTCTAAATTCTCTTTTTGGGGTATATAGTTTGACTCAGGCAAACAATTTTTTTGGATAAATGTGTATAAATACATTTAGTGTAAATAAATGTAGTTGGTCTAATAAAACATGTCACATTCACCCAAAGAATTTTATCTGCCTATGTCCTTAGACCAACACGGCTACAACCAACAACCCTAATATTTTGACTTGTATCTTTCCTACACTGCAATTACCCAACTGTACACACGAATGTAACTTCACTTTGTACAAATCCTTAATGTCGAGAAGGGAAGTTGCAACTTCTTTTTGGGTTGCCTTGAAGCAGGTAAAAACTTCTGTCCCCAGAGTTTGCACTGTTGGACCTACAGCAAGGGCTTAATTTAGAAAGAACTCCTTTTATAAGCAAAATCTCAGTTATTAGGTGGAGAACACCTCAACCTTTTTTATATATCCATTTTAAAGTATTCTGGGGACCAAGAAGTTGGTTATTTGCCATGTCTATGTTCTTTAGATTATTGGCCAACTGTATATTTTTCTCTGAGTGAAAATGATAATCTCTAGCTCTTCTATAGTACTTTTTACCAAAAGATCTCAAAATATTTTATAAAGGAAGTCAATATCATTATCCTTACTTTACATCTGGGGATGCTGAAGGACAGCTGCTTCTGTATATTTAATTCTGAGATCTGTAAAACTGAATAAGTCCCTTCTCCTGTCAATCAGCAAAATATTAAGGGCAGGAGATCAGTCATTACCATCAAAAATAATGAAGAAGTTGCAGTTTTAAGTCACAGTTATTTATTAGAGTCTTAATAAGCAGGGGCTATTTAGCAATGAAACTTAACAGAAAACTTTTTCTTGTCATTGCAGAATATTTTGAGAAGAGGGAAGATTTTTCAAAATGCTTCTACAAAAAATATTCTCCTCCTGATACTTGCTCCTGCTTCCTTATTGTTTATTCACTTGCTTTGCCTACAGGTAACCAGTGGCAGTCCAGAAAAGGTAGTGTCTTGATGAGAATAACATGATCATTCTAGTTTAATAAAAAAATATTCATGTAGTCAGCTTCACAGAATTTTTCCCTAGAACTCACTAAAAATTTGCCAATTAGAAATGACGGAATAATGAATGCATCCATCGGTCTCCAGCAATTTTCAATATTTTTCTGCACTTGAATGTTTCTGATTGAATTAGGCAATTGTGGTATTGATCAGGTGATGAGAAAGTACAGTGATAATGACCTCATTTTGATGGAAATTTCAGTCAATAGGAGCTTGTTACTAGGGTGATTTCCTTCCTTGTCTCTGCAGGAAGTGGCGCATTTGCAATCCCAAAGTTGGCTACGGAGGAACATCTCTTCACCAGCATATAGGAAATTGCATTTAATCAGTACTTTTGTATTTTCTCACATAGAACTTTTCCCCCAACACAAGAACTGTCACAGTAATAATAAAGAAGATGTTGTACCTCCATTGGAAGAGGCTTGTGAAGACTAGAGAATCTGATAACAGCACATGTGGCACTGAGATGGTTCAAGTTAAAATCATGGATTAAATATTGACATTGGATTTATGCCACATTATAACCTGCCTAGCATCTTGCTCCCCAAGTAACCTCTCTACTATTTAACAGCTATATTCATTCCCCTCCCCTCACCCCCTACCCCAACCCCAACCCCAACCTGTCTCTTACCCATTGACTACCTCAATTTACATTATCACTGGCTAGCTTTCTCACATGCACGCTGGCTTCTTTATTATTTCATCCAGGAAGAGCACAGACCAACTGTAGATGCTTCCTCAGCCTTATAAAGCGTATTTGTACCCAAAAGCTTGCAAAGAAGATTTTTTCCAACTATGTGAGTTGATCTAATAAAAGATATCAGATTTACCCAAAGAACCTTGTCTATCATACAAAGAATGAATGTGCAATGTTGGCGAAAGCGATTTTAGGTCATTGTGTATAAATCCCAGTGATATTTTAATTACCATGGCAATGTATTCTATCTTATTCTTAGCTGCGCTATAGTTTGTTCCTAAATCTCAGTATATCATGGGGGTATTTAGAATGTTTTTTAGAAAACTGCCTTGGCAAATCACATGGTTTAATACTCTTATCTTGGAGTAAGTTAACTTGATTTATGTGAGATTCATAGACTTGTTTATTAACAGCTTTGACTAAAACCACAGGATAAAATGAACAATAAAAATGATACATAACAAAATAACAGTTATAACATTTGTCATTTTTGCTAAAAAAATACAATAAGATTATCCATTCTACTAGTTTACACTAAATTAAAACAGATATAGTATATGATGATATAAAAAAAGATAAGATGCAGCAGTGGACAATGAAAAAAAACAGGGGAAGTGGTCCAGAGAATGCTAAATAAATGTAATATATTAAATATATATATATTAAAAAGCAAGATGCAAGAATTCTTGTGGGTAATATCATTTTTTTAGACCAACTGCATGCTTAGGATATATTTTGGGGTATCACAGTGCCCTTCCTCAGGTCCCTGGGAAAGAAGTAGATACAGCAGAGCTAAGTAACAAATTGAACTAAATCTGGAATAAAACTATCAGGTAGCCAACAGACAAGAGAGACCCAGTAAAAACCTGGTAATAGAAGAACAAAATCATTCAGAAGGGTTGTTATCACCCGTGAAGTGCAGAGATTAGTAAGTATCAGATAGACAGTGACTTTATAAACCATTCTAATCCGTGTTAAATTCCTGGTACTTAGGGCATCTATACATGTGTATTCAGTGCCACACACTTCAAAATGGCAATGGGAGCACTTTTATTAAAGCTTGTTTGGGGAGCTTCAGTTAAAGTACCCCCACCACCATTTTGAAATGTTCAGGTGCTGAATACACATGGCATGGAGCCTGCTGGAGCGAGCTAATTAGCTCACTGCAGCAGACTTGCAGCAGTCTCAATTGAGTCTGCTCTGAGGGGTGCTAATTAGCACATTGGCACAGAGCTCTGTCACGTGTATAGGTGCCCTTAGGCTAATGAATGTTTGTTCCCAGGCTCATCTTTCAAAGGTGTGTGGTTGATTCTATTTGAGCCTGAAAACTGTGAGGTTAGACAGGAATGATTACTCTTCTCTCCTCTGCTAAAAAATGTTCTCCAACTATATATAGTGACGTTTCATTTTCATCACAGAAAAATGTGGATTTGGTGTTACTTTTTTAATTTGGAAATTAGGGAATTTTTTTTATCAGAGAAAACCAGGATCCCTGGTGAGATCATTCACTCTGTGTGCGTCTACACATGTGCCCAACTGCACAGTAGTCACTACGCAGTCATTTAGCACTTGCTAATAAAGAACTGTTATGAACTTAAATGACTGCACAGCAACTGCCGGTACTGCGCAGTCATGGTGCTGCATGGGTCATTTTCAAACCTACTGCACAGTACCATTGAGCTACTGCACAGTAGCTTGTTGCTACTGCACAGTAGCAGCAGCGTCATGGCTTTTGCCCACCAATGCTACATCACCACAGCGATGAGCTACGTTGCTATAGCTTGTTGCTACAGCGATGTAGTGTCTTGTGCAGACGTGCCCTCTGAGATGTAGTTTTTGTCAACATTCAAACTCGGAATCAAAATTTCCTTTTGGACATTAGATGTAAGAAACTCACTGAGGACTTCTGAAAGGCTTTGTCTGGTCTCATAAACTGGCAAGCACGAACCACCCTCTTCCCAGTCAGTGAGAAGAATGTCAAACTTAGGTTTTCAATGTCAAAGGTGACAGTACAATTTATAATTGTCTTCCTATGTACAAAAGATTGAGAATCCTCAGTTGCTGAGTGTTTGAGGGAGACACAACAGATCAGAGAGCAGCAATGAGAAATGATTGAACTGTCATGCATCTGAACTACAGGGAAACTCAGAAGTGTGTGAATCAATTAGTTATTGGTGCTCCTGTGTCCTGCATCCTATTGCTAATTCTCTATGCCTTGGGCACGTCTACATGTGCTATTAATGCAATATAGGCTAACTATTAAGCCTGCCCTGCGAACACATCTACATGTACACCCTCTTGGGAGCAAATATGTGCTTCATGGGCCTGCTCACTTTAAATCACCAAAATCAGATATTCTTTGAGAATACAATTGTTCCCTATGAATTCTAGGAGCAGGACCAAGAAATTATTTGAAAGCTCCTGCAGTCCTGGCTCATTAGCACTACCTAACACTTCAGAGTGCAATAGATAAGTACAAAATCCCAAATCTTAACTGATTGGCTATTACCAGTTCTTTTGACAAAATGGCTTCCTTAGTTACCTAGAAACTTTTCTCAGTCATTCAGTAGGGAACCATAGCATCTGTTCATGAGTCTTTGAGGTGTTCAGATACCAGGTAATGGCCCTGATAGTAAAAACCTATATATTAATCAGATATCAATATCACTGTACAGTACCCACTTTGCAAGGCCTAGGTCCAATTGGCAACAGTCTCCAATATTCTACCAAGGATGTATGGTATGTGAAACACAGCAGAGAGGATGTTGTACAGCAGCAGTTAATTTGCTCCTTGGGTATTTGCAAAGTGGAGTTTACTGTTCCAGTACAAATGACTAACCGGCAGACAGTAACCACTTGTCTAAGAAGCCAGCTGGCAATTGGTTGACTTTTGTGCCTAAGAGTTTACAGATTCCCGGCGAGTTGGATAGGAGCTCCATTTTGCAGCAGCAACTGAATTATTACTGTGACAACCAGAAGAAACAAGGATCTGCTGGCAAGGAATCTTCCTATGGAAAGAGCCAAGTGGTGTCCAGCTGGAAAACAGCAATTCTCACTTGAAAATCCAGCAGAGATCAAAATTTCTGTCAGTTGCTTGCTCGTGTTCTGCCATATGAATGGTTAAGAGGTTCCTCTTAGTGGAACTAAAGTGTACTTTTGTTTAGCAGGGTCTCTAGAAGACAAGAGATAGTTATGCAAACTTTTGTAGCATTTTATGGCACTTGGATTGTTTTTTATGAACCTAAATTCATTATTTCAATTTTTTTTGATTTGTCTATATGGAAATGTCAGATGCTGCTCAGATGAGAGAGAAGAAGCTGCTTGGCCACTTAATTAACCTCCTGTCAGGCAGTCATTCACTGGTCATTTTGGATGAGAGGCACAAATGAAGTCCTAATTACTAGGGCTGTGCAATATTTCACCAGCTGTTTCATTTTGACACTGTTTCGACCCATTTTGAGCTGAGGTCACGCTAGGGTGGGGAACTCAGCCCAATTGGGCTGAGTTCATTTCCCCATCCCGATGGTCGCACTCAGCTCAGCCCCAGTTCCCTTCCCCGATCAATCCTAGCGCTGGGGAGGGAAACTGGGTGATGGGGATGAAAGAGGCTGTTTTGAACTTCCCCATTATAGCCTATGGGTGAAACGTCAAAACAGCCTCGAAACAGCCTCACTGTTTCAATGAAACAAAATGGAACAGCAGCTTCGAATTGAAAAGAAATTCAAAACGAAATGCTGTTGCGTTGAAACCTCAAAACTCAAGTCAAAATGGAACGGTGCCATTTTGCACAGCCCTACTAATTTCTTGTAAGCACTGAGGCACAGTGGTAGAGCAATTAAACTACAGGTCCAGCAATGATTATTTGAACCCCACACAGGACTTGTGCTATAGCCCCAATCCACTCACCTCTAAATAGACCTTTGGGCTGGGAACCAAGGAGGACAGATGTGTTGCTAGTCACAGCCCTGCTTTGTGTGCTCTTGGCTAGGGAAATGTGTGCCTTAGCTACCATAGCCAGATGGGTTGCTAGATTGTGAGGAATTTTGCCATTCTTTTGATCTACAGCTATTATCTGGGGTGTGTTTTGTGCTTGTCAGATGACCAGGTAAAGAGAATTAACAGTCCTGGACAAAACAGTGACTAATGGGAATGTAATAATGAACCACAGATATATGGATCATACAAAGAGCTAGGAAGGACAAGTGTTGTTGCGGTGGTCCAAAACAATAAAGCAAGTAGAAATAGGTTGAAAGTAAGGTAATAAAAAAATTAATCAGCTGAATAGTAAGGAAAGGATACCGATAGTGAGATGTTTTTTCTTAACTAAGGAAAAGGCCTTGAAAAGGTAAAGAAACCAAATAGCATGTGATTTATACTGGACAGCACTCAAAGGGCAGGAATAATCCTGCATTGGCTGGATTATTGTCTGTTTTATTAATGGTTCTGGGAAAAATTAAATTAGTATATTATTAAGGAACACAAATAAATTGTTGTGAATTTATAGTATTTGCTGTTAAAATATTAACATTGTTCAACAGTTACCACATGGTATAAATGAGGTAATACAGCCAGTTCCTATTTTATGTATTGAAAAAAATGGTTGTATCTTAAGACATGACTATGTTGGAAATGCTAGAACATGCTGACTTTGTAATGATTATATCTGTAATGCAGTAGAAACAATGTTCATGATCAGTGGAGTGAATTTTAGGATTAAGTTACATGTTACACTTAAACCATATGAAATCTGTGGAATATTAATCAGTGTTCAAGTTAGAAGGTGCTGTGATCAGTCGCACATTGACAACTAATACTTAGGGCTCTACCTAAATCACAGGGGAGAGAGTCTTACCAAGCTTTGAGGACTGATTGTGGCATAAAGTCCTAATTCTGCAATCATTTCATGGTGGACACGCCCCCCAGCACTGATTGGCAGAGAGGCCTAGCAGGGGGGAAGGACAAGGGTGTAGTAACCATCTTGATTGATGGCTGCCCTTTATGTGGCTCCTCCCCTTGGTGTTGATTGCCAGAGAGGCCTTGGAGCAGCGTTCCCTCTAAGTTGTGTGTCGTACGCAGGCATGCAGGCGCACCTGGCAGCGCAGCATGAGCACTCCTGCGTGGTTGTGCATGCCATACAGCTTAGAGAGAACACTGCCCTGGAGCGGGGAGGAGGGATGAAGGGGCAGGAGCCATCTTGTCTGCTGCCCTTCTTGCCACCCTGCCAGCTGGTGTCTTCCCCTTCCAGCAGCAAGGACCACTGGCTCCTACTGGGAAGCCAGCATTTTATTTTAATTAAGGTTTTTTTGGTTGATTTTGTGGATTTTGTGGACAATCTCAGATTTTGCAGTAGGTCTCTATTAATACTCTTTCTTGCCTACACAGCTCTGACTTGCCACTAGAGGACTGGTGAGCAAGGGTGTGGCTAGGAGCCAGGACACCTGGGCTCTATCCCTGCTGGGATGGGACTGGAGATACTGGGGGGAACGGGATCGAGCAAGACTGCAAATTGCTCCTTTTATCTCCATAGAGCAGACTGCAGTTACCCTAACACAAGCTAGGTAGCATGATCCACAATTAACCCTTGCCTGAAGTAGTGTAACTTTGAGAGGTTCAGAGGGCATTTAGCAGATGTTAAAAAGCAGAATGTAACATGCAGACACTTGTGTTTTAAGTGACCTTAGTGAGTTAGTGGGCGCATCCACACATGCAGCACGTGCACTTCCAGCAACTCAAATAAGGGCAGCACAAATTTGTGCTAGGGATTTTTGCCTCAGCACACATGCCTGAACATGTACTTTGGTGTAGGGCAAATTGTGCCACTTCGAGCAAACTGACCGTGTCCAGCTCTTCCTGGATCTTCAGCCGGAGAGAGCTAGAGCCCCGGGGCCAGCACCATAAAGAGCTGCCCTGGCAAGCAGCTCAGGGCTACTTCCCCTCAGGAGCTTCTAGGGGAGGAGCCTCTGGGACAACATTGGCCACGCCCCTTCCTGTCCTGGGCTGCTGGTGCTGGTGCTGGTGCTGGTTCCTACAAGCTTGGTCTCAGGAGCTTCTGGGGAAAAGATGATTAAGCCCTATCCTACCACTGGCTACTGTTACCAGCTGGCTTGGTCTCAGAGCTTTTGAAGTAAGTTTGTCGCACCCCTTTCTGCCTTGAGCAGCAGCTGCTGCTGCTGCTGCTGCTGCATGCTGCTATCCCCCCTCAGGGAGGGGCCCACTGCACTGCACTGCACCCCAGCACTGTACCCCAGCTTCATACCCCAGCACTGTACCCCAGCTTCTGCACCCCTGTTCCAGCCTGCTGACCAGCCTGCCACCAAGCCGCAGTCAGGGGACAGCCTGAGGAGGGAGCCTGCACTGCCTGTGGGCCGCTCCCCTCACCATCACTGCCAGAGCCTAAAGGTACCTTGCCCTAGCTGCCTTCACCTTCACTTTCACCACAAGCATACCTGGGGGCAGAGTCCAACCAATCTTCTCTGGTGGAGAAGCCTACAACCTCCACTACAGGGGCAGGTGGGACTCTGGTAGGTAGCCAAAAGGGCCAGGGGGTCTCCCCTGGCCAGGCCCCCCCAGAGGGGTTCCCAAGCCCCCCCTCTCATCATCTGGGACCAAGGGCAAGGGCAGTGGGAAGGGCTCCTGTTCAGCCTCCTCCACAGCTAGGGGTGGGAAGGGCAAGGGCCCTGTCCCCAAGCCTAGACCACCAGTGCCTGAGGGGACCAGGTGCACTGTACCAGCCAGCACACCGACTCATCCTGTCCCTGGCCCTAGCCCCAGCCCCACCAACATGGCCCCCCGGGGGGGGGGACCGCAGCTATGTACAGGCAGCTGGGGGAAACCTGAAGCTGGGGGACCTGGACCCTCCACTGCCAGCCCTCCTAGCTCAGGCAGCAGAATTCCCTTTCTGGCACTCACCTGCAGGCACGGGGTGAAGTGCTAACTGCCCAAGTGAGAAAACCTGCACTTTGAGAGCTGGGTGCAGGCCCTGGCTCGGGTAGTGGGGGCCCCCTAGATCATGGTGGCCTCCTGCTTTCATGGCAAGGGGTTCTTTTTCCTTGCCTTGGAGGCCACTGCACAAAAGGCAGTGGAGAGGGGGCTCATGGTGGAGGGCGAATACATCCCCCCTCAAGCCTCTAGCAGAGCTGGGGATCAGAGTGGTCCTCAGCTCTGTCTCTCCCTATATCCACAACTGGGCCCTGCTCCCCCAGCTCCAAACCCTGGGGAGAGTTATCTCCCCAGTGGTGGCCCTCTCACTGGGGTGTCAAGACCCTGGCCTCTGCCACGTGCACGCTTTCTGTCACCAGGTCATGATCCATCTGGCAGTGGGAGTGCGACTGGAAGCTGGAGAGTGCCTGGCAATTATTTATCAGGGGGCCCTGGTGAGGATTTTCTATACACTGGGGGACCTGCTGTGCTTCCAGTGTTGTGCCCTGGGGCACTTGCATCATGAGTGCCCCATGGGCCAGGTGGGAAGGGCATCTGTGGGTCTTTCTGGAAAGAGGGGTGCCCCTACCACTGGCACCCCACTCCCCTCAGGCCCCCCTATGAGCTCAAGGGATCCTGAGCTCACAACTAAGAGCCCCCCCATGAGCTCAAGGGACCCTGCCCCTGAACCAAGTTTGGCGGAGTCTCAAGGAGGGCAGCAGCAACCCGGGGGGAAAGAGGGAGCAGGGCCCCCCTACCCCTTGTCATACCCCCATCATAGCTGTTCCACGCTCCCCAACCCTCACCTTCTCCTGGAGCCTGTTCACCTGAGGACCAGCCCATGGCTTAGTGGGCGCAGGTCCCCTCTGAGCAAAAAGGCAAGAGAAAGGCCTGGGTGCAGCTGGAGCCCTCTGATGAGGGGGACTCCTCTCCCACTCCCAAGACCACCACACAGGGGGAAGGGGCAGCCCAGCCTCTGGGGTCCTCCCCAGCTGCACCTGACACCCCACCCCCAGGAAAGGTGATCCCCATGGAGGAGGTTTTGGAGCTTCTAGACAGTCCCAAACAGGAGCCCATGGTGGAAGCCCTTCATTCTGCTGACCAGGGCCTACCCCCTGAGACCACAGGCACCAAGGCTGAGGCCTACCCAAAGGCCTGGCAGTGGAGCCTCCTCCCTCTTATGATCTGGGGGGTACAGAGGCCCTGGGGCTCACCCTGGTGAGTCCTGAGGGTGGGGTCCCCTTTCCTGGGACCCCAAGGCAGACACCAAAGCCACCTTGGTGCCTAACTGGTCTCTTCCCTCCCCCTCCCAGAAAAACATCACCTCCAGCCTGCACCAGAGGAGGTAATGGTGGGGTCCCCTAATCAACAGGGGATTTTGACCCTGCACAGACCCCCTGGGGCTCCAGCTCTACCCCACCATCTTGTGAAGAAGCCCCATCCTTGCTCAAGGGGCTACAGAGCTCCCCCAATCCCAACCAGAGTCCAGGGTCTTAGTGGACTGGGGGGTTCAGATGGTGCCTAAGGAGCCCACTGAGTGCCAGAGCCAGGAGGAGGATGCCCGAGAACCAGCAGGCTCCATGGAGCCTCCAGACCTCTCGGTCCCAGCAGTCCCAGGGTGAGTTACTTGCAGTTCTTGACCGTGACTACATCTACCAGTCCGCCAGCAAGGTACAGCTTGCCTTGGACCTTCCCATCCAGAGCCTCCTTCCTGGTCAGTACAGAGTCCACTTGGCCAGGGCCAGGAGGCAGTTGACCAGGAGGTCCTGGGACTTGGTGGGGACACGAATGGGGTGACCAAAAACCAAAAGGTGGGGGGTAAAGTTCATCCAGAACCTCAGGAGGAGGTTCTGGACATGGAGGTGGAGGGGCTGCAGCCTGGTGCACTCGAGTGTCATGTGTGCCATGGTCTCCCTCTGCCTGCAGAAGGGGCAGGAGACTGGGGTGTTGGTAAAGCTCACCACATACATACCCATGGCAATGGCTCAATGGAGAAGACTCTAGCGAAGGTCCCCAGTGGCTCATGGAATGAGGGTGGAGTACAGGCTCAGCCACAGGGGTGCCCTAGCTACACCCTTGCTAAGCAGGTCCTCCCACTTAGTGTCTGGCTGGGACCCCCAGAAGCTCCTGTCTATTTGTAACATTCAAAATAGCATGGGCCCTAAGGTCCACCCAGGTAATGAGTAGCCCCTATTGTATGGGGGCTAATGGGTGAAAGTTACAACAAAATACTTGGGACAACTAATGAAAAAAACAGGATGGGAGTATCGTGTGGGTCAAAGGGTCAAAACATGAAAATAAGGGTGCCTGAGGGGAACACAGAGCAGAGCACGCTGGGCCATACCCACCGGTCCTCAAAGTCATCCAAGGAACTGGTGGATGCTGCCCACTGGTGCTCTGCCCAGAAATGTGCACAGACAAGTGAAAGGAAGGCAGCCCTGCAGTCTCTGGGCACCTTCCCGGCCACAGCCTCCTTCCTGGTCAAGTATAGGGCCCACTTGGCCAGGGCCAGGAGAAGGTTGACCAGGAGATCGCGGGACTTTGTGGGGCCACAGATGGGGTGACTAAAAACAAAAAGGTGGGGAGTGAAATTCAACCAGAACCTCAAGAGGAGGCTCTGGAGGTGAAGGTGGAGGGGCTGCAGCCTGGTGCACTCGAGGGTCATGTGCACAAGGGTCTCCCTCTACCCGCAGAAGAGTCACAAGACCGGGGTGTCTGTGAAGCTCGCCACATATACACCCGTGGTGATGGCTCCATGGAGGAGCCGCCAGCTGAGGTCCCCACTGGCTCTTGGGATGAGGGTGGAGTACAGACTCAGCCACTGGGGTGCCGCAGCCAAGCAGATCCTGCCACTTGGTGTCTGGGCAGGATGTGAGGGCGGCATGATGGACAGTGCAGTGCACGAGCGTGTAGAGGTGGCCAGCCCTAAGGAGGCTCCTCTGCCTAGGTCCTGCCACTTGCCTTGTTAGAAGAAATCCTGGTGTTCCCTATTTAAAAACTGCAAATTCTCTGATTAAAAAAATCCCAAATTCACTCTTTAAAATACCCCAATATTCATGCTTTATTGAAATATTTACAATTTTAAAGCAATTCAGAAGCCTACCAGTGTCTCTATCATCATAATAAAATAATTTTAAATATATTTATGCTTACCTGGGACAGTGCCTGGGGTTGGGTTACACTGCAGCTTTGCCCCTCTTATGTTTGCCCCACACGCAGAGGCAGCATGCTAGGGCAGCAGGAGCACCATAGAGATGCTCTGGCTGGATGGCAGAGCATCTCTGGAGATCTGATCCTTGCTTGCCTTAGGGCACGCTATCGAACCCTGCCCTGCACTGCTTTTTTCCAGGGTATTTTTTTTAATACCTGGAAATCCAGGTATCAAATTTAGAGCCCACACTGCAAATATGCAGCGTGGGGAACATTTTTTCATTCTCAGTGTGTCTCTTGTGGCATCTCAAACTGGTTTGAGATGCTGCAACAGGCACGTGCATGCTTGTCTGCATGCGCCCAGTATGGTCTACGTCAGGGATGGGCAATTATTTCAAGCAGAGGGCCGCTTAACAAGTTTTGGTGAGCTGTCAGTGGCCACATAGGTAGCCCCACCCCTTGACATTTCCCCTTCCCCTGGTCACCACATTGGGGCCAGAAGTCCTGCCCACTAACCCCTGACCTCCCCTTGCTGCCTCCCTCCCCCCTGCAATACTCCTTTTGGGAGGGACGGTTGCCATCTTAGAACCAGAAAAAAACCAAATCATGCACTAGAAGTCAAGCACCTACTATAATATATTTAAATTTTATTACAAAGAAAATTGTCATAACTTGTGATTGTATACTGTATATAGAAGGGATTGCATAATAACTCAAATAAAGTGTCACTTGTATATTGTGTGTGTGTGTGTGTATGGTGGAGCATGGGAACGTGTTGGGGGGGGTCGTTAGAGGTCTGGCTGTGTAGGAGAGCATAGGGTACGTTGGAGTATATGTATAAGTCGATGAGGGTTGTGGGGAAGGGGCTGGGTGTGTGGGGTGTGTGGGAGAGTGGGGGATGTAGGGACCTCCCACCCACTCCCCCCATGGCATGCAGCCTCCGCTGACTAGCAGCAGTAGCTGGTGGGGAGGTCAGGGTGCTCATGCCTGGGGCAGGTGCAGCTCCAGCCAGCACAGCACAGGGGGAGGGAGCGGAGCCTGACCTATCACCAGGGCTCTGCGCCATGCACCTGCAGCTCCAGCACTCAGTGGGAGAAGCCCCATGCTAGAGCCTGCTGCCTCCCTCACCTGGTCCCTGCACTCCGCCTACCCCTGGTCTAAGAGGATTGTGTCACTTCACCCTTAGTGATAAAGAATTGTCCTGTTATGTGTTAAAGTAACCAAAGATTTAATTAGTCTACTGTATAACTAATCAAGTTGTTGCCGCTGCCCCAGACTGGTTTGAGTTTAAGTTTTCTCTTTTGTATTGATCACACTTTTGCTTTCAACTTCTTTTTTTTTCATCTGAACCCCCTTCAGATTTTTCACAAATTTGTGGAGCTTCTGAACTCTACCAAGTGTTGCAATGAAAATATCTTTTTTTAACCTTCACTTTTATTGCTGTAAAATGGTACAATGTATGGATAGGTTCATTACAAAATACAGCATACAAGGAATTTATTCTCATGCATGAACAAAAACAAAAAGGCCAGATTCAGCCCTTGAATGTACACATGTAACTCCTATTGAAACCAATGTAGTAATCAATACAAGTTAATCAGGAGGATATGTGGTTGCATCCCAATACAAAATTCAGCCCTCCTTTCCATTTTTACATACAATATTTATAGACCATCCTGTATGTGAAGTCCGATTTAAAAAGTTACTCCTTTAAAATGTTGACTCCTGTGCATTTTAAAGTGAAGAAACCAGTGTCTTGGTTACCACCTCGAAGGTACCACATTACCTTTCCATGGATGTATATAAAGCAGTGGTGGAAGCAACGTTAAGTTTTCTATGCTACATTTTAAAGATAGATAGGAACAGGAGAAACAGTTCAGTTGTGCTGCCTGTACTGTAGCTTTCAGATTATTTCTGCTGCGTTCATTTTCCACACGGTAATTAATATGACCATTCTCCAATGCTACAGCCTGGCTTGGTCAACAGAGTCATGCAGCCCTAATGCAGATACACTGTGACTGAATTCAAACCTAATGTGGTTAAATGTGGTGGGAGCAAACTGCCTCAGGTTTGATCATTTATGTTGTAAGTATCATATGCAGATCCTGACTTTACTTTCACATGAAACTTTAGTGAGTTTTATACCAGTGGCTCCTTTTAATTCTTGTGGAGTAATTCCAGATTACACCAGTGTGATAGGCCATTTATCTAGGCTGTAGAGCGCTTCATGACACCTGGGCTAGGTACAGACATCCAAAAAGGCTGAGGCGGAATCGATCAAAGTTATGTGGTTTTCTGTAAGCGGCATAGTTTAGATCAGTAGCGAACAGAAAACACATTTGCCGTTTGGTGGAGTAGACCAGGTTCCACCATTTTTAAACGAATCTATGCGTGCCAAACTTCTGTTCTGTTACGGGTTCTGACCAGTTTCTGACCACTTATACTGGTAAAAGTGTACTGTCTGTACCTGGCCTTAATGTTAATTTCAAATGTGGGAATATCAATATGTACATGAACTGTTCTTCCTGACAAAATAGTAGTTTTGAGCCTGCTTCAACCAACTGTGGCTCAAAAGGGAAGTCTTTATTTACATACATAACTCCCTGACTATAATGCCTCGATGAGTAAGAAATATTGGTATTTCGTAGAGTTATACTGAGAAAACAGGGGGGAAGGAAGCGTCTCTGGGAACTATAATTTATACAAGACACTGTTCTGTTTGCATTAGCAGAACTATTTGTGCAGATGTGGCTGGGGTGGTTTTCAGTTTCATTGTTTCTGCCAAGTATGGCTAATCATCAACGTAAGCAGTGCACCAGCGCTTTTATGGGCATCTCAGTGTTTTGTTTATATACCTGTTCCTGGCTTGGTCTATGAAACCCAGGATGGATATCTTTCCTATTTATTTTCAAATTAAAGAGCAGATCATAACTATTGTGTTGGAAAATCATTCACTACATTGTGCAAGCACATTGTTTGCCTACAAATCTCACGTGCAGTTTTGGTCCCTTCTCCTAAAGCATTTGTAGTTTATCAGGTAGATACGATTTACATGTACTAAAAGTATGGCACAGATCATTATTGAAATAATGCTCTTGCTGTCTCCTTTTTAAAAAGTAAAAATCCTTCAGCGGGGCATTAACTGTTAGTGGCTAGACTCCTCACAACAGTTCAGCGCATGTGACTAGGGTCAATGCTTCTGAAATGGATAAGGTGTCATCACCCGGGCACAGGAAAAGTACATAAGCCTCAGGCTAAGTTTCTCTGTCCCTTGTTATGGCATTTTACCATACAAATGCACATGATCAAATTTCTTCATGATGACCCTAGCACAGACCAGAATAATGATTGAGATTAACATTATGCAACAAATAAAATATCCTCAGCTGAAACTGCCAGCTTGAGACAGGTTAACCTGAATATATATATATAGGCAGAAAATAGCTTTATGGGTTTTGTCACATTATTGTGTCTTTTTTATTTCTTCCAGTTGTTCATATGTTGATACATGGGGGTCCGGCAATACAGAGAGACCCAACAATGAATTAGCAATACATAGAGTGAACTGTTATAGCATTTTCTGGCACATAGCTTGTTTTTCAGTAAACCTAAATTCAAGCTTTTAAGACTTTTCAGCTGTGACATACCACCCAGCCTCCAGCATGCCTCAATGAATGGCATGCCTTTCATTTTACTGAAACAAATGCCATATGTGACAAAATACTGCAGTCATCTCCCACACTTTTAAAAGCAATCTCCACTCCATTATGTTCTATCTCATTTGGTGTCCTAAGAAATAGAAATAGACTTTGTTTTAGCTAGCATGTTAGCAACTTGTCCTGGATTACTCTGGGATGACTTATTAGACTAAGAAGACGGAGCCAGACTTTTCCCACCCTCACACTGGGTATTACTCTAGATTTACATTAGTAACCAAGATCAGTTATTAGCCAGAAGGAATCTTCCTTCTTCTTTTTTTAAGTCTAGAGATTTGGGGCTATATCAAGACATAAATATGCACAGCCTTTCAGAACTGCATGGACCCTGAATGGCTACATATGGCAGATTCCCAGTGGAATAACTGAGGAGGCAGGTTGGCCTACTGCCGGAAGACAAAAAGAAAATAAACACTCTTTTCCTAAACAGTGAATAGTGGCGCTACTAAAGGAGAGGAGATGGGGTGCTAATTAATTTAGGGCCTGCTCTACACTGCAATAGATACCCAGTGCTGCGTCTGGTCCTCCCTTCACCCTTCTGTAAAGGGATTTGATATAGGTTTGATATAGGTAAAGGGTTGAATTTTCAGAACTATGCATCCCTACCTGCTCTGCCTGACAAACAGCTGTGTTGTGCAGCTGACATCTGGGGATGTTTAATTCATCTGCTTATATGACACCTGCAAGGCAAAGTGCTATAGTGGTTGGCCTGGGGAGAGCTCACTTGGAAAAGAAAAAGCCTAAGCAACTATATACAATAGCAAGTGCCCACTCTTCTCACTGCAGGTAGTAGCCAAAGTCCCACTGACTTTTTTGGGAGAGGTAATAAGCCTTAAAACTACATTACACAACTGCTCTTGTAGCAGTTGCTTTCCACTTGAAATTGCAGTTAGTTAATTTAGAGAAGAAAAACCTGAAAGAGAATTTGATAACTGTCTTCAAATAAAAATGGTTGTTTTAAAGAAGATGATTAATGAAAGGACTGGATTAGAAGTAATACGCTTAAATTGCACCAAGGTAGATTTTGTTTGGAAATTACGAAGAATTTTTTAACTATGAGCATCGCTAAACATTGAAGTAAATTGTCTATATAAATTGTGGGGTCTCTGTCACTGGAAGGTTTTAAGAACCAGTAAAAAAAAATTTGTCTGGGGTGGTTTAAACAGGAATCTTTCTGGTGTGAGCTGTAAACAGCCAACATGGCTGCCAAGATCATGTTTGGTCCGTAGGCTTGCAGTTTCAAAAGTGAGTCTTGGTTGGACTGAGCTGTCACAGTTAGCACGTGACCTCATTTTGTGTGACTTAGCAGAGGAACAAGGCAGCCTGCTTCTCACTCAGCCAAGTCAGAGCTGCACACTTGGTTGCTTCCAATCTGAAACATGGTGCAGCTCCTGCTCTCCAAATGTTTCCTCTTATGGGCAGGCCAGAGGAAGTTGGGGGATAGGTGGGGAGTAATCAGTGTCTTGCCTTTGCATTCCCTGACTGGTCAAACCTCTGATCAGATCTGAGGAGGGGAAGCCAGTGGAGCCTCTCAAAGGGCAAAAAGGATCAGGGAGGGAAACTGCTAAGCCAAAGCAGCCCCCAAGGCTCTTTCTACAGTCATGTAGATAGCATGTGCCCTGCACTCTAGACCAGGCCTAGTGAAGACATTAGAAATTAAGTTTACACCTCATAAAATAAATTATTCCTTTTATTTAGTGCAATGTTAAACAAACTACAGACTGCAGCAGCCAGAATACTAATGCAGCAGCTACTAATGCCAACAATCTAACATAGCAGTTATACAATGCTTTCTGAGCCCAAAGCGTGTTGTCTATGAGGCATTCTTTTTCCTTCCCCAATCCTCTCCACAAAGGAGTCTACATTGGCTTGGGGGAGGTTGTTGGAGTGAAACACTGCAGTTGTGATTTTAGCTTCCCCCCACAAGCCAGCAAAGGTTTGATTACTGTTTGCTGTGACTTGTAGGGGACCCAGCACCCCATGAAAATGCACAGAGCCCCTAGGCAAACGGTTTTATTCCTCCATGCATCTGCCAAAATCATTAGTGATCAAGGGAGATGTATTTCTGGGATGGATCTTACTGGGTGCATCTACATGAGATGTCTACTGCACAGTAGACTAATTAGCTGCACACTAAATGTCTTGTGTCTACACATGTGCCCTTATTAGGTTAGAATAAACTAATTTACTCCATAGCAGGATAGTACTATCCTGCTGTGGAGTAAAAAATTCTGCAGCAGCGCACATGTAGACACCGCCCCAGCTGGCTGGGGTACGAGGCTGCTTGAGTGCAGGGGCTACCTGCCAGCACCCTTGTACCCCAGCCAGCCCCTCCACAGTATGTTAAGCGAGAGGAGCAGCCCCAGGCTGGCTGGCTGACCCCTGCCAGCTGGGGCTGCTCTGACCCAGCTCAGCATGCTGCGGTCTTGGGCACGTGTACAAATGGTGTGCCCAGGAGCAAGAAGCTCTGGAGTTTATTGCTTCTGGTTAATTGCACATGTAGACACATCCAATAGGAGTAAACCCCCGCCCTCACTCCATAAGAAGAATTTGAAGAAACTTAGTGAGTTCCCCAGACACCACTTACATGTAATCTAGCCAAGTACTGACAGACCCACTTTATCATGGTATTTCATTTGGGACAGGGGTTGGTCTTCATGTAACAAAATAATGGTACTGGAATCTCTTATCATTTGAGTGCATCTTCTAACTACTACTTAAACACCTGGGGGAAGATTATGCATTCCATTATACCAGTCTTAAGTTGGTACAACTATTGATTTTAAGGTAATTGCAGCAGTATAAATCATACCCATAGAATTCAGTCTTTACTCAAGCAAATTCACACGCACTTTGGAGAAAGCTAGCTTGGGTAAAGATTGCAAGAGTGGACCCGTGGAATAGTGCATCTGTTAATAAGTTTCCCTATTACTTACTGAATGAGCAACAATGAAACCAAATACAGTTTTGACAAGTATGAGATTGTGTTCAAATTTATTTAATAAAATGGAGTACTATTTTGTTCAAGCAGGCAGACAATTTGCCACTGTAAATTGATAATAAAGATTTTATTTTTATTGCAAGTTCCTTTATTTTAGATGTGGTTGAAATTCTTTGCCTAGAAATAAGTATGTAACTGCCTCCATACATTGGGTTTGGTTTTTCTAGTGAATTAAAAAAATAAAAATCAATTGTATAAAAAGATGAGTTAAAAGACAACTGTAGAAGCAAAACTGCCTGCTGTAAATAAATGTGTACTGATGGTTATTTTATCAGCTTTAATAACTATCGCAATACATTGACTCTGCTTTACACCTCTGTCTAAAGAGATCTTACCATCCTAAGGATTTGAGTGTTCAAATATTTATTTTTCCTCTGGAAGAGTAACTGGTCTTTATCTTAAAAGTCACCACAAATTACACTTTGGAGAATGTAGAAACCAACTTTTGACTGGGTCACTCTCCCCACACTGTTCATACTTTTTATTTATCACTCAGCTAAAAATACCTCATGTAACTTGGCTGGACACTTAATCCTATATGAATGACAGTTTGGTTTAAGATCTTAAAGAGTGCTGTTTTTTTACTGAACAAAGCTTAGAAGACAAGTTATTTGTGTCATTGTTATCCTTTATTATTACAGGTACAGAATTTTGATTTGGTCATTTTTTCTTATCCAAACATCACACATTTACTGATCGAGAAGCAATTTTCAATCTTGGAAGTAGTCTCAAATGGAATTTGGCAGGATGCATTCATCCTAATCAGTCAGATCTTAATTGGTTAATATTTTATGTAATAAAAGCAAAGTCTTACCAAACTCTGATGAAGGTGCCATGGGGTTATTTTATATTCATGTTTGGAAAAGAAAGTCAATGCCCAGTCCCAACACTGGCAGATCCCTCTAATCATTTTAGTAGACTGTCAGTTTGCTCCAGTCTGAAGCTTAGTAGTGCCAACAGATCAGTTTATTTGCAGCTTTGAAGCCTGGTCCTGTAATGTTTCTCATCTGACAGAAGATGAATAAAAGTGTCACTGTGGGAAACTTTTAGACGGCCGCTACACGAAGGACCATCTTTGCGTTCCCTCATAAGGTCTTCTAATTCATTTTGGGAGGCTCCAGCTTTTCCCACAGCTGAGTACAGTTCCATCAGCTCTAGTTCGTGCTTGGCAGCTGTTTCTAAAACTCTCTGCTTATTATAGTATCTGACAAAGTTGTTGATAATGGGGTGGATAGGAAGTGCTATCGCTATCACCCCACAAAGGAAACTGATGGCAGCATTGAGTTTCCCCAGGGTTGTCTTGGGATATATGTCCCCATATCCAACTGTGGTCATGGTTATGATTGCCCACCAAAATGACTGGGGGATGCTTTTAAATAAAGTCTCAGGGTGACTTTGTTCCATGGTATAACCAAGGGCAGAAAAGACAAAAATACCAACAGCCAAGTACATAAGAAGCAGCCCCAGCTCCTTAAAGCTCCTTTTAAGAGCATATGTTAAAGTCTGCAGCCCCGAAGAGTGGCGTGCGAGCTTGAAAATTCTTGCAATCCTCATGATCCGAAGTGCTTGAACAGCCTGTTGAACATTAGTTAACTCCATCAGTCTGGCACCTAAGTGGGTCAAAATCAGGCTGACATAGAAGGGGAGTATTGCAAAAGCATCAATGATGTTCATGAAAGACAGAGCAAAGTGCAGTTTATTTGGAGAAGAAATGAGTCTGAGTACATATTCCAGGGTAAACCACCCGATACAAGCTGTCTCAATGCTGTCTAGAGTTGGGTGTTCCACATGATTTCCCTCAGAGTCGACTATCTGGAGCTCTGGGATAGTCCCCACACACATGACTACAGAGGAGATTAAAATAAATAGAAAGGACAAAATTGCAATTACTCTAGCTGGGTAGGATGATTCTGGTTTCTCCATGAATTTCCAAATACATTTTTGGCATCTTTTCCAGCGACTTTCAGAGGCATCTACTCCCAAATCATCCAAAATCAGCTGTACTCTTCGGGCTATTTCTTCCAGCTCCTCCTTTTTTTCACTCAGATGAGTTTTGCAGCAGTCATCCAAGAATTTAAGGTCCACTTTCCAAAACTCCATTTCATTCTTGAAACATATAGGGCATATCCCTTTCTTCATGTGAATTTCTCCAAAGTAATATACATCAATAATACATTTGAAAGCATCTGGATCTCTGTCAAAGTAAAACTCTCTTTTCCCTGGATCATAGTCATCACAGAGAGCAAAAATAGTATCATATCCCCCTGATAAACAGTTGATCAACTCTGTTAGTCTTGTTCCAGGATATCGGTTCAGATTATCTCCATCTAGCACCTGTCTCACCCCACCAACATTGACGATAATTTCTATGTCTTCATTTTTTTCTGATCCATTGCTGTCCAGATCTGGAAATCTGGAGTCACCTGCCATTTTCATTGTATTGGATATTTTCTTTAAGAGGAAATATTAATTTGCTTCCAAATCTTTATTGTTTTAGTTTATTTGTGGCAGCAAATCAGAGCTCTTACAAATGGCTCTGTGTAATGTTGGGAAAGGTTACAGAAATAAATCTGCCATCAGTAAAACCTTGCAAGGTATGCAACAAGCTGCAGCGAAAGGCAAGTCATCAGACTGCTGTGTACGAAGGCAGGACGTTAAGAGAGAAATATACTATTCCAGAAGATTTGAAAGAGAAGAAACTGCTTAATAAAACTCACCCTCTGTTCAGTGCTTGAAATTCCTCTCAGATTCCATTCTCTCCCATTCTCTAAAGCAATATTTATTCACAGGCTGGAAATCATGTCATGCAATAAGTCCCTTGTTCTGATTAATGAAAAGTGAAGTAATTGACAGTTCGGAAATGAGAGTCAATCAGCAGGGAGATCCCACAGAAAGCTCTTGCAGTTTTTTATTTCAGTTCCACGAATTTGCATGGAAAGCTGCTCTTTTTACTTTAAGGTCTTCTGGAGTTTATCTGTTGATTCCTTCACACAGTAACTGGAAGTGTGCAGAAGAGAAACTTGTGCTTGTTTTTCCTTTGCTGTTTCTAAACACAATAGGAATTCCAGGCTGACGTCAAGTTCTTTCCAAACTATACCCTCTTCTGGTGAAACTCAGCAAAGCACAAAAACAGCTCAACTCTGTGTACGCTCAGCTATAAAGCAGCCTTCTTCATAACCCTGTGTACCTTCATGTTTTAAAATATCATCTTTAAAATAAAACAAGTGCAATAACATAGAATGTAATTCAGAGCTGCAGACATCTCTAGCAAACAGAAGGTGATCTCATTGTTTCAGAATCTTCAGATAGGTAGGTAGGAAAAATATATTTTGCACTTTCATTTGGATACACAATATAAATTCTGTTCTTGGTGCAAGTCCAGGGTACACCTCTCTCGGGAAACTGAGCTACTGCAAATTTGTTCTTGTGTAACTGACAACGGATCATAAAATTTTCACCATGACTGTAAAAGCAAAGCTGTAAGAGCAAAGCAGCATCAACTGCATTCTGTCCTGTGCTTTTCAGACAGCTATGTGTTTGGCTGTGGCCAAGTTGTCTGGATTCACACTCAGCTGAACCAGGTCCAGACCTTCTCTATTGGGTGCCCAGGTGTTATGACCCAAAATCCGTGCTTCATCCTTGCAACAAAGGCAGTAGTAACCGTGAGAGTTGCTATGTACTTCCTATCAAGTAAAAGGAACCTTTGTACCTTGACTTTTATAACCATCATCTTAAAATGGTGACTGTAACCAGGAGCTGGCAGTATTCAGAGAATATGAAGTCTGCATTCCACACTCCTGTTACGCAGAGGTTGGTGTCTCACTTGGTATGTGCAAGAGAATAGTTCCTGGTGTTGATGTGATGTATTGTGTAATTTTCCTTCTCTCCTGTCATGTTTGTACTGTGCTGAAACTTGGAAACTCTGTTGGGTAGGGAAGGTATATTAAAAGTGTGTATATAAAGAAAGTATGTAAAGAGTTTAGGTCATAGTAGTCATGTAAAGAGTTTAGGTCTGTTACCATCAGAATATTACCATTCTGATTTGCTAAGTAGTTTGCTGCTGTTATTAGCAATGTTAGCTGCCATACACAATTAACTAAATAACTGCATATTAAAATATCTCACCATATTGAGTCCTTATTGCCCATGACAGTGAACTAAGCTGCCCAATTTAAAGTGTAGTAAATGTGAAGCTACAGACTACAATGGCATGCTTGCCTAGATAAAAGTGTTAAGGGAATTCAGGTCTATCAAGTCCTTCAAAGAAAATCTGGGGGGAAGAAACTAAGGAATTAAATGTCAAAGGGAATACAGTCGCTTAAAAATAGGAAAATGTCCTTAGTTATCAACTGTCATGCCTTCCCTTTTCACTCAGCTACCCTGTTTGATTACTAATTCATTACAACAATCCCTTGTCCCTTCTTTAGTTAGCAGCAAGAAACCAGGGCCAATGAAGGCAGAAGCAGCCTCATTTCCAAAACTGCTTGCTCTTTTATCTTTCAATTTTATAGAGCAGAAGCGAAGTGTTCACATAGCTTCACCATCCACATTCAGTTTGAAAGAAGAAATCAGCTCATTTCAAATTCAGTAGCTCAGCATGCTTCTGTGTAGGGGGGAGTGGGGGGAGAGAAGTCTTTGAAATACCTGATTTCTTAAAGTTTTGTTTAAACTTTGTTCCTCATTCCTCGTGCTTTGCCCTCTCCTGTCTTGCACCTTGTGTAACTATTTACAGCTTTTCAAAGTGACGGCAAAATGGTCGCATTCTGATCTGGTAGTATTGTGCCGCCACTTTATACAAGTGATTCCAAAAGGCGCCTCTACGTTTAGAGAAATGGGTCTTTTCTTTTCATGAACCAATCCTGACTGGCTTCCTAGATCTATATATTATTTACCAGATATTGTAGAGTAACATGATGAAAAAAGCTGAGAGAATAATTTGCAGCAGATCATTAAAATTAGTGGAATACATTCTTTTTCCATCCATGAACAGAAGATTTATCAAATGTAATAATTTTAGTTCATAACTCTTGTTCTATAGCTCATTCATGAGTAATTTGCTGCTGCTGTTAACAATTCAGAATTCAACCTATATTTATTTGCTCGAATGAGCACATAGATCATGACATATACAGTATTGCATTTCTGTACTCAGCTGGATGAGTTTTAGGATTGGAATTGGCACAAGGATTAAAAGAATTGGAACAATCTATAAATTCCACCACACACCTGCATTAAATTTAGTTTCACAATGTAATACATAGGAATAATAATAGGGGTCTAAAATGCCCCTATTCTACTCATATGTTAATTATAGCAGTAACTGATTCTTTCCCCTTATTTCCTACAAGAAAAGAAAGCATTTACTGAATGCAGTGTGGAGAAATAAAGGGTATTGCACAGCATTATTTTATCAGTGAGGGTTTCTTCAGATTTATATGGGAAGAGAAAAAAATAGTGGACAGGAATGAGTGGTATAAAATATTTAAGCTGCAATATCTGATAAATATCACAAATAGAAAATTTACCTTCTTATCCCTCCTTTTCTATCTGGGCTCGATAATATATATGGACTTTGCAGATTTCTCCTGAATGATATCTCATATCAAACGGTTTCTAAGATTGTTTTCAGTGCCGAATCACAGTTCCTCTTTGCTGAATTTGCTGCTCACATGCTTAGGTGGTACCTGTCACTTTTCCTTACAGGTATTCTGTTAATCACTCTGGGCTTCATTTCAGTTTCAACACTTGTGATATGTATTCATGCTCTGTCATTTTGTCATAGGTAGTTTGTGCTTTTGTTCCTTATTAAAAAGTCTTGTAATGACTTATTGTAAATTTTAATTGGCGTTGTTTTCTATTTGACATTAATAAGCCTATTTTGTACAATTAAACCTGTATTAAATGACCACTAAAGGGGTTGAGAAAAATCAGTGGCTCAGTGTAAGTGGTTGCAAACAAATAAGGCATTGTCTCTGCTGTACACGACTAACAACCCAGTTCAGGCAGAGGCGTAACAGGTGAGACACAAATAGGATGTTGTGCCATTGTAAATTGGAAGTGATGTAAGAATCTAGTTAGCACAGTTTTGTTAAAACGCCATTCAGAAGCACTGTGTTTTGAGGGAGGAATTAAAGAGTTCTAAGCAGACTCCTTTATTACCTACAATGGAAGGCTTTTAGTTGCTATTATATCTCCCTTTGAATTCAACTGTGTATATACCTATTACACATGCTGTTTCAAAAATTAAGAAAACCAGAGTCAAAGGTGTGCATGGAGTGAACGAAGCAGGGGTCCAGTGGAAAAAAGTGGCATGAGCTCATGTAATTAAAGCTTGTCTCATAATGCATGCTCATGAAGGGCAAAAGTTAAGTTGTAAATTCTGACTTTTCCTAACTCTTGAGTATTTGACTTTGCAAACTTAACATTCTTTTAACTTGCTTTTTTTATCTGTAATTTCCTAACTTGTTTTACAAAGCAAACTGAAAATCCAGAAAAGCCATCACTTCGTATCAGAATGATACCCACATAGTTCATCAACAGGTGTGTTACCTTTAGATTCAGTGCAGACTTCTGATACTGAGCTAATGAAGTGACTACTATAGGATAATAATCTGCAATTGTTACATGATCCAGCATCAGAGGAGGACGAGACACGTGGTACCAGTGTGTCTCACAGATGGAATGATGGCAGCCAGAACTCCTGGGCTTTATTCTAGACCAGAGGTCAGCAACGTATAGCCCCTGGGGTTGGATCTGACCCATGAAGGTCCAAGCCCAGGGCAGCACTGTGGATCAGATTTGCAGCCTGCAGCAAAAGACTAGGTCACAAGTTCCAGCCCACAGCAGGTTGCCAACCCCTGTTCTAGACTGTCACAGCCTCACTGAACTCCTTACTTCCATCTACTCCTTGCTTTTCCATCAATGCAGCTTCTGGACTTCCTGCATTTAAATCAGATGGGTTGCTCCTCCAAACTACCAATGTGCCAGCCTAGGCCTACAAAGACAAAGCCTGACTTTCCATGTAGACCGGGGTGGGGGTAGGCACTGAAATTCCGAGCTAAGACCATGTCTCCTCACTGCTCACACTGGTTTCTCCTGTCAGGACCCAAACATTTTAGAGGTAAAAGCTATCTGATGAAGCTGTGTGCTGGACAGCAATGTGGAAAGATTCAGTTAATGTCTAAGCAGATGCAGGATGGCTATTGAATGAGTTTTTTGTTCAGAGAGGTTTGCTGACAATGCTTCCCTGGCTAGGCCGGCTCTCAGCAAAGCCAATATCCGTATGCTGTGGCTGTCTACCGTGCATTGTGCAGTACTTGGGCAGCAAAGGGGGATGTCTTCCAGCAGGGTGGCAGGTAGAAGGGGACAGGCTGGTTGCTGATTTAACAGCCAGACATCAGGGCAGTTATAGGATCTTATCACCTTCAGCTTAGCTGAGGGAGGCTTCAAGACATCACTGTAATGCTGTGACTGGAATTTTTTTTCTCTTTTACTTTTATAATTGTGTATGGTTTGCACAGTGTTTAATAATAGCCTATATGCTACTATTATACATTCTTTCGAGGGAAGCCTGGGTGGTGCTTTGGGATGGTGTAGTTCACAATAAATGTGTTTTTTTAATCTTAACTGATATTTTTATTGTGTGCAATCAAAATAAAGAATAAAACTGAATCACTCACTGGAAATAATGTCAGTAATGGCACAAATTGCATGCTGAAAACATGAAAAAGGGTTTGAACATATTTTACCAGTATACAAAAAAAAAGGAATACAAAGCATTAAAAACATTTTTCAGTCATTTTTTTTAAAACCCTTGCTTTGTTAAAGAAAGGGCATGCTGCTTTTGGAACCTATAACACTCACAGGATTGGGTATGTATAGCCCAAGATCTCCTTGTTTTCCACTGGCATGGAGTGGAACAATCAAGGATGCTGACTAGGCCTGTGTAGTGCATAAGGTGGGACGGGCTGGCCCGATCAGCATGGACTCCTCACTGGACTGCAAAGGAAGCTGAGGAGGAGACCCAGTAGCATAACTAAGGGGAGGTAACTGGAACAACAGCCCTGGGTGGTGACTTGGAAGGGTGCAAAAATAGCAGGAGTCACCACTGCTGTCCAAGTCACCATGCCACCCTATGTGCCACCATTGTCCAAGGCACAAAACTGCCAGTCACCAGGAATCATGTTTTCCAAGGACACTTACACTACTCCCCAGCTGTCTTCACATAGGTCAACCCAGCAGATACACTTCAAGCCCCCATGGCAGGCCAGGTGCTGAATACCTGGTTTGGTAATGCCCAGGATGTTGCACCTCCTGATGGTGCTCAGTGCTACCTTTTCCTTTCCCTTTCCTCATTTACTGCAGTCAGACTTTTGAACCTAGCACAGCCAGCACTGTGGGTCCTCTGAATAAGCAGGCACACAGTTGCTGGTGAGGTTTATTTTTAGGCAGTCATGGGCGTGTGCAGACGAGTGGGAACATGTCTTTCCTCAGGGACAAGTAGCAGTACACCTTGTGCCTCTGTTATTTGTCACCAGGGAACATCCATGCCACACACACTCTGGCACATGGCAGGTTACCCTGGGTGGGATAGGGGATGCTGGGACCAGCAACTGTGCTGGCCGCAGCAGCCGTACCTGGGGCCCAGGGGGCCTCTGGGAGCTGCAGCCACAGTGCTTCTACAGCAGAAAGCCTGGCCAGCAGCTGGAGCATGGCTCCAGCTGGCCAGGCTCCAGTTTTGGGTGGCATGCACTGCTGCTACATGTGCCATCCGGCTTTCTTTTGGCATGGGTTTTTTCGACCCCAGGATTTCCTGGGATAAACCCCACCACCCCCACACTGCAAAGTACCAGTGCAGGGAACTCTTGCATGTGAGGTGTGTGGGGCTGCAGATAGATCTGCGGTGCCACATACCACACATCTGCGCTCATCTGGACATGCCCATGTTGTTTACTTTGGTATGCAGTGATATGGAGGCCCTGATTTTTTTCTTGGTTTGCCCTGCAATGGGTTTCTGCTGTTACTATTTTGTAGTAACCAAAAATTCTAGCAAACAGCTCTGATATGGTCTAATTTTATTTACAGTGGGTGTTTGTAAAATAACATGACTCCTTTAGAAACTCAATCCCTTGTCCTCTGACCAAGCAAAAATGCACTGTTTTTAAATGAAGTGGAGAGATTTCAGTCAACAGAGTGAACAGAAAAAAAAAAGGCATTAAAAAAAATGCTCTGTTGTGTCTACTTAAGCTCGCTTCTTGTTCTCTTTCCCTGTCCCTGCTGTACTCATCTTGGCAACCCTGGGTCTTGTGACAGCTCTGCTGTGCTTCAAAGGCTCCTGGCTATCTGTGGGGAAGAGGGGGAGGTGAAGGATCATCATTATGCTCAGTGTCTCCCTTCTACTCAGCCTTTTCCTTATCTTTGCTATGCATTCACAGGGTCCTTCCTGCTGTTTATACAAGGTGTCCTCCACAGTGGCTAAGTATAGACAGTCAGAAAGCCTGAGGCTGAATCAATTCAATCTTCACAGGTTAGTTTAAACTGCATAGTTTGAACCAATAAGCAAGTGAACAGACATTAACTTTTGATCTAGAAATGCAGCCACATACCTACAGTGACTCAGGCCAGAAACTGGGGGGCATTAAAGCACGCCTCCCAGCCTGCCGGCCACTGCTGAAGGGAGGGGAGGGACACTGGGAGGGAAAGCCTCCAAGGCTTTTCATCCCCTCCCTGCTTGAGCGGAGGAGGCGGGGGCAAGAAATGGCCAAGCCCACAGCTGGCTGGGCTGGCTGAATATGATGCAGGGGAGGAGGGGGTTTGAACCCCCACCCTAGGCTACACTGACCCCAGCTGGGGTCTGCCTGGCTGGGGTGGGGGAAGCCCTCAAAGGCAGTGATATTTATCCAGCTAGGAAGCAGATGGGTGGGACAGACACTGCTCTTCTGGAGCAGACAACACAGCACAGACCAGGACTACAAAGCATCCTGGGATGCTGGGGGACTGTGAGTTCACTTGAACCAGGAAGGGATCTGGGAATTCCATCAACTGATTCGACGTAAATCAGTTAAGTCTGATACTACATCCAACCAGGTTTATCTTAAATGGGTTTTGAACATTTTGCAAGCACTGAACTTCTGTTCTGTTACAGATTTAAACCGGTTTCTGATCACTTAAACTGAGTTATGTGTAACTTCTGTCCCTAGCCAGTAAGAACAATATAAAAGTGTTACCTAGTGCTGCATGATTTTGCAGTGGAGTACAAAATCATATCCAGAGCAGTCACTGTTGCAGGAACAGGTGTATTCTGAGGGTTGTGGATGGAGGACTGTCGGGACCAACACCAGTCAGTAATGTCTACAAAGCCATATCTACCTTGCCTTCTGCCTGACTTCAGACTAATACCGCTAACTCCCTCTCTCTACAAAAACTTTGTGCCAAAGGCATAGGACTCATGTTGCTGGGGAAGTGGTGTTACTTGGCCCAAAGAAAGATACTGTCAGTTTTACCTCAAATTTATGAGAGGAAACGTGCAAATGGATGGTGACATAAGACAACTTCTCTCACAAACAAAACAATTTGGGTAGAAAAGGAATTTAAACCTTCCAGCAAACATCCTATTTAACAGAGGCTCTGTCTCCTGCTTTCTAGCTTTGTGATCCTGCATGGACCTATCTTTGAGAACTAGAAGAGTTTTTTCAACATTTCAAACTGCTTTCTTTGTTTTTATTTAGCCAGGACTATTTCTGAAAATGGGTGGAATTTATCAATAGCTTCAGGTTGGCCAAAACTACATTTTGAAGGAATCTCAACCTTACTCTGAGATTAGGAATATCCCTCACCTACAATACAGATCTTTCCATGAAAATTCATGTGAGCAAAACATCACATTCCTGAACAGCAAACAATACAGAGGTACAATCAAAAACCAGTTTTTCATTTTGCAAAAGGCTTGCGAGCAGGTTTTGCACGATTTGAATGGCTTTATAGCCAACCCACAAATTTCTAAGCAATTTGTCTAGACAATGGGTGAGTCAAACCTTTTATCCACTCTGTTTAATAAAATAATCTGCTCTGCTCAGCTGAGATTTCATCTTATTAAATGGAATGCATTTCATTACAATGTGCAGTTTAACAGTGTATTGACATACTAATATGCATACTGATTCATTTTGCTTGGGATAGAATCATAAGCCTATACAAGTAATACCTTATATATGGCCTATATACATTGTATGAATTGTGGTGGTGTCTTCAAAGCATAGATGATAAAAACCAAGATATCCTATTCAACTGAAGAATCCTAATAAGATGAAAGGAAATTCTTTGCTGAATGTAATATATTATTGCTAAGGCTTTTTATTATTACCATTATATGCCATGTTCAATTGTTCCATCAGAACGAGAGAGAGGATTTTGTCACTGTTGCTAAGCTAGATCACAAATTCTGGTGGTAACACAAGTTAATTTCAAAACAGTTATAAACTTCCCAAACTTGTTGATGGGTGGAGGGAGCGGGGAGAATTGATTTGGGGCTCCAGTAAGCTATGTTTGGAGACATCAGAATTGAGGTCACGCCTGCTCTGAAAATTATGCTAATAATCCTTTTGTATTTCTGTAAGGAGAAAGGTCTCCCCTTTATTCTGGCCTAATGTTCTCTGACATGACAGCTCTAAACCAAATTACATGCTGTAATTCAGCCCCAAATTATTGGGGATTATGATCACTGACATAGGACAGAAAAATAGTTGCCCCTACTGTAGGAATAACTGCAAGAAATGTTAAGGTGCTGTGTTATGTATAAGGTCAGACTAGGACAGACCAAGTGCCCCTTCTGGTCTTCAAATTATGAGAAAACAAACTCAGGGTAGGGCAGGGATGGGCAAAATCCAGCCTGTGGGCCAAATCCAGCTCACAAAGGGTCTTTGTCCAGCCTGTGGCGGGTCCCTTAGTCTCCTGCCCCAGGCACAGTCCAGTTGTGGCGCATCCTGCCACCCCCTGGGCACACAGCGGGGCTGGGGTGACTCTGCAGCTGGATTGCCTTTCTAGGTAGCCCAGGCAGTGGCAGCTCCAGCCCTGCAATAATGGCGAGGACTCACACTGCACAGTCTCAGCCCTGTGTGCCCTGCTCTTGCTCCAGATTCGCCCATCCAGGATTAGCAGCGGCAGCATGGGACAAAAGCTGTTGCTCAGCATGGGGGGAAATAGCCCCTCCCCATCCTGCTGCTGGCAGTTCCCTGCTGCATCAATCTGGAGCCCACGCTGGGCTTCCCAGCATCTACACCACCATCGCCACTGCAGCCCAGCACAGGCTCTGGGTGGCTGCAGAAGGGAACTGCCAGCATTGGGTGGGGAGGGGCTGTCTGGAGTAGGTGCACAGTGTGTGGAGTGAGGGCTGCAGGCGGGGGTCCCTACTGGTACCATGGGGCTGGGTCCAGTGGCAGCAGCAGCCAGAAGGAGCTTCCATTGCTTGGGCTGCCTAGAAAGGTAGTCTAGCCACAGAGCCACCCCAGGTCCACTTCATGCCTGCGGGGTGTGGGGGGGGTGGCAGGATACACAATGGGCGGGTGATGCGGGTTGAGCTGGGTCGGGGCTGTGCCCAAGTTCCGTCTGATTCAGTCCAGCAGGGGTGACTCTATAATGGGCGTAGGGAATGTTGGGGCTGTACACTGCTGGTGATGGAGGTGAGGTGCCACAGGCCATGTGGGCTCCGGGCTGTTGTGGGGTGGGAGTGGGTGCTGACCAGCTCAGGGGAGTGCACACAGGGAACTCCCATGCACACCCCACCGTACCCACAAACCTTCCCCTGCAAACCCCACAACCACATCTTCCCCCACACAATCACACACCCCACAAACATTGCACCTACCCACACCATCCCTCCCCAGAAACCTGCTATGCACCCTCCCACACACAGATACCCGCACACCTCTGGGGGGAGCCCCACTCATTGCTACATGCATACACACCCCCACACATGCACCCACACCCTTCCCCCACACACATCCCACACCCATCCCTCCACACATGCCTCCAGGCACCCTCCTCCTCCACACACCCCACAAACCCCACATGCACCCACACACACCCACACATACCCACAAACACTCCCCCATAAACCTCCCCATACCTACCACCCACATCCATACATACCCCCAAACCTTCCCCCACATTCACACACACACATAGCCTCACCAAAAAACATACCCACCCCTCCATACCCCCACCCCTCCTCACTCCCTTACAATATACAAGAGCAAGACCTCACTTTGAGCTATTATGCAATCATCTCTATATATAAACACAAGCACACACAAATCAGAATAAACATACTTTTAAAAATAAAATTAAAATATGCTATTGTCAATGTTTGATTTTTTATATCAAATTTTGTTTTCCTGTTCCAAGATGGCAAACCCCCTTCTCAAAAGGAGTACTTGTGGGAGGGACCTCTGGTGGCAAAGGTCAGAGGTTAGGAGGCAGGACTTCCAGTCTCAAGATAGTGACCAGGGGTAGGGCACCTGTCAAGGGGCAGGGCTACCATTGCAGCCCTTGACAGCTCACAAGGCCCTTGAAAACTCATTTAGTGGCCCTCTATCCAAAATAATTGCCTGCCCTGGGCTAGGAACAGTCTTTACATCCATCCCAGACCAGCTGTGCATGTGTTTGTCCAGGAACAAAAAAGTGCCAGCATTGGCATGTACACACATTGCTCTTCCAATCAAGGTTTAGTGAGTGGCTAAATATACTGCTTCTTTTCTGCCATTGATTTAATGATGCAATATCAGGACAACTATTCAAATGCATTTAGCAATGTCCTGGGGCAACTGTTAGCACTTCTCCTGCAAACTTTTTTAGGATTTGCTCTATGACAACAGACATGGATGTCTGAATTATCACACTTTGTCCTGGGAGAAAATAGTTTCTTCCAGTACAAATGCAATGTCTGTTTGTAACCCAAATCATCCAGTAATCAAATAAAAATAGTTTAAATCTCTAATCAACAACTTTTTCCAGAATTAATTTAATTTACAGTAAGTAAACTGACATATTTAAATATTTGTTGTCAGTTGTTAGTTGCCAAAATCCTCATAAACATAGGTAAAAAACCAGGCTCAATTTCTTACACATCTAAGAACTCTGTGAATTATTTCATACTTGTATAGTACTTTGCAGATTAAGGATTTCTAAAAGCAGTTGGCAGTGTCTCAACCTGAGAATGTTGACTTCAGCAAGAACAGAATTAAATATAGCACTATAAATATTCTAGTTTATTAATAAACACAATGGGTCTGGATTTTCCTGTCATGCAAGTTTATATCAGTGTAATGGAAAGCAGAATCAGGCCATTACATGTTTTACATATTTCACCATTTATATGGTGCTTACATACACTTAGAAATAAATTAGCATGGCATGTGGAAGGGGAGATCATACATTACTGTCTTGCCACTTGTTGCAGCTGAGATTTCCATTCTGGAGCTACCCAGAATTTGTGACTACATGGTTCCAAAAATTCACTGGTTGTTTTCTATCAGTCTCTTGAACTGAGTCTCTTTGCTTGGCAGGAAAAAAAAAACTGTTCTAATTAGTTCTAATTAAAACCAATCAGAAAACAGGGTCTTTGGTCTGTGAGGAAATCTGACATTTTGAAACCTTTCACTTAGATTCAAAAAAGCCATAATCCCAAACATTCTCATACGGTAAAAATTCCAAAGAAAATGTGTTCAGGGACCATTAAAACATTCAATTTTGATAATGCTGACATTTTATCTTTAGGGCTGTCCAACTGGTGGCCCACAGGTTAACACATGGCCAACAGGGCCCAGAAGCAGCCTCTCCCACTGCCATGTGGTTGGAAAGGGCCTGGGGTTCTGTACACCACCAATGCGGCCTCTCTGCCAGGAGTGGGGGGGGTTCATGCCACTAGTGCAGCCCACATGCTGGTGTATGGGAGGGGCTGTGTTGCTGACACAAGTTACATGGTGGGGAAAGGGGCCTTGTGCTGCCTGCATAGCCTGTGGGAGCCTGGGGGAGAGAGGGGACACTTCTGCAGTGGGTGGCTGTACATGCAGCCCCTGGCCATGCCAAAATGGGACAGCCCTGTTTTAAAAAATTAAGCATAATGCAAGAATTTAGCACATTTTGTTAGGAAGCAACGCAGCGTGCTTTCCTTCTTCTGCAGACCACCAGACCAGTTTGCAAATCTCCATGCAGGCAGCTAAACTCATAGATTCATAGAAAATGAGGGTTGGAAGGGACCTCAGGAGATCCCGTAGTCCAACCCCCTGCTCAAAGCAGAGACATTCCCAATTATATCATCCCAACCAAGGCTTTGTCTACGTGGGCCTTAAAAACCTCCAAGGATGAAGATTCCATCACCACTCTAGGTAACCTGTTCCAGTGCTTTACTACCCTCCTAGTGAGAATGTTTTTTTCTAATATCTAATCTAAACTTCCCTTGCTGCAATGTGAGACCATTGCTCCTTGTTCTGCCATCTGTCACCACTTAGAACAGTCTAGTGCCAGTTGCCCCCTACTGTCCTCTTTCAGTAGCTCCCACCTCTCTTGGGGCAGTCTTTGTTGTTCCAGTTGTGTCACTGTCACTAGGTCATTTTGTTCCCCTATAAGCAATTGAGGTAGGGAAAATCAGGCTCATAAGGCATTTATATACATGCTCTGGGAGCTGCTCTAATTAACATGCCTGGAGCATCACGTGTTTCAGCATCCCTGTGCTGAAAAATGGCAATGGGGGCACTTTAACCAAAGTTCATTAAACAAGCTTTAGTAAAAGTGCCCCTGCTGCCATTTTTCAGCATAAGGACTCTGATACACAGGATACTGGAGTTTGCCGGAGCGCGGTAATTATCAGGTTCCAGCAGATTTGATTAATAGAGTCTGCTCCAATGTGTTGTAATTACAGTGTGTCAGAGGAGCCTCAATGTACATGTATAGGTGCCCATACTGTTCCACTAAATCCTGGCACAGTGCCTGCTCAACTGTATAAACCAGCCAGGCCTCATTCAGCCCTCTGCCTATATCTCCCTGGGCTGTTTCCCACTTCTGTCTTCCAGAGGCAATACTTTCTTTCATCTTCCAACTGGCCCCTCTAACATATCCAAACCTTCAGTGCCACTGCTGACTGAGAAAATGCCTTCCCCACAAGGAGCTCCACAGGTAAGGTCAGGATGTCTAGAGCACCCGCTGCTTCAGCCTTCCCAGGCTGAGCTGCCTCTCTCTCCCTGGCTCACAATCTTTAAAGTCCTGAAGAAGACTTCCAGAGTTGGAAGTGGTCAAGTGCCTGAGTCTTAAAGAGTTCTCTGCCTGGGTTTTTTCATGAGGTCCTACTTTTACAACCCACATCATATTAATATATAAAATATAATATGTTAATTGAAATGATCCAATCAAAATAAAACCTTGTTGAAACAATATATTTTGACACTATTGAAACCATTTATTTGGACTCTTAGCCATTCCAGATGTTGCCAAAATCAAGACAGTCCCAAAAACAATTTGAGTTGACTGAACTGCAGTTTTTGATAGAAATCTGCTTCATCTAATATTTTTGATAAGTTCTAATTCTAACACACAACCTTAGCAACTCTAACATTCACAACCTTCTCAGTAACTCCCTGTCAGACTTTCTTCAAAATCAAAAGTGACAAATTGGGTTTGAGAGGAAAAAATGATACCTTCTCTACGTAGAGCCCAAAGCCAGAAGAACACTTCTACAGCAAGCCACACCACAAAAATCCATCTCATTTTTATTAGTTGTTTTTTCTGTAGAAATTGACCTGCTCTATATAATGCCTGAATCTTAATAATTTGTTCTCTTCATGTACATGTTTTAAAAATAATGTGCTTAATAAGACCTTTGAGAACTGCCAGGCAGGCAAGGTTCTTTGGGTAGATGGGATATCTTTTATTAGACCAACTGAGTAGTTGGAAAAAAGTTATTTGCAAGCTTTTGGGCACAATCACTCTTCTTCAGGCATAGGAAGGCTCTGCTGTTCTGAGACTACAAGGAATGAAAGAAGATAAAAGTGTGACAGGATGTCAGTGAGAATGTAAATAGATGGAAATTAGGAAAACCAAAGATAAAGCAGGGAAGCATGGTGGAGGGAGGGGAGGGGAGGATGAGGAGGGAAAAAAGCCAAAAGTAAGTAAGGGAGACCCTACAGAAGTAGTTTTCCAAGGTAGAAAAGAGGCAGTCTGTGAAAAAGTAAATAGCTGGAAATTAGAAAGACAAAGGGTAGGAAAGGAGGGGGAGGGGAGGAAGGGGGGGCGTGGAAAAATAAAAAGGTACAAGGTCAGGTCTGGCAAGTACCTGATGAATCAGATGTCAGGCAGGTTGTAATGTGTCGTAAATCCAATGTCTATATTGAGTCCATGATTTTTTTTTGTATCCAGTAGATTTATGAAGTGAAGTTCGTAGTCTCATCTGCGAAAGGTGTTTTGTAAGTTCTCTTTGAGGATTAAGACTGAGAGATTGGAGAGGGAGTGATTGTCTATGCCTGAAGAAGGGTATTTGTGCCTGAAAACTTGCAAAGAACATTTTTCTAACTACTCAGTTGGTCTAATAAAAGATATAAGATTTACCCAAAGAACCTTGCCTGCCTATGTCCTTAGAGTTAGACCAAGATGGCTACAACCAAAAACCCAGCAACTTGACCACCCCAAGGGTGCTATGAAAGTACACATAATTATTACTCAAATAACAGCAAAAGTAGTCCCATTTTCATGCACAGACTCAGAATTTGAAAGTAGCAGAAAGTCTATGAAGCACTGATGAAGATAATGTATCTTCTGCCAATGTATTTTATAAATGCAATCCCAGAATAGAATAACTCCTGAGAAAATCTATTGTTTGCCTGATCAAATAAACCTAACTTCCAAGCAAAGCATGCTAAGATTATTTAATATTCAAAACATGCAAATGACAGTAAACTATTAATCCTGAAACATGGATTTTTTTACTGAAACACCTCCCTCATCAGGATGTCTATTTTAAAGTCTAGGTTTGGAATAAATTTGCAGTTTGTGAGAATAACTGAATCTACACCTGGAAACTGAAGCCTTCTGTTTGACCATAGTTCTGTTTAAGAACTTACATCTTTTGTAAGAATGGCTGTGCAGTCTAGTCTCTATTTTTATTCAGTCCTTGACCTCTGCTACAAATGCCAGCAAAGGAAATTATTTAACCTATAGTAATCTTTCAGGTCTTCTAGTCCCAAAGCCTGTCTACATTCCAGAGCTTATTAATGCTGGGACAAAAGTTCTGCAAAAAACATATCTAAAATTGTCAACCACTTTTGTTCAAAAGTTAAGATGTTGATGAAAAAAAGTATCACCTCTTCTTTTAACCTTGAAATATTTATTTATTGCTGATAATACATATAATTAAAAGAAGTCTATGGGCCGATGAGAGGCAAGGTGGTGTTGGACCTGGTACTGGCCAAAGGGGATGACATAGTCGGAGACCTAAGAATCGATGGAAAGCTGGGTGATAGTGACCAGGAGCTGATCACCTTTACTATTCATTGCAAAGCTGGCAAGTCAGTCAGTGATACTGAAGTCCTCGACTTCAGGAAATCTGACTTTGACAAGCTCAGGAGGCTCGGTGTTAAGGCCCTAAGGGACCATGACTCGACTGGAAGAGGAGTCCAAGAGGAGTGGTTGCTCCTTGTCCCAGGGACACCGGGGCTAGAGGGATACCCCAGCCCAAAACCAACGAAAAAGGAAACATGTACTTACCCCTTGCAGGAGCCAAGGACAGCAGAGGAGCGCACACCGGGAAATCACACGTGTGTTTTGTTAGCCGCGCTCACATCCAGCTGAGAGCGGGTGACGTCAGCGAGAGATGCCACCCAGCGGGAATAAAGTGCAGCCCTGGGAGCAGCGCCGGGAGGCTGCAGGAAACAATGGAGCCCGCGGGGAAGCCTGAGGTCACAAGTGGGCACGCACGGGGTTTCTCTGCCTCAGGCAGAGAAAGCTGCAGTAGCGCCGGGAGCGGCGAAAGCGGCAAGAGCCGCAGCTACGAGAACGCCAGCTGCGGAGCCGATGAGAGAGCCGGTAGGAGAGCGGGGGAGGGAACCAGTCGCGGAGCCGGTGGAAAAGCCGGCAGGGACGCTGGTGAAGGAACCGGCTGCGGAGCCGGTGGAAGAGCCAGCTGGGATGCTGGTGAAGGAACCAGCTGCAGAGCCGGTGGAAGAGCTGGCTGGGACGCCGGGGCCGGAGCCGGTGGAAAAGCCAGCAGGGACGCCGGTGAAGGGATCGGCTGCGGAGCTGGTGGAAGAGCCAGCTGGGACGCTGGTGAAGGAACCGGTGGGAGAGCCGGCTGGGACGCCGGTGCAAGAGCCGGCAGGGAAGCCGGTGAAGGAACCGGTGAGAGAGCTGGCAGGGAAGCTGGGGAGGAAGCCCGCAGGGGCAACAGGACCTCGGGTCTCGCAGTCCTCGGACCGGAGTCCAGCTTAAGACATTGAGTCAAGCTGGTCAGGGATGAGGGAAGAGACCAGGCAGGGTCAGTTAGAAGAGACTGAGAGACCCCCGATCGAAGGTGGCGTTGGCTGGGGTGTAGGGGAGGTTGGAGCCCCGTGAGTGCCCGCCGAAGGTGTGACAGCACTAGAGGCCACGGCAAGGGGGAACCCCACCACTGAGGGTCCAGATAAGGCTGTGGCTGGCAAGTTTCGGGGGTCTGCCACCGTCACCCGGGGCACCCTCTGGGGGCTGCCCGCAGGACCGGGGCAGACCCGGTCAGCCACCCGAGCCAAAGCAGCCCGAGAATGCCTTTTGGAACAGCGGCAGGCACACTCCTCAAAGGAGAGATTCTGACAGCACAAGGGATGGCTATCCCATCTCGGAGGAAGGGTAGCAAAATGGCACAGCAACCCTCTTGGCTCAGCAGGGAACTTGAGGACCTCCTACACCTCAAAAGAGAGACGTATAAAGGATGGAAGGTTGGAATTACCTCCAAGGAGGATTACTCAGCACTGGTCCATACCTGCAGGCAGTGGATCATGAAAGCTAATGTTACGCCTCAGCTCTGTATTCTTGGGCAACCCTGGCACAGGATGCAGTCTGTCTGACTCACAAAGGACTCACCCCCCTCCCTCCCCTCCTCTACCTAAACAAAACTGATTAAGATGCAGTGAGAGACGCACCTAAAACTCTCCAGATAAGGGTGATAAGAGAGAAACAACTGCCCTAGGTCTCATTTACATCCGAGATGGAACCAGATGACCATTCATTTACATGAGAGATGGAAAACAGAAAGCCTGAAGCAGAGACTGCAGTGAATTCTGGGACCAGAGAAGCAGGAGAGCGCTGCATGATGGGGAATCTGTGCTTCCAATGTTAATTAACCCATGTTCACACACACCCAGCTCAGCATTTATCAGACCAGTTCTAATCTGGATTTGCTAAGGACTTTTCTCCCCCCAGACACACACACACAGCTCTAAGTTTAATAGGCATCTCGGGCCGTACATTCCCCGGTCCCACTATGGGAGGCCTATTTAAACTTGATTGACTAAAACTCGGTTGCCGGGTTAGGGAATGCTGAGGCAAGAGACCGAGTCCGAGGGGGTACGGGCAACATTTGAACAATGGTTAAGGGTTCATCACAGCATCCAGCCTGCTTGAGCCCTAATCCCAGGTGTTGTCGTATCTTTCCCGAGACGACTGGTGGGAGTCCTCTCCACAAAAGGTTATGAGCACCCCAATAATTGCTTTAAGTCTGTTAAAAGACTATAGTAAAATCTGGAAAAGTCATGCTAAGCTGAGGCTTGTGCACAACAAGTAAAAATCCAAAATCCTGATACTGCAAGCTATCTATTGTTCCTGAAGAAACCATGAGATATCCCATCAGGATATCTGCCATCCATAGGAATCTCAAGCTGGCTCCCAAGTATTTGGGTTACTCCCTAATCTTAAGTGTTTCCTGATTATCAATCAGTTTCCTGAGATGGTCCAAACCAGATAACCCCTTGTCAATAGAAAAGACAATGATTTACACTACTGAGGGTGCTTCGAAGCAGCTGAACTGAGGGTATAAAAATCTGTAAGTGTGTGTGCTTAAAAAAAAAAGAAGAAAGAGAAAGAAAAAGAAGAAGCAGGAGGAAAGAGGGAGAAAAGGAGAAAGAAAGAAGAAGAAAACTCCTGTGCTGACACCATCCCGTCGTTCTTGGGACGCTGGAAGAACAGATCGTCTCTCTCTTCAAGGATTGTGCTACGGACTGTGCCTGTCAGCTTTGCAGCCTGAGTACCGTGGACTCGGTGAGATTCCCAGCGTTCTCTTTTCTTTCTAGGCATAAACTTCTGAACCTGAACTGTATCAGTTAAGCTTGAGCTAAGTTTCCCCAAATACTTAGTGAAACCAGAATATTATTGTCATTGTTTGTGTTTGTTTTTCTTTTGCATGTCTATTACTACTAGTACTATTATATATTTCATATGCTTAGCAATAAATAACTTTTATAGTCAAACTGGTAGTAATTGGGTATATTTTTCCTTCTCTGCTTCTCTTTCCTCCCGTGCTCTGCAGCAACGCTTCTTTTACCGATGCTAAAGATCCCTGTGAAGCCCAAATTATTGTGGGGTCTGCTCATCAAGAGGCCAAAGATTGGGACGTGCTGAGTTTGAAACACATAAGGGGATCAGCTTGTACAGGCTGATTGACCCAGTTTGACTCAGACGTGCCCTTATGAACTGAATGCTGGCCCATGAGGGTGTCAGCTGGACACCCAGCCGGATTCAGAGGGATTCTGTTTACCTGTGTGCTTGTGTCTGGCTGCATTTTATTGTTGCTCTTATGAACTGATTCTTGGCATATGAGGGTGTCAGCCTGTCCATGCTGATCAGCCCGGCCAGGTTAGGCGTGTCACGTTAACTTGTGTGTGTTTGTGTGTATGACTGATTTGGTGACTGGAGGAACCCAGTCCCATTGAGATTGAGTCCTGCAAGATAGTTCCACTGGGGGCGAGGGCTTGCAGAAGGGAGAAATACAGCTCCGTATAGTAACATAAGCAGCACATTGACAGAATCACCAAGACCCTAGAAACTATCCCTAATAAATGAGCACACCCCAAAGTAATGGGCAAATTTGGTAACACTAAGGCTGCAACTGAGGTCCATCTGGCTTCACATATCAAGGATAACAAAAAGTCCTTTTTCAGATATGTAGGGAGTTGGAAAAGAAGCAAAGGTAACATTGGTCCCCTGCTGAACCAAACAGGACAGTTGATAACCAACACCCAGGAAAAGGCCAACCTGCTTAACGGGTACTTGGTGTCAGTCTTTCATCAGTCTAATGGGACCGCCCCGCCTAGCAAGACACGAGATGGTGAGGGCGTATTTATACGCAGCATCGGTGTTGATCTAGTAAAGGATCACCTTGAGAGGCTGTACACCTTCAAGTCAGCTGGTCCTGACAGACTACAGCCTAGGGTACTGAAGGAGCTGGCACATGTCATAGCTCAACCATTATATATTTGAAAATTTGTGGTGCTCAGGTGAAGTACCTGAAGGCTGGAAGAAAGCCAATGTGGTACCCATCTTCAAGAAAGGGTGGAAAGTAGATCCTGGGAATTACAGGCCAATCAGCTTCACCTCAATCCCTGGTAAGATTCTTGAGAAAATTATCAAGGAGACCCTTCTGGACAAGCTGGCTGAGGGCAACATCCTGAGGGATAGCCAGCATGGATTTGTCGCAGGTAGGTCCTGCTTGACCAATCTCATCTCCTTCTATGACCAGGTGACATAGCACCTGGACAAGAGAGAAGAGATTGATGTCATATACCTGGACTTTAAAAAAGCCTTTAATCTGGTGTCCCATGACTGTCTCATTGAAAAATTGGCCAAATGTGGCCTTAACTTCACCACAGTCCGATGGCTGGGAAATTGACTCTGAGGTCAGACCCAGAGAGTAGTGGTTCATGGCAGTGAGTCATTATGGTGCTCTGTAACCAGTGGCATCCCCCAAGGCTCTGTCCTTGGACCAGTTCTCTTCAACATTTTTATCAATGATGTGGACATTTGGTGTCAGAAGCACACTGGCTAAGTTTGCCAATGACACTAAACTTTGGGGCATAGCGTCCACACCTGAGGACAGGTTAGTGATTCAGGCTGACTCGGATAAGCTTAGTAAGTGGGTGGACACAAACCTGATGATGTTCAATACTGATAAATGCAAGGTACTCCACCTTGGGGGAAAAAAAAACCCCATGGCATACTTATAGGCATGCTTATAGGCTTATAGGTTCAGTAGCGCTACACTTGCTAGCACAACTGCTGAAAGAGACATGGGGGTCATGATTGACCATGAGATGAACATGCAATGTCGCAGCTGGTAAAGCAAACAAAATCCTGGCTTACATCTATAGATGCTTTTCAAGTAAATCTCAGGATGTCATCCTCCTGCTGTACTCGGCCTTGGGGAGGCCACAGCTGGAGTACTGCATCCAGTTCTGGGCTCCACAATTCAAGAAGGATGTCAAGAAGCTTGAGAGAGTCCAGAGGAGAGCCACGCACATGATCAGAGGGCAAGAGAATAGGCCCTATGAAGAGAGGCTGAGAGTCATGGGACTCTTCAGTCTGGAAAAGCACAGGCTCAGGAGGGACCTGGTGGCTGCCTATAGGTACGCAAGGGGTGTTCATCAGGATCTGGGAGAACATCTGTTAACGAGAGTGCCCCAAGGAAAAACAAGGACCAACAGTCATAAACTCCTACAAGACCATTTTACGCTGGACATAAGAAAACAATTTTTTACTGTCTGAGCCCCTAAGACCTGGAATAGACTCCCTTCAGAGGTGGTGAAGGCACCTACTCTGGACTTACTCAAGAAATGCTTGAATGCTTGTCTTGCTGGGGTCTTTGACCCTAGCTGACTTCCTGCCTCTGGGGCAGGGGGCTGGACTTGATGATCTTCGAGGTCCCTTCCAGCCCTAACGTCTATGAATCTATAAAAACATTTTGTTCTTCAGACCACAAAAACTATGCTAAATTTATTCTATAGATATAAATGAATGGCATTATTTACTAATGATATTCAGCAAATATTCAATTACCATAAAAACTTCCAGACCAACATTTCAATAAATCAATTAAACCTTTTACAAATTGTAACTGCAGAACATAACCATATACAGGTGATATGATTGACATGAAGTTAATTCATCTCTACTGCAAGATTGCCTCAAATAACTGAGGATGTGGCATTTACATTCCTAAAACATATTTTAAATACAAAAAGAACAGTCTGAAGGTTTGCATTTATTTAGCCCTTTTTTCTGCTTCCAAATGGCTTACAACCTGATCCTGGCTTTCTTCCCATATATTCATTACCTTTATTTATTATTACTGATGTGTATTACAACAGTGCTTAAAGGCTCCAGTGATGCTGAAGGTCCTGTTTTTTCTGACTGGATTAATTTAATTTTGGAAATGGGCAGCAATGAATAACAAATAGTAAATAGTGCAGAACAGTTAATGAATACATGGGAGGGGAGGAGAGAGGAGAGGGGACAGTGGGTGGGCATGTAGGGAAGCAGCAGGGGAAGGGCAGCAACAGTGGTGGGTGGCGGTGGCGGGAGTGCAAAGCTCGTGCCAGTGCCCCAGGGCCACGGCTGGGCTGGCAGGGACCCAGTGTGGGGTGGCAGGAACACAGAGACCAGGCTGTCAAGAAATGTGGGGTCCACCTGGTTCTATTGCAGGGGACTGGCATGCAGTTCCCAGGTTCTCCACCTGAGCTGCTTGCCTCTGGAGGGAGCCTCAGACCAGTCTCACTCACTGCTACATGCAGGGCATGGGGAATGGTGTGGAGCTCTGCAGTGTAGAGCCAAGTCAGCTCCACCCTTCTCCCTGCCTCCCTGGCTGAGCCCCATGACCTGCACCACCAGCTTCATTTTATCAGGCTCCTCTCAGTGGCACGGTGCTCAGGCATGTAAGCCCTGCATGATGGAGCTGGTGGTCTGGCCACATGCAGTCCTGGGACTTGCTGGGACCATGTGCTCCTGGGGGGCTTTGCCTGCTGCTGCTGGCAGGGGTGGAGGCTGTACACAATCGGGGGGTGTTTTTTTGGGGAGACCCCACACACACCATACACATGCACCCACACCCCCGTCCACACCCTACACCCCTCCATACACACACACACACACACACACACACCCTTTCCCTCCACGCACCCCACAACAAACCCCATACCCTCCTACACACACATACCCACACATCACCACAAACACAACCCCCACAAACCCCTGATGCCCACCCTCCCTCCCACATACATACACACCCCCACACCCTCTCCCATACCACACAGACATACACACCCCTGCTCCATCTCCCACACACCACATACACACACACACCCTGACATGCCCCCACAAACCCCATATCCACCAACCCACACCCACCACATCTACCCACACCACCCCACAAACATATCCACAGACACCCACACCCTCCCCCACACCCCAAATACTTGCACACACATACACCTACAGCTCCCCACAAACCCCATACCTACCCACCCCTACCCCCACCCCTCCACACTCCCCTAAAATATACGAGACTAAGACTTCATTTTTATCTATTATGCAATCATCTCTATATACTTCATGCAAACACACAAGCAGGACAAAAGTATTTTGAAATAAAATTAAAATTTATTATTGTAGATGTTTGATTTTTAGTATATATATATATTTTTTTCTGATTCCAAGATTGCAAACCCCATTCCCAAAAGAAGTACTTCCAGGGACAAGGGAAGGAACTTCTGGTGGCAAAGGTCAGGAGTTAGGGGCAGAAATTCTGGTCCAAAGATGGCAATCTGGGGGTGGGGCACCTGTCAAGGAGCAGCCTTCGACAGCTCACCAAAACTCATTAAGTGGCCCTCCGGCTGAAATAATTGCCCACTTCTATGCTAGGCATTGTGAAGACAGGCAGAGAGGCATTAAAGTAGAGGCATGATGGGCCTGTGCCTAGAGCCCCAGCTCCTGAAGTCTTGTGATTCTCCCCTCCCCTCAGATTCCCAGCTTGCATTCAAAAGAAAAAATAAATAACTAGCTGGGATCCTGGAGCCCAAAGTTGAAAATACACCCTTTATAATAAGAGAATTGATGAAAGCACCACAGATCCCAAGTCATGATGTAGACATTCCTCTTGGAGTTTGCAAACTACCTAAAAATAGTAGCTCTGAGGGGTGTAAACTTCTTCACAAATCTCAGTGGATTGCTAACTCCAAGACCCAATTCTGGGCAGGAAGGGCTGCATATCCCTGCCTTTCTGAAAAGAGAAGGGGTCATTCCTGCCAATACTACTGAAGAGTGAGGGTAGTATCATAGTGAAGGCCCCCAAGCCACTGTATCTCATGCCCCACATGGCTTTAATTCAATCCTGCATTAACACAGTAACAGCATCTCTGCCTCTCAGATTTTTCAGACAAGAGAGACCAAAGGTAGAAAAAGGAAATGCTGTCATCACCATTCTACAGATAGGGAACTGAGACCGGATTAATCTGGCATAAATTCTGTGGAAGAACCAGGAAGCAAAACCAGTCCTGGTCCAGTTCCTTAACCACAAGACCATTCTTCTCCAACTCTTTTTTTTCCCTCAAATTCATCAATTTATCTTGATTCCACCTCCTAATTTTTCACAAAAACCTCAGAGGAAGCCAACCTATCTGCCACCAGGAGAAAAATCCACACAAGTAAACAGTGCACCCACTCTGTCTTTCCTTGAGAGGCTGTTGGGGTTTTTTTTCTTTTCCTTTTTGTCAAATATGGAAAGTTTTTAGAAATTTTTAAAGAAAATGTCAAGTCATGCAGGGCTTGATAATTACTGTCACTTGTGGGATGTTTCAGAGCAACTGAACAAAATAATTAGTTTATCAGGTTCCTATAAATAATCCTACAACTCAAGTGAAAAGCATAAAGCATATGGTTTATATATCTTAAAATATTCCTGTGCCTTAGTCATCCCATCAAGTACACAATTTTTAGTCTATCTGGAATTAACCACCCATTTCTTGCTGTGACTGTCATTTGTACATAGGAAACATAAGATGAAAAGAAAAGCTGATAAAATTATTATATTTTGTTTCGCAGCTAAATCCTGAAATAGGTTTTATCCCTATGCATATTCATTTATTTATGAGGTAACTTTATTTCTTTTTCTGATGGTTCTGTTAATTTTAATCTACATTTCAGGGGGGAGCCTTTTAGTATGATATACAATAATTTATCTAGGATTTTAATTGTGTGGCTATGCCCTTCAGTCCAAAGCTGAAAATGGAACTTTTATAGGTCCAGAATTGTTGAAAATACTACAAGCTTCCAGTCATGCTAGTAGGGTATAGTCCCAGCCATTGGATCAGAAAAATGATACTGAGTGCAGTATTGAGGGAGATCAAAAATACATCTTAAAGTGAGGCACCCAGAATGAAAAAGACTTGGAAAAAATGGTCCAATCCTTTTTAATCCAGCCTCTTCTCTGCTATAAATCATCTGCCTCTTATTTATTATTCAGCTTATTATAAAACATAAGGACAGCTGCTCTTAGCATGGGTCCTGTTGCACTTGATAAACTGCTCAGCAGCTATTGGCAATCTACATTTGCCCTGCCATTGCTGTTGGTGGATCAACTGAACACAATTCATATTAGACTAAAGTACCTCACCCACCACCATGGTTTCTAAGCACCTTATCATCATGGGAAGATTCCTAGTAAGGGTGTAGACCTGGCACAAGCAAGAGAAAATCGTAAAACTGTTCTTCTCCCTGCTGTTGTGACTTCGGTCTGCACTATCCAGCAATGGCCTGATTCTGCTTTTACTTACACCAGTGTAAACCAGAAATGAGTTGGCTAAAGCCAATGGGATTGCATAGATGAAAAGCTTGTGGGAGAGGAGACCACAGAGAAGGTATTAAACCTAGTCTACACACATATATTTGTATAAATAAAACTATATTGGTTAGGGTTGTGTTACATTTAAAGAAGTGAAACATTATTTATTGTAGATATAGCCACAGATTTCTTCCAGTACTTAAGTCTAATCCTGGGAAATGATAATTGCCCCTGCTGATTGGTAGCCAAAATTGCCTACAATAAAGAGAAAATGAGTAGTGTGAGATAAAGTAGCACCTCATAGGCATGTACAGGCTCCAGAGTCTTTTTGAACTGGGATTTGTTTCGGAAAAAATGGCTTTTCAGTGGAGAATCTATACCAGTCATATATGATTTCTTAGAATCAAGGGAGGCGGGCAAAGTGGTAAATCTTTACAGCAACATATAGCATAAGAGGCAGAATTGTGTGTGTGAGAGCTCTGCATGGCCACTGAGGGAAGAAGCCTACCCTTTTGGGACTACCGTGGCTTCTGGGCCTAGTAGATCCAGTGCGGCAGATGTTATTACTGCTATCCGGGCTGCTTGTAGGAGCTGCCAGACAAGCATAGTTATATATGCACTATGGCTGCTGAAAGGTGGCCACTGCACTCTTCTAGTAGAATTTCTGGCAGCAGATGCAGGTAAGTATAGATATGGCCTTAGACATGCTGCTATTTAGACCAGAAAAAATCAGTATGCATGGTTAACGTGATAATTGTAAACTTTTTAAATACTACTTAGTGCCTAGTGTGGGTAATAATATTGGTGTTTAAAAACATGTTTGATAGTATTGTTTTAAGGCTTGATGTTAAGGGATGTTCAAAACCAATTCATCCTAAACACTGTAGGGTAAATCTTCGCATAACAAATTGAGTTTATTTAATTTTATACATTTTATATAGAGCATGTTTCTAGCACAGGGAATGGTATTCTTAACCACAGCAAGGAGAGAGTCTCAGTAGGGATGGCAAGCTGACTGGGATAAAATAAGAACTTTGTCCTCTATTTTTAATTAAATCCAAAATGAACATTGTGCCAGGTCCACATGTTCCTTGGTTCTTCATTTTCTTCTCCTGTAAGTATCCCGTTCTAGGTATAAGGTGAGTGAAAATGACAAAATGGAATAAGAAACCCTATACACATGAAAGTCCTGGTCCATGTATGGAGACAATGGGGAACAAAGAAGTTTAGGGTCTGGGCACACAATAACTTTAAATGGGTCATGTATCCAGGGCTATAGATAAGGTTTTGAGGCACTTACACAAACTTCCATTCATCCATTCATCTATTATAGTTGTTCTGTCTGGTTATATATAATGCTTTAATCCATGTTGTACGTTATATTGAATTATTTCAAACAAAATTCAAGGATTTAGATAAAACAGCTCCCATTAAATTTAGTATGTTCCCTTACCTGGCTTTGGGAATCTCTGTGTAGGTGCATAATTTCTGATATGTAGGCTCCACCCAGTTGCTTTTAGTTGTGACCGCAGAGTAGTGGTTCTTAACCTTTTGGCCTTGAGGCATCCCTTGACAGATGCAAGCCACCCTCAGAAAAATGCCAGCTCCTAGTTTAGTTCATTTTTCAACTATAGAAAAGTAATATAGCAATTCATCTGTTGCAGAGAACTCAGAAAGACCACAGCAGATCATACTGTTTTTAACACTATGGATTCTTATTTGAAATCTCTGGGTTTATTTTATGAATTATATTTGCATGCTTAACAGTGCTAGCATTAAATGGTATCCTGCATCACTCTTGAAAGAATCTCATGGCTAGACTTACTGCCATAGGATCATGTTCTACCAAATCTTTCAGATCAAAAAAAGAGAGAGACACAGAGAGAGAGAGAAAAGAATCTAACCCAGAATTCTCAGGTCTTCCCACATTCCCTGCCACCAATCCCAATTAAAAAAACCTTCAGAGACTGTACTGCTTATGAGATGCCACCTTGTTTCACACTTTACTTAATTTCTCTTTATACAGATTTGTATATACATTTTATTTTCCATGCATAGGATTCCTTGAGGTAGTATGAGATCTTTCACTCTAAGTCACTACTTTCTTTTAAGGAACTATATTTTTGAGATGCTCCTGAATTATTCAGAAGTAAATGTAAACTGTATAAATAAACAGTGCCCTTCTTGTTTAATTAAAGGTAGATCTTAGCAATCAAGGTAATTAAATTGAGAGAGCAAGTAAGTGTTAAACAAGCCATGAATTGAGGAAGTTAAGTAAAAATATTCTTTTGTAGACAACTATTTCCCCCACATTTTATCAAAACGTGTTGCTTGGTTTCTCCTTGGTGTCACACAAATGAATATGTTTGTTTTGAATTTAGGGCAATTTATATGCATGTGTTATAACATAAGCTAAAAGAACAGTCTTCAACATAGTAAGTAACGGTAGATGATAAAACTACCACAATAAACCAGTAAGAAAATCAGTCGGGGTAATTAGGGCAGGCCCACAATTTTTGAAGGCTTCCTGCAAAATATAGTTTTGGGGCCCCCTGGTATGAAGAAGCCGGAGTTGGCGTTGTAGGGGAGGGGTAGCAAGCAGCCAAAAAAGCCGGTGGCAGCTACATCAGCAGTGAGGCGGGGGGGCAGAGGGGTTGCGAGTGACCAGATGTGGAAGTGGGGGGAGTGAGCAGCCAGACACAGGGGGCCCCTTGGCTGTGGGGCCCCCTGCAGCCGCAGGTTTTGCAGGATAGGTTGGGCTGGCCCTGGGGGGTCATCTACTTATAACGTGAGCTCTCCTATGGCATGAAGCATGTGTCTTAGACCTTGTGAGTGATCCTGGAGTGCCACAAGATTTTTCTAAGAGTTCCACAGCATGTTGTACAGTTTTAATACAGTTAGGTGTGCAAATAACTACAGAAAGTTCACAAGATAAACCCAGATATTTCAAATAGAGTCCAAAAATATTCTGATCTGTTGTGGTCTTTCTGAGTTCTTTGCAACAGAAGAGTTGTTCTATTACTTTTCCATAGTCAAGAAACAAGTGATAGCTAAAGCTAGTATTTTCTAAGGGTTGCCTTAAGTCAAACAAGCAGTCCCCTGAGTCTAAAAAAGTTGAGAACCCATGATCTACACCTGTTACACTCATGCCAAAGGCTGTCCTAATCAGCTCAGCTGTAACTGTGTAAATGGTCATTTTGTAGGAGCGGGGGGGGGGGGGGGGGGGGAGGGGAGTCAAAGGTGGCCAGATACAATGTTGGCTACATCACTTCCCCGTGTGCCACTGGCTATAGCAATGGGCCTGTCTTCACTTTGCTAGCCTGATGGGCCACCTGATTCAGTCAGATCTTTGGCCATAATAACTGGGCAGTTACATGGTACAATTATAAAATGTGCCTATTTCTACAGATAAATACAATTATAAGAAGATGGCAAATCATAATAAATGATACTTTGTACTAATAAATGCCTTTCTTTGGAGGATCATAAAGCACTTAAACAGTAATGAATTCTCACCCCATGAGAAGGAAAACAAACCAATATTATTAAGTAAAATACAATAATAAGAATATTAACTTTCAGTTATTAAGAAACAAGAGCAAAGACCAGAACTGAACAATCCCTTGTTTCCCAAGAACAGCTATTCATGTATCTATGTAGATGCATACAGATGCATCAGGTAGATGCATATAGAAACCATGTATCTCAGCAATAATTAGAACTATTAAATGTGTCCAGGAGAGACACTAAGTCCCAATACATCTCACTTAGAAGAATGATTCATAGATTCATTCATAGATGTTAGGGTCGGAAGGGACCTCAGTAGGTCATCGAGTCCGACCCCTTGCCCTGGGAAGGAAAGAGCGCTGGGGTCAGATGATCCTAGCTAGGTGCTTTCCAGTCTCCTCTTGAAGACCCTGCCAGGATAGCGGAGAGCACCACCCCCTTGGAAACCCGTTCCAGATTCTGGCAACCCTTACTGTGAAGAAGTTCTTTCTAATGTCCAATCTAAATCTGCTCTCCATCAATTGGTGGCCATTGTTCCTAGTTTCTCCAGGGGGCGCCCTAGTAAATAGAGCATCTCCTATTTCCTGTTGCCCTCTGCTGATGAATTTATAGGCAGCCACAGGATCACCTCTCAGCCTTCTCTTGCAAATGCTGAAGATATCTAGGTCCCTCAGTCTCTCCTCATGGGATCTTACCTGCAGGCCTCCAACCATATGAGCAGCCCTCCTCTGAACCCTCTCAAGATTCTTTGCATCCTGCTTGAAGTGCAGCACCCAATACTGGACACAGTACTCCAACTGTGGTCTGACCAGTGCCACATAAAGGGTAAGCATCACCTCCCTGGGCCTGTTCATCATGCATCTGCTAATACATGATAAAGTGCATTTAGCCTTGTTGATCACTTCATCACATTGATGACTCATGTTCATCTTGGAGTCTACTATGACTCTGAGATCTCTTTCTGCTGCTGTGCTGCTAAGAAGGTCATCCCCCAGCCTATAAATGTGTTGGTGGTTCTTTTTGCCCAGGTGCAGCGCCTTGCACTTGTCTTTGTTGAACTGCATCCTATTTCATTCTGCCCATTATTGCAACTTCTCCAGATCCACCTTTCCCTACCCTCTGGCTTGTTAACTTTGCCCCATAATTTGGTATTATCTGCAAACTTGGACAGGGTGCTCTTCATGCCCTCGTCCAAGTCACTGATGAAGACATCGAATAGCACTGGTCCAAAGACCGAGCCTTGCAGGACTCCACTGCCCATATATTTCCAAGTCGATATCAACCCATCCACCACTACTCCCTGGGTGCAACCTCTAAGCCAATTTGCTACCCACCTGACCGTGTAATCATTTACATCACAGCCTGTCAGTTTGTTTATGAGAACAGAATGAGATACTGTATCAAAGGCCTTCTTAAATCTAGGTAGATGACATCTACTTTGACTCCTATGTCTAAGCATTTAGTGACCTGGTCATAAAAAGAAACAAGGTTAGTCAGGCAGGATCTTCCTGCAATGAATTCATGCTGATTTCCTTTCAGCATTATTTCCCCTGCTGGGTTCCCACAAATGTGATCCTTAATGATTTTTTCCAGAGTTTTCCCAAGGATAGAGGTGAGACTAATTGCCCTATAGTTTCCCAGTTCCTCCCTCCTCCCCTTCTTGAAAATAGGGACCACACTGGCCCTTTTCCAGTCCTCTGGGACCTGACCGGAGCACCATGAGTGCTCAAACAGCTGTGCTAACGCCTCTGCTATGACACTGGACAATTCCTTCAGAACCCTTGGATGAAATTCATCCAGGCCCATTGACTTGAACACATCCGGCCCCTCCAAGTGCCCCTTCACTAAGTCTGCGCTAACGGTTGGTGGGCTGGTGATGAATCCAGTATTAATCACACATAACTCAAAAAATCCTTTATCATGTTGGTGGCAGTCCCTTGAAATCAAGGATGTTGTCTTTCAGGCTTGATGGGTCCTCAGGTGACTGAGGAGCCTGATTGTGGATGCACATGTTCTTCAGCAATGGGGGCATGCTGTTGCATGGGGGCGTGGGATTCACAGCCTTTTTCTTTCTTCCACCGCTCCACCTCAGTATCAAGTCATTGGGCCTCGAAGTGGTGTGCACCTTGGTGAACCAGGGGGCACCACACCAAATGGTCAGCAGCTTGCTCCTCCCAGCTGTTGGTGTCTATGGCAGAGGGGGCCAATGAGGGGGCTGTGTGGAGCCCCAGTGAGGGGGCAGAGATAAGGACCCCCAGTGAAGGGGGGGGAAAACCAGAGGGCTGACAGTCCAGCATGTTTATATATAGAGAGTTGCCCCTGGAAGGGGCCAGAGCAAGCTTAGACCCAGTTGGGTAATTGGCTGGCCACTACTCCGGTGAGGGTCACGGGACAGGCCCAAAAGATGGTACATCTGCTACCCAAGGTATAAACTAGCTAAGCCTATGGCCTAAGGGGCCTGCTCCAAGAGGGAACAAGGTAGCATAAGTTGTCAATGTGTGACAGAGACCCTGGGAGAGGGGGTGGAGTGTGAGAGGCCCTCGTGAGAGGAGGGCGCTATGAATGTGAGTGTGTCCAAGGCCGAGTGTGGCTGTAGGCCGGGAGCACTGTGTTATCTGGATGCCATCTGCAAGGCTTGAGCTGTGGTGTAGGGGAGGAACAGAGCCGCAGATAGTGCTCCCTAGCATCGGGGCAAGAAATGGGCAGCCTCCCACCTAATTAATATCATTAATTAATTAACAAGGCATGGCAGAAGAGTCAGGTTGATGTGCCCAGAGGCAGGTGGGGAGGTTAGCATTGTGGCTAATCGTGGAGCCCCACTTTGCCACAGTATTGATGCCTCCATGCTTGAGGGTGACTTTGAGCATGTCTTTGTACCATTTCCTTTGGCTGCCCTTTGAGTGTTGACCACTGGGGAGCTGGGAGAAGAGGATCTGGTGAGAGAGGTGGTTCTCAGACATCTGGACGCAGTGGCCCGTCCATCAAAGTTGATTTCTTAAAAGCAAGGCTTCAATGTTGGTGGACGCAGCTTCATGGAGGATGCTCATTCTGGTCCAGTGGGCCTCCCATTTGATCCCCAGGATTTGATGCAAGCACCACTGGTGAAAGCTCTCAAGGGTCTTAATGTGGCATCGGTAGGTGGTAAAAAGGCTTTGATTTACAACTAAGGCAGTTTCATTAAAACATGCAATAATTATCCCTTAGAACTCAATTTTCTGTAGCTAGCTTCATGGCAGCTTCCTTCCACAACATTAATTACAAATGTAACCTGTACATACACTACCAAATATTGTGATTTACAAATCAACAAATGCTAACATTCTACATGACTATTTGGCCAAGGCCATTGGTCAAAGTTGAGGTGATATGTGAAGTGTGATTTAGCCTTCTTTGGACTGTTACATCTTTTAGGCAGATGTATACTTGCTTCCCAAAGTATATGCGAATGAAAAGAGAAGGATTTGTGGGTGATATCTTTTATTGGATACAGTCAATCCTATAAATGACCCTACGATGACAGGCTGAGAGCCCTGGGGCTCTTTAGCCTGGAAAAGCGCAGGCTCAGGGGTGATCTGATGGCCACCTACAAGTTTATCAGGGGTGATCACCAGTATCTAGGGGAACGTTTGTTCACCAGAGCGCCCCAAGGGATGACGAGGACGAATGGTCACAAACTACTACAAGATCATTTCAGGCTGGACATAAGGAAGAATTTCTTTACTGTCCGAGCCCCCAAGGTCTGGAACAGCCTGCCGCCGGAGGTTGTTCAAGCGCCTTCATTGAACACCTTCAAGATGAAACTGGATGCTTATCTTGCTGGGATCCTATGACCCCAGCTGACGTCCTGCCCTTTGGGCGGGGGGCTGGACTCGATGATCTTCCGAGGTCCCTTCCAGCCCTAATGTCTATGAAATCTATGAAATCTATGAAAATATATCACCCACAAAAGATCCTTGTTCCTTGAATTCTCCCTGGACTGTCATGGCTACAACATCACACCAGCACTACCACAAAATATGAATGAAGAGAAGTTACTGTAATGTAAATATGTGAGAGGTAGGAAAAGCTAAAGGAGTATGTAGGGAAAAATAATAGTGCCTTCCTCCCATGCCCTACTTTAACCTAACACTCATATACCATCCTGTTAATGACTTTATTAAAAATTTACACTCCTTGGCATGTGAATTAGAGTAACTTAGACTTCCATAGTCATGTACATGGGACTTTCTATGCATGAAAAATGGCTTACGATTATAATTCTGTTGGCAAATACCCACATTGAGGAGCAGCAAAATAAAGCTAAATATTAATTCTTTGGTCAGCATATCTTAACCTGGTACTTCAAATAGGATGAGCTGTTTTTGCTGCAGTAACTATACCTCTACAAGGTTTTCTGCTGGCATACCTAGGTCACGTAGTGATGTAATTATTTAATAACTTTCACTGGCATTAACAAGTGTTACATGTTGGATAAGTCTTTGTAGCATATAATCATGAGTGACATGTGAGGGACTAAGGACTTCTTGACCCCTTGTTAAGTGGCTATGAGTCAGTCACCCTGATTTGCTATTAAGGCATGTAGACACATGCTTAATACATTCTACTGAATAAGAGGTGGCATGAGTCTTGAGAAGGGCTGTCTAACTTCTCCATGTGCCCTTTCCCCCAGTACATAAGCAGTGCCATCAATGTGTGGCTTCTTTGTCCCACAGTGCAGACTGTATGGGCAACATGCAAAATAACCCCCTAGCTGTTCCCTGCTGTATGGCTGTAAGAGTGGCAGCCTGCAGGCCACATGCTGTCCCTTCATGGACTTCCAGCAGCCCACAGGCCAACTTGGACAGCTCTGGTCTAAAGGAAAGTAAAGTCCCCTCTACACCATTTTTGTAATATTTTTTCTTAAATTAGTCACAATATGTCGAGGATGCAATTATGCCTGTGTAAATGTCTTAATATGTACAAATCTTATTCCTGTAAATGTATGGGAATAAAAATAGGCAGTGTTCTGGCTGATGATGGTGATGATGATGAAGCAAGTGTCATCACACTCATATGTCGGAAGCACGAGGGCCAGAAAGCCAGCAATACATAGAATGATCAATGTCAATAATACCCTGGGTGCCCAAAGGAGGGCCTTAAGGGCATTCATAGATGATGTGGTTGGCTGTCTGAGCTTGAACACCACAGCTGTAGCCAGCATTGTTGGAGAGGTCCCAAGAGTGCAAGTTTGCCTTAAACCACCCAATGCCCATTCTGAGATAGTTAAGAGCATACCAGGCCCTCCAGGGAAGCTGCTATCCTGAGAGGCAGAAGCTGGTAGTGGGGATGAAGTTCTCTAGCTGCAAGACTTATGCAGTGTTCTGACTCTCTGCCCAGGACATATTTCATCAAAAAAATTCAGTCTGCAGTCACAGAGATGCCAGGGCACCTACTGCACATTTAGAGTAAAATCTCCTCTCTGCAAAGGGACAGTACAAGAGCCAGACAGAGGGAGTAATGAAGAAGAAGGGAAGGAAATTTGTCTCGAAAATCTGAAGTATGCAAAGCCAGAAATGGTTCCCTTATTTGAGGGCTAGTCTACATGGTGATTTAGTCCACATTGGGTACAACTACACAAGACTTTTACTGCAGAGCTGCCCAATTAGCTCTGCAGTAAATGTCCCAGCATCTATACATGCAGCCCTATTAGGCCACAGTAAACTAATAACTCTGCTACAAGTTAGAACTTGTAAATACAAGTACTATCCTACAGCAGAGGTTTTTACTGTGCAGCAATGTACATGTAGATGCCAATGGGGCTGGCTGAAGCTTGAGGTTGCTTCCATGCAGGGGGTGCCTGTTGGCTAGCCCTGCACCAGACCACCTTCATGCCCCAGTCAGCCTCTTTGCAGCATGTTGTGCTGACCCTCTGGGTCCCCTGCCAGCCAGGGCTGCTCTGACCCAACTCAACATGCTATGATCCTGGGTGCATGTTCAAACATGGCACCCCGGAACAATAAACTCCAGTATGATAGGCACTGGAGTTTATTGCTGTGAATTAGTTGTGCGTGTAGATGTGTCCACTAAGCTTAGTTCATGCACCTAGAGATAAAGTGCATTCACATGATTCAGTGATCAGTGCATATTAACTGATGAAATAATGCATATTCCCTATGCCTGCTGAAAATGTAGTAAGTGAGTATGAACCACTGTTGTTTCTGTGAGTGCATCGTCATTGTGCAACTGCAACTGGATCACATTTTCTTATAGCAATGTAATATGCATTATTGTACATGGAGCCATGCAGAGAGCCCAGGTGTGCCTCAGAATCTAATGCTTAGTATTTTGTTCTTTATGAACTGAATTAGTACCTATAATCATATATAATTTAAAGGGGATTATAGTCATATAAAGGCATAACTGTACATTACAGTTTATGTACCAAATTTACTTGAATCCAAGATAAGGTCGTTCTCCCCTCCCCCTTCCTCGCCATTTAACATGTGAGAAGAAGCCCCTTGTCACAGAATTGAGTATAATGAGGCAGTAGGGGGTTAGATGGCTGCTGAGACTCCAGTCCTGATCCCTGGTTGAGGCCAGAGCCAGAGCTGCTGCCTGCACCTCTACCCCCTCTGTTCCCCACTGCACAACCTCTTCCCTCATCTCTCCCCCATGAAGCCTCCGCCTCCCATCTGCCTCCCCCAACACTGCTGCTGTTGCTACCAAGCTGGGCTGTGGCTAGATCGTGGCCAGAGCAAAATGAGGGTAAGGGGCTGGGGGGTATGTGGTAGGGGGTCATAGGCTGCAGGGGGAAGATGAGGAGTAGGGGCCCAAACCTGCAGGCAGGTGAGGCACAGGGGTAAATGGTAGGCAAAGGACAGGTGGCAGGGGAAAGGGTGTTGGAGACAAGGGGCAGGGGTCAAGCTACTTGATCCTCCCACAGCTTGCTTCCCTACTGCCTCCCCCACTGCCTCCTCTTCCATTTGCTGCCCACTACCTGCCCCATCACTACCTCCCTTACCATCTGACCCTACCCCTTGCCCTGCCACTTCCTCCCTCACAGCCTGCACCCCCACTCCCTCGCCCCTGCCACCTTCCCCACTGCCCCCTACTGCCTGTCCTTCCACTGCCTACCCCCTACCCCACCACTGCTTTCCCTGCTGTGGCAGTGGGGGAGACAAATTTAAGATGACCTTCCAATAATTAATTTCTATACATAGAAATTACAATAAAATTATAAATGTTCAATATATAGTACCTAATTATTGGGAGGTCCTCTTAAATTCACGATCGTCTTGAATTCAGGTAAATGTGATAATTAATATGGGGCTGATATTGCAATTTCTACACAGGCAAAACTTTCACTCTTTCTTTTCTTATTTTTAGATAACACCTTAGCTACATAATGTTCCACAAATGTATCATATTAGACATCCTCAGTTGCTCTTGGTATGGACTTTCATTGCAATTTTTCTGATGTCACGGCATTCAGTATACACTTGGGTCTGGTTAGTGAAGGGAATAGTTATAACCAAAAGCAGCAGAACCTGCAACACTGCACAAGACATAATTAGTCATTAGAATTATTATTTAATATCTGCTGTCAGAATAAAGATTGGTATCAAATCCTGTGCCATCATTGTCAGAAGCAAAACAAGAAAAGATTTCCTGTCATATAGAACTCTATGAAAGAAGAGGAATAAATAGATAATACCATTCCTTATGTTTTCCAGAAGAAAATTACAAGAGTTTCCAGGGAAAAGAAACCACCTACATTAATGCTACAGGCCTGAAGCCTTACAGATTTCTCTACTGTTCATAGCTCCAGTACAGCTGTAAATAAACCACACAAAGGAATTTTATCATTTGTAACAGACAAATGGTGAACATGACTGTGTTCTGTGTGGTTCAACTTCGTCTGCTGTCAGTGACAAATGGGGCATGAATGGGCAAAAAGATCATAGGGAAATGCTAATGATTCTTAAAATGAATGATCCTCATACTGAAGCTTTCACTATGTGCTCTATGCTATTACTCATGTAAAAACAAATCTTGGTCCTGTTGAAGTCAAGGCCAAAACACCCGTCAATTAGTGATGGTTGGGTTTTGGTTCTATTCATTTACATTACACACAGCAGTTTCAAATTTTTCATCACTGATGGCTTGATAGGGAGTGTTGCCCTGGGCCAAAGCTCTTTCTACTAATAAGCCTATAACAGACAGCAGATCTTTGATTTTCCTGACAAACACTACAAATGTTATCATTAGGTTATTAATTCAGCAAACAGAACATCTACCTTTGCCCCAGGCAAGTGCAAAAGGGGGAATCCCTTGGAAAACTTAAAGCAAATGTTCCTTACAACATTACTGAAATGAAACAGCAGCAAGTCCATTTGTGAGTATCTGGGCCTTTCCAAAGTCCTATACAAAGGTTAGGTCAGCCTACCATAGAACAGAAGCCATGCCACATATAAGTGATCAGTCAGTCAATTTAAGCATCAGAGTTTAAATACTAAAGACTAAAAGCAATAGTCACAGCAAACAGCTGGTGAACAACCCAGGGACTAAAATAAAAATGGTTTCCACTAAACTTTCATTACATAGTCTTAAATACTAAATTAATATGAACATTTCTCTGTTTTAGAAAACTATCAAATAGGGAAAAGAGGTATGTTTCCTGATACGTTTGTAATGTACTGTAATGTTAACTACAACTCCAAGAAGCCCTTAGGGGACTGGAAGAGTGTACTGTAATGTGAATTGTAATGTGAACTACAACTCACAGAAGCCCCAGGAGACCAGAGGGAGCAGGAAGCGGTTGGAAGAGAAGGAGAAGAATGTGGTGACAAGACCCCAGAAGGATGATGGTGTGACACACTGGAAGAGTCAGCCAGGCTTTAGCATCCTCTGCTTTCTCTGGATTTGGGCCTACCACCTCCAGGGGGATCATATGTCCCAAAAAGTTAACTTCCTTGCAGAAAAGCTGGCATATAGCAGATTTCATTTTTGTATTGGCTTCCTTCAGCTTGTAAAGCACTGCTTTCAGTTTCTGCAAGTGCTCCTGAAAAGCTTTCATAGATTCATAGATGCTAAGGTCAGAAGGGACCTCAACAGATCATCGAGTCTGACCCCTTGCCTGGGCAGGAAAGAGTGCTGGGGTCAGATGACTCCAGCCAGGTGCCTATCCAGCCTTCTCTTAAAGACCCCAAGGTAGGGGAGAGCACCACCTCCCTTGGACACCCATTCCAAATTTTGGCCACCCTTACCATGAAGACGTTTTTCCTGATACCTAGCCTAAAAAAGAAAACGGCTGCAGTGAGCAGGATTTGAACCTGCACAAGAAACCCCTATTGGATTTCAAGTCTAATGCCTTCACTACTCAGCCTTCATAGCTAAACTGAAGGCCTATCACAATGATATCATCCAGGTACATCAGACAGGAAGTCCCTTGTAACTCCACTAACACAGTATCCATCCATCTCTAAAATGTGCTAGGAGCATTGCATACCCAAAAGACATAACATTAAACTCAAAAAGTCCCTTCTTAGCACAGAAAGAGGTCTTAGCTCTGTCTTCTGGGTGCACTTCCACCTGCCAGTACCCACTAGGTAGATCAAGGATGGAGAACAATTAAGCTTTGGCAAGGAGGTCAAGCGTATCATTAGTTAGAGGCAAGGCAATTTCTAACAGGCATCCTTAGCAGTAAGATCATTCAGTTTATGGTAATCCACACAGATCCATACACCACTCCCTTTCCTCTATAACAATACCACAGGGGCAGCCCATGGGATGACAGAGGGCCTGGTGATGCCTCACTTCCATCTCTCACAACTGCTGATCAAACTCCCACTGAAAACATGGGTATTCTTCTAGGATCCTATTTGACAGCTCTGCCATTGTCAGTGTTGATCTGGTGCTTTGTTAGGCCTGTATGCCGTAGGTCATAGTCTCCATGGCTGAGTACTTCTGCATACTCCAGTAAGGCTTCTTGCACTGCCTCGACTTGCTCAGGCTCCAGGCAACAACAACAGGCGGGAATATTCGAACGCTCATGGCACACGGGCCAAGTCCCAGAGGACTGGAAAAGGGCCAATGTGGTCCCTATTTTCAAGAAGGGGAGGAAGGAGGACCTGGGCAACTATAGGCCAGTCAGTCTCACCTCCATCCTTGGCCAAGTCTTTGAAAAAATTATCAAGGCTCACATATGCGAGAGCCCGGCAGGACAAATTATGCTGAGGGGAAACCAGCACGGGTTCGTGGCAGGCAGATCGTGCCTGACCAATCTAGTATCTTTTTATGACCAGGTTACGAAACGCCTGGACACAGGAGGAGGGGTGGATGTCGTATACTTAGACTTCAGGAAGGCCTTCAATACGGTATCCCACCCCATACTGGTGAACAAGTTAAGAGGCTGTGACTTGGATAACTACACAGTCCAGTGGGTGGCGAATTGGCTGGAGGGTCGCACCCAGAGAGTCGTGGTGGATGGGTTGGCTTCGACCTGGAAGGGTGTAGGCAGTGGGGTCCCGCAGGGCTTGGTCCTTGGACCGATACTCTTTAATGTCTTCATCAGCAACTTGGACGAGGGAGTGAAATGTACTCTGTCCAAGTTTGCAGATGACACAAAGCTATGGGGAGAAGTGGACACGCCGGAGGGCAGGGAACAGCTGCAAGCAGACCTGGACAGGTTGGACAAGTGGGCAGAAAACAACAGAATGCAGTTCAACAAGGAGAAATGCAAAGTGCTGCACCTAGGGAGGAAAAATGTCCAGCACACCTACAGCCTAGGGAATGACCTGCTGGGTGGCATGGAAGTGGAAAGGGATCTTGGAGTCCTAGTGGACTCTAAGATGAACATGAGTCGGCAATGTGACGAAGCCATCAGAAAAGCCAATGGCACTTTATCATGCATCAGCAGATGCATGACGAATAGGTCCAAGGAGGTGATACTTCCCCTCTATCAGGCGCTGGTCAGACCGCAGTTGGAGTACTGCGTGCAATTCTGGGTGCCACAATTCAAGAGGGATGTGGATAACCTGGAGAGGGTCCAGAGAAGGGCCACTCGTATGGTTAAGGGCCTGCAGACCAAGCCCTACGAGGAGAGACTAGAGAAATTGGACCTTTTCAGCCTCCGCAAGAGAAGGTTGAGAGGTGACCTTGTGGCTGCCTATAAGTTCATCACGGGGGCACAGAAGGGAATTGGTGAGTATTTATTCACCAAGGCACCACCGGGGGTTACAAGAAATAATGGCCACAAGCTAGCAGAGAGCAGATTTAGATTGGACATTAGGAAGAACTTCTTCACAGTTCGAGTGGCCAAGGTCTGGAACAGGCTCCCAAGGGAGGTGGCGCTTTCCCCTACCCTGGGGGTCTTCAAGAGGAGGTTAGATAGGCATCTAGCTGGGGTCATCTAGACCCAGCACTCTTTCCTGCCTATGCAGGGGGTCGGGCTCAATGATCTGTTGAGGTCCCTTCTGACCCTAACATCTATGAATCTATGAATCTATGAACTTAATTTGAACTTATGTTGCAATTTACCTGACATCCATTGGAGGTTATTGCCTGAGTTCTCTGAGGTTTTGGCTCTTGTCTGAGCTCTGTACTCTTATAGGAACCAACCTCTCTGATCCAGGGTCCATCTGTAAGACAGTCACACTGGTCTTGAACATCCCAATTATGGTGCCTTGATATGCAACCTGTGGCTGGTAGCAACAGGCACTGGAATTTCACCCTGTGGCTCTTACCCATTGCAGTTTCCACTAGGAATCCCAATTCTTCATTGAACTTAGATTCAAATAAGCCCTCCTCTTTTTCACAGCACCATCTCTTCATCTTGCTAGTGAGCATCACCTTACTTCTAGGAGGTATTACTAGATTTTTCTCTATTATCATGTCACATACCCTTGTTTATCCATCTGTGGTATACAGAGAGAAACACCTTCCCAGAAAGGAACATAAATCTTCAAAACTCATAGTAACTTGAAATAGTTTTAGAAAGTTGGTGCCTAACAAGGCATCTTGATTGGCAACCTTTGCTATGAGGAATTTACATGGCAGCTGCAGGTCTTAGAAGTTATGGTTGCACTCCACTCTCTCAGGATTGGAAGCACTTCTCCATTTGGCTCCCTTGACCACTATCCCACAGGGTTGAAGGTTTCTTTCTGTCTCTGATGTAGCATGCTCCCATACCCAGCTATGTAAAATGGATACCTAGGCACCTGAATCCAGGAGGAACTGGCAAGGAACTTCCCTTAGCTTTTCCTCTAGGTAATACCCTAATCTTGCAGCACCAGCAATTTACACTTCATCCTGTGGTAACGTGTCTAGTAGCAGTGTCTACTAGCAGTGGATGGTACTCTCTCCACTGCCCACCTCAGTCTTCCTGCCCAGAAAGCCACCTTCTCTCTGGCCCTTCCCCTGGAAGTGATCATAGGCACCAGAATGCCAGCATCCATCAGCATCCTCTGGATGATACCCCAGCTGCCATAGCCTAGAAGAACCTCTACTGGTACATATGCTTTGGGAGTGGGTTGCCATACCCTTCTTGAGATGTTCCAGTTCACGCTGGATTTCTCTCAATGTCTCCATCACCAATCATGCTTCTACTTTCTCCTCCCTGGCATATAAATGCAGACTTGCCTTGTTGTCTTGGGTATCCAAAGTGCCCAGCTTCTGTACCAATTCTGTCTCAGTGGCTAGCTTTATGGCCTCATCAAGACTATGGGCCATTCCCAGGTGAAGCTGAACCTGCCCCTCCCCACTGAAGATAGTGTTGACAAAGTGGTCCTGGTCCAGCATGTCGTGTACTTCTTGGCTGGTTCATGGGAAGGCCTTTACAGCTAATTATCTTAGGACCATACCAAACTCTTGTGCTGACTCTGCTGATTCCTTCTTATGATTAAACAAAGTGGCATGGTCCCAGTATCCCTGGGGGCCCTTGTTAGATGCTTGTAATCCTGCTTGGCTTCACTGCTGAGCCCACAGTAGGCCTCCCTAGCCTCCCTTGTAAGCAACAGACTCAGGAATTTTAGCTTAGTGGCCTCACCCCACCCATTTAGCTCAGCTGTCATTTCAAACTGATCGTCAGGGCTGTGTGAAACGGCAGCGTTCTGTTTTGACCAGTGTTTTGATGTTTCAATGGAACAGCTTTCTGTTTCAAATTTTGTTTCAATTTGAAACAGCTGTTCCATTCTGTTCCATCAAAACAGGATCAAAACGGCAAAACTGTTTTGATGTTTCGCCCATAGGATGTAATGGGGAAAGACAAAATAGTCTGTAACTTTGTCATTTCTGGCTTAATTTAGATTAAACTTGCAGGAATGATAACCATTCTGAAGGCATGAAACCTGCCAAGTTTCAAGGAGATAGGTGCAGGGGGTTCGGGGAAACTGCACCCCAAAGTTTTGAAAGCAAAACTTGTGTCATGTGTGTATATTAAGCCACAGTGGGGTCAAAACTGCAGGCATGCTAGGCCCTGCATCTATCTCCTTGAATCTTGGCAGGCTTCATACTCTCAGAAGGGGCTACCATTCCTACAAGTTTCATCTGAATCAGGCCAGAAAAGACAAAGTTATAGGCTGTTTCAACCTTCCCAATTATAGCCTATGGGAGAAACGTCAAAATGTTTTGACTTGCCTTGTTTTGTTTCAAGGCTGTTTCGACTATATCTGTTCCATTTTGATTTTTCTGTTTCAACTTTGAAATGGGTCAAAACAGCGTTGAAACAAAACTGGCGGCAAAATTTCACACAGCCCTACTGATTATACAAGTCATCCCATTCTTGATGCTCCCCACTATAGGGTTCTGGATTAAAAATAGACCTTGAGACACCAGATGGGGAGTGTGTGGTCCCCACCCCATGGGGGGTGCTTCCTCCCTTGAGGAACTCATCTTCCCTGATCAAATGCGAACACAACAACAAAATCTATACGCTCACTGCAGCATTGTACCTTGTGGTCTGTAACTACCAATCCCACAACTGCCACCGATTTGTTACCAAACCCGAAGTGCCAGGAACTGGCACAGGGAGCCAAAGAGGGGTTCCTAATTTATATAGAAAATCCTAGGGGCTAGAGTCATAAGGCTATGGGCCAAAAGAAGAACAGATAAATGTATATTGCCTGCTTCCTATGCAAGAAATGTAACATCATTCCCAAAGGACTGAATATCTACAAGCCTCTGACCACCACACACAACTCCAAATATGCTTCACAGCTCTACAGGAGAACTTCAGAAAAACGTAGACATCATCTCCTAATTTCTACCTATTTACACTCTCACTGACATCCTGTCACACTTTTAGTTTCTTTCATTCCTTGGAATCTCAGAACAGCAGAAGATATGCCTGAAGAAAGGTAACTGCACCTGAAAGCTTGCAATGAACTTTTTTCCAAACTACCCAATTGATCTAATAAAAGATATCTAATCCACCCAAAGAATCTTGCCTGCATTATGGTAACATACATTCAGGGAATATGTAACAGGTTAATAGGTATAAATGCTGTAGTACATACATTCAGCACTTTACATCCTCCCCAACATCTCCAGAGGTGTCCCCAAAACAGCCTTTAGTCCTGAGAACACTATGATGCAGTCTGTACATGCATCCAGGTCTGAGTCCTACTGCTTCAGTCCACTGCCTGGCTGACTTCGGTGCATCCTGCTGCTATCTACATGGGGTCTTGCCATCACATACTCTTCCTTTTCCTTCAGCCACCTCCTGCTTTCTCTTCTTCAGGTCCCCTGAGTCTTCCGGAAGTTGTAGTTTACATTACAGTTCATATTACAGTATATTCCTCCAGTCCCCTGGAGCCTTCTGGGAATTGTAGTTCACATTACAGTTCACATTACACATTTTGTGTTGTAAACTGTTCATCCGGCTATTATATTAACTTATATTCTGTTCTTTAGATATATCATATATCAATTTTTTTTCAGTTAACCATGACAAATTCAGATCTTTTATAGCAAAAACACTATTATGTTTTTCTGTTATGTTCCTGTACACAAGAAATATTTTTGAATATGCAGAAAGATAGGCTATTGGTAAAAGTTAGAACACTAAGATCAGATCACAAGTCAGATCACACTAGCACCAAGATGAGAACACTAATGATAGAATACTTTTTTCAAGTCTACACATGAGGCTTGTATCAACAGCGCCATAATTGTCTAATTACATTGCTATGTTACATGCACCTGTGTGAAGCCTGGGCTCTGGAGGTCTGAGCCTTCTCTGAATTAGCATTCTGGGATGGTGTCCAATTTGTAGATTTTTGTGGGATAGTGGGTACATGTTACAATATTCTTATACCTGCTGTTCTACCTACAGTTCAATGGCAACATGTTATTCCCATCTTCACAAAGGAAAAAAGCATGTATTGTTCAAACTTGCTATCAGATTAGACAAAAACAGTGAACAAATAAAATGTCTCCATGAGGGAGTGAGAACTCTGGAACATTCAGCATTTGAATGAGAGCACAAAATGGCAGTTGTTTCACAGCTGCACTTGCAGAAAGGAAGAATGACTCTTCTTTATATAAACCGAAAGTACAAGGAAAACAAGTCATGTCTCTTTTCAGTTACTGAGCTACATGCCCTACTGTGACAGGGCACTGTTGGTTCCTGCCACTTTAAGGGTGCAGGCAAGCAACCAGCAGGTGCTTGATTGTGGTGGCCATTTTAGATCTCTGTCTGCCTATATAAACAGAGCAGTTTGCTGCTAGCAGACCAGGTAGAAATATTGCCTGGCTGCAAAGCTGAGTGCAACACCCTGGAGGTAAGGGCAGGAGCTGTAGGGGACAGATAGGAGGCTCCTGGTCCTGGGCATGACCTAAAACTGCACCCTGCTGGGAGTGGGTGGCCTCATGGGGCTCAGTGGCACAGGAGCACCCAGGAAATACCAGGGCAGTTACCACCCCGGTGAAAGGCAGGTCGGGGTGTCTTAATAACCCCAGCTCCCACAACCAGGTGGGTTATACCTAGTAGGGCCAAGAAGACAGACCCAGGAGAGAGAGTGGGCTAGAGGCCCAGAGGCCTGACTTAGAGTACCTTCGACTGGTCAATGCTGGGGCCGGGACCAGACTGGTCAAAAGGGCCAGGGGCCCACCGGGAGGGACACCCAGAGCTGAGGGCCTGGGGTTTCTGACTGGCCGTGAAGGCAAGGCCAGGACCTGTGTGACCAAAGATCCTGGGGGGACCATGCCCGAGATGGGAAGTAGTTTGGGGAGCTAGGCAGCCCAGAATGAGGATGAGGTAGGTGACCTGAGTGGAGGGATCTTGCAGGGGTCTGGACTGAAGGATTCTGGGGGCCAGTGAGGTTAACATCTGTGGATGCCATCTGCAAGGCTTTGGCTGCGGTGTAGAGCAGGAACGGAGCTGCAGATAGCGCCCCCCTGGCATCGGGGCAAAAAATAGGCAGCCTCCTGCCTAATTAACAACTTAATTAGATATCATCAAGGCATGGCAGGAGAGGAGGTGGGTAGTTGGCCCAGAACAGGTGGGCAGGGCATTGGTAGATCAGCCCCGAGAAGGCCCTCTGTTACACCCACACAGCACATTCCAGTACATTTTCTAATAGACATCAGTGCTGTCTACCACCTCCATAAATGAATGCTTCGTCCTACCTTAGTGATGAATGTCCTTGTTACTGCCATGAACACAGTGTGCTAATGCAGGATTAGGTTTTCATATATTCCAACAATATTGCTGCTGTTGAAAGGGAGCTGTAATATAAAACATGTGAAAAGTAACACCATTAAGCTGTAACTAATGTATTTGAGTACTGTTTATACTAGTTTCTATGTGATACGCCCACAAAGGAGAAGAAAATGTAGCTGCTAACTGTAGTGACAGCACATATATCTTAATCAGTATGCAGGAAATTATATTCATCACCACATAATGGCTTCCTCACTATCTCTATTTTTCCTTTGTGTTTGTTTTTGGTCATCAATCCAAAGCAGGTACAAATTTAAAGACATTTTGTTCCTTTGTGTTGGGATGCATAAACAACAGGCTGATAGATAATAGGTTGATGGACTTCTCATTGCTTAGCTGGTTTTCCAGGGTGCATTTGGAAACCAGTCAGAAAATGAAGTTATCATGTCCACCTGAAAAAGGGTCAGGTTTACCTTCAAAAGGCTTGAGAAGTTGTTTCGGAGGTGTTTGTTTCTTTCATTTTTTAAAGATGGACATTGGGAGCAGGTGAGTGCAGCCACCCCTGTAGCACCAGTTGTTGCTCACATACCTCCCTTTTTAAAATCTTGGATCTGCCTATGCTGGCTGGTAAGCTCTGATATTCTGATAGCCTTCTATCTAATTACATGAAAAGCTTTAACAGAAATAGTAGTAGCAAAATTTTAAATATTATATACATGGGCTTATAGGAAAGAGTGGTTATGGCTCTCTAAATAGTTGGAAAGTAATGAATAAGTTAAATTGTTAAGCTGTAAACATATAGGTATTCCTTATGCAGCTGTTCCAACGTTGTAATATTTTACTTGGAAGATTCCAACATAACATGTAGCCCAAGATATAGAAATGATTCTAAAACACATACAAAATTGCTTTTGTCCTTTCAAAACATGTTTCTGGAGTAACTTACATGGAGTAACATGGAAGCTTTAGCTCAGTTTCCGTGACTCCAGAGAGATATAGTATTAGGGTCCAACCCTCACACCAGATTCATCTCTTGGTCTGTGGTTATTCACTAACTTGTTGTGGTTCCAGAGTCACAAAGACATTCATCCTTTTCATAGCTAACTTCTGGGAGCTGGACTCATGGGCTGGAAGCAGCCACACAGGTTAGGTACCCAGTTCAATTACTGTAGTATCAAAGTCCTTAATGGGATCTTGTATTCTCAGTGCCCTCAGGATGTAAAGACGTGCTGTCACCCCCATTTTATAGAAAGGAACTGAGTCATGGAGAGAATGAGAGACAAGTTTTAGGTGCCCAAAAATACACCTAGTGGGTACGTCCACACATGCAAGCACATGTGCTTGCAGCAGCTCAAATAGAAGCAGTGCAAATTTGAGCCAGGGCATTTTGCCGTGGTGCACACGCTCAGACATGCACTTTGTTGTGGAGCAAATTGTGCGACTTGAGGCAAAATAACCCTGCCTGGCTCCTCCCGGATCTGCAGCCAGGGGAGGTAGAGCCCAGGGCCAACACCTGTGCTGTCCCCAGCAGTATAAAAAGCCACCCTGGCAAGTAGCTCAGGGCTACTCGCTCTCAGGAGCTTCTGGGGCCTAGCCAGTTGGTACCTAGCTAGTTGGTACCCCTTGTGCCAGCTGGACTGCTGAAGCAGCCCTGAAGGTTCCCTGCACCCTTTACCCACTGCAGCAGTCTGGCAGTGGGGCTGCTGCCTGGCTGTGACCTGCTGCGCACTTGCCAGATCCAGATGGGGATTGCACAGGCAGTAGAAGCATCTGCCCCTCTGGGCCAGCTGCCAGCAGGTTGTGGCTGCAGAGTTGACCTCTGTGTGGCACTACTGCCACGTGTGTCCTCTGCCCGGCCATCTGGGCAGCTATTACCCGGGAAGATGTTCCAGGTGTGATGGCCTGCTTTGAACTGTCAAAGCATGTCCTTCTGGCCCCATTTGGCCAGGAGGTCAGCCACAGCCAGCTGGCTCCAAGGTGCCAGCTCTGAGCAGGCAGGGTCCTGCCACTGGTCTCCCTAGCAGGAATTCTGGTGTTCCCTACTAGGAAACTGAAAAATCCCAATGTCACTCTGTAAAATACCCCAAATCCATGTTCCTCCATAAGTAAAACAAAAGGCCACTATAAACACAGAGACAGAGACAGAGACAATGATCAGTTGGACAATGTTTTATTGAAACACTGTAGATGTAAAAGCAATGTGGAAGCCTACCAGTGTCTCTTATCATAATAATAAAGTGAACTCTAAATACATGTTTCATGAATACATGAATATATATTTTGCTGCCCCCCAACAGGGGATACTGCCCCCCACACAGGGGCTATGCCCCCCCAAAAGGGGTCAAATGGCCCCTGCAGGGGCTACCAGGCCCACCCCCCCTGCAAAGCCCACATGCCCCACCCCAGCCCCCCTGATTGCTGCCTCACCTGGCCCCATCTCCCACCAGCTGCTGCAACCTCCTGATGGCTGGCCCACCCAGCCCCACCCCCCACAGTCCCAGGCTTCCCTGACAGGCCCCATCCCCCACATGCACCCCCCAGGCTGCCATGGCTGCCTCCCCAACCCCTAGGCACCATCACTTTGAAGAAAAAAAAAGAAGAAAAAAATGGGGAAAAAAACCTCTACTTACCCTAGAAGCAGGGGTGGAGGGGGCTCCAGAGCCTCCTGGCACAGCCCCCCCCCCCACCCCCCAGGAAGCACATGGCACCAGGGGGCAGGAGGGCCTAGACTGGGGCCACTGGGGCTGTCCCTCTGCCCCACTGTGCAGGTGGGGCCCCAGTGATACACATGGCAGCTACAACTGCTAAGTGCCAGGGGTTTTTTGTTTTTCATTTTAATCCTGTGGGGATGCTGGGGTGGGGAGGCAGGGATCGGGGGCCTTGTGGGGGATGGGGTTGGGCAGAGCAGGGATCAGGGGGCTGCTGGGGTAGGCAGGGGGTGAGGCCAGGCAGGAGAGTGATCAGGGGCCTGGGGTGGGGGTTGGGGCAGGACAGAGCAGAGCAGGGATCAGGGGGTTTGGGGGGCAGACAGGGGATGGGACCAGGGGGTTGGACTCGATGATCTATTGAGGTCCCTTCCGACCCTAATATCTATGAATCTATGAGACAGGGAAGTGATCAGGGGCCTGAGGGGGCAGGCGGGGGATGGGGCCAGGCAGAGCAGGGATCGGGGGGCTGGGGGAGTGGGTGGGGCATCACAGGTCCCCCCCCAAGGGTCTCTCCCCGCTCCTCCCATCCCCCCCAACCCCTTACTTACTGGCACTGGAGCCCTGGTGCTGAAGCAGCTGCCTGGCAGGCCGCGTGTTTGAGCACCAGGGCGAGGGGCCAACCACAGAGATGCTCTGACAGCCAGAGAGTCTCTGTGGAGAACCCTGCCTCTGGTTGCCTCAGGGCACAGTCCAGGACTGTGCCTGCCCTGCTTTTTTAAAGTCCATTTTTTTAGACCCCTGGATATCCAAACTTGCAGCACGGGGAACGTTTTTTTGTTGTTCCCGCACGTGCCTCTTGCACCATCTCAAAGGGGTTTGAGACTGGGCAAGGGGCACGTGCACACTTATCTGGATGCGCCCAGTGGGATTTTCCAAAGGGACTAAAGCAGGGCCTAATTCCCATGTTGAGTTCTTCTGTTGAATAGCCTCATGGAAATAAGGTACCCCTTTGGGGGGAAAAAATCTGAATCTTTACAGTGCTGAATCTTTACAGTGCTTTTTCAAATTTTGAACCTAAGGACTAGTGTCCTGACTCTGACAGACTCCTAGTTGCAGCAATGCTGGGTCATGCCTAAATGTAGGTATAGACACCCAGTGGTAGACTTTAAAAAAAAAAAGAACTGGTATTAAGTCTCTTTGATTTGAATGGACAAGGACTTACAGTAGCCAGCATGCTATGCAGAGGATGCACAGGCCTGCCAATAAAAAGTGCTGAAGAGAGAGTATCTAGAATCCCACCCCTCTCCCAGCTGCAATTCCCTAGAGTCCCATTTTAAGCATTTTGGCTTATGTAAAATTTACAAGCATAAACCTTGGAGGAGAAAGGGGGCAGCCTGCCCACCCAACCTTTGTCTAATAGCTAAGTGGTCTAAGGGTTGCCTGGTGAGGAGGGCACTCCCTCTTCCCAATGTTCTTTATCTATGCTATCTAATACAATCTAATATAAAGTGCATAAGAAGGCTCACAGCTTGGAACCCAGGACTCCCGTCCTAGAACAGTGCCCTTCTCATTTGGCTAGAGTCCAGTTCCCTCTTGCTTCCTGGCCCCATGACTCTTGCAATCATGACTATCTGGTGGTCCAGCTTCCACAGGAAGAATGCAGGATCCTCAAATCCTGGTGATTAGAAGACTTTCCTAGAAAGTGTTGGATATTGGTTTAAAGTCCCATGAGGCCAATGTAGGCCTGAAATCCAAGTCACTCACTTCTTGGGCAAGTGCTGTAGTTACTAGGACCCTGGGGAAGAGGTAGACTCCTCTGCTCCTCTGACACCTTAAGGAATTTAGGTGTAAGGATGACAGGTTATTTGAAGCCCTAACAGCCATAGTCAGACACTGCTAGACACAGTACGTACAAATGGCAGAACAACTGAGCTTCTGAAATAATTACATCATGCCTAGCTTCATTCTCACCTAAGCACTAGAGCAGCTAGCACTTCACATGAGCATAAGCATTTATGTGGGACTATGCTGAACTGTACTTTTGAGGAAAGACGTTGATTAGATGAGGAAGTTACTACTACACACAAATTCCTTTTTCTATTTGGGCCTAGATCCACAAAAGAGACTTTGCACATTTTAGGATTGAAGGTAGATGGTGACTAGTAGAACTAACAACATCCAAGTTAGGTGCTTTCTCCCTATACAGTGAATGGGGATCATTGGTGTCTGCAGGCAAGAGCCACGAAACCCAGATTGGCGAGAAGGGAGCTGCCTGAACTAAACAACAGAAAACACTGAGGACAGGTGTGCATCTAAGGTCCTGCATCTCTCTGGGGCAGACATGCCTTCCTTCATTTGGGGTTGTGATCCTGAATCGTTTCCTGGAGTTAAAAGCCTAAGTTTTTTCTTTCAAAAACTGATTGGGATCAAAGTATCATAGTGTTTAGGGTCAGAAGGGACCTAAACAGATCATCAGGTCCAACCCCCTGCCCCAGGCAGGAATGGGTGCCCGGGTCATATCACCCCAGCCAAATATCTGCCCAGCCTCCTCTTGAAGACCCCCAAGGTAGGAGAGAGTACCACCTCACTTGGGAGCCCGTTCCAGAGCCTGGCAGCCCTAATTGTAAAGTAATGTCTCCTGATGTCCAGCCTAAACCTTCTCTCTAACAATTTGTGGCCATTATTCCTAGTAACCCCGGGTGGTGCCTGGGGGAACAGAACCTCCCCCAATTCCCGCTAGTCCCCTCTGGTGAGTTTGTAAAGGGCCACCAGATCCCCTTTCCGGCTTCTCTTGTGGAAGCTGAATAGGTTCAGGCCCTTTAGCCTCTCTTCATAGGGCCTGTCCCACTGTCCCTTGACCATGCAAATGGCCCTCCTCTGGACCCTCTCAATGCTAGCCACACCCCTCTTGAAGTGCAGCACCCAGAACTGGATGCAGTACTCCAACTGTCCTGTCCTGTCTTTCAAAAGATTGTTAGAGAAGGAGGTACTGTCCTCTATTCAGAATCTCAGTGGCTAGAGTACTCACTCAACACTGGGGTTGAGGGTCTAAGCAGTGGACTTAAGTGCCTAAAGTCACTGGATCATTTGTAGATTTAGTCCTAAGTTATTTGGCTCAGGAAGATTGTGATGGATCAGGGAGCTGAACTCAAGCAAATACAGGTCTAGTACCCTAATCGCTAGAACAATTTTCCTCCCTTTTCTAATTTTCAGTTTACTTCAGTTTACTCCAACTAGGGGAGTGTACTGAATAAGGGGTTGCAATGGTTTTTTTGCTTCTTGGGTTCTCACCATTCAGTACAACCTCTATAATTAATGGGCTGGCACTGGTTCCCTTGCTATCTAAATCCGATTAGAGAGAAGACTGTGCTGTGGCCAAGAGAGAGAATGGGAATAAATCAAAGCTATCAACTACTACTTTGTGACTGAAATAGGCAGTTACTTAAAGGAAGCAAAATGTTCACTGGCTGAAAAATGTGACACAGTACAAATGAGTCCAAACTGACTACAAATACATTTTCAGAGGAAGATCAGAGGTTTCTAACCACAAGAGCAGTAAGATCCTAGAGAAGCCTTCCCTACAGTCATCACAGGGGAAAAAAAACAAAGTGGCTTAAAGATGGAGCTTCATAAATTGATGAATGGTATTATGTAATGCAGTTGCCACCAACAGGTGAGTGCTGGGACTTGGTAAGCCGGGAAGTTTCTTGCAGTTCTATGCATCTGACCTCTGACTTTCTGAGCAGAGAGATTCCTTTCTTTCCAAAACTCTGACAAGAAGGCCTAAAGAAGTTTAGAGCCTTGTGAGATGAAGGCCAGTACTCATTCTAGAATGGATTCTACATAATGTGTAGCTTGACTAAACTTCTAGTCATATATTTTTTTTCCTTGGGATGAGTTTCCTCATCTTCTAAAAGGATAACTTTTCTCTTGGGGGGATACCATGGTTGAAACCCATTTCCAGGCCCAAACAGGCTCTGTGCATACTACAGTCACTGTGGCTGATATAGACCTGAACTGTTATACTATCACGCAAGTTGGTCTTCTTCTTCTCGTGTCTCTACACCACATTTGACCATTTTGTTACGTATGGCTGTGCATGAATGACTAGTGCCTCCCGTGACTGGGAGGACACCAAAGCAGTGAGCAGGGACCGCCTGCAGCTGCTGCCAGTGGGGATAGCAGCAGGGGTGGGGGGAAGTGGGGACCACCTGGCAGCAAGGGGGCGGGGGGCAGCGACCACCCATACAAGCCAGCAGCGGCTTCAGTGGCAGCCAATCTCAGGGGGGGACATGCCCCCCTGTGCCCCCACCATGCATCTTCTATGTGTTTATTGTACTTTGTAAGGTCTTTCATTGTACATATGCCTTCAAGCAGCAGGTGTTGCATAGTCTGAGGCTGTGCTGTAGTCACAGGTTGTTGAACCAATGGTATAGCATTAGTTTCATCATTAGTTCCTTGGAGTGTCTGCTTCTGTTATGTAGGTGGTTGAGACATCACCATCTTTGCCATGGTTCATCAGCCTCAGTGGCAAGGACTCAGTTGCTGGAATGTCCAATTTTTTTTGCTGTTAGGTATTTCTTCAGCCTCTTGTTCCACATCTGTAGTAGACAAGTTGGTGAAAGCTGCAAACCCCACTCAAACTGAGTGAATGCTTTAGCTGATGGCCATCACTGAGCTGTGTGCTTGTGCAGTTACACTGCTAACAATACTCACACTAGCTAGTTTGGGTATGTCTACACAAATAGCGACCTTAGGGTTGATGTACCCACAGCTAACTTTCTCCTCTCCAGCATTCTACAGTCTCAGACCAGAATGGGTAGAAAAGAGAGTCAAGCTGCACAAGCATTTCTTAAAACCACAGGTTCCATTTTATCTCACGTTACATGTCGATGAACCAAGTGCATGACTCTTCATGAAAAAGCCTCTGAATATGTAAGTGTTGTTAACTGTAATTCAAAATTAGTTTGATGTGTTCCTGAAACGATAAAAAAGCAGTGTAATAATCTATTCTCTCTCATTCTTTACTTAACTTTGTGGGTTATACAAAGAAAAGATCGTTTTTAGGAAAACTTTTTTCAGTTTGCCACACAACATTTCAGTAAGTCTAGGCAGACAACCTAATGCCAATTTTGCAAACTTTCATGACTTTATCATGAGCTGCATTATAGCTGCAATTTTCTTAAAGCTACAATTTCTGGAATCACATGAATACAAGAGAATTTCAATTTTCCCACTCTTTCTCTGTCTCTGAATGTCGCTCTCTATCAATGTAAAACCCTGTGAAGTGTTGGGAGGAATCCAACCTCTGGTGTCAAGGGTGTTTTATTAGTGACAAGTCTTTCACTCCTAGTCATCCTTGGTGGGGTCGTATCAGGCCACTTTCACTTCTGCTCTTCACCTTTTTAATATATAATAAAGTTTTAAAAGGTCAAAGAAAAATAGTCTCTCTGTCTCTTTCTCTCTGTGTCTCTCCTCCCCTCTCCCTCTCTCTTTTTCTCTCTTTAAAGAGAAGTTTCAAGCCTCATAGAAAAAAACTTCAAATGGTGAATCCTAACTGCAGTAAAACATAGAGTAAATTAAAAGAAAGCCAGACTTAGTTTGTTTGTTTTTTAGATCTCATGATTTTATGGTGTGATGCAATACATTGATCATTGGATATTACCTAGCAATACACTGATCTCTGTGCTTCCATTTCCCATCTACAAAATGGGACTAACATTTCCCCTCCAACCTTTATCTGTCTGCAACTGTACTGCAAACACTTGCAGGTATTTGCTAGATCAGGTTAACCCTTTCTTGATCTCAGTTAGTGCACCTCCTGGGTGCACCATTTTTTGTCTAATTTAAGCCCTTTGAACACCTGCACAAGCAGGCATTTAGATCGACTTAATTCTGATCTAAACATAACACTTGTACATACTCTCAGACTTTAATTTTTCAAATGCAAAGTGAATAAAATAGCCTTCCTGGTAGATTTTGCATATAGCATTTAAATGTTTTCCCTTCCGTTTCTCTTATCAACATCAACATACATATACTTTATCAGTATGCATACTTTATGCAGTATCAGTTTATGCATTTGTAAATGTAAAGATATTCTCATCCAGTAAGAGGGCTGGAAGTGTCTCCATACACTGCAGAGGCATACAGTAGGTGGGTGGCAATTTTCTCCAAACATTTTATCAGGCAATTTTCAGGCAGTTTGGATTAAGGATTTTCTTACCTAGCTAAAAGAGAACAACAAAGGAGCTATTAAAGCTATTAAAAGATAATAGCTGATAGCTACAGTGCAGAAGGGGGCTGGGAAAGTGGGAGAATAATGGCCTCTGCAAGAAGCAAACAAGGGCTCAGTTGAGCAGAGTACTCAGCCCCCTTAGTTTACACTTATTTCAGTAATTGAAGTTCAGCTCTTTAGAGGCCCCACGCTTATTACAGAAAGGGATTATTTAAGGATCTACTGCTGTTCTGACTGCTGAAATGAGTAGACAATGTTAGTGAACAGTGTGGAGTTAATGATTGTGAATATTGAGATCTATCCCTACTCCAAAAGCTAGTGTTATAAAAACCATAAAATTCAGTCAGAGTGGGATTGAGACCTAAGCCTATACATATTTTATCCTGACCAGCTACTGCAGGTTCAGGACTACAGCTAGCTTTCTCAAAATACCCTGTTGTGTCTCTACCTTGCTCTATAAGACCTACACTGTGGATATGAGGATAAGAGTAATTTGAATTGTGGGGTTGAGAACAGCTAAACTTAGATGACCGGGTAAGTGTGAATTCCTCAGGAAATAACACTGATGAGTGCACTTTAAAGAAAATGGCCAAGAAATCTTCATCAGAAAAAGTTTCAGGAAACTCAGATCTGAATAGCTGGATAGTCACTTCCAAGAATGCTTCCGAATATAGATCCATCACTAGGGATTTACACGTGCAAAAAGCCACTTGCATTCATAAAGACCCATTTGCCCACACAGTTGCCTGACTTGTGGACATACACAAGTTAAGCATATAACTGGGACACCCATTTGAGGGGGGTGATACACCTATCTTTTTTATAGTTGCCCAGTGTAACACAGAAGGCCCTGTGGCCAAACCAAGGTGAGGACCCAGGTCTTCAATGTCTCACTGTCTTAACAACAGAATTATAAAAGTTAAGAACCAGTCATTTTCTTCATTAATGTGTACTAAGATATATTAGCTAAAAGTTACAGTAAGGCTTTTATTTTTTATTGCATAACTGCTCTACAGCAAACTCCTGGTGTTCACTATTTTGAACAGTACAGACCTATTATTATTGTCTTGGGGGCTTATTTCCCACAACCTATTAGCACTGGTGAGGCATCACCTCTGGTGAGGCATCAGTGTCCAGTTATGGACACTGCATATCAAGAAAGTTGGAGATAAAGTGGAAAGAGTACAGAGGTGAGCAAATAAAAAAAATATTAGAGAGCTTGAAAATGTGATACATGAGGAAAGGTTGGAAAAACTGGTATTATTTACTCTGGGAGAGAAAAGATTGAGAGGGGATTTGGTAACAGTCTTCAAATACAAAAATGGTTGTTGTAGAGAGGAACATGATTGACTGTGCTCTGCGCCCACAGGGGATGAGACATGAAGCAATGGGCTTAAATTGCAACAAGGGAGATTTAGATTTCTAAATCTGAGGCTTATTAAGCAGTCAAACAGGTGACCCAGAGAAGCTGTGGAATTTCTATCCTTGGAATTTTTTGAGAATGGGAAAGACAGACTCTTGGTTCGGATGGCTTAAACAAAGATGATTTGACTTTGAGCAGGGAATTAGACTACATCACCCTTTGAGGCACTGCAATCACATGTGCATCTACCCTTTTAACCATTGGACCTTCTTTTTATCATCTGTATATTTAGGCCAATGAGATTCACATTATCTATCTTGCAGTCAGCCTGTGGCTAAATTTAATTATTTATAAAGTGCTCTAGTCTTAGGATAGAGAGTGCAATTAAATGTAAAGGTGCCTAGGTCTGAAAAACAATATTGACAGTCTTGCATAATAAAATAATTAAGTTAACCCTTTTAATGTTCCCATTAAGAAGTGTCAGATATGACTTCTGTGCCCAATGTAAAGAATGAGTTCTGAATGTATTTTATGAACTGATCATGAGAAAGTGAGAAGTGAAGGAGCTGGAGCAGAAATTATTCAGTGAATGACTTTGCACTTTTCTCATATGTATTTATTATTCAATCTTTTCCAAGAATGTAAGAAGAAAGAGGTGGAATTCATCAAATAAATTATCTATTACAAAGGATTCACTCAGCTGTACTGGAAAAACTCAAAATAGAACTGCTTCAGCTAAGTTTGTTTCCTGTTACATTTGCAACTGCTGCAATAGGTGAAGTCTTGAAACATTGGGGCATTCTCTTTTCCAGTCTCATATGAAACCAATGTTTGATCTGTGGCTGTCAAGAGCTGTGCAGACTTCTCAGTTCTTTTTAATGGCCAAGTTCAGATGTTCAAAAAGCCTGAAGAGGAATCACCAAGATTACCTGGGATTCTGTAAGCAACCTAGGTTAGATTGGTAGTGAACAGAACACACGCTCACCCTTTGGTGGGGAGGGTCACTCAGGTTGCCTGCATTAGTGACGGTCAGGAAGTTAGAGGCACTCCTGCATGCCTCCAAGCTGGCCCTGTGGGCTCCCCAGGCTGCCAGAGACTGCCAAGCACAGCCAAACACGTGGGCCACCCCTGATTAACTGCTGGGCATGGGTGACCATACCCCCAACCCCTGTCCCCTCCCTACACACTTCAATTTTGTTCTGATTTTAAGATGTGAGAGCACTGGCCAAGCCACAGAGGTCACAGGGTTGCCTCCATGCAGGTACAGTCCTCATGTCCTGCCCCCTGACACCCCGACCCACCAGAGATGAGTCATCTGCACCAGCTCCTGCTTGGGGAAGGGTCCATGCTGGGGTCTGGGTGGTAGGGCGCCTGGCTCTGGCCACTGAGATGTGGTGTGTGGGAGCAGGGTTGGACTCCGTGAGGCTATGCCTGAGCATGGGGACATGGAGTTCCCTAGCTGGGTGTGCAGAAGCCAGGCTAAGGCTCCATGGAACTGTGCCCAGGCATGGGGCCATGGGAGTCCCTGGCTAGGTGTGTGTGAGCCAGGATCAGGCTCTGTGGGACAGTGCCCATGCATGAGACTTCTCCTGGGCTCAGCATCAGGTGTGTGTGTACATCATAGGGTGCTTCCTGATGGGGTGCAGGGGCACAGCCCAGGGACTCAGGTGCCCAGGAACCAGGGCTTGTTCTAGAGAAACAGACATCCCCCACCCTCAGCCCCTGCTGCCTGCCTGCAGCTGACAGATCACCAGAAGCAGGAGGTGGGGCTGGGGAGAGGGGCTCAGCTGGCTTGTCTCTGGGAGAGCTAGGGGCCAGGCCCGTTGAGCACTCAGCCAGAGCAGCTGGGCATAGCCATAGGCCAAGTACTAGTGTGCTTCTTACAAGGGAGGTTAGCAGGGCCCACAAAGGAGCCTGCAATGCTGGAGGGCAGCTCAAATCAATGAATCAATAGGGGATTTAGTACAGAAGTTTGATGAACTGGTTTAACTTAAATCAATTAATTTTGAGTGCACATTGATCCAGGTCTATCTTAGGCCTCGTTGTACCATTTTTAGGCCTGTCTGTGTGTTCTGAACTTCTGTATAGGTACAGATTTAGATTAATTTCTCGACATTTAGATGGGTCTAAGCACAATGTCTGTACCTGGCCAATGAATGCTGCCTTGGAATGGCTTGGTTCTTAAGACCCGAAACCATTTTTATACTGTTTATGTAAGGAACAAAATAAAGAAGTAGGGAAGGGCTGAACTGGCTCAGAAGGAAGAAGGCACCTCTGAACCTGGCTGGATCAAATATAGGCTGCCGTTTACTAGATCCTGTAACACTGACAAGGAAGGGAATTCTAGCTGAAGAGCCCTGAGGGGGATAAGCTTATGTAAAAGCTTCTGTCCTGGCAGCGGATCTGCCCGCTCTGTGATGTGATTTCAATGAGCTCCCGGCACTGCCAGCAGCAATTTCAATTTTGTTCTGATTTTCAGACAGAGCCTTATTGCCTATGAGGCATCAGCTGAAGCAGGAGCAGAAGAAAGGGAATAAACAATCAAAGGCCCTTAGTAGCTCACTTCAAAAGTTTCCTGTAAAGCATGTTTACCTTTTCTTTAATCAGACTCAGCCACATTTGGTGCTAACATAAGTAACCTTTGACTTACACTAGTGTCAACAAAGGCAGAGTTTGGCCTGTTTTCACATACCTATTTTCCAGAGTTTTCCATAGAAGAGTTTAGAAGGCTTCCTCAAGACAACTTTCTTTCTCCCTCTCTAGGTATCACAATAGCCGTCTCTGAGTGAGACAGTAAAATTTCTATAAGAGGGAAAAGCATTTACTGTTCTTCAGTGTGGGCTCTGTTCTGCCACCTTTACTCGTGAAGGAAGGGATTGCTCAACATAAGTAATCCATGGACATCATTGAAATGGAGCCTCTTGCTAATACACACACTTCAAGATCCTTGGCAAGCCGTTAGACCATGCGCTGATAGGCAAGAAGTACAAAGGATAATCAGATATCCCAGCTGCAAAAGTTGAAATCCGAGGTAAGAGTACCTGCTGGTTCGCAGAAAAAATGATGTCACTCTCTCTGTTCTTAGATGACAGTCAAGCTTCTTTCTTAAAACACTGGAGCATTTTTTTTGGCTGCAGGGTATCCTTCATTTTTGTAAATAAGGCCATGCCAATTCACTGCCTTTCAACATTAAACTTTCCACATGTTGCTATTGAATGTAAGGGCTTTTGTGGAATTTGGTACAAACCTGACATTTATAGGTCATAAGTGATACTAGTTCCACACACCAAAGTCAAGGGAACTGGTTGATCTATGCTGACAGACTTCAGCACAAATAATAACTAGAAAATCTGGCACAGTGACTTAGTTTAGAAAAAATATGTTAGGGCCCCCAGGGCTCAGATCTGGGACTCCAGCACCCACAGGCAGAAGGCCAGGACACATCACCACTAGGCAGCTGGGTAAATGCCACACCCCAGTTTATCCTGCACCCATGAGGTCCCTAATGGGGGACCAGGTGATCTGGGGTAATGAATGGGAGCCACAAGTACCTAACTGGGGGATATAAAATCTTCCTGCTTTCTACAGGGGTCTTATTAAGCAACAGCATTGTTAGGTGCCCTGAGGCTGCTGCCCACAACCTTGTCTTGACCCTCAGCTTAACACTCTGGAACTTGGAGTGGTATCTGCCTTTGGCTTTGATTTCCACTCCAGCAAATCCCTCACTTAAGGCAAAGCACTAAGACTGACAGCCTATGCCCCTGTCAGCCCTTACACACTGAGTATCAATTGTGCCCTCCATTCTACTTTTTAAAATGACCAACCATATAGAAGCATAATTCTGGAGAGAGACAAACCGTAGAAGCCTGGTAGAATGGCTTTTGCCACTGTCTTGTACTACAATGGAGTCTAGTTTATTTTCTGACACTGAATCACATTTGTCTTTGATTCTTTTACACTGTGGTAAATAGAAAGGCTTTACTCTGAAGTTAAAGCCAACTAGTAAATGGCATTCCTTGGATTTGAAACATCAGTCAAACATTAAAAACTGGGAGAATGTATTAAAGCATATATTAATAAAGGACTGTCTTAGGAAGCTTAGTACAGTGATTCCTGACCTCTTTAGGTTGCTACACTAGTTTAAAAGAGTAGATGTTGGCTGCATGCACAAGGTCTTCTGACTTCCTCCCTTTTCTGCTTTGCGTTCCAGTCCACAGTGGAACCTGCAGACTCCAGGATCAGAAGCATGATTTGTAATTGCTCAACAAGCTGTTTATAGCAATCCCAAAGAAGTGCTGTGTTTATCAATGCTCAGGCACAGAATTACAGAGTATTTTAGATACATGGTTACTGATTATTGCCATACTGCTGTTTCTGGCATTGATCTGTGCATATTCAGTAAGAAGCCAAGGTAACACTGGCTTGCTAAGTTATAACTGCACAGCTGGGTTCCTCAGTTAGATTTATAGCCACAAGGCCAATGAAACTATGAAGATATAAATATGGAAGCCATATTCCATACCCTTGTGTACTCTGCTGTGCCAGCTGTCCAAGATTGGGAAGCTTTCATCAGACTAAAGGCTGCCTAGAGTGCCTTGTATATTTAAAAATATTTGTTTTTTCACATAAAAAGGAATGATATTGTCTTTGAACTTCAAGAGGAGGCACTGCTGAGTGGAGTCTGTTTATAGCTGTTCCTGACTACGTCTTGAAATGTACCACTTGAGTTTTCTTTTCATATAACTTTCAAGGCAATCATGGCTGTCCATTTTTATCTGGGTCCCTACTTGAACAAGTAGGTTGCACAGCAAGGGGGGGGGGGGTGTTCATTTAGGTAGCAAATATGCTGTATATAGTGAACTTATGCATAAAGCAGGGGCCTTCAGATGTGATTCACAGCATTGGAGGTGACTTGTGGCAAGTATATCTAACAATGTAGCAACAGTTCCTGGTAAGAGTAAAATATTTATTTTAATCAGCAGTACTACTAGAGTCAGAATTAAAAAGTATTAGCATTGATGCTAAATACTGTACCAGATGCAGTCCCATTCAACTCCATTGGCTTCACTGGGCTTTTTTGTCAGCAGTGAATTGATTCCTAATGCCTATGGAAAGCTCTGGATATGAGACAAGATGGGGAAAAAAAACAGTTCAAGCTCTCTTCAGTTCCCTAGAGCTATTCCATCCACTTTGTGTAGTCAGACTTCTAACAGCTGCTCTAGCAGCATCTAGCTCTGTCAGCTTGGGCAAATCACTTCATTGCAGAAACCATTTTGTGGAACAGCTGTAAAAATGACTAAACAGATACTTACCCACCCCACACCCCCTTGTGAAAATGAATGGTTTGTGATGTTGTTCAATACACTTGGGTGGCAAGTGCTTTGTAACTATTACAGTATATGATATATGGAACTCCAATAATTAATTGGACTCAACTTAATTTTTTATTTCTTTCTGCTTCTCCATTTTAATGTAATTGCCTTATTGTAAGGATACTTCCTGCATAAATGAGGGACAAAGCCCATACAGTAGTGTAACAATAAGTTATTTTCTGATGCTATCACCAGCCCCTTCAAAATCTAGGCTTAGGTTTTACCTGCAAAATTTAGGCTCCTTAGCTGCCTTTACCTGGATTTTGGGTTCTGAATTAGATTCAAGGCTAAAATGGCTTACTTCCAAATTCTAGTTTGCATCCAGATACACATTTATTGTTTTTTACAGTGGCGTCTAGGAACCAGTGAAAGTTTTTTTTATAGTAGGCAAACAGAGATAATTTCAGTAGCAACATGCGTTCTCTGAACTTATATGCCTTTGTAAATGCATTCACAACCTTGAGCAATACTCTTGTGATGATTCAATTGAGCTCTTCCTATGTCATAAATGTTTTGACAACATGCTTTCCTGCCTTACAGAAGATATCAATCAGATTTGTCTGTCATTTCCAGGAATGCTAAGCTCATTTGATAATGACAAATAGCTTATGTGCTTCCAGTAATAGATGTCATTATAAAATATCAGTGTGACCAGATGGGAGACAAAGGAAGTATTAGAGATACATGTAGTACCCTGTACTGAGAAGGTCACATGGCAGCTTCATTTTACTCGTCCTTGCACCACTGTCAGAAGACTCTTTCAATGAAGATGAAAGACAAAAAATATATATGTAACCCGGGTGCACCCAACTATGTGATCCTCTCTCCAGATAGAAGGGATAGGTAGCTAGGCAGAAGTGCTGTGAGAAGGAAAAATACCTGCCAGTTCCCTCTATTCCCTATAGAGTCAGGCCAGGACAAGGGATAGCTTAACTATATACTAATTTATTAATATATACAACATTTAAAGGAATTTGATATTAATAAACATATTATATGCACAATATGTACATATGTACAAATATACAATAATCATATAAGAGATAAAGGATGAAAGGGTACACCACTTCAGGTAGCCCCAAGCAATGTATTGATAACCAACTGAACTAAAATAGATGAACACCAGATAAGTACAGATAAACACAAATAAATTTAGCTAAACAACAGTCAAATACAGATATGCACAGGTAAGTATGTATAACCATCAGGGAAGGGGGTCCCAGCAGGGTCCCAATAAGGATTTTATACTCAACACTGTATTAAACTACTAATATACAAAGATAAACTGTCCCCCAAAATATAAGGTGCAGTGTCACAAAATATGAGGCACTCTCTCACAAGTCTGCAGGAGGGGAAGGAGAAGATCCTCTGTGCTCCCTGAGCCAATGGCGGGCCCAAAGGATGCCTCCCAAAGGAAATCCCAGACCTGGGAGCTCCTTCCAGCTCCATCTTCCCCATAAATAAGCTGCCTCACAGCCAGGGTAGCTCCCCTCCCCTGTGGGAATCCCTTCCCCAGCAACTCATGACTCCGGGGGCATGGATGGGTGGTCCTTGTGCCCTCAGCCGAGGTGCTCCTCACATGCAAGGTCTCCCAGGCCCTGGCTCCCCTGGGGTCCCCTGTGCACCGTTGCGTGCACTGAGGTCTCTGCCTTCTGTTGAGGGTTGGAGGTCCAGGGGCTTGGTCCACTCCAGGACCCTCCATGCAGCGTTGTCTGCACCAAGCCACTGGCCGGTTGCAGCCCTGAGCAGCACTATTGTTGTATAACATGACGGTGTAACTTTGACATTTGAATTTATTTAGACATGAAAAAAACATTTTTAAACCCTTGTACCTCCTCCTTCTACCACAAAGAGAAGCCAAGAACAACCCACCTCTGTGTTAGTCGGCATCATATTATTAAGATGACTGTTATTACTAATGTGAACATGTGCCAGTTTGAGAGGAACACAACACACAATAGTGGTTATTCAGCTTTTGCTTTTTCTCCAACATGTACAAAATAATACAGTCACTTCACAAGCCTATGCTGTGCCCTAATAAATAGTATGTTATTTGAAATTTTAGCGCTTAAAAAATGCAGTGGTTGGTTGAAGGAGATAGTCACATGCGAGATTTGATTATAGTGTTTTGTCACTCAGCAGAACATCTGATGTTTAACACTGTGCTGAAGTACTTCTTTTCATGTCATAACAAAGGTTGCCCTCAGATAATAATTACAACCTTGTTAATAAATGGAAAGGTATTTTGTAACTGTCTAAAAAGTGCAGAAGCTAGAGTTGAAGCTGGAAAAAAAACTGTTTCTTGTCAATTTACATATGTCATCTAAGTTACAGTGTAGGAAACTAGCAGCATTGTCACAAGCATTCTAAGTTAAGATCTAAAAATAAATAAGAAAAAATACATTAAAAAACAGAGGTAATGTCCATGTGGAAATTCATACCCATGTAAAAGTAATGTAAAGAACTGGTATAAGCCATTCAAAAATGCAATGTGGAAATGATCAGTAAGGTCATCTTCTGCAGAGTATATAAAGTTTTGTATATATCTTACTTTTTCTGCCGCTGAGTTCAGTGGCTAAGTTTCTATGGATTTCAGTGAAAATAAGATTGAGCCCAAGCCTGCCAGTAAGATTTAAATATTCAGGTAACATTTTATGAGGCATCATATCAAGGCCTTCTATGAAAGTGTTGATTCACTATATCTAGTACATTCTCTGATTCTGTAGTCTGTGGACACATCTACATGTCACCCTATGTCACCATACTACACGCTATGACAACGTAGCAATCACATGAGTCTACACGTGATCAGCAGCTACTTTGCCATAGTGCTGTACTTCCCCATTTTAGCACGCTGCTACAGCGAAATAATGGCAAAAACTAACCACGAGCCACATGCGTGGCACAGTATGGGCAATTACTGTGCCATGCTTTAGTACTTCCAAAAGGAAGTACTGAAGCACGGTGCAGTAACAACGTCACCAACAACACCCTATATTCATTAATTTTGTAGCTTGATCAAAAGAGCAATCTTGTTGACCCATACAACTTATTATTTTCGCATTCATACAAAGATGATAAATAACAGACCACATGCTCTTCTCTATTCCTTTTTAAAAGACTGGTACCAAATTATTTATATTTCCAATGCTTTTTTCAATGTTATGTTACTTTTAAAAATGTTTAACAGTGGGCGTGTCTATACAAGCATTTACTCCAGCCTAGATTTATTGTGAAGTAAACTACTGCAGAGTAAGGTTTTTTGGGTAGGTATCTACAGATGTGGGGATTAGGTAGAAGATTTGCTCCCAGGTCCCTGCAACTCTGCAATGGGCCCCTGCTGCCACTGGGTGAAGCTTCAGGCTCCCCCTGGGTGCTAGTCCAGTGGCTGGCAGGGAGCACTGGGGCAGGAGACAGCTGTCTCCTGGCCCCCGGGGGGCTGCCTGCTGCTGGGTCAGGGACAATGTACCTCTGCCCCAGCAGCAGGGAGCTCTTGGCCCTGACTCCCTAATCAGGGGCACAGGGCTTGGAAAGAGCTGAAGGGAGTGGCAGGTCCCTCTCCCCTGATCCACTGGTGGGGCAGTTAACTTCCCCACTGACAGATTGGGGTGGGGGGCTGGGACCTACCCCACCCCTGCAGCTCTTTCCAAGTCCCATGCCTTGATCACCCAGTCGGGGCATGGGGCTAGGACCTGCCCCTGACCAGGACAGTTCCCAGCCAGCCCCAGGCTGTGCAGGGAAGTCTGCATGTGCTGTGCAGCCTGGAGCTGACTGGGGACTGCCCATAAAAGGACAGTCCCCAGTCACCTCCAAGCTGCACTGCTTCCCCATGCAGCCTGGGACTGGCTGGGAACTGTTCTAGTCAGGGGCAAGTCCCAGCCAGCTCCAGGCTGGACGGGGAATTATCTCCACGCAGGTAGTTCCCAGCCCCTACTCTGTGATCACAGTCATTGTCTCCACCCAGGCACACAGGGCCAGGGCTGGGGAGCTGGGAGCTCCCAGTGATGGCTCTGCAATCATTATTTCCCAGCCTAAGCCCTGCGGTCATGGGGCTCAAGCTGACAGACCCTTATCTCCCAGCCTGAGCCCCTTATCTTCCAGCCTGAGTTGCTAGTGACTATGGGGCTCAGTCTGGGAGACTTTTATCTCCCAGCCTGAACTCTGTGGTCATGGGCTTGGGCTTGAAGAAACTTCTGTCCCATCAGCAGCTCTGCAAACGCAGGGCTGCTGCTGTGAGAGCCACTGACCACAGAGCTCAGGCTGGGAGATGAGTATCTGTCAGCAGTGGCTCCATGACCGTGGGGCCACTGCTGGAAGATAAGGGTCCCCCAGCCTGAGTCCCATGATTGCAGGACTCAGGCTGTGAGATAAGGGTCTCCCAGCCCCCACTCCCCAATCGCAATCTGGGAGCAGGGGTTATGGAGCTCCCTGCTGCCAGGCCAGAGAGACATAGTCCCCACTCGGGCTCCTGTGGCAAACCCTGCCCTGGCAGCAGGAAGCTCCTGGGGACAAGGAGCTATTTCCTCCCCCTAGATGGCTGACCAGGAGCAGATTTTGATCCCAGGCATCTATACAAGTGCTATGGCACCATTACTAATGCTGAGTAAATTTAATATCTTCCATGTTGCTGGGTTTTTTATTGTAGCCTGTTGGTCTAAGTTGATCCAACTACTCATTTGGTCTAATAAAAGATATCACATATACCCAAAGAACTGGGCCTGAGTACATTTGATGATTTACTCAGTTACTAGTTCTTTCATTTGCAGGTAGCAATTTTATGTGGTGTTAGAGAAATTTACTCCCAAGTAAGCATGTGTACATGTAGACGCACATGCTTGCTTCACAGTAAACTATGCTAATGAGAAGTTAAGCAACTCATGTAGACACACCCAGTATTTAGTAAATGTACTATCAGATTTTCAACATTGTATTATCTGGAGCTGTTGATGCTGTATATCCAGTTTTCCATGGATTGTCTAAGCTGGAAGGACTATAGTATTTCGTGGGTGGGTTAGGATCAAGTTAAGCCCTTGTACATTGCAAAAGTTTCCCTGATTCTGCTAATGGTTTGGTTTTTGGATGGAACCTGTGAGAACAGGTAGCAAGGACAAGTAACTTATATACACCCTTTTGTTAATACCCCAAACAAAACAGACACTGATATATTGTAGGGAGTAAAAGGAAGGCACAGGGCAGCATAGGACCCCTACTAAACAAGAAGGAGCAATTAGTGACAGATGGGAGGGACAAGGCTGAGCTATTCAATGAGTTTTTTGCCTCAGTGTTTTTGAACAGTGGTCAAGATAAGTCTCCTAATGGGTTCTTAGATGGACATCAGAAGGACACCAGCCCACCAACTGTTGATGCTGACTTGGTGCAGAGTCATTTGAATAGACTGGATGTGTTCAAGTCAGCAGGCCCGAATGAGCTTCATCCGAGAGTACTGAAGGAATTGGCCAGTGTCATAGCAGAACCACTGGCATGGCTGTTTGAGCATTTGTGGCACTCGGGTCAGGTCCTGGAGGACTGAAAGGGGCCATAATGGTTCCTATTTTCAAGAAGGGGAGGGAGGAGGATCCAAGTCTTACCTCCATCCTTGGAAAGATCTTTGAAAAGATTATGAAGGATCATATCTGTGAGAGTACAGTGGGAAAAACAATGCAGCAGGACAACCAGCATGGATTTGTAGCTGGTAGATCATGCCTGACCAATCTGGTTTCATTTTATGACAGGGTCACAAAATGCTTAGATGCAGGAGTAGAGGTAGATGTCATTTTCTTGGATTTTAGCAAGGCCTTCAATACAGTATCTCATCCCATTCTCATAAATAAATTAAGAGGCTGTGACATAGATGTTTGCATGGTCTGGTGGGTAGCAAATTGTCTTAGCGGTCACACGCAGACAGTGGCAGTAGACGGGTCAGTATCAACCTGGAAGGATGTGGGTAGTGGGGTCCTGCAAGGTTTGGTCCTTGGACCTGTACTCTTCAATATCTTCATCAATGATTTGGATGTGGGTGTGAAGTGTACTCTGTCCAAGTTTGTGAATGATACCAAATTGTGAGGTGAAGTGAACACTCTGGAGGGTAAGGAACGATTGCAGGCAGACCTGGACAGGTTAGAAAAGTGGGCAGTACACAATAGAATGCAGTACAACAAGGACAAGTGCAGAGTGCTGCACCTGGGGTGCAAAAATATCCAGCACACCTACTGGCTGGGAAGGAACCTCTCAGCAGCACAAAAGCTAAAAGGGATCTCGGAGTCATAGTGGACTCCAAGATGAACATGAGTCATCAGTGTGATGAAATCATCAGCAAAGCTAACCGCACTTTATCATGCATCAGCAGATGCATGACAAATTGAACCAAGGAGGTGATATTTCCCTTCTATGCAGCACTGGTCGGACTGCAGTTGGAGTACTGCATCCAGTTTTGGGTGCCGTCCTCCAAGAAGGATGTTGATAGACTTGAGAGGGTCCAGAGGAGAGCCACTCGTATGGTCAGGGGCTTACAGGACAAGCCCTATGAGGAGAAACTGAGGGACCTGGACATCTTCAGCCTCCGCAAGAGAAGTCTGAGAGGTGATCTTGTGGCTGCCTACAAATTCATTGGAGATGCTCTGTTCACCAGAGCACCTCTTGGGGTAACAAGGAACAATGGTCACAAACTGACAGAGAGCAGATTTAGGCTAGATATCAGAAAAAACTTCTACACGGTAAGGGTGGCCAAAATTTGGAATGGGTGTCCAAGGGAGGTGGTACTCTCCCCTACCTTGGGAGTCTTTAAGAGATAGCTGGATAGGCATCTGGCTGAGGTCATCTGACCCCAGCACTCTTTCCTGCCTAGGCAGAGGGTCGGACTCAATGATCTGTTGAGGTCCCTTCTGACCCCAGCATCTATGAGTCTATGAATACCCTGAAATAAGAGGCAAAAATGCATTTCTGGCATTGTTACTACTTATATATTCTGAACTAAAATAAAACCCCAAAGCTAGCAGAATAAACCATTCAGCAATCTGCATTGTTCATCTATTTCAGTCTAGTGTCACCAAGGGTTATTATACCCTACTGAGTTCATGCCTGCTTTGAGATACACATATTGGTTATTTTTTGCCTTATATATATATATATTTGGACCCTGCGTCTTATGGGTTCTTAAATTCTTACAGGCTATTTCTAAATCCATCATTATTCATATTAGCACATACATTATCTGGTTACCATGACATGATTGTGGTTGCTTGCTTTCGCTTCTCAAAAGTAATCTAAAAATATTGAAAATTAACTCTGCTTGCTCACAGCTGAGTGTCTCATTTGTGCCAAACTTAGATATCACTTGCTCTAAATCTTGTAACTAAAATTCATCTATTGGGCATTTCTTATGCTAAGGACTTAGGCCTATTAAGACTACTAATGTCAAGCTTTTAACATGGAAAGCCTCAATTCTATTGGTTCCCTACCTGCCAATTTAGAACCTTATTAATTTTATTCATGTATCAGCCATAAGCCACAGGTCCATCTGTGTAGAATTTTTATGAACAGCACATTACTAAAATGAACTCTTCCTATTCCTCTTAACATCTCTGGTGAGCAATAATTCACTCTGATTTTTCCTGTCCTTATATTTTCCTTGCAGGCTGTAGCATGGGTGACTGGTACTGCCTTAGTCAGACGGGGCATGTGCCCCCCCCTGTGACCAGTCCTGCTGATGGAGGGGGTCCCCTCACAGCTGATTCTGCCAACCAGGGATCCCAGGATCGCAGCTGATCCCATGCAGCCAATCACTGCAGCTGCTTCCAGGAGCAGCTGCAGCAATCCGGCGGCTTCTGGGAGTGGCTGCAGCAATCAGCTGGTGCTTGCAGCGGGGGCACCGGCTCTCCCGCCTGCCCCCCCCCATCACCTAAGCAGTGAGCACAGCTGGTCAGGGGGTGCACTGGTGCTCTCAGGGGGTGCATGTGCACCCCCTATGCATTGCCACTGGGCTGTAGTGATATCATATCTGGCTTGGTTTTCTTACTCATTTCCAGTATATTCCTTTGTTTTTTTCAGATCACTGGGGCTTTGGGGGATTTTTTTTGTTTTGTTTTTAAATTCTAGTGTCATGTTTTGACATGTTTCTAGCTAGAAAAAGCATGAATCTTGTATCCAAGGTGCCTTTGTAGTAGCCCACTGCAGCAATAGGCACTACTTGCTGATAAAACAGGCTCTTGTCACCCCTGTAAGAAAAAGTGTATTCCTTAAAGGTGATATCCAAGTGTTTCTTGATAAATGTGGCTGCATTTTGCTAGAGTTTAATACTTACTAGAATTTATGTCAGTTCTTAAAATTTTCTGCTGAATTACATGCTCAAAAACCATTATTTAAGCTACTAATGGGAAATCATATATAGTCACGCCAATAGGTTTGACTTAATTCAAGAAAATCCAAAGATAAGGACTATTTAGTGTTGAGCATGAAAAATTTGCCCTGCTGTGCCGCATTGCTGGAAGAAGGACCTTAATTCATTTCTGCCAGAAAAAACATCTACAATACAGCAATTCAGGAAAAGGTTTGTCTGGTCCAGTCCTGACTTCCTTAAGCCCATGGACTTCATTGGTTCTTTGCATTAGAAATCAGGGGGAGAGATTCCCAGGAGAGGTGTAATGATAAGGATGTGGAAAGCCTATGCTTTTTCATGAACTTGAATACACATACATCTGCATTAATGATTCATGTTCTGGCAAGATGGACTAGGAGATTGGAGGGCAAGACACAAAGAATCTGTGGAGTGGGTTCTGGGGATGGAAGGTTGTGGTGTTAGTTTGGACAGTTATACTTTGCTTCTGCAGCATTGCAGTGTTGATTCACATACACTTGTGTTTTTCCCAGAGTCATTTCCACAAACTGCTTTCTAGGTTTCCAGTCCCTGACATATGACAACAGTCAGTCAAACAGCACCTTATACTCTAAATTATACGTGTGCACCAGGCTGAAGATAATTGGCTATGGAGGTTTTCCTGCCTGAGAACTTCTGTGCACAGGTGCTTGTGATTAACTGCATGTCACTGCTTCTGCTAGTTAGTTCCTATCCCTTTCTACTGCACTGAGGTACAAATGCTACTCAAAAAACATGCAAGCACATCAGTATCTCTGCTACCACACATGTATCATGCATGTGTCCTTCCCATTTATTTTTAGGTTAACCTGTGTGTTTCCCATACATCCTCCCATCCTATTCCTGGCTGGATGTATATAGGATTCTCTTTGGCTGGGGACAGAAATTACACAAAAACTAATATAAGTGATCAGAAACTGGTTCAATTCTGTAACACGGCAGAATTTCAGTGCACATAAACCATTTTCAAAATAGCTGAAACTGGTTTAAGATACACCTGGATGGATGTAGTATCAGACTTCACTGGTTTAGGTTAAATTGTTTTATTGAACTTCTGTTCCAGATTGCCTCCAGGCTCAAGTTAACTCACAGTCCCCCAGCATCCTTGGATGCTTTGCAGGGTGGGTGGACTAGCTTGGCCCAAGCTGTCTGCTCCAGCTCAGCTGGGAGGCACGCTCTAGTGCCCTCTGGCTTCTGGCCTAGGCCACTGCAGACACATGGCTAAATTTCTAGAATCAATAGTGAATGTCTGTTCACTTGCTTATTGGTTTAATCTACACAGTTTAGACTAATCTGCAAAGATTAAAATCAATTCAGCCTTGGGATTTTTGATTGTCTCTACTTAGCCTTTGAGAAACTGCTTTAAAGTATTTCTGTTTGACCTTTTGTTCTCTTGATTCCTTTCTTCACTGTCTGCCTGCAGGTGTCTTGCTTCTCTGTTGCTGAGCTTGATAAAAGCTTGTGGTCCTACAAAGTATCCACATGTCTGCTGCTCAGCACTGCCATCCTTTGCAACTTGTGGATACAGTCCTTCTCCACCAAATGGGTGCTTGAGTGCTGCAGAATACTGTTGGTGACTGAGACGGTATGCAAGAGATACATGTGAGTAGTCATGGTTTCATATCTTTTTATATAGCAAGATGGAGCTGGATCCATTTCAATGGGCTTATATGACAGGGTTGCCTGAAATAGGTGGGACTGAACTCTGATCGAGGAGATCCTTTGTTTTGAAGTCACAATCCTGACTCACCAATTAGCCTTTTGCCCATTACCAACAACATCCTCAGCTTCCGAGTTGCTGTTCTACCTTCTATTTTCAAAGCAAGATAACACTGGCAACTGCTTCACTCTGGTTGTATGGGCATCTGACTAGTCTTTTTGTACTTTATGTGCTACCTGTACTGTAGGATAAGAAGCTGTCTGAAATATCCCATGGACAATGCTAGTAGGTATGATAGAAAAAAATAGATCAGTTTTTGGACTTGCCAGCTTTAATACTGAATCTTTAAGTATAACGGAACATATGATACTGCTTTGACTGACAGACCTGAGCAAGGAACAGAAATGTGAATTGCTGTATCAATCTAGTGCATTATGAAGTGTCTTGTGTGAGAGATTTTATTTTCATCAACGCAATACAGTTAGCTCAGCCTAAGATGACATTCATCTTGGTAGGGTTCTAAATAAGTCATCTTCTAACAGCAAAAGGTCACACTGGTGAGGCTGGAACATCTACCATAAATAAAGCAGCTGCTGCAAGTGTTGAGCTGAAAAGTCTTGCATATCTAATAGAAGTCAGGGGCTGTAAAATGCTGTTATGCAGAAAACAGGGGTTTTAAAGAATTCCCATGGATCAATATAAACCCATTCAAAATGCTAGCATGTCTGCTATAGGGGAAGGGAGTAGGTGAATGTAGAAAAGAGACAGATTGTTGCAGGAGAAAGATCCTAATTAAAAAAAGAACGTTGAGTCATAGTCTCAAAAGAACGAGAGTTCTGTATAAGGTTCACAAAGTTTTAATATAGTATTAAATAGAACCCCATAAAGGATATATAAATGGCAAGGCACATTATTTATTAACCTTTGCAAACTCATTGGTAATATGGACTGGGGCTGAAAAAACTAAGTAATGCTTAAAGACTTCCCGGTTGCATTTGGAATATGAAAGAGTATGCTAATTAGCAAGGGCTTCATTTGCTTCTGTTTGTGCTGCTGGCCTATTGGGAGTAGGACTAGGCCTAATGTAGTTTGTATTTATGTAGAATATACAAATCTTTCACTGATCTCAAAAGGTTTCACAGATATTAAGAGGGCCAGACACTCTCATCCATTCGGGTATTCCCAGAGTGGTCCAATTGACATTCATGGGATAATTCATGAAATAAGGTGCAATTCAACTTAAGTACATCTTATAAACTTAGCCAGGAAATATTACAAAGTATTATGGAAGAACATTCCCAGGGACTGGAATATTTGCCTATTTCATTTCCAAGATACTCTAAAATTAAAAGGTGGAGTATGGAGTCTTCCCATGTGCTGTGAGACTATTTATGCAGTTGCTAATCCAAGCAAGCAAGGACCATTCAATCTAGTCCTAATTAATTAAGTTTGGCAACATCCCTGTGGGATATTCAAGTGTCATTATGGTCATTTAATGGTGGGAAAACCTACATGGCAGCCTGGACAGCTGACTCTATGCTCCCTTATTTAATGCCAATCTTCTCAATAGTTCTCTCCTCCATTTCTTCTGATGTCCCCCTCTCTCTTTAGAATACAAAATTTCTCCACTTATATGAACCAAAGTATTTGGACATATCTGATTACAGTCCTTCCAGTTTGTGGGCTGTCCAAGACCCAGATTCTTCTGCAATGCTTTGTAGTCCATGCAAGCTTGTGAACTCTCTTTTTCTTTCCCAGCCCTTTCTCCGTCATACCTTTGTTATTCTCTTTGATGAAAATATTTCCGAAATGTGCAGGATAGGACACTAGCAGCTATACAACAGGACATGTCAAGTAAATAATATGGACCAGATTCATTAGGTCTGATTTCACATTAGTACAGGAAATTTTCAGCTGTAGTGGGATGCCTGGAAGTCATCCAAGCACAAGCAGAAGCTCCCAGAAAGAACAGAATTGTTGGCAAGTACAATACAAATATTTTAGACTCATGTCATTTGACATAATGCCAGTAGAGTGTTTCTGTCTGAGTGTGAATCCTGCTATGGTTTAGTGCCTGGGAATATCCTAGTTGCCATGGTCCGTGTCCGTTGAAGCTTATAAACAAAAAGCGATACTGTTATATCCTTGATTATTGCAATCATTAGGAAATCAAGAACTTTTCTGTGAAAATAGGATCTTGACCTTTTACAGGATACATTTCCAAATTTCCAATCTTGTTTATACACAAAGAATGTACAAGGTCTTTTTCCCCTGAACACAGGAATCAAACAATAAGAGACAATGTCTTTGCTCACAGCTTTGAGCCCTTTTTAGCCAACACTTGATCCCTAAAAGTTCACTCTCTCGGCTTTCTCCAGGTCCATGCTTCCAGTGCTTGTTCAGGCTGTCTCTGTCTATAAGCCTCACTGTCTTCTGTTTTACACAGACACATAAACCTTCATAATACAATAGCCAGTGAAATTCCTTTGCTCACCTGTGCTTTTGTTCTGGGCTATGATGTGCACCTGTAATTTAGGATGGAGGTTGCTATTTCACCTAGCTGGTGCCACTATGGAGTTTAACTATTTCTCTCAGCTATCTTAAGTGAAGAGCAGTGGTTCTGCCCAATGTATAACAACAGATAACACTTCAAGATAAAAACTGGAGAATAGTGTATAAAGAAAAATGCAAATACACTTTCTCTCCTGCAATAAATTTCTGCATTTCTACCAGACTTGTTTTATGTGCAGTGTTTCCTTACAAGTCCATGAAACAACATCCGAATATAATTGCTTGTTTCAAATTCATCATCCATCAGATTTTTGAGGCTGTTCTTATGGCTGATTCAAGAAATTCTACTGCATCAAGATTTCAAACACATTTTATGCAACATTTGATTTAAAAATGAATTAAAACAAACTAAGCAAAATAAGAAAGGTCCTGGAGTTCGGTTATTGCTTAAGAAAATTAAAAATGCAACACAAACAAATTTGCCTTAAAACTCAGGCCATGGCTCTACACAGAGTTGCCTTGAGACACGAAACTAGATAAAAGCCTTAGGGGAGTGCTCAGGTAAGTTTACCTTGCCTCAGGATGTAAGTATCCTTGAATGAAAACAGCATAAAATTTCCTGGATTAGGGCATATTTACCTTAGGTCAAAGGGCTGTGTCTGTGGTTGCAACTTTCTTTCAGTGATTTGTGGATAACTGGGGTTTTCCTAGGATATTCTGTTTGTGTATCTGTGGCCTCAGTCACATACAATCTTCTGAGAGACCTAAATGTAATTTTATAAATAAGTAACTTTGAAATGTGTCCCCAAGAACTTTAAACTATATAAGCTATTATTCATCCTCAGCAGGACAGTTTAGCAACTATAAAGACCCTAAATTAATTAGCTTGTTGTTGGCTCCAACCTACGTGTGTGTGTCGATATACAACAGAAAATAACCCCACACACTTTTGAACACTTTTGTTTATGACATCTGGAATAAAGTGTATGTATTCTCAACTGACCTTTCAAATTAATAGTAACTATTCTTCCTGCCTCTTTGCCATAGTCTAATAAACATGGTGGTCAGTGATGTGCTGCATGGTAACTCTCCATTGTGCTCTGTTCTTTCTTTGGTGTATAGGTTCTGAAATCCCTGTTGCACCTCTGTTATGTCCCCTAGTCAGTCTAATACATAATCTGCCTTTTGGTCTACTGCCCTCTACCAACTAAGAGCACTGTCTTCAGCAGGCAGATGTCCTTCATCTAACACAGGGATGTCTAACTTCAGAGTGGCTGGAGGCTACATGCCATGTGAGTTGTAACTCCTGCCCCTCAATAGCTAGATGCAGCATAGGCTGCTGCTGCATTGCACCAGCACCCCCATGATGCACCCCATGGGCACCCCTGTAATGCTGCACGGCCCCTCTCCCCCACATGCTTCATGGCATCCCCAAGCTCCCCAGGGCCATAACTGCCCCACCCTCGGGGGGGGGGGGGGGGGCAGCATACAATGAAAACTGGAGGAGGAAGGGGGCATCCAGAGACTCCGGCGGCAGCAGCAGCAGGAAAACAATGAAAGGAGCAGCATCTAGACCAGGAGCTCAGGGGCCACAGGTTAACCCCTTGAGGAATGGATGCAAGCCGGGGGACACCAGCTAGACAGCCCTGATTTAATAGATAGATCATAACAGCTGGATTTTTTTTCACGCAGTCACATCAATAACTTCTGCACTGATCCTTTTGATGATCATACAGTTTCTGACAAGCTTGTGCCAACTGATGACAAGCAGCCTTCTGAATCACACGCTAGCAGTTGTCATATTCTAGCCTTCTTGAATGTTAGGATCTGGAGTAGCCTGATTGTAGTGGAAGACCTTCCTGTCAGACTTTCTATATGTGTCTGTGATTGGCTAGGATTTGGGTGAGGCGCAGGATTTCTGCATTGCTGTTCTGTCTTTGTAGAAAACAGCCTGCTCCTCAGATAGATATTATTCTAGCTGTACTTTAAATCTTCTGGTAAGGAGGAGGACTTTGCTTAGATGCACAATCATTAAGGTTGCCTTGGAGTTCATGTATTGCAGGAGGTCATCTTGCTTGAGAACTGTAATCAGCACTGACTTTTCCCATGCTTGTCTTATTTTCAGATCTCATGGCATAACAGCGGGCTGGCCAACCTATGATATGCATGCCACCAGTGGCATGGGCAGCCTCTGTGTGTAGCACGCAGCAGATCAGGGAGTGGACAGGCAACACAACAGCAGATAGGGCAGAGAACAGAAAGCAGAACAGTAGATTTGGCAGGGAGCAGAATACAAAGCAGCTGATTGGGCAGGGGAAGGGGATCAGAGTGGCACTAAAGCAGAGTTAATTTGTGGCACACCTGCCAAAAAGGTTGTCTGCACTGGCATTGCACAGGCAGCTGCCTGAGCTGATCGTTTCCTGCTATGATCAGCTCTGCCAGTACGCCTTCCCCTCTTGAGCTCTTTGCTTCAGCATCCTAACCATTCTCTCAGTCTCTTGGTTATCCCATTCAAGTGAAGCTTGCCTGCATTCTCAGTGTCCTATGCTAAGGACCAAGTATGTAACCCTCCCCCCACCAAAAAAAAAAAAATTGAGATACACGTTTCCTAACAGCTTGTCACCTAATATTGAGGTGTCGGAAATTATAGAAGGGCAACTACATTTCATATGCATGACTCCAACTGCAGTATATTATTCAAAATACACTCTATTTCCCATACCCACATTTTTGATTCTGAAGAAGTTACAATGCTCCTACTTGTCACCCTCTTGATGCAGCCTCTGAAAGTTACAACAGCCTGTGGAGAGCTAAACATAGTGTAGGCAGAGCCTCTATGACAGTAATTAAAGCTGTTCTATGGCTCAGCTCACAGGTGGGGCTCATGAGTCAACCAGGGAGTCATTTAAGGTTGGAAGAATCCTACACAGGCTAAGGTCATTTAAAAAGAAAAAAACAAAACAAAACAAAGTTTTAAATGACAACCCAGTGTGGTTTTCCCTTGTTACCTTCTCAATAATGTAACTCTAGCTGTGGACTTGAAACACTAAAAGGATAAAAAAACAACCCATCACGTGATCACCACAGCATATGCGCCAAAGGGTGCTTATTGGCTGATTAGAACAATTTGCATTTAGTCAATATGCTTGCAAAATAGATGGACATTCTAAGCTCTGTTAGATTGCTGTGTGTAGTCAACTGTGGCATCAAAATCTCTGTAGACTCACTGTCCTGTTTAGTGAGTCACTATTGTCATTTATGTGTATAACCATAGATAGCATCCTCAGAGGCCTAATCATGAACTTGCCTAGAAGAGCTTAAACACTGTCTGTTCCATCAGTCCTGCACCACCATGATTTTGTCTCCTCTTTGTTTTCTTTCTCAGACACAGCAGAAGGTTTTGAAAACTCTCTGACCTCAGAATGGGAATTTTACCAATTTAGCCCATTTTTCTTCTCCCATTTCTTCCTATCAGCTCTGCACACCACTTTGACCAGACTTCTTTTACCAGTGCTGATACTGGCTAGGAATTGTAGCAATCCATACTTCTCTCATCTCAGTCCTGGATTTCTCCAGTGTGCTATTCATAAGCCACCCCAGGCCAGTTTGAAAACTGGTACAGAATGCAGAATGCCATTGACAAACATTTTCATAGATTGTTAGGTACTGGAAGGGACCCTGCAGATCATTGGGTCCAGCCCTCCTGCTCTAGGCAGAAAGACAACTGGGGTCAAGTGACCCCAGCGAGGTGACTGTCCAGTCTCCTCTTGCAAACATCCAGGGCAGGTGACTGCACCACCTCTGGAGGGGGTTTATTACACAGTCTGCACACCCTGACTGTGAAGGAATTTTTCCTGATATTAAGCCTGAAGTGGCCTTCCAGGAGTTTGTATCCATTGGTTCTGGTCTGCCCCAGGGGTGCCCTAGTGAACACTTGTTAACTGAGCTCCTGATGCACACCTCTGATATAGTGGTAAGCCACTATCAAGTCCCCTCTCAACCTTCTCTTCTTTAGGCTAAAAAGGCCCAGGTCACTCAGCCTTTCCTTGTATGGCCTGCCTTGCAAGTCCCTGATCATATGGGTGACTCTTTTCTGGACCCTCCCTGGCCACAATTTCTGATTGCTAGTGGCAGCCTGTGGCAATCCATAACCTAGTATGGCTGCCTGTTGGTGTCTGGATGGGGTTGAAGAAAGTTGGTTTTGGCTCATAAAACCCTAAACAGCTTAGGACTTACCTGCTTGAGAGCCTGCCCCGCTCTTCTTGCCATACTGCTGCATTTGAGAATAGTGGTGATATTTAAGCTGTAACTGCCTCAGTTTAGAAGGGCTAGCACTAAGGTATTCTCTACCAGTCCCTTGTGGCAGAAGGCCAACTCTGTTTCTCCCCAAAAACTCTGCTCTGTGACAATTTGGTTAGGATGGGCCCAGCAGAGGATACACACCTTACCCTATCTCTTTAGGTAACCTGAGCTGGATACATTCCTGAGGGAGCAGGGAAACCTGCTCCCTCTGCCTATGTGACTGGCATAACATACCTGGGTGAGGGGCTTGGACACCCTGGGGGGCTAGAGACTGCCAGTCTGCCCAGCAACCAGTGATACATTTCGAATTGGTTGGCTGACTGCCAACAGGTGCTGGCCTCCATTGGACCAGGTAAATGAGGTCATAAGGGCTATATAAGTTAAGGACTGCCCAGGAGGAGGGGGCAGAAGCCATGAGGCAAACTCAGGGAGAGAGAAGAGCTGGACCATCTGAAACTTTCTTTCTCTCAAAACTCGTGATCAAGAAACTGCCTGCCTCCAGAGGGAATCTCCACCTGCCTCTGGATGATACTTGTGAGTAAGCTACCTGAGATGTAACTAGATATATAGCTTGCAGTAACTCGGATGCATGATCAAAGGCTACTCCAGCCACCGTTTGCTCTATGGGATTTCTCTGATAATACTCAGCTCTGTACCCTATTCCAACCCTACCCCTTGTAACCAATAAAGCTCTCCATTGAACCTAGCATGGGAGACTTATTGGGAATGGGCATAGATTATGCCTTGGGGTCCCCTTGGTTTGGCTGACTAAGGGAGACCACTACTTGTGCTTCCAACTGAGGGAAGCACCCCAAGTTCTTGAAGTGAGTCAAGTACCCTTGAGGGATACTAGGCCTGTGTTTCCCAGGGGATCTCATGCCAGAATCAAGCCCATCCCTGGGTGGTGGCAGCTCTACCCCCAGGCTAGCAGATGTGCTGCAGGAAGGGGTCAGCCACATATAAGGCGCCCCCAGGGAGGCACTCAGAGCCTGGAACATGGTCAGGCACAGTGAGGTGGGTGGCTCAGCACAGGAGCACCCCCTACTGGCTCGCCACATCCCTTCTTTCCAGTATAGTCTTCCTCTTGTTCTGGTGACATGCAGGACAAGCTATAAGACATCCAACTTCCCTGAAGAGTTAAATTGGTCTCTACACAGGTATTACTCATAAGTGGCTCTCATGTGCTAATCTGGGTGTTTAGACTAGGACACCAATCAACCAAGTTCTCAGCAGTCAAGCCATACTCTTTTGTGTAGACTGCTGAGGAGGTTAGACTTCCATGAGAAAAAAGAAAATTTCTCACTGTCACAGGAATGAAGTTTTATAATGCTTGTCTCAGCACAGTAGTGCAGGGCAGAGAGCCTGAACTGCTTCAAGATAAAGCTTGACAAGTTTATAGAAGGAGGTGCTGGAGTTGCTTCTGCTGGTTGCCTATAGTGGCCCAGAATATTTTTTTTTCATTAATCCTTATTATTCTTCCCCTTCTCTGAAACATTTGCCATTCACAGTTTAGAGTGAGGTACATTGATGCTCCTCCTGGTACTTAGACAGCTCTCAGGACCTGGCTGGAGGGTCTTGATCTCCCTCTCAGGGTCAAAATAATTGCCAGATTTGAGGTAAGGAAGAAAGTTTTCCTCTAGGTAAGACTGGCAAAAACTTACCAAGCTTTTTTTTCCCCTTGTAAGGGGCCTGCTCCTCTGAGCATGCATCAATCAAAATAGTTCTCTGGCACTGTAGGGGCAGAGGATTGAAGGTGGGGTTGAAGGTGGCCTACTCTTTATCTGCTACTTTAAGAGGTCAGGCAGCCTGCAAAGCTGCTGGCAGGTGCATGCCAGGGCTAATTGGAAGTCAGGTGACACAGAAAGCCAACAGGTTAGTCTAAGCCTAGTAGGAGCGAGTCATCTGACTCAGGAGGAGGGCTGGGCTTAGACAGCGTATAAGCCCAGGCCCTGAGAGAAGCCAGCAGTAATATCTTGGAGCCTGCTGAGCGAATGCCACGTCAGCAGGATGACTGCAGCTCCAGAAGGTCAATATGGAGGGTAACATCTAAAACAGTCTGGAAGTTTGGGGAGGAGGAGGTTCCTAGGGACCCAGGGAGGGGTCCAGAGCCCAGATTGAGATACTGAGAGCATGGGACCAGAAGGGGTCCAAGAACCCCAGAGGAGGGGCTAAGTGAAGAGAACAATAATGAGGATGCCATTTGTTAGGCATGAGGCATGGTGTAAGGGAGAGATGGAGCCATACAATTAGCCTATAAGGTAGGGACCACTGGCACCTGGTCATCATTTGAGAGCAATTTGGGAAGCCCTGGAGCAGCCTCCCTCACACCAAAGTAAGACATCAAGCTGTGGTGGGCAACTAAAGGGGTAATTGCCTAGAAAGTGAGGGCTGCAGGGACTCCAGGGGCTTCACAGCCACCCCTGGAAGGATACCCTGCCACAGTGGCCTTTTTACTTTTGAAGACAAATCAAAATTGCAATAGCTATCTTTTGTCTTTCCACAGGCTCTGAACCAGATTTCAACTAGCTTTTTATTTACTTGAGGGGTCGGGGAGGGTGAAGAGAGTGATAGAAATCCTGCTGTATGAGGCAGAGATACAGACTTTCAAGGAAGCTTCTGGCCTTTTCAGTGAAATGTTACAAGATTCATTGCAGTCAGCTGGTGAGGCCATGTCAGAAACAAGATGATCAGTAGAAGGAGCAGTATGAAAGAGACAGTTTTTGAGATAACAGTGACTAAAAAGCCACAGACCTCTGGATACATGTGCCATATGAAGGATGTCCAGCTACTAAGTGCCTTGTTTTTTTGGCCAAGTAGACAGTAGCAGAAAGAGGTGGATGGAGTAAGAAGTGGCCAGAGAACACAACAGAATGATTTGGCAGGAATCCATAGACACTACCTGCTGAAGTGCAAGAGAGCAGAATGGAGAGTTGAATACAACATGTGACTAATGCCTGTCATTATTGAACTATGGGTATGTCTAGGGGGCACAATGGAATGCCCCCTAGAGATGCCATGTAGAGATGCCCAAGGCAGTTTTGTATGAGCTAGCTCAGAAATTGGAAGCAACAGAGCCAGGATAGGGTAGTGCTTTCCTAAAGCTAATATAAGCTACCTCTCAACAAGGCAAATTAGAACAGAGAAAGAGCTACACTAATATCATTGCACAGCACCAAATACCAACACCTTACAGGAGAGAAGCAAAAGGAGGGGAAAGACGTGGTGTTCCTATTACAGATGTATGACTAACAAGTCACTGCTCCTGATTTTCAAAAGAAAACAATAGACCCAACCAAAAGAGAGGAAAAAATGAGCTTAGCATTTTGGTAAATTAATAAGGACAAAAATCCTCCAAAGAGCTTTTTGACTAGATGGACCAGATGTTCAGGATGCTGCAGAACCAGCTCCTGCCTCAGTAATGAGTGCAGTGACATTTATAAAGTGGCCAACATACCTTGAGCAATACCAGAAGGACAACTGCCATAATGGTTTACAAGCACGTTAACCCTATCTTTGTTTTTCTTGTCAACAAAATATCACCAATGTTCTTGGTAATCAGTTGGGTGACTTGTCACATAGGAGAGAATGGATTTGCAGCAATACTAAAAGGAGCAATGGCATGATGCTCCTCCTGTGCACAGTGATATCCAAATGATAAGGTGACCTCATGCTTCTGAACATTTACATAAGGATGCCTAATATAATCTTTTCCCATCTTTAGAAGTACAGTTAGTTCAGGTGCTCACAGCCAATTCTCAGGCCTGTAAGCAGTCTCTTTCATCTCCCTAAGGGGCTTTGTAAATGCTGAACTGAAAATCTTTCCCTGGTACAAAGCAACACTTGAGTCAACATGATGGCTTGATCTGGATACAAAATGTGCCTACAAGAGAATTGCCAGATGCAATTTCTGCTGCATGGAATTGAAGCTCCCATTCTTTCTTATATGCAAACACCCTTATTTGGAAACACCTTGGCTAACACATTTTCCAGAGAACAACCTGTCATGCTCCTACTGCAGTGGTCACCAACCAGTGGATCTCAATCCACTGATAGATCTCAGAGCCTCTTGAAGTAGATCTCAGAGCCTCTTTGAGTCGATCCAAGGCTGAGGTGGGGGGCTAAATGGCCATGTACATGCACATGGGTGTCCCAGCTGAGCAGGTCAGTCAGTGGGGAGGGAAGGGGCAGAGGCCAGATTGAGGCCCCCGCAGTGAGGGGCAGTGCTGCAGAGGCAGAAGCAGGCAGGGGTAAGCTGAGTGGGGCCCTGGCCAGGTGGGACTTACCTGATGGGGAGGCACACCCTGAAGTAATGTTTTCTCGATCTGCCCCCCCCCCCCTTCCCTTCCCACAGACTTACCTGCTGGGGGTGGCGGGGTGGCAGCCTTGCATGGTAGATCTTAGGTTGTTTTTAAATGCCAAAGGTAATCTCCTACTTCAAAAGGTTGGAAATCACTGTCCTACTGCCAGTCACAAATGGTAGAATTCAGTTCTGTGCTCCTTTAAAGATGCCTAATGCTACTGTAGATGTCATCACAAACATAAGAGGCCCACATAGTGATATGTTTGCACACTTAGCCCTATATGTCAGTCCAGCTCTTTTCACAAAAAAGTACCAAATCCAATCTAAATAATTATACAAGCAGCACTTGTATAATTGCTCAGCAGCACTGAGATTTTTCTTGAAAGAAATCAAAATTCATTATTTCTTTCTGATAAATATTTAGGAGACTTGTCTGGCAGGTTCAGTAATGGAGTAGAACCTTTGGTTACTACAGCATTTCCTGGCACTCTTTTTTTCTCCAAAGTGAACTACCAAGAATGTCTTGATAGAAGAGGTATCAACCAGCTCTGGGTTAGTAAAGGCCTAACACTGTGGCTGATCTTTTCCTTGTAACCACAGTGAATCCCCATGTTGAAACAAGGGCATTGTTTGAATATGAGGACAAAGTAGGAAAAAAGAGTTTCTGGACACATCTACATGCATCTCTTTTAAGCGGGCTTAGCCTAAAATTGCCATTTTTAAGGCACATTAAGGGCATGTGTCTACACATGTGCCCTTAATGCACCTTAAAATTGCGATTTTAGGCTGCATAAAGCAGGTATCAAATTTAGGTGTGAATAGCTAAGTTGCATTAGCACACATGTAGGCATGCTAATGAGCATCAATGGATACACACAATGTTGATATGCATTAGCATGTCTGCATATGTATTAATGCAACTCAGCTATTTGAACCTAAATTTAATACGCCTTAATGCGGGCAAGGGACTTGGTTGTCATGGGTGACTTCAATTACCTGAACATAGATTGAGAGGAACATTTAGCTACCTCAGATCATTCACACAGTCTCCTGACTGTGATCGAGGAGCTCTTCCTGACCCAGGAAGTGCAAGGCCCAACCAGAGGTAATGCTCTCCTAGACTTGGTCTTGGCCAAGGAAGATGATCTGGTATATGGCTTGAACATTGAAGGTAACCTGGGTGACAGCGACCATGAAATTATCAGGTTCACTGTCTGCCACAAGGTCAACAAATCAACCAGCAGGATTGAAGTCCTGGACTTCAAAAGTGCTGACTTCAACAGGCTCAGTAGTAGGGGAGGTGATGTGGGACCAGGAAGGGAAGGCAAATGGGGTTCATGAAGAGTGGTTGTTGCTCAAGGATAAGATCCTCAGAAGCACAAAGGAAAGCTGTTATTGCAAAGAGGATTGGTAGTAGAAGGGCTGGCAAGCCCTTCTAGCTTAATAGAAACATTGTGGCCCTCTTAAAAAAGAAAGAAGAGGTGTACACACAGTGGAAGCTAGGGATGGTCCTCAAGGAGGACTATACAATAGTGGCCAGCACTTGTAGGGAAATGATCAGGGAAGCCAAGGTGGTGACTGAGTTTAGGTTAGCCAAGGGAGTCAAGGACAATAAGAAGTCCTTCTTTAGGTATGTAGGCAGTAAAAGGAAAACAAATGAAAGTGTGGGACCCCTTGGGACAGCTGGTAACCGACATTCAGGAAAAAACTGAACTCCTGAATGCCCACTTTGCTTCAGTATTTCACCAGACCCAGGGGAAAGACAAGCGAGATACGGCTCATAGGGGGCACGCTGGGAATGACAGCCTTCCTACTGTGGATGCTGAGTAGGTGCAATACCAACTAGAAAAGCTAGACATTTATAAGTCAGCAGGACCAGACAGACTTCATCCGAGAGTGCTGAAGGAGCTGGCTGAGGTCATCATGGAACCCCTGAAAACGCTCTTTCAGAATTTGTGGTGCACAGGGAAAATCCCTGAGGATTGGAAGAGGGCCAACATTGTGCCCATCTTCAAGAAGCGGAAGAGAGAGGACCTGGAAAACTATAGGCCAATCAACCTAACTTCTATCCCAGGGAAAATCCTGGAAAGGCTCATTAAAGAATCTATGAGCGATACGCTCACAGAAGATGATAAGATTCTGAATGACAGCCAGCATGGCTTTGTCACAGGTAGGTCTTGTCTTACCAATCTCATCTCCTTCTACGACCAGCTCTCTCACCACCTGGACATGGGAGACGAGGTAGACGTTATATACTTAGACTTCTAAAAGGCTTTTGATTTAGTTCTAGTATCCCACAATATCCTTAAGGAAAAACTAGAAGATTGTGGGCTCAGCTGCTTGATGGTTCAATGGGTGGAAAACTGGCTACAGGGTAGGACCCAGCGAGTTCTCATGAACGGATCTGTGTTGTCCTGGGGTGAAGTGGCCAGTGGTGTCCCTCACGGGTCCGTGCTTGGAGCAGTGATTTTCAACAATTTTATCAATGATTTGGATGGGGGAGTGAAAAGCTTGCTGGCCAAGTTCACAGACAACACCAAGTGATGGGGTAGTGTGGTCATGTCAGAACAGACTCGATACAGGTAGATCAGAACCAGATGAAGTTTAACACTTCCAAGTATAAGGTTCTCCATCTGGGGGCAAACAACCCTCAACATACATACGGGCTCGGTGGTGACAACTTGACTTGCACCATGGTCGAAAGGGACCTAGGGGTAATGATTGACCATCACATGAATATGAGCTGCCAGTGTGAGACACTGGTCAGCGGGGCAAATAACACACTGGCATGCATCAACTGATGCATCCCATGTAAAACAAAGGAAGCGATACTCCTGCTGTACTCCGCACTGGTGAGACCACATTTGGAGTACTGCATCCAGTTTGGGCACTGCACTTCAATAAGGATGTGAAAAAACTTGAGAGGGTCCAGAAAAGAGAGTCCATATGATCAAGGACTTGCAAGGCAAGCCATATGAGGAAAGGCTTAGGGACCTGGGTCTCTTTAGGCTAAAGAAGAGAAGGTAGAGAGAGGATTTGATAGTGGCTTACCGCTATATCTGAGGTGTGCATCAGGAGCTCGAAGAACAACTGTTCACTACAGTACCCCCAGGGAAGACCAAAACCAATGGATACAAACTCCTGGAAGGCTGCTTCAGGCTTAATACCAGGAAAAACTCCTTCACAGTCAGGGTGTCCAGACTGTGGACTAAACACCCTCCAGAGGTGGTGCAGTCACCTACCCTGGAGGTTTTCAAGAGGAGACTGGAGACTTGATCCCAGTTGTCTTCCTGCCTAGAGGTGGGGGGCTGGACCTAATGATCTGCAAGGTTCCTTCCAGCCCCTAACAATCTATGTAGCTATGAATCCTAAATCGTCTTAATGCACCTTAAGCAAAGGCACATTAAGTTTAGATATGTATAAATACATGTGTAGACATGACCACAGAGGAGTACACTACATAGCCAACTTTTAAAAGATTCTCTCTCCCTCTCCTCTTATTCAAACAATAAAAAATAGCATTAATATATCTCTACCATTGCACTGAGCATATGAGGGAACTGGGATTTACAACAAATTTTTGGTTCCATTTGTTCAGATCTTCTCATTAAAAATTTAAGCTGTGTAACATACCAGAGCTAAAATATGTTCCTCTAAATGACCAGATCCTGTTCCCATTGCTACTGGTGGCAAATTTCCCATTAGCTTTAGTGTACGATTGATCTTTTAATCTACAGTAGTTCCATGAGAACTAACACTTATCTATTCAAGAGGAAATCATTATATTATGGGAAAAGAGGATAATCCAATTTATTTGTCCTGAATTCTCGAAAACAGTATGAGACTCTCAGCATATGCTATATACTCTATCTCTCCTGTAACTTATAAAACCATCCGCAAAAGACATCAGAACAGCTTGGTTAGGCTAATATTGTAGAAAATTCCATTCAGCTCACTGTAGCAGGGCACAGAGGTGCAGCATCTTCTTTAACAGAAATTGTTAAAAACTGGGTTTTTTCTTTCTTTCTGTTTGGTCTTCTTTTTGTGAATGTAAAAAGTGGATTCTTATTGGGTTGGATACAATTTTAGAACATATTCTAAATTAATTCAAGATGTACTATATAATAAATGTACTATACCTGGTAAAAATGGCAGTGAATGATATAAATTCTGCATCACATTCTTATCAATTGAGCAAGGTACTTAAGTTTTTGGTAACCTGAAACCCTGGAGAGTTGAAGTTAATGGGAATTTTCTGGTACTTGAAGTTAGGCATGTGTTTAAACACCTTATTGATTCAGGACCAATTTTTTTTGTTGTTCATCACGCTGTGTGTTAGCCATCCTGTTAGAATTAAACAGAAAACTGCCCTAACAAAGCCAGAATAGTCACAGCAAACTGTCAACTACTCATAATTTAATATGTTTGCAGAAACTTTGTATCAGGAGTCCTTGAAACCAGTGCAGCAAAACAGTTTAAAAATTGATGGTACAGTCTGGCCCTAAATTAGGTGTTCTAGTATGTAATTATCTTATTTAAAAGTCCTACTTAAATACTTTATTCCATATTTTTTTACGTGGCTTAATAATAGCTTTCAGCTTCATTAATTGTTTTATGTACCTGGAATCAAGAAAGGCAGTAAAAGAGACCAACTATTCTTGCAGCAGAATTGTCTAAGATATATTTACAGCACTAGATGCAAACTGAGCATTATACAGGTTAGTATAGGACTTACCTGGTACTGAGTTCCAATGGGACAGTGCAGAAAATGCTTCCAGTGTTGCATTTTTGGTAAGTCTCCTTGTTTCTGAAATTTCAGGAGCCAGTGATATGGAGGGAGGAGGAGCATGAAAAAAAAAGAAGGTGAAGCAGAGGTTTTCTCAAGAAAAAATGAGGACATTTAATTTAAAGGGGGCAGGGAGTTTAATTTTTTTCAGAAACTTAATTTTTATTATGAATATGTCAGACACCTCTAAGTTAAGGACAGAATTTGAACTAGTACCTGCTCATTAGGGCTGTGCAAAACAGCACCGTTTCATTTCGACTTCCGTTTTGCTGTTTCAATGGGACAGTGTTTCATTTCGAGTTTTGTTGTATTTCAAAAGCACTGTTACATTTGCTTTGTCAAAACAGTTTCGCTGTTTCAACATTTTGCCCGTAGGCTATAATGGGGAAGCATGAAACTGCCTATAACTTTGTCATTTTTTGGCAGATTTAGATGAAAAGAGCAGAAATGATAGCTCCTATTGCGGGCATGAAGCCTACCAAGTTTCAAGGGGATAGGTGAAGGGATTTCATGGAAACTGCACCTCAAATTCCTGAAAGCAAAACTTATGTCACTTGTACGTGTGAAGGTACAGGGGGGGTGAAAACTGCAGGCATGGTAGCCTCTGCTGAGTCCATGAAGCCTGCCAGCTTTCATGGAGATAGGTGCAGGGGTTTCTGGGAAACTTCACCTCAAGCTGCTGACGAGCAAAACTCATGACGTGCGATTGTGTGTGTGTTAACTGTTAAGGTGCAGACTCACTGGTGCTGGGGCCTCTACGTGACATGGTAGTGTGCCCCAATGAGGTCTCCTTCTCCCCTGCAGCCTCATCCTGGTCCATCACTTTAAATACCAGCAGGTAAAATAATAACTTAATGAGCAGCAGCAGTGTAGCACCAGCAGCATCTCAGGCAGTCAAACTGTGACAGAGCCTTTCTTTCCTCTCCTACAGGAGCTTCTACTCCAGCATATGTGTTAAGTTGTGCCCTCACTGTGTCCTTCCTCCCTCTTCCCCCTCCCTCTCCTTAGTTTCTGTTTCTCTGCAGGCAAGCCCAGCTTCAGCTTTGAAACTCGAAATGTTTCAAAACTTTCAAAACATTTCGACTACCCTTGTTTCATTTTGAGGCTGTTTCAAAGCCCTTTGTTTCATTTTGATGTCGCTGTTTTGAGCTTGAAATGAGTCGAAACAGTGTCAAAACAAAACAGCTGGCAAAATTTCGCACAGCCCTACTGCTCATACATTTTCATTGACAAATGAGTCTCCCCTTAAAATGTGGCAGTTACACATCCATTCTAAAACCATTTAGAGTGTGTGTGTGTGTGTGTACATGCATGCCCATGCACACACACTTGTACTTCTTATAGATATAAATCCCCAAAGACATCAATTTTAAACTGCTGCCTATCACTGTAATACCTGGAAGTGAGTTTGAGGTCCTAGTTGCTGGACATATTTATAGCAGTACAACCTGGTTTTGTCCCAACGCAAATGACACCAGGCTCCAGAGCAGATAGATATAGGTATCCCAAGGCAGCTGCATGCAGCAAGTAGCTATTACATTGCCTTGGTACTAGGTGGAGAGGGAGCAGATGATAGGACTTCTTTCTGAACAACTTCTACTGCAGGATAAGCTGCAGACAGATAGCATGATGTAACTTACACCAGCGTAAAAAAAATCCCTGATTTTTCCCAAGATAATTCCACCCCGGATTTGGGCAAGTTACACAGATGTAGAACTGCACCTCGTGTGTCTGCTTCTTTTCTACATTGGTCCAAAGAGTAAATATGCCATACGTCCAGACCCTCTGAGGCATCCACGGTAATTCTGAGTCATCCAAAAACAGTCACGTTCACATGTACAAATCCTAATCCCCCCCCTTCCTTACACATCCAAGAGCCTCACTGAAATCAGTGAAAGGTTTGGCGCCAGGACTTAAAAATGGATTGACAATGTGTAATGCCATTTATCCTTTTGTTAAAACCAAATTAAAACACTGAGAATCACTGATCTGCTTCAAAGCAGAAATAACTTTTAAAGACATACAAGATAATATTAACCTTGCATGGTAGCCAGATCAGATTTGAAGACACTTTTTTGACAGGAAAATGAAGATAAGAGTAGCAAGACTTCAAACTACATGAACTGTGAATTACTATCTAATATTCAAGTGAAGTGACATATGAATAAAGGCAAGGGTACATCTCTACTAAAAATAACTTCACATTTTAAATGTGGTTCTGCAGCTGTAATGAATGTATTCACCATTTTAAGGTATATCAGCTTTCATTGCTGAGCCTGCCTGCCTGGCAGAAACTTACTCTGACTTTGGAGCAAAACACATTTTTGTCTTAATTAAACCCTCTTTGATTCTAGAGACAGAACATATTCCAAACGCTGAAGTAAAATCAAAGGCAAACCATCACCTTGGTATTATGCAGAGCGTGAAATCACATGGCAGTGAAGAGAACCCCAGAGATATAAAAAAAGCGTTCAGTGTCAAGACTACTTCAAACAGTGGGATCTTCATTCTTGCTACAATATACAAGTGGTCTTGTCAAATCTAAATTCTGTCTCTTCACTGTTGATTAAATTAAGATACCCTGGGCTTAACTCTGACTCCTTTCTTTTGGTTAACAGAGGAGTAATGCTCCCCAAGTCAAAGGTGTTATACCAATGTGGCTGAAATCAGAATCAGAGCCCTTAAATGCTTTGCATGACTTTTTTGGTATTAGGCTTTTGTTTTCTTCACCAGACTACAGTTCTCTATTACCGTCAAATTCTTTTAGGACTGTGATACTGATAAAATGGGGGCTAGCATGAATTTAGCTGTGAGCTAAAATTTATTTATCCCTGAACTTAATAATGAGCACAAGGAGCCTGTTCGTACAATAGCAGAGAACACATTGAATTAAATATTTCCAGACATCACAAGGCCATGTGCTAAAGCTCCCAGCAGGAGACAAGAGAGAGTCCTGATTGCAGCTGTCACTGCCAAGTATTCTGGTTTCAGAAACAGTCAAAGAGGAGGAAAGTAGATGGAGAACAGCACTTGGAAAGAAGGGAAATAAACCTATTGCAGGCAATGTCAAAAGAAGAGAAGTGTGATGGCAGTATCTAACTGACAGTCTTGGTCTTCGCTGCATAAAAGGAATGTTGTATCAGAACAATTGTTCTCTCCGGGTAATTACCGCAGTGTGAACTTCTAGTGAAAACACAAGTAATGTTTTATAAGGATATGGCTAATCAAGGTAGATGGTAGACTTCACTTTTATGTTTGACCACAACTAGCAAACTGAGAAAAAAATGACACTGCCCTCTTTCTACTAGGGTTGTATATTCAGCTATACAAATGAAAATGCACACTTTTGTTTTTTTGGTGGTAAAGATATTTCTAAGACCAAGTACTGGGTAGGATCAACACTGCTGCATAGCATGAAAAACACTGATACTTTATCTGACAACAAGGCCCACTGAGATTGCTGAACTTTGCTATTTAGCAAGGAAGAGCCTGATTCTGGATGGTGCTGAACACTGTCACTGTTAGGGCTGTACAAAGATTCAGTAGCTGTTTTGTTTCGGAAGAGATTCGCCCTGATTCGGGGACCAAAACTCCAAATCCGAATCAAATAAGGAGACCAGTTAAAAGCTCTGAATTGATTCAGAAAAGATTTGATTGCTTCAGAGATTTAGTTATAGACTAAACAGGCAGCTGACACAGCTGCATCCACCTGGTAAGTCTGTTGGGATTCAGGGAGGGAAGAGGCGTGGGGGAGGGAGCGATTGGAGCTGGGGCTGGGACAAACTGCCCAGACAAGGTGTGGGGCATGATACTCAGGGAAGGGGACAGGGGAGGCGTGGGAAGCAGGCGCGGAAGCACTGGGAGCGGGAGCTCTGCCCTGCTGCTGCTTGCCCAGCCGAGGCGGGGGACAGGGATGCCGGTGTGGCTCGCTCTGGGTGGAAGGGGGCAAGCGGCAGCAGGGCAGAGCCCCCGATCCCAGCACTGCCACACCTGCATCCCTCGCCCTCTGCACTGGCTGGCAAGCAGTGGCAGGGCAGAGTCCCCACTTCCAGTGCTGGTGCAGGTGCAGCAGCGTCGGGAGCAGGGGCTATCCTCTGCTGCCACCTGGATCAAGCTGTGACTGCATCACCCCCGCCCCCCCTCCATGCCAGCTGGGCAAGTGGCAGCAGGGCAGAGCCCCTGTGGCTCCCCCGACTGGGGCAGAGGCAGGCACAGCTGGAGAAGCCATTGGAGAAGCCCCCATGGCTGCCCTGCCCGGCCCCATCCCCTGCTCGCCCCAGCCTCCCGGCACTTTAAAAAAAATCAAAATAAAAAAGCCCCATGCTCACCAGCTCTGACAGTGGCAATCGGGGCATCTGAGGGTGTAACCTGTCCAGGTCCAGTTGTATCCTGTCCTTCTCTTCTATGGGTGCCTATACACAAGCTGGGAGGGTGGTCTGACACACTGTAATTCCAGCATGTTGGAGCAGACTCGATTAATCAAGCTTTCTGGAGTGTGGTAATTACCACACTCCAGCCACCCTCTGCATCTCATGCATCAGGGTCCCCACGCTGCAAAATGGTGGCAGAGGCACTTTAATTAAGGATTGTTCAAAGAGCTTTAGATAAAGCGCCACCACCATTTTGCAGCATGGGGACGCTGATACATGAGATGCTCCAGATGTTTTAATTAGTGTGCTTCTCAAAGACTTCCAGAGTACATGTGAAAATGCTAAGGGCATTTGTACACATTCTTGTGCCACAGCACTGGGTACTTTCAAAAGCACCCAGCGCTGCAGCACATACATTTGTATAAATGATGAAATGCGCATCAGCACTGAGAAAATGGCAGCGGTGCACTTTTGAACTAATCAAGTCTGCTCTGACATGCTGGAATTGGAGTGTGTTGGACCAGCCTCCCAGCTCGCCAGTTCTCTGGCACGTTGCAGCATGAAAATGTATATGTATAAATGCCCCTATGTCTAAGGAGTCCGCAAAAAATGACTACAATCAATCAAAAGTATGTAAATGCCCACACTTACAACTCAAAGGGGGCCACACCTTCATTTGAAATTTTTTAGGAGTCCACAACTGAAAAAAAGTTGAAAACCACTGTTCTCAGCCATCTATGCTGCTCTTTAATATTCAGCTAGGGCACCTGAATCAGTTTTGAAAAAATTAAATTTTCCAAACCAAAACTTCCTGCTACTTGTTAATCAATGTAAATGTTGGATCTTATAGACTTTGAATAACACATGTTATGCTATCATCTCTTCAGAATCAGGCACTTGATAAATAACAAGTGAAAGAACTGAGATTATTAATAAACGATAAGTGATTGGGCAAAAGAGATCTCAGTCAGTGCTACTCTTAATGAACACGGAGTCTTTTGTGCCTTTATGTTTTTCTTTTAAGCTTAATAAAAGTGAGTGCAGATCCTTGAAAAATTCCTGACACCTCTAAAAGTTCAAGTTCCCTATTTACCATACAGGTAAAGGCCTGGCAACAATAGTTCAAGCTAGCTGTCCCTTTACACCTTAATCTAACAGAACTTCTCACAGGAAGAGCGCACCAGAATTTCAATGTTGTTTCAGTGCTCAGGTACTGCTGAAACTGCTACCTGGTGTCACAGATGCTTCTTAGATGTTGAGAAATGTACTTAACTGATTGAAGTCACTAGCTCATGTCACACTGACACCCAGTCAGCCCTCAGATAACAGTAACTTTCAGCAATATTCAAACCAGTGGAAGACTGAAAGGTAACATAACCCCAATCTAGCAGGTGATAGTCTGAATAATTTTGAGTGAGTCAATTCATATGCTTCAAGTTATGTCCATTTTTATGTGCTTTACTGCATCAGAATTCACATCTCCTGTAACAACTCCCTAAAGTATGGAGTCTCTTGTTTCTGTCTGATAGCATACAGTTGTTTCCAGTAGGGGTTCACCAATAAAGATTTTTTGGCCCGATACCGATAGCTGATTTTTAAGGAGGTATATTGGTTGATACCAATCCAATTTCCAATACTCAGACCGGCAGCTTGAAGAGCAGTATCTGGCTGGTAAGTTTGTTGTGGTGGAAGGGGAGAGGGAAGAAAAGGTGAGGGGCATAGATCGAGGCCCCTGCAGTGAGGAAGGGAGCGGGGTTGGGGCAGGCACTGCCCAGCCAGGGAGGGACAGGGCATGGGATGGAGCTGCGGCTAATCCAGGGGGCACAGGGAGGGGGGCAGCTCCCACTGGGAGGGCATTGGGGGCTTGTGCCCCCCAGATTTGCATGGGGTGGGGTGGGGCAGGTTGCAGCTGCAGGCTGTGGCTGGGGTTGTGCTGGGCTCTTTCCAGTGTGGGCTGGGCTGGGCTGTGTTCAAAGCACACAGCAGTGGCACTGGGAGGGGAGCTACAGCACGGCTATGGCGAATTGTGGGGTAGGTGCAGCCCTACCCATAGCCCCTTCCCAGCGCTGCTGCTGCCCGCCCAAGTACAGCCCAGCCCAGCCCAGCCCACACTGGAAAGAGCCTGGTGCAGCCTTGGTCTGAGCCTGCAGCAGCAGCCCACCCCACCCTGCACGCAGATCTGGGGGCACATGCTCCCCATGCCCTCCTGCAGTGTGCACAGCAGCAGGAGCTGCCCCCCATCCCTGCACCCCCCGGATGAGCCACAGCTCTGTCCTGCACCCCGCCTCTCCTGGGCAGTAACTGCCCCAGCCCCAGCCCCATTCCCACTCCCTCCCTCACCTCAGGGGCCTTGATCTGCCCCTCCAAGCCCCTTCCCTTCCCCCTTCCCTTCCATCACTACAGACTTACCAGCTGAATGCAGCTCTCCAAGCTGCCAGGTTGCACTCCTGGCTCCGTGCATGCTGTGACGGCATGCATGCATGGGGCATTTATCGCCTACATTATCAGCTGCATCAGGCAAAAAAAGCTGTTTTCCAGTATAGTCAATTTTCTTTATATCGGTGCCAATTCAATATCAGAATGATGTATCAGTGCACCTCTAGTTTCCAGTGTGTGTGTGTGTGTGTGTGTGTGTGTGCGTGCATATGTGAGTGTGTGCGTGCGTTGGAGGGTGTAAGCGGGGGGAATAATATAGTTAGAATTTAAAGGTGCAAATCTCAGTCTGTGCCCTAGATAAAAAGAACTGTGCCCACACTAGAACTGGTACTATTAAAGACCATGTGAGCAAGTAGGGGAGAATAGTTGCAGTACGTGTACAGGCCCAATATGTTGTAGAATATGGCTCTCTCGGTTTCTTGGCACAGCAGTTACCAGCCCTTCAAAAGCTGTGGGCCAGATTAAACCAGTTCAAGTCAAAGACAGGGAGGTGCTAGGATCCAGCCGCCACGGTCACTTTTCCCTGTGGCAGCACAAAGAGCCAGAGCTTTCCCCTTGGCAGCACAGGAAAGTGACTGCTCTTGAAGCCTTCTGCTTCCAAATGCCACGAAAGTCCTGTCTTTGGGCCACAGCAAATAGTTCCTTGGGCCAGATCCAGCCTGTGGGCTGCTGCCCTTTGCACTAATATGTTATGCCAGCTATGACTGGAATGAACAGAACAGAAGTATTGAATCTCTTGGACTACATATGTATGCTGCCTTACTTCCCACCCCACTCCCCCCCCCCTGAACTAAATAGGACTTAGAATTTCTGCTTTGCTGTACATTTTGATGTTTCACAGTTTTTCATTCGAAAGCAGAATACTGTGCCAAAATTTTGAAATTCCCTAGGAAATGGGCATTTAACCCTCAAAACATTTTATAACAATACTATCTAAATGTTTTGCTTTACTTCTATGTGACATTAAATATAATGTGTCATGTATATATTATGCAATGCATTGTGATTAATGTACCATTTTAATATAAAAGCCTAAACTAAATGAACTGACAAAGACAAAATGAAATGCTTCAACCCCTTTTCATTGAAAAATGTCAGCAAAGTTGGTGTATCCCCACTAAACATTTTGATTTTGATTTGCCAATATTATTCAACAGAAATGTTTTCCTTTAAGAAACTTTTAACTAGTTCTATCCTTGATTAAAGGCAGAAGTGAGGGTGCATGGGCTGCTGATCCTACTGCTCTCCTGTTTCTGACCCCCCAGAACCTTGGGAATAACAGTCCTTCACCAAGTCTCATTAGAACAAGGGACAGAGATTTGTCCCAAAACAAAAGAAAAAGAAACTGGTTAAAAATGATGAATTTGCTGTTGAAAATTATAGACTGGTGCATGGCAGAAGTGAAGAGAAGCAGAAAATGAAACCCAAGGCTGAAAATGTCAGAATTAAAATAAATCAATGCATGCAACTTGAATTCCAAATTGTTCCATAATGCTACAGTGACACTGAGCAATAATTAAGTTCTCTATTGTTTGCATTCAGCAAAGAATCTTTTAATATCCTGCAATTTATCATTCTGAAACTGAATAGTTTTATCATTCTCTCCATTCTAAATAGTTATAATTGTTAAAGAAATGGCAACATGCATTAGTAAATTGCTTTGAACTGCTGCCATAATTATTCTGGGGATATAGTTTGGTAATTTGTTGATGGGTATTGAGAACACTGCATTAAAGTAGGTTAGATCTCAGGAATTAATAGAGAAATTATACTCATTCTCCCAGTAATCGAATAAGTGTTCTTTGAGGTCTCCTGATTGTGAGTCTTGGAGTCTCTTTGCTTTATCTCATTGGAACAATATTACTTTTGTCTGTTTGTAACAATGAAGGTTGAAAAGGTACTGATATCCAAACAACTTAATGAGGGGTAAAAGGAGGAAAGGCCACAGTAGTAGCCCATAGAAGCTTACACCCAAGTGAAGGAGGGCTTAGACATTGTGATTTGGTGTCTGTTTCCTGGGGGCAAGTAGAACAGCCAACATGCAGTAAACCCTTTTATTCCAGAACTTTTCATATGCCCATGCCCTCATTCTGCTCTTTGTTATACATGTTTCAATTCAGAGTTATTTTATTTCAGCAAAGTCAGTGCTCATTTTCACTAAATGTAACGAAAGGAAAATTTGACATTGGCTGCAGAACTATCCCAGCTCACACCAAATGTAAACCTGACATGGAAAGACAGTGGTAGTGCTCTCAAACTGACTCCCACATAATCCACTACTTGAAGGGGTGCAGGAAATTCTCTTTGCATTCCCTTCTTCTTCCGACTGAAAAGTAAAGTGTCTAAGGGTGGAGACTGTTTTTAAACACAGTAGATAAACCACTAATTCTTGAGGCCTGGAGGATTCCCACACTGTTGAGACAGACAGCTAAGACAGTGTTATCATGAAAAAACTGACATCACATCCTGCATCAGAAGGGTCACCCCTGAGAGAGACTGACTGTTCCCTGCACATGTTTCTCTCATCAAACAACAGTGATGAGTAATATTCAGTCACTTCAGGTGTTCAGAAGTTATTTGCATTGACTACTGTCAGCATGTAGCCCTAGTTGTTTTCCCTTTAAAAAAAAGAGTAAAAAATATTGAACTTCCCCACAAATGATCATTTGTGCTAAAACGTTGAGGTGCACATACATGTTCACAGATGCATACCAGTAGTCTGAGGGTTTATAGGGAAGGGTTAGTATGGCCATGTCCATCATGCTAAAAAAAGGCCCGGGGTGGATCAGAGAGTAGTGTACTTGCAACCAGTTTTAGCTGTGAAGCACACACAGTTCTTGCCAGAGCTCTGCAGGCTGAGCTCACGACCTAGCATGGCTCTTAGCTGGGGCTCAGCATTCACAGTGAGATCTGGCAGGGAGCCAGGCTCATGAGTCAATGAGCTCAGCGAGCACTGGGCACACACAGTGCAGCCAAAGTGAGCGTGGCCCTCCTCTCCCTGCTCCCTCCTAGATCTGTTCATGCAGCCTGTGGGGGCAGGGAATAGTTGGTTTATCAACTCTACTTGCAAATTTCCTTTAAGAACATAAAAACAGCCAAACCGAGTCAGATTGATGGTCCATCTAGCCCAGTACTATGCCTCTGCAGTGGCAGAAATAGATGCTATTGAGGGAGAGCAAAGAACTGGGTATCTCTAGAGTGATCTATCCCCTTTTCAGTACCCTCCCTGCCATCCACCATCATTGATTTAGAGATGCCAGAGGAAACCTCTCCAACTGTTCTGTTCAATAGCAAATAATAGATCTACCATCCATGAAATTATCTAGTCTCTTTTAAGTCCCCTCCCAGACACACTATTTTACAGTTCAAACTTTACACCACCATACTTCTTTTAAGCAAATAGAAGTCCAGGTTAAGTGAATGCTGGCTGTTCCTACTTTGGACTTGGAATGAGAAATAGGCCCTCTCTGAAGCCAAGGCATTGTGTTCCTGTTTCTAACTTATCAGATCAAAACACTCTCTTCTTTCACTAGTAAAAAAATGAGCCTGGTAATGCTTGGCACTCATGAGAGCTTCTCCTAATACATGCAGATGAGACATTTCATTTAAAAACGGCTCATGGGAGGAAATCTGTTTTGTCTGTCTCACCTTCAAGCCTCATCAGGTCCTGGTTTCTGTAAATTGAGGGTTGCTACAAAAGTTTGTAGTGAAGACAGGAGGGCAGGGTGCCTTTTATTAATGGACTCAGAGGGTTGTTAGGCCTTTATGGCCTGCTAGCTGACTTTTATATACGTGGGCCTTAGAGGGACTCTTCTCTGGACAGACAGTGGTGGCAGGAACATGGCGGCGGAGAGTGGGGAGCTCCCGCAGGCAGCCGCAGTGGTGCCGGCAGTGAGAGAGGGGAGGGTGGTGAGCGGCGACTGCTCACAGGCTTTTTGCAGGGGGTACACTGCCAAGCTCAGGAGGTGAACGTGCACCCACGTGCACCCCCTACACGTTGCCAATGCAGCCTGGCCCCGTCTGGAGAACAAGCACTCCAATGAATACACGACACAGAGTCAAAGTCAATGAGAGTGTATATTAAACAAATTTCATGACATCACAACAACAAATCTAAACAATAACAAGGCAATATGTATACTATTAACAACAGTGGTTCCCAACCACTGGGCTGCGGCCTGGTACTGGGCTGTGAAGGGTCAGTTGCCAGTCCGCGGGAGGGTTGGCTGCTGGATTGGAAGTCTGGAATTGACCAGCACACTGTGGACCAGCAGCCAACCAATTTTTATACTAAGTATGTATAAAAAATGGTTGGCTGCTGGTCCACAGTATGCCGGTCACTTCCGGTCTGCAGTATGCTGGCCCACAGTCACTTCTGGTGCGCAGTCACTTCCAATCCATGGTTTGCTGGTCCACGCTCTAAAAAGGTCGGGAACCACTGATTTGCAACGTGGAATCAAGCAACACTAACATGTCACCCTTAGGTGGTAACCCAGAGCACTAAGACCTAGTATTCAGGAGAGCCTCACAAACACACACCCAATTGCCCTCAGTCACGCGCTGAGGTGATGCCCCACACAGGTTTTATATTGTCTACCTCATGCCACAAATCAGTTATACTTGTGTCAATCATACTTGGCCTTGTGTCAATCACAAGTCAATCTTATTCAATCTTCACTTGCATGGCCCCATCAATCAATGATCTAATTCAAATGGACCACTCATACCTGTTTTTACCACACAGCTCGTTACCATAACTTTCCCATCCGTGTGGTTACATAATCATACCAAACTCTGTGTGCACATAGCTCAAAAGTAGGTCATAGCATCATCAAGGTCAGAAGTTTACAGCTCCCAGAGACTTCTAACCTCTAGCCATCCTACGCATACATGACCAGGCCAGGACTTACTGTCTACAATAGAAGTAATGAGGATTTAACAGCCTTGTCCACCCAGCTAAAATGCAGAATCAGTCAAGTTGCACTGCTTGCAGAGCAACCACTTCCAAAACAACTAGTTCAGACTGGACATGGGGAATCTACAGATGGACTAGGAACAGACATTACAAATAAAATGAGTGATCAGAAGCCAGTTTAAACCTGTCATAGAACAGAAGTTGAGTGCACATAGACCAGTTTTGAAATGCCCAAAACTGGTTTAATCTGGGTGAATGTAGTATCAGCTTTAACTGGTTGAGGTTATACTGGTCGATCACACTTCTGTCCTACATCCCATCCCAATCCAAGTTAGGTCTCAGGCCTCCTGCATCCTAGGATGCATTACAGGCCCTGCTAACCTCCTCTCGCTGGTTGGGGGGTGGGGTTTAGCTACTACCCCAACTTGTCTGTCCAGCCCCCCAGATGTTACAGAACTAAGGCAGCCTCCCTGGCTCTACCAGCAGCAGCACAGGAGTGGGCAAGGGGACCCCCTCTCCAGCCCTGGCTCCCCCAGTCAGGGTCTACACAGCAGGAGGGTGTAGGGAAGCTTCCCAAGGCAGGGACTTCCCACCCCACCTCCCGCAGCACTGCTCTGCTAGGCTGCACTGCCCCCTTGCCCACCCCCCACCTTGTCAGCTCTGAAGGAACAGAGGGGGCAATGGACCCCTGCTCCAGCCCTGCTCCCTGCCCCCCCCCAGCTAGGAACTGCACAACTACTTGGGGAGAATGCCGTCTCCAGAGCAGGAGCTTTCTCTCCCACAGCATGGCTCCATCTGGCTGCAAACACCACACCTCCGTCCCTTCACCAGCCCCTGCCTGTAATCCTTGGGGGCTTCCCCCCCTGCCCCCTCATTGTGCAGATCCCAGCTGGGGGGGCCAGATGGGCATCTATTCCCCCTCCCACCCTTCCCTGGCAGCTGACAGGCAAGGGGGCTGGTAGAAGAATGGGGATGCGGCATTTGCTGCCTGGCAGAGCTGAAAGGTGAGTGCAAGCACCCCCTGCCTTCTGGCTTTGGCCAGCACAGGAATTTGCTTGCCTTGGCCAACTGATGAGTGAATGTATATTCTGTTGATTAATGCTCCAGTCTACATAGCTTAGAGAAAGCTGCATAGACTGAATTGATTCTGCCTCAGGCTTTTTGACTGTCTCTACTTAGCCATGAAGACTTGCTCCACTGAGAATGTTCTTTCAAAAATTAATAACTTAAATGGACAAGCCACAAGCCCTCAATGCATTCCCTGTTGGGTGGTCCAATGAATGCCCAAAGCAATGGCAACATAACCCAGACCCATATTTCTTCTCCATTTTCACCCACAGTGAGCAGATGCTTTCCAAACAGAGGGACTAATGCAAGACCTGCTTGGAGGTGGAATACATAGTCTGAAACCTGGTGGGATTCAACCCCTAATTAGGCGATAAACATTAGGGGCTACAGACTATACAGGCAGGACAGAACAGGGAGGAGAGATGGGGGTGTGGTGCTGTATGTCAAAGAACAATACACGTCCTCAACTAACAGGATGGGGTCAGAGGAGGGGGAGGCTGAAGTGCTCTGGATCAGAATAAAAGGGGGTTGTGGGGAAAGGGACTTAACGGTGGGTGTCTACTACAAACCACCCAACCAGGGGGAGGAGCTGGACCAGGAATTCTTGGGTCAGCTCGTGGAGGCAGTTAAGTCAAGGGATGTGGTCATCATGGGTGATCTAAACTACCCAGACGTTTGCTTGGAGGAGCAGTCAGCCAGGTCTGATCACTCGTGTAGGTTCTTTACTGAGATACAAGACCTCCATATAACCCAGGAGATGCGCAGTCCCCACCATGAGGAATGCCCTGCTGGACCTGGTCCTGGCCACAGGTGACAACCTTGTGAGGGGACTCCAAGTTCTCAACCACCTGGGCGATAATGATCATCGCCTACTGGAATTCACCATCCAGTGCAGGTTGTCAAGGGCCTGCAGGAAGGCAGTAGCCCTTGACTCCAGGAGGGCTGACTTCAACGAGTTGAGGAGATTGGTAGGAGAGGCATTGCAGCCCCGGAGAGTAGGGGAACTAGGTATCCAAGACGAGTGGTCGTTCCTTAAGGAGATGATCCTCCGAGCCCAAGGAGTGACAGTCCCAACGCAAGTCAAAGGGGGCAAGAGTGCTCAAAAGCCCCCTTGGCTCACCAAAGGCATTCAGGAATATCTGAAAGCCAAAAAGAAGGTGTACATCCAGTGGAAGTGGGGGGCTATCACCAAAGAGGATTATACCTCCATAGCAAAGGTCTGTAGGGAGGCTGTTAGGAAGGCTAAGGCAGAGACGGAACTAGGGCTAGCAACAAGGATCAAAGACAACAAAAAATCCTTTTTTAAATACATAGGGAGTAAAAAGAAGGCACCAGGCAATGTGGGGCCCCTGCAGGATACAATCTGGTGGTTGCACCAGATGAAAAAGCAGACCTTTTTAACAAATTATTTGCCTCCATTTTTCTGAGCAGGGACCGGGACTTCTCCCCTACCAGGATTCAGGATGGACTCAGGAGTGACTCTGCCAGGCCTAGGGTCAGGGAGGATCGAGTTAAGGAACTTCTGGAGGGACTGGACATGTTCAAGTCAGGAGATCCTGACGCTCTCCAACCTAGGGTGCTGAGGGAATTGGCAGGGGTCATTGCAGGGCCCCTGGCATAGCTTTATGAGCACTCATGGTGCTCTGGCTGGGTGCCAGAAGACTGGAAGACCAATGTGGTCCCTATTTTCAAAAAAGGGAGGAGGGATGACCCAGGCAACTATAGGCCCGTTAATTTTACTTCGGTCCTGGGGAAGCTCTTTGGGAAAGTTATCCAGGAGCACACTAGGGAGGGACCAGCAGTGGGGAGGAAGCTCAAGAGCAACCAGCATGGGTTCATTAAGGGCAAGTCCTGTCAGACCAACCTGATAGCCTTCTACGATCAGGTCACAAAATCATTGGACGCAGGTGTCGCGGTGGATGTAGTTTTTCTGGACTCAGGAAGGCCTTTGACACTGTCTCCCACTCCATTCTCATTAAAAAGCTGTGACGGTGGCATTGATGCCTACACAGTCAGATGGGTCACAAATTGGCTAGGGGGCCACACCCAGAGAGCGGTGGTGGATGGGTCATATTCAACCTGGAGGGAGGTGGACAGTGGAGTCCCCCAGGGTCCTCGGGCCTATACTGTTTAATTTCTTTATCAGCAACTTAAACGAGGGGATGAAAAGCACCCTGTGCAAATTCGCTGATGACAACAAGATTTGGGGTGAGGTGGGCATGCTGGAAGGGAGGGACAGGATACAACTGGACCTGGACAGGTTACAGGGGTGGGCAAATGTGAATAGGATGGGATTCAATACTGACAAGTGCAGGGTACTGCACTGGGGCAGAAAGAACCAGCAGCATACCTATAGGCTGGGGAACTCCCTTCTCAAAAGCACCGTGGCATAAAGAGATCTTGGAGTCATTACTGATTCTAAAATGAACATGGGCTGCCAATGTGAGGATGCAGTCAGGACGGCTAACTGCACCTTGTCATGTATCCACAGATGCATCATGAGCAGGTCCAAAGAGGTGATCCTCCCCATCTATGCAACCCTGAGCAGGCCACAACTGGAGTACTGCATCCCGTTTTGGGCATCGCACTTCAGGAGGGATGTGGACAGCATCGAGAGGGTCCAGAGGAGGGCCACTCACATGACCAGGGGGCAGCAAGACAGACCTACAAGGAGAGGCTACGGGACCTGAACCTGTTCAACCTCCACAAGAGAAGGCTGAGGGGGGATCTAGTGCCCATCTATAAACTTACCGGGGGGGCCAGAGGGGAATGGGTGAGACCCTGTTCCCCCGAGTGCCTCCCGGAGTAACAAGGAATAACAGCCACAAGTTGATTGAGATTAGGTTCAGGCTAAACATCAAGAGGAACTACTTCACAGTCAGGGCAGCCAGGATCTGGAACCAGCTTCCAAGGGAAGTGATGCTGGCTCCTACCTTAGGGGTCTTTAAGAGGAGGCCTGATAACTACCTAGCTAGGGTCATATGAGCTTAAACTTACTAGGGGTCATATGAGCCCAGTAGTCATTCCTGCCCAGGGCAGGGGGTTGGACTTGATGATCTGCTCAGGTCACCTCTGACCCTACATCTATGAATCTACGAGTCTGACAACCTAAGCTCTGGCAGGGAGCTCAGTGAAAAGCAGGGCATAGGGAGAAAAGAGATCAGCATCCCTATAGTTATATTAAATATCTATCATGTCCCCCAAGGCATTAAATTGCTGGTCAGCAAGTTTTACTTTTCACCACACGAGAGATATGGGCTTCAGGAAACACTTGAACACAGAGAGGAGAAAGATGATATTACATTAATTGGCCTAAGGCTCTAAAATAACCAGGGGAAAGGCAACTGCAAAAACAGAGATAATCAGAAGTACAGATTATGTTCCTATAAGAGAAACCACAACATCTGTATAGTGCATTGTTTTCAGAATTACTTATTAGGGCCTCAGTTCTCCTTGTTAACAAAGGGAAACAAAGCTGGTGGAACTGGGTTATAAATATACAACAGTGTGGAGCAGTGAGTCTGCTATGCTCATACTTCTTCCTAAGCTCTTGGAAAACCTAAATCCCAGTTGTCCAAAGTTGGGGGAGACCATGGAAATAGCAGGGCTACAGTACACCACAGCAGTGTTTGGTGATTCATGCAGGAGGCAGTCTGGGAATTAATGCTGTTCCAAGCATCACTAACTTGCCCCTATAATTTTGCCCATCATTAAAACAGAGGTTTGCTCAGTGCGGGCACAGAAATCAATGGCAGCAGAACTGAAAAGGGAGATGTATTGTGACTTCATGGCTAGGGACTGCAGAGGCATGGTTATCACTATAGCTCAGCACAGCGTGGGCCTGAACTTCTTCTACTCTCAGATCTTTGGGATCCAGAAGTTTTAAGTGCTGTGCTCCTCAACTCTTCTTCAGTCCACTCTAGCCTTTCACTTCTATGCCATCTTCATCCTTCTGGTGGATTTTATACCACAGGGAGATATGAGAAGGTCCTGTATGTACTATTCCCTGCACACATGGAAAAATCAGGGCTATTTTACATGGCATTGGACTGTATTTGGGCATGCCACCGTGGAAACCAGCCCCACACATTCTCTCAAGCTCTGCCTACGGAATAGGTAATGTAGAGGCTCACATTGAACCATAGAAAATTTGGGCTGGAAGGGACCTCAGAAGGTCATCTTGTCCTACCCTCTGCTCATAGCAGAAACAGCCCCAACTAGATCATATCAGCCAAAGCTTTGCATAGTCAGCTTTTGAAAACCTCCAGGGATGCAGCTTCCGCCACCTCTCTGGGTAACCTGTTCCAGTGTTTTACTACCCTCCTAGTGAGAAAATTCTTCCTAATATCAAACCTAACTTTCTTTGCTGCAACTTGAGAGCATTGCTCTTTGTTCTGTCTTCTGCCACAACTGAGAATGGTCTACCTCCACCCTCTTTTGAAAGCCCCCCTTCAGATAGTTGAAGAGTGCTATTAAGTCCCCTCTCAGTCTCCTCTTCTCTAGACTAAATGATCCAAGTTCCCTCAGTCTTCAATTTGTCCACATCCTTTCTGAAGTGGGGGGCACAAAACTGAACACAGTACTCCAGATGTGGCCTCACCAGTGCCAAATAGAGGGGAATAATCGCTTCCCTTGACCACCTGGCACCACTTCTATCAATGCAGCCCAGTATGTTGTTAGCCTTCTTTGACTACCATAAAGCCTGCGAGTCAAAAAGGAGCACCCTGGACACATGAAGAATATTGTTGCCATGTCATGCTTTTCAGCATGTGAGTCTCACAACATGAAAGTAAGTAGGTGGGACTTGTTTTCAAGATGACATGATATAGACAGGCCCAGGAGCTTGTTATGGGATATTTGCTTCCATGGGCAGATTGAGTTTTGCAAAGAGACTGCAGATGGTGAGGTTCATTATTACATATAAAACCCACATATTTTTCTCCAGTTAAAAATAAACTAGAAGCTTTACTAATATGCTAGGGGCTTACAGCTGTATTAGTAAGTTTGATTGAAGTAAAAACAAATATAGCTTAATCGGAATGAGTTAAAAACAGCCTACAAGCTGTGAAATAGGAGCTTCATTACCAGGAGCAGCTAACAGAAGGCAGCATTGCAGACAAAGGATACCTTGATTGGTGAAACATCAAGATCATTAAAAGAGAGGATTGTTAACATATGTGGAATAAAGAGTTCAGAAGGGATCAGGTAGCTTATTATAAGCCATGTAATCAATTGATTCCCTCAGCACTGCCTGACTAGAAATCCTGCCAGGCAGTTGATTTTAAACTTGGGGTGGACCGGGAATCAAAATGGGGTGCAAATGCACCAGTTCACAACCCCTAGATCCACCACTGTTTGCTTTCTTTCCTGATTCCATTGCTGTTATCAGAAACTCTAATTAATCATTGCTTTGTTACTGTGGTTATTTTTCATTATTCTTCCATGCCCTAAAACATTAAATGAATCCATATGCAGTATTATTTTTGTTTACTGTTCCAAAAAAGCAGAATTAATGGAAACAAGCCACACAGGCAGATAAGCAGTAGCTTCTCTATGAAGTTTGCAGCACCTCATTCTTCCCTTTCCCAGAAAGGGTTGTAAGTTAGCATTTGTACTAACGTGGAAACAGGATTTATTAGTCTCTCAAGGAGAGGAACAGCATAGTTAAAAATGCATAGTAATTTGCTGATGTTGTGATCAATCAACCACAACTGGTTCTGGCTGTTATATTGACAGAACAAAAACATGAGCCTATTCCAGTGCAACAGTTCCATGATGGCTTGCTGAGATCTTATCAGTCTGAAGACAAGCGTGAATATTGCCAATCTGCCTCCCCATGGAGTTCATGAAGATTCAGCCAAGAGGATTCTCAGCTGATAACTCTGACACAAAGAAGTGTATTTAGTGCTCTCTAAATAACCTTGAAAACTGACTCCTCCATATCCATGCATAGATCCTTGCTGGAAATGGGGAGTCAGTTCTAAGGAACCATTCACCAGAGATCATGGATGGACTTATAAAAGACAGGAGTTGGAAATAACAATCTGAAATGGCAAAAGGCAAGGAGATGCATACTGTTCTCTGTAGCAGGGTTGTCTGTTCCATTTGATGGCACTTGGGGCCCAGGGTTCAGAAAGAAGTTCATCCTCAGGTGGGAATGAGTGTCAGTGTCTCTCTTTTGAGAAGGATAAACCCTACTCACAGCTAACTCAGGCGACATGTGGCCCTGCAGTACAGTAGAGCCTTAATGAGCTATGGGAGCCTGCTGGAAGGGAAGCATGGTATTAGCAAGGTGTTTCCAAGGAAAGCTGGAGGTGGGGTAAGCATGCAGGAACTGAAGCACAGCTGTACTGGAGGAGAGCTATGGCTGTCCTGTCCCCAGGGAAGAGACTGAGCCTAGGACTGGGGTTAGGAAGAGAACTGGGGGGAGAGAGCATCCTGCAGTTAATTCAGACTTGTACTCTCAGGTACTACTCCTAATGCTACATCTCCTGTCCACTCCTGCAGTCCTGCCTGAGTGAAGTAGTGGTGGGTATACAGGCTATAACTCAAGGAACCACAGGATGTGATTCTCAGAAACCCTAATGACATGCAGGGGTGTGTATGACACAGGTCTGGTTTTGCAATGTGGCTGGTGCCAGGATGGGGTTGAGTGACATGGTCACAACCTATTTTGACCCCTATCCGACCCTGGTCTCTTCCTCTCTCTTTGGCCTCTCCCTCTCGTTCACTTACCACTCCTTGATGTTATTTGGTAGAATGGTTGGGAGGCTGGCAAAGGCCTAGAGGTAATCCCGTCTACAGTCAAGTCATTCCCTATTGATGTCTCCAGGTAGCAGGCACCATAAGGGTGGTATTTGTGTCTCCAACCTCCCCTACAGCCATGCCCATACCTCACAGGTGTTGTCAGTCACTATCATTACAGAGTTATTTGTCCCACTCACTACTTGGCCACTGTAGGAGCCTCAGCCCTCCTGGCTTTGGCTCCTTTTATCTAGCTGAGTTCTCCTGCCCACAATCTGGGGCCTTGGCTTCTGGGTCCAGCCCTCTAGGTCACCAGCAGCCTGGCTTGTGTACAGCTCTGGCAGGGCCCACACCCCTGGCCCTTTCTTGTCACTGGTATCCCTGCCCCCAAGCAAGGTTCAGACCTGGGTGTTCCCCTCAATGTATCCCACCTTGTGGCCTCCTCTTCTCCCCTTTTGTAGCCACCTCTGATCCTCCAGTGTCATTTAATGCAAGCTGTTGCTTCAATGTGATGCTGTGGCTAGTAAAGCGAGCAAAACGCTGGCTTGCATCCATAGATGCTTTTCAAGTAAATCCTGGGACGTCATTCTCCCGTTGTACTCGGCCTTGGTGAGGCTGCAGCTGGAGTACTGCAACCAGTTTTGGGTGCCACAATTCAAAAAAGATGTGGAGAAGCTTAAGAGAGTCCAGGGAAGTGTTACGCCTCAGCTCTGTATTCTTGGGCAACCCTGGCACAGGATGCAGTCTGTCTGACTCACAAAGGACTCCCCCCCCCCCCCCTACATAAACGAAACTGATTAAGATGCAGTGAGAGACGCACCTAAAACTCTCCAGATAAGGGTGATAAGAGAGAAACAACTGCCCTAGGTCTCATTTACATCCGAGATGGAACCAGATGACCATTCATTTACATGAGAGATGGAAAACAGAAAGCCTGAAGCAGAGACTGCAGTGAATTCTGGGACCAGAGAAGCAGGAGAGCGCTGCATGATGGGGAATCTGTGCTTCCAATGTTAATTAACCCATGTTCACACACACCCAGCTCAGCATTTATCAGACCAGTTCTAATCTGGATTTGCTAAGGACTTTTCTCCCCCCAGACACACACACACAGCTCTAAATTTAATAGGCATCTCGGGCCGTACATTCCCCGGTCCCACTATGGGAGGCCTATTTAAACTTGATTGACTAAAACTCGGTTGCCGGGTTAGGGAATGCTGAGGCAAGAGACCAAGTCCGAGGGGGTACGGGCAACATTTGAACAATGGTTAAGGGTTCATCACAGCATCCAGCCTGCTGGAGCCCTAATCCCAGGTGTTGTCGTATCTTTCCCGAGACGACTGGTGGGAGTCCTCTCCACAAAAGGTTATGAGCACCCCAATAATTGCTTTAAGTCTGTTAAAAGACTATAGCAAAATCTGGAAAAGTCATGCTAAGCTGAGGCTTGTGCACAACAAGTAAAAATCCAAAATCCTGATACTGCAAGCTATCTATTGTTCCTGAAGAAACCATGAGATATCCCATCAGGATATCTGCCATCCATAGGAATCTCAAGCTGGCTCCCAAGTATTTGGGTTACTCCCTAATCTTAAGTGTTTCCTGATTATCAATCAGTTTCCTGAGATGGTCCAAACCAGATAACCCCTTGTCAATAGAAAAGACAATGATTTACACTACTGAGGGTGCTTCAAAGCAGCTGAACTGAGGGTATAAAAATCTGTAAGTGTGTGTGCTTAAAAAAAGAAGAAAGAGAAAGAAAAAGAAGGAGAAAGAAAGAAGAAGAAGAAAACTCCTGTGCTGACACCATCCCCTGTCGTTCTTGGGACGCTGGAAGAACAGATTGTCTCTCTCTTCAAGGATTGTGCTACAGACTGTGCCTGTCAGCTTTGCAGCCTGGGTACCGTGGACTTGGTGAGATTCCCAGCGTTCTCTCTTCTTTCTAGACATAAACTTCTGAACCTGAACTGTATCAGTTAAGCTTGAGCTAAGTTTCCCCAAATACTTAGTGAAACCAGGGTAGTATTGTCATTGTTTGTGTTTGTTTTTCTTTTGCATGTCTATTACTAGTACTATTATACATTTCATATGCTTAGCAATAATTAACTTTTATAGGCAAACTGGAAGTAATTGGGTATATTTTTCCTTCTCTGCTTCTTTTTCCTCCTGTGCTCTGCAGCAACGCTTCTTTTACCTATGCTAAAGATCCCTGTGAAGCCTAAATTATTGTGGGGTCTGCTCATCAAGAGGCCAAAGATTGGGACGTGCTGAGTTTGAAACACATAAGGGGATCAGCTTGTACAGGCTGATTGACCCAGTTTGACTCAGATGTGCCCTTATGAACTGAATGCTGGCCCATGAGGGTGTCAGCTGGACACCCAGCCGGATTCAGAGGGATTCTGTTTACCTGTGTGCTTGTGTCTGACTGCATTTTATTGTTGCTCTTATGAACTGATTCTTGGCATATGAGGGTGTCAGCCTGTCCATGCTGATCAGCCCGGCCAGATCAGGCGTGTCACGTTAATTTGTGTGTGTTTGTGTGTATGACTGATTTGGTGACTGGAGGAACCCAGTCCCATTGAGATTGAGTCCTGCAAGATAGTTCCACTGGGGGTGAGGGCTTGCAGAAGGGAGAAATACAGCTCCATATAGTAACACAAGCAGCACATTGACAGAATCACCAAGACCCTAGAAACTATCCCTAATAAATGAGCACACCCCAAAGTAATGGGCAAATTTGGTAACAGAAGAGCCAGGCGCATGATCAGAGGTCAGGAAAACAGACCTTACGACAACAGGCTGAGAGCTATGGGGCTCTTTAGCCTGGAAAAGCACAGGATCAGGGGCGATCTGATGGCCACCTATAAGTTTATCAGGAGTGTTCACCAGGATCTAGGGGAATGGTTGTTCACCAGAGTGCCCCAAGGGATGACAAGTTCTAATGGATATAAACTACAGCAAGACCGTTTCAGGCTGGACATAAGGAAGAATTTCTTTACTGTCCGATCCCCCAAGGTCTGGAATAGCCTGCCATCAGAGGTGGTTCAAGCACCCACATTGAATGCCTTCAAGAGAAATTTGGATGCTTATCGTGCTGGGATCCTATGACCCCAGCTGACTTCCTGCTGCTTGGGCAGGGAGCTGGACTCGATGATCTTCTGAGGTCTCTTCCAGCCCTAATGTCTATGAAATCTATGAAATCTTAGAAAGGGGTAGCTGGGGGAGGGCAGACTGAGGCTAACAGGACCCCTCTGATGAGGAAGTTAGGAAACCAAAGTAAACTGGGACCCCCTAGGAAGGAAAAGGGTTATTTCTGAAGAACAAAACAACCAACTGATGTTCTCCCTCTCACATACCTTTGGTGAAAAGTAATCTTTCCTTTTCATTTTCTGATATAGTGTCATGTGTAGGTCAAGAACATAAATAAGGAGTATCACCTGAGGCTTTGCAGTCTTTGGCTTGCTGAAAAGGCCCTATGCTATTTAACACTGATATCCTTGAAACAGGGTAGGCAAAAGCCTTTTAGACTCTGTATTGAATTCTCAAAGTTTTTAGCATATATATTTTCAGTTACCTATTTATGTACCATCTCTTCTGCCCTACTGCAAATTAATTCAGCCAGTGCCACACATACATTTGCATCACCTCATATATCTCCCCAAGGAATTGTACATGTTCCTTCAGGAGTATAATAGACTTTCTTTTGCTATAACATGCAACTGCTTAAACGTACGATGTCATTCATCTTTATATTCCAGATGAATTCAGAGCTGAGTTCTTCTCTAGAGCAGAAATCTACTTCATATAGCTGTTGGTATTTAGGAAAGCTATTGTACATGTTGGAACTCAATGGCAGGCAAATGCTCCTTCTCTAAATACAAAATAAGGGACAATCAGATTTCTTGTCTTTGCCTTCCCCATTTCAAGCTAACCTGTAAGTCAGCTACTGAGTACAAGCTCCTCTTAGCTTTATTGTATTGACTTAATAAATCTAGGTTAAGCTAGAAAAGCCACATAAGTGAGAAAGGCCAAAACACGTACATCTGTAAAAATGTATTTCCCAAAACAAAAAATAACAGGGGGTGCTCATGAATCATAGCGATGAGTACAGTTTGAATATGTAGACTGATATTCTACCACATTAAAAGTAATGGAGGAGTAGAGGAAGGAGACAGCCAATTATAATAGGAGACAAAGAAAATATCACTTAAAAAGTTTGATTTCTCATTTTAATTAAATTAGACCAACCTGCAAAGCATGGAGTCTCTTGCCACCAATTTCCCTTGATAAAGCAGGAATTTAACACTTGTTTTTTATAATAATAGGTTCTTTCTTTTAAAAATGCAGTTTAAAACACCATATTGCAAATGTCCCTAGGAGGGGGAAGAAATTGCAGTGGCTGGAATGATCTGCTAAAAAATCTCTTCATTGCCCTTGCTCTGTCACATCTCAGTACTGGCTTGATAATCCATGTATTAGCTCATTCGCTTACAGCTTTTGCAAATACCTCCCCCTCAGAAGCCCCTGTAGTGCATGATCACTAGATCATTCATCCAAAAGGTAGTTCTCCCAACAAAAGTATCTGTATTCTATGCACCAGTACAAACATACCTAATCAACAGTGTTAAGGCCACCAGACGTGTGTAACATTATACTCATAATATAGTTTACTAGGAGTATAACCTGGGTTATAGATAACTTAGATTATCTAACCCAATAGCCAAGCAAAACTTTGACTAACTCTTATAGATCCTCAGCAACTATCATATTTACTCAAATCTAGGGCAAGGTTTTTTCCCTGATTAGCACATGGGGAAAGCCCCTCTTCTTAGACTTGCCCCCTTCCACACTCTTACTGTTACATGTACACAGCTCAGGCTGGATTCCCTTCCAGGTATGGAGCACAAGGAAACTGCATCCGCTACCCCACCAGTTAGCAGCTCCAACACTTCTGCATGGCCAGCAGAGGCTGCATTTCCACATGCTGTTCTCTAGGAGAGAACAGAGTCCAGCCAGCTTCTGACAGTATATGGGGGAGGCAGGGGCAGAGGCAGAAGCAGAAGCAGAGGCTGGGGAACAGGGGGAAGGGGCAGAGATTGTGGGGAGGGGTGGGGAGGAGCAGAGACTGTGGAGAGCTGGGGTTGGGGGCTGGCAGTGGTGGGGCAGAAAGGCTGCAAGGGGTAGAAGTAGGGGGGGCAGAGGTCAAGGAGGCCACCTGATCCCTGCCCCCCACCCCAGCCACTGCTTTCCCTGCTGTAGCAGTGTGGGGAGATGAATTTAGTATAACCCTCCAATAATTAGATTCTGTACCTGGGAAATTATAACAAATTTATAATTTTTCCATATATAGAATCTAATCACTGGGGGAAATAATCGTAAATTTGGGGTTATCTTAGATTTGAGTAAATATGATAGATAGTTCCAGTTTCCTTAGCCATCTTTAATAAACAATTGCATAAAGTACTGCTTTGATGGCCCCATAACCAGCCACAAGCAAACCATAATCTTGAAGAAAAACTAAAGCCATGGGCTTATCTGCCAGGTCCTGGCAAAAGTTACATCAAGTCTTCTATAGCAATAGAGAGAAATAAACCATCCTCAGGGACATAGAACTTGAATGATTTTACTTAAACTTATTCTGTTTCTGGATGGGATAGGAAGGTAATATAGGGTGCTCTTGATTCCACAGTCAGCGTGTATGATATGTACTTGCAATCCCCATGTGGGGTATAGTGGTAACGCCCTTGCAGAGTGGCAGGTGTCCAGCAGTTCCATGCTAGTCACTTGCAGAGGCCCAGGATGAATATTGTTCCTTACTCTTCTTAGTTTCTGGGTTGTCTCCTTTCTCTTTGCCTTCCTATGAAGCACGAGTCATTGGCCCCAGTTGAGGATGGGGTTTTGACTGGACACACTTGTGCTCCTCCTTGTACCTAGAAACCTCATAGTTTCTGTCTAAAGGGTCTTGCCTTTCTGCTCAATTGCCAAATTTGGGCTCAAGCAAACATTTTCCCCCTAGGTCATATTGGTAAGGATTGTGGGGTCCTTCTTCTGTAGCATGGGGAGTGGTCCCCTGAGCTTATATTAACAAATTACTTCTCTGCCTTGTCTCCCCTGCTTTTTATCTGTAACATCTTGTAGTGTGTTCTTGGTGTTTCTGGTTTGGTGCCTTGCCGTCCTGGTGTGTGAAGCATTTGCAGTGGATGATCATGAGGAATCTTTGAGTAAATGCTTGCCTGCAAATGCAGGGGACTGAACTCAGTGGCCTGGGAGACCCCTTCCAGTCCTGTGTTCCTATCATTCATGAATTAATTGATACTGAAAATGTCCTGAATTGATGAGGTGGTGATCTCTTGAATCTGGAATACCAGTCTGGAATACACATGCACTTAACTATGCAGCAGACCAGAGTTTCTCAACCTGTGGTAAGCTTACCCCTGAGGGTATGCAAGACACAGGCAGGGGGTACACTGGCACTGAAAACCCCCATAGCAAAGGGGCGCTGCTGCTCCCCCCACCATTGCCACATTTGCGCCCGACCGCTTGCCCTCGCCACCAAGCCAGCCACAGGCTGCTTCAGGAGGGGGAGGACAGGCACACAGATACCCGCACACTCCCCGCCGACCCAGCCACAGGCAGGTAAGTTTCTTTCTTTATCCTGCCTGCGCTTTGGGGGCAGGGCAGACCGAGACCCCCCCAGTGCAGGAGGGAGTGAGGGATCTCCTGCACTGTGGGGTTTGCTTCATGACCCAGTGCACCCAGGGCCCAGTTCACTGCATGCAGGAGGGCTGGTGGTGGCATCAGGCTCTTCCCAGCACTCGGGGTGGGCTGCGGTGATGGGATTGGGGCTGCTGCCTGCCCCCACAGTGCCGCTGCTGAACGTGGGGAAAACCCTGGTGCTGCCACTGCCCCCTCCCCTGTAGCCAGCCTAGACTCTGGGCAGCTGCAGCAGGCAGCGGGCAGGCTGCAAACAGCTGCACCAGGCTCCGCAGCCCCGGCATCCGCTCCATACCAGTGACTGCATGCGCACCTCAGAGCAGAGAGCGGGTTTATCCCCTCTGTCTGGTCCGAGGCACGTGTGCAATTGCCGCCAGTACAGAGCGGATGCCAGGGCTGCAGAGCCCAGTGCAGCTGTTTGCAGCCTGCCCGCTGCCTGCTGCAGCTGCCCAGAGCCCAGGCTGTCTGCAAACAGCTGCGCCCAGCTCCAGAGCCCCACCATCAGCTCTGCGCCTGAAGCAAATGCACACATGCCTCAGAGCAGAGAGCAGGGGAGGGTTTCGCTGCCTTAGACCCTACCCCCTGCTCTGAATTCACATCTTTTCTAATTGTTGTGCTGTGACATGGGATCTGAACATACTACTGTACTTCTTCACACTGAAGTTCGGTGGTTGTCACGCGGAAGGTTGTTGAATTGCCTGTTCTAGTTGAGATATGAAGTTACTGTCTCTCTCAGAGATAAGAAATCTGAATTCTTACAGCATTTTGAAGATGAAGTATGGATTTGCAAATTAGCTTATCTTTCTAACATTTTTGATAAAAGCAATGACTTGAACCTTCAGCTTCAGGCATACAACACAAATATATTTATCTTGCATGACAAAGTAAGAGCTTTTAGAAAAAAATTGAGGTTCTGGAAAAATCAAGCTTTATGAGGAAATTTTGTTTCATTTCCACAGCTCTCAGAGTTCTGTGAAGAAAACGAAATCCCTCTGAAAGTATGAATGAAAATATTAAAGAACTTGGTAAATTTGGAGTGAAACTTTGAATGTTATTGCCCTAACATTGAAGAGCGTGAAGATCCATAGAAACTGTGGATTTTGAATCCAATTAATGACAGCGCTATTGAACAGAGATTCCAGAAAGCACGAAGGAAAAACTTTTTGAGCTTTCCACAGACAGTACGTTGCAGCAGATACAATGCATGGGATTGGGTGACATCCCTACATTTTGGCAGAAAATGAAACAGGAATACCCACAGCTGAGACACACGGCTCTCACAGAGCTTCTCCTGTTTGCTTCGACATATTTGTATGAGACCAGTTTCTCACACTTCACTGGGTTAAAAAGTAAAATAAGAAATCATCTGTGCCCAGAAAAATAATCTGATAATAGCAATAAGTGGTTTAAAACCGAGACTTGGAATACTTATGTCATCCAAAAAGGCCCACATTTCTCATTAAATCCAGCTCTTACAAGAACTCATTTTTATGTTATTTTGTTAAAACTAGCAAAATGTCCAGTCCAATCCCTGATCTGTAGTACAATTCTAGAGGGAGAATATTAGCTCCAGTCACAAAGATACCTATGTTTAGAGTTTTATTAATATAAATGTAACCCGGGCAGTACTCCAAGAGGTACCCGCTCTCGAATTGAAGGGATCAAAGTGTCACAACCCAAAGTTGTGATTTTTTGTTTGTGTGTGTGCTTCGGCACCGCTAAATTATTTCCCGCCAAATTTGTCGCTTTCTTTGCACAGTAGAGCTCCCTGCTGCTAGAGAGAGCTCTGGTGCAGCGGGGGATTTCCCGCCGAATTGTAGCTTCTTTGCAGTGTGCATCTCTTTTGCATCGTAGTGATACACGCTGTAAAGAAGTTCCCGCCATTTGTATTAGGGTCCGCACCATGTTATTGGCCGACTCCTATTTTAGGCACACATGGCGGCTAGCAATTGGCTTGCTAGCCGTACAAAAGGCTTGGGTAGTTTCCGCCCAAGCCGGAGGAGGGAGGAAGAGAGAGAGATTCTATGTGAAGATCTCCAAGCGCTGTGGACCCTCGCGGACCCGGCACACCTCTCCTAAGCAGGCAATAGAGGCTTAATAACCGAACCCACGGAGCTTTAACTACTCCGGAGGGAAGAATGAACCGCGCCTCTAGCCTCTCCCCGTCGCCAAGCGCAATCCTAGACATATCCCTTTCCTGTAATTTCGGACCCTGCGGAGCCTGAATAACTCCGGGGAAACTTTTCGAACCCAACTTAACCGAACCCGCGGAGCCTAGCAAACTCCGTGGGAGCAATCGTTTTGTCAGAGTCCTCCAACGAGGGTTCAAGCGGGAGCTGTGCCTGGAAACTTATCCAGCTTACACCGATAGCATCTTTGGGTGTAAGTAAATAATCTTTTCAATCAACCGTTACGCCTCCTTGACTAATTCTAACTCACGTGCGCAAAACCGCCCCGCTGTTTCTCCCACCCCACGTGTCCAGGCTGACAGCCACAGCCCGCGTGCACCGGAGACGGGTCCGGTACGACCCCGGTTCACCCCCGGCTTGCCCATGGCGGCCAGAGTGGGATCGGAATCACCGCTGCGCATGGCGACGAGGGTGGGATCGGGGCCCAGCCCGCACACAAAGCAGGTGCACAAGTGCTGTGGGAGGTGTAGGGACTCTCCTCCCCCTATAAAGCAGAGCCAGACCACCAATGGGGACTTGACCATATACCTTTTAATGAGAGAACAGTACTGGGAACATAACCAGTATAAACCAGGGGGTATAGGAGACACTACAATGCCCCAAGGGGGCAGGATTCAACAAAGGTTAGACACTTACAATCATAGACATATTCCTCCAGTTGACAAAAGACAGGGTTAACAAAATATAAAACACAAACAGCAGAACAAACAGTACTGATTGGTGAAATATAAAAGGCACAAAGTACAAAATGTCAAATGACAAGGAATATAGGGCCGAGGTACCTGGAGGGGGAGAAAGGGGGAAAACACAATGGCCCCTTTTTACTGCAACAAGTTTGTTCCTGAGACTTGAACCCAGATCTCCCATATTGTAGGTAGAAACTCTATCACCCAGCTACCAGTGTTAGTACTATGCCAAGCTGCAAGGGGTCTTGACCTTCCATGAGCCTCAGCCTCACATCAAGCATCCCAGCCTCTTATTGGAGGAGCTGGAAGCAGAGCTGGGAACCTCTCAGGTCACTGCTCAGATCCTTGCTGGAGCTGAGGATCCTCTCCTGCTGGCCACAGCATCTCATAGGCGAGCCTGGAGCCCAGCAGGAAGCCTCTCCTGCCGGCCGCACGCTGTGCTGCTGAGGGTCCAACTGCTGCCTGCGGGTCCTGCTCCTTCAGGGTCTTCCAGGGCAACTGTTCCCATCCCACTGGCCCAGCTCTTTGAACTCCTTCCTTGTGGTCCCTCATTGGTCTCCCCTGAGTCAGATGCGCTGCCCCTTTTATCCCCCTCCATGTGACCCAAGGGGCCAATCAGGGGACATGAAGGGTGAGTCTCTAGGGCCTGATTGGTGAGGAAAGGGAATCCCAAGTCCTCCAATCATCTTTTACCCCTTCAAAACCCCTGGGCTAAGTCACTACCAGCTAGCCCATCACATAAATGTTTGAGTTATATTGTTTTTACTGTTCTATAATTTGTATGATTCATGTGTTATTTTGTTTCAAAAACTGTTGTAAACGTCAATAAAAAAGAATAAATCTTAAATTCTGAATTATTGTACACCTATGTGTGTGTGTACCTCCATGTCTGCCTGCATGTATGTGTGTCTTAGCGTGTCACTGTATGTGTCTGCCTATATCCTTGTGTCTTTTTATCTCTGAATGACAGATCCAAACACTCTCTTTACCCATTGCCACCACAGTACTCCTGCAGACATACCCTTTTTAGAAAAAGAGCACCCACAATCTTCCCTCCTCCTAAGGGTCTTTCCCACAATTAGGGTTGCTACCTGTCCCCTCTCTCTCCCCATTTGCCTTTCTCTCTCCACCCTCCCCCTTCCCTATCTCTCTCTCTCTCTCTCTCACCATATATCCTTGTCTGTCTCTCTCTCTCGCCCTCTTTTCCTCTCTCACTGTCTCTCTCACCCCTTCCTTCTTTCAAAACTATGGCAAAAAATTCCCCAGAAATAATTTGGTTCAGCCCTCCTAGCTTCGGCCAACATCACCTCTAGCCCAGGTACATACTTGAGTTGTGCACCCCTGGTGTAAAAGGTGGCAACCCTACCCACACCAGATCAGATATCTGTCATATCACGGCCTTATATACGCAGCCCTTCTTCCAACATATGGCACACGTTAGTCTGTAAATATATCCCATGGAAAATTGAGTGTTGGGGTACTCATTTAAATTTTCAGAAGTTAGGGGGTACTTGCTACGTAAAAGATTGAGAAACACTGCAGTAGACTACTTTGTTGCAGTGTAAAGAGTCATTGTCTACACATGCAGGAAACTAATTTCACAACAAACTAACTTTCAGCGCAAACTAATTTTTGTGGGTGGTTCTTGAGTTGGCCATAGAGCACAGTCTTCATTAGATGATCTTGAGGCATGCATTACACGTGTCCCCACCAGTGAAGCCTACGAGCACCCAGCATAGTCTGCATAGACTGTAGGCTAGTCTTCTCAAGGATCTCATCGTTGGTGATCTGTTGGTCCCAAATGACTCCAAAGATTCTTCTGAGTTAGCGAAGGTGGAAGCTGTTCAGTCTCTGCTCCTGCTTGGAGTACGTGATCCAGCCTTCACAGCCATAAAGGAGGGTACTGAGGACACAAGCCTGATAGATAGACACCTTTGTGTCAGGGTCAGCAGCTTGTTGTTTCAGACACAAGATAAGTTTGCCAAATGTGACAGAGGCTTTGCTGATTCTCACATAAAGTTCTGTATCAAGGCTACGTGAGCTGGTAAGAGTTGAGCCAAGATAGCAAAAGTGATACATGCTGACCAGAGCTTCATTATTAACATAGATTTTTGGTGGGATGTTGGTGTCCTGCGATGTGACAACTTTTTTCTTGATACTGATTGCTGTGCCAAACTTGCTGCATGCATCAGATAACTTGTTCATAATGATCTAGAATTCATCAGGTGTGTTAGAGATGAATGCAGCATTATCTGTGAAGAGCAGAACCCACATAGTGAGCTGGTGACATGCCTTTTACCCCAAAACGGTCTGATGTTGAACAAGCTGCTGTCTATCCTTGATTCAATTAGTACACCAGATTGATTATTTCCAAAAAGTGTACTTGAGAAGGACAGAGAAGAAGATGCCAAAGCTGGTAGGCACTAAAATGCAGCCTTGCTTCATGCCAGTATCAATGCTAAACTCAGATGATGTTTCATTTTCATACTGGATGGTTGCCTTCATTCCCTCATGGAATGCCTTGAATAGGGAGAGCACCTTTTGTGGACAGCCAATTTTCAACAGGATCTTGTAGATGTCATTCCAGCTAACTGTCAAAGGCCTTTGGTAAGTCAACAAATGCTACAGAGAGAAGTGCCTGTTGTTCCTGACTTATTTCTTGCAACAAACACAGTGTGAAGGACATGTCAGTCATTGAGTGTCCAGCTCTGAATCCACATTGGCTCTCAGGGTAGACTCTCTCAGCAAGGACTTGGAGTCTTCTCAGCAGGATCCTTGCAAGCACCTTGTCAACCACACTGAGCACAGATATCCCTCAGTAGTTATTGCAATTTGCTCTGTCCTCTTTATTTTTGCTTAGAGTAATTATTTTTGCATTTTTCAGATCCTGAGGTATGTGGCTTTTGTTCCAGCAGGCGCAAAGAAGTGTGTGGATGTTTGTAACAGAGCACACCCAGTGCTCTGTTACTCACAGGGACGTGGGCAGCAGCAAAACAGCCTGCAGCTGGTGGCAGCCTCAATTAGGCAGGACTGCCTGATTGGGAACAGGGCCCGGCTGTTTGTTATAAGAGCAGGGTCCTGAACAGAAGTTTGCTGCTGGCAGCTGGAAGGACACCACCGGCTGGAGCTGCTGCTCACAACACATTGGAGGACTGCAGGGGACTATGGGGATGGAAGGAGGTTCCCTGTCCTGGGGTGTGATATCAAACTACACCCTGCTGGGGTAGGATGGTCTGGTGGGGCTGCCTATGGCGGGGCAGTCCCTGGAAATGCCAGGCCAGTCACCTCCCCAGTGAAAGGAGAGTATGGGGCACCTTATAACCCCAGTCCCCACAACCCTGGTGGGTAATAAGACCAAGCAGGGGAAGTCCAGACTCACAATGAGGTCTGAGACAGGGCCTGGGCCAGGTGGAGGGATCTGGAGCACTGCCCAGACTCACTGCCAGCTCTGAGGCTACACTAGGGAGCCAGGAGTGAGGCTTCAGGGGGATGGGGCCCTGAGCCCTCAGGGAGCTATGAGCAAATTCCTGGGGCAAGGGGATAACGGACCATAGCCCAGGGAGTGCAGGGGACAGGACTTGGAGCCCTGAGCCCAGAGTCATTAGGGCCTTGGAGCCCTAAGAGTCTACCAGATGTATGATAAGGCTGGGTGTTAGGCCATGGATACCATCTGTGAGGCATGGGACATGGTACAGGGGTGGTCAGAGCCATGTGTATAAGCCCTTGGCATCAGCGTGAGTAATGGGCATCCTCCAGCCTGATTAACATCTCCTAAAAATTATCATCAAGGGGTGGCAGGAGAGGAAGGCAGGTAGTAAGTCCAGAGTCAAATGGTTGGGCCAATGACTGACCAGCCCTGGGATGCCCACTTGTTACAATGTCGTTCAAAAGCTTTCCCACCCCTGCCTTTAGGAGCTCCAGAGGTATCTGATTGTTACCTGCTGCTTTCCCAGCTGCAATCTTTGATAGTTTTCTCTACATCTTTGAGAGTTAGTGTTTGGTCCAGCTCCTGCATCATTGGAAGCTGGGAAATGGCAGCTAAGGCAGTGACCCAGATAATGGTATCCTTTGAGTACAGTTCATAGTAATGCTAGTCCATTGGTCAAGTTGTTCTTGCCTGTCAGTCAGGATGGTACCATCTTTTGCTTTCGGGTTCGCAGTCTTTGTACAAATTGGACCAAGTGCCTCTTTGATTCCATTATAGGTACCACGATCATAGGTACCCAGCCTGACAGAGGCTGAATAACCTGAAGCTCCTGGTCCTCTTCCCCCTGCACCCCCTCTCCTGCCAATGGGGAGAATTTTACCTGAGCTTCAACTTGCTGGGACCCAAGGCGTCTGGTCTGCAAAGGGTCACAGGGTCGGAGTTGCACACAGACAGCCTCACCAGGCAGAAGCCTGGCCAGGAGCTGAGTGCTCTCTGCCTTGGAGTGCATACTGAGGGGCCAGGCCAGGCGGACTGAGCCGGGGCGGGGAGTGGTTGTAGCTGCTGCTGCCAGCCATGGCACAGGGAAGGCAGAAGGGTGAGAGGTGCGAAAAGCCAGGGCAGCAACAGGCTGGATACAATTCACCTTCAGAGGGGCAGCTGCAGGCTGGATAGAATTATTTGGCAAGCCATATTTTGCCCACCCTACAGTAAAGCATACCAAACATCAGCTGACCTTTTTTAGTATAATTGATAATTTATGTAAAATCCTCTGCTGCTTGTTTCTAATGTACAACAGCTGAGAAAAATCACTTAACTTCCTATGGATGTAGGTCTATAGAGATAAATAGCAACAGAGGTAAATGTCTATAGCAGGCAGGCAATGTTTGTCTATTATCCCCTAATAGATTAACTGTTTATCCCCTGCAGAGAAAGGGTTAAATGGGCCCCATTAACTAAGGTAGGTGACTGATTAGTCTATGCAGATATAATGGAGATAGGTGGGGCAGGGCAGACTGGAAAGATATGTAGGCTGAGTTTAATTGTATTGTTGTTACTAGGAGGCTGGTGAGGTGACTCTGATACTTAATACTTAAAGCAGGGGTAGGCAGCCCCCTGCACGCATGCCAGAGCATGGCACACAAAGGCAGTTTGCTTGGCACTCGCCTCAGGAAAGGGGCCAGGGCTGCGCTGCCACAACAAGGATCAACCTCCTCGCAGCTCCCACGCCATCTGCCTCTGGCACACCAACATCTTACAAGTCAAGGTTGGGGGCGTTTTTGACACTCTGCCTAAAAATGTTGCCAACCCCTGACTTGAGTGTAGGTTTGAAAGCAAGCTAGGAAAAGTCCCTGAATACAACTGGCTTTGCTTACAAAAGTATCATCAATACAGCCCTGAAAGAACTAAAATAACATGGGTCTGGAACAATGAACACTAAAATCCTAAGCCTGTGGTGTATCCTGGTCTGCTGCTGGCAGATCTATTTTTATAAATTGATGATGAAGCAATTGGGGGTGTGGTGCATCTTAATTCTCTAGTAGCCACCTAGTAATTAAGTTGTGGAAAACTTATGTTGTGTTGGCTTCTAGCAGCCTTAGCCAAGACGTTTTATAGACGAGACGCTTAACAAAAAATTAGAATAATTTAACAAACAGTCTGTCATAATGAACCATGTAAAGTTTCAAGGAGAGCAGAATATTTGATTACATGGGATACATAATGTATGTTTCATTGTTTCCAAAACAGAGTCCACCTTTACTATTTAACAAAGTTGATCATATTTCCCCCTTCTTTCCATCTCATCTGCTTTCCCTTTTCTCTTTATGTTTGATTCTATGGTCTTTACATAAGAAAAATTGCCAGTAACTTCAGCAAAATAGACTACAGAATTGGGACATTGAATAGGTGAGATCCCTCCATTTGGTATAAGACAAGGAGATACAAAGGTAATGGAACAAGCTGAGGAGGTTTTGCTTCTCTCTCCCTAATTGCACAAGTTCATAGCACTGGCACAACCATGCCCAACGTCTCTAAGCTAAAATTCTGCCCTTGTACTTGCGTATCTCAGACTGCCATTGGTGTAAATTACATGTATGCATCCAAAGGCAGAATTTAGTCCTACAGAGCTGTAGAGAACAAAGAAGATGATAGAATCAGAGGAAGTAGGACTGGAAGGGACCTTTGGAGATCATTTAGTCTAGACTAGCCCCGTGCATAAACCAGCCCATACAAATCCTTATTTAACCTATTACTAAAACTACACAAATCAATCCTGTCATACAGCAACAAGGCATAGCATCCTAACAGCCACGGGTAAAGCAGGGGGACAATGATAGTCAGTGTCCTGCTGCTGGAAGGGTTGTTGAAATATGCTTGAGGCATCAAAGGAAGAGGGCCATGCCCCCCCGCTACAGAGAAAAGCAAAATCCCCCACAGTCCATACCAGTTTGACTAATGAGGTAAAATTACTTCTTGACCCCAAATGTGGTGTTCTGTCTAACCCTGAACAGAGGAGCAAGACCCTTTAGCCAGGAACTTGTGGGTTTTAGTTCCAGCAGGAGTATTGGCACAGGGTCAAAATGCTGCAGCCAACACCCAATGCTTCTGAGGAAGTAACCCTGAGAGCATCTACATATGCATTTGATCTGGCCTAAATTTATTCTGGTGTTAACGACTCTGGAGTAAGCACTTTTGGGCAGGTGTTTACACATGCGGGTATTAGGGAGAAGATTTGCTGCTCTTTCCACCAAATTCCTGCAGCCCTGCAATGGGCTCCTGCCATCACCGGAGGGAGCTCCTGGCTCTGGCTGCAGCTGACAGCACCTAGCAGGCCTTTTTAAAAGCCAGCCCTGCATTCTGCTTTCTGCCTAGTTTCCTCCTTATCCAGGAGCAGCGTGCCAAGTGCAGGGAAAGCACACGGCAGTTTTCTCCTCGGCCACTCTGTATCCCACGCTATGGCTGCTCCAGCCTCTGTTCCTGGCAGTGACGACCAGTGCCTCGGGCTCCTGCTGGCCACCACACTGGCCCTGCTGGCCTGCCGTGCTGACTGCCTCCTGACCCACAGCTGTCTTGCCCTGCCCGGCCACCCCACTTGCAGCGACCACTTGCCTAGACACAGCATGCCACCCCAGGGCTGCCACCACCACTGCACACCTGCTGCCAGCAAGGACATGAAGAAGAGACTTCTAGACGCCACTGCTGAGGCTGCTGTTGCTCTCCTTCAGCCTCCAGCCACACCATCTCTGGGCCCACCACGCCAGCCAGGACTGGTGGCTGCATACCTGGGACAATGAGCAGTGGCTGGATGGCTTCCACATCACCCGGACCTCCTCCAGCACCTCTGACCCCACCTGGAGTAGAAGGACACCAGCATATACATAGCCCTTCCCAGAGACAACCAGCTGGCCCTTGCCCTGCTCAACCTGGCCATGCCCACAAGTCTCTGGTATGTCAAACACCTGTTTGGTGTGGGCAAGGCACTCTCAGGGTGGGCACTGGTACTTCTGCCTGCCCCACTGCCCGCCAACTAAACAGGGGGCGCAGCCTGACAGGGTGTGTACCCCTGTGCACTCCTACACATCGCCACTGGCGGGCAGAATCCATGATGCCCACGTGTTTCACAACTCTGGCCTGGTGGAGTCATGGAGAGTGGGTGCTTCATGCAGGGGTGCTGGATCTGCAGCTGGGTGCCATCATGGTCCCACCCCTGCTCATCAGGGACCCTGCCTATATGCTGCTGCCCTGGCTGATGCAGCCCTACACTGGCCAGATGGACCAGCACCAGGACCACTTTAATTGCTGCCTGGGCCAGACCTGCACCCTGGTGAAGTGTACCTTCGGCAGCCTTAAGGGCCAGTGGCACTCCCTCATCACCCTCCTCAATGTCACCAAGAACCTCCCCAGGGCCATCGTCACAGTCTGTGTACTGCATAACATCTGTGAGGCTCAGGGGGAGCTGTTCCATGAGGCCTGGGTGGAGAAGGCACATCAGGCAGAGGATTCCTGGTGGCAGGAGCACCACCTGTGGCAGCAGCAGGAATGGTAGGCCTCCCCCACTCTCCTTGACTGCTAGAACTCACATGTGTAAAGGCCCCAGGGTGGTCCACAACAGCCCGGAGCACCAAGGAGTGAAAGCCCCTCTGGCTGTAATAGGGGCGGTCTCCATGGGGTGGACAGGTGACAGGGATGTGGGTTTCATCCAGGGCCCTGATACACTGGGGGAATCCCAGTGCATGGAACCCCACCACCACCACGGAGTCATGGATGCAGAGCATGGTGTTCTCCAGCACATCCTGGAGGGTCCCATACACCTCCAGGATGGCCTCTCCAGCAGCGGCTTTACCCATGCCAAATAGGTGACCAATGTACCAGAGACTTGTGGGCATGACCAGCTTGAGCAGGGCAAGGGCCAGCTGGGTGTCTGCAGGGAGGGTTAGGTGGATGCTGGGGCACCAGGAGAGCCACGCATACACCAGTGTGAACCAGGGCTCCAGGTGAGGGAGGCTCTAGCTGACCACATCTGACTGCGCTCCCTGTTCTAGCCCACCTGCTCTGCCTTTCATGGCCCCCCCCCCCCCCCCCTGCCCACCCAAACACCATACTCACTGCAAACACATCAGAAGAACAAGCGTTTATTCCCCTCACATCACATCGCCTCTCCCACCAACACACAGAGTTATTTGTGCTGTCCTAGAGTGGGAAGCTGTGGGGTGGGGCACCTAAGGGGCAGAACCTGGGGACAGGTTCCCAGCACCCCAGCCTCTGGGCCTTCCCCTGCAGGTGAAGATGCTGCAGTAAGTGCTGTGAGTGGAGAGCTCACCCAGGAGAAACAGTGGGTGCTGGTCCCACAGCACAGGCCACTCCCCCTCTACCAGGTGCCATCCATGGCCAATATGGCCAGTATGTAGTCCTAGCCCTGCTGCTGGCAGCTCTGGATCTGTGTCCACATGGAGCCAGGCTGAGTGGTAAGCCTCAGCACAGGTGGAGGGCTGAGTGCAATTGGCAATTTAAAGTAACAGGCAGGCCCCGGGCAGGCACTGGCTGACCGTCCCCCCCCTCCTCCCCCCGGTCCCCATGCATTCCCGGGGGCCAGCAGGCTGCTGGGTGCTGGCCACAGGCAGCCTGCCTCCCCGTCCCCATCCCCAGGGTGAGACAGACCGGGCTCCTAGCAGCACCTGCTGTCACAGCTCCAGACTCCACTGACCCACCTCTCCTTCTTCAGGCCAGCCACTCTGCTGCGCTAGCACCCAGCCCTCAGTGCTTGATCTCAGTGGGGGCAGGGCTCCCAAACAACTAGGATGAGGAGCTGCCCGTGCCCCTGCCTTCCCTGCTGGGAGCCTGTATCGGGAGGCACCCCAGGGCCAGCTCCCTGCCATGCTGCTTCTGCACCCCGAGCTTGCCTCTGCTGCATGTGCCCTGGGTGGTGCATGATAAGCTGTTTGCATGGGCTGAGGAGTGCCTGATCCACTACGCTCTGCTGATGATGATTCTCATGGTGCCCCAGGTTCATCTGTGTTCCTGGTATGGGGCTGTGAGCTATGATGGCACAGGGGGCAAGCCTGGGCTGCCCCACAACTTCCACCACTGCTTGGAGGGCTACCTGTGGTAGTGCTATGTGTCCCTGCCCCCACTACCAAGGAGGACATTGCCACTGGCATTGACGCATTCCTTGGCGTGTGAGAGGCCTGTGGCCACCTAGATGGGGGGGCATGGGCTGCTCAAAAAAGTTTGGCACTGTCTTCTGCCTCCCTGCGTGCTGTTGGGTGGGGGGAACCCAGGGCCAGGAGAGTGCAGGAAGGCTGGGTGGGGAAGTGGGGCAGGAGCAGGGTCCAGGGCAGGGAGGGGCCACCCCTCAATGTGGGGCTTACCATGTGTCTGGGGCTAGCATAGCTGGTGGCTCAGTGCAGTCCTCCCTGTTGGCAACGGCATGTGGCTGTGGCCGGTATCATCAGGCCATGGGGTGCAGCAGGCAAGCATTAGGCCGAGCTCCACGCTCCCACCCCAGGAAGGAGCTGGCACTGCTGGCGACTGGTGGTGTCATGGCCGGCTGTGCCTCATGGCTGGCCCTGGGGCTACAGAGCTGGCAAGGCAGACACTGGCCAGGGCTCCACGAGCTGCTGGTGGAAACTGCAGCTGGGGAGCTGGGTGGGATGGGCTGTGTTGGTGTATACTGCATGGCTGCGGCCTGGGTCCCAGGACATAAGAATGGCCATCAATTGCTGCATAAAGTGCATGGACTTGCAGGCTTGGCCAGACCAATGTGGGTGCTGAAGGCACTGGCCCACATCATTGCAGAGCCACTGGCAGAGCCACTGGCGGGAATATTTGAACGCTCGTGGCGCACGAGCCAAGTCCCGGAGGACTGGAAAAGGGCCAATGTGGTCCCCATCTTCAAGAAGGGGAGGAAGGAGGACCCAGGCAACTATAGGCCAGTCAGTATCACCTCCATCCTTGGGAAAATCTTTGAAAAAATTATCAAGGCTCACATTTGCGAGAGCCCGGCAGGACAAATTATGCTGAGGGGAAACCAGCACGGGTTCGTAGCAGGCAGATCGTGCCTGACTAATCTAGTCTCTTTTTATGACCAGGTTACGAAACACCTGGACACAGGAGGAGGGGTGGATGTCGTATACTTAGACTTCAGGAAGGCCTTCGATACGGTATCCCACCCCATACTGGTGAACAAGTTAAGAGGCTGTGACTTGGATGACTACACAGTCCGGTGGGTGGTGAATTGGCTGGAGGGTCACACCCAGAGAGTCGTGGTGGATGGGTCGGTTTCGACCGGGAAGGGTGTGGGCAGTGGGGTCCCACAGGGCTCAGTCCTTGGACCGATACTCTTTAATGTCTTCATCAGTGACTTGGACGAGGGAGTGAAATGTACTCTGTCCAAGTCTGCGGATGACACAAAGCTATGGGGAGAAGTGGACATGCCGGAGGGCAGGGAACAGCTGCAAGCAGACCTGGACAGGTTGGACAAGTGGGCAGAAAACAACAGGATGCAGTTCAACAAGGAGAAATGCAAAGTGCTGCACCTAGGGAGGAAAAATGTCCGGCACACCTACAGCCTAAGGAATGACCTGCTGGGTGGCATGGAAGTGGAAAGGGATCTTGGAGTCCTAGTGGACTCCAAGATGAACATGAGTCGGCAGTGTGACAAAAGCCATCAGAAAAGCCAATGACACTTTATCGTGCATCAGCAGATGCATGACGAATAGGTCCAAGGAGGTGATACTTCCCCTCTATCGGGCGCTGGTCAGACTGCAGTTGGAGTACTGCGTGCAATTCTGGGCGCCGCACTTCAAGAGGGATGCGGATAACCTGGAGAGGGTCCAGAGAAGGGCCACTCGTATGGTTAAGGGCCTGCAGACCAAGCCCTACGAGGAGAGACTAGAGAACCTGGACTTTTTCAGCCTCCGCAAGAGAAGGTTGAGAGGCAACCTTGTGGCTCCCTATAAGTTCATCACGGGGGCAAAGAAGGGAATTGGTGAGTTTTTATTCACCAAGGCGCCCCCGGGGGTTACAAGAAACAATGGCCACAAGCTAGCAGAGAGCAGATTTAGATTGGACATTAGGAAGAACTTCTTCACAGTTCGAGTGGCCAAGGTCTGGAACGGGCTCCCAAGGGAGGTGCTGCTCTCCCCTACCCTGGGGGTCTTCAAGAGGAGGTTGGATATGCATCTAGCTGGGGTCATTTAGACCCAGCGCTCTTTCCTGCCTATGCAGGGGGTCGGACTCGATGATCTATTGAGGTCCCTTCCGACCCTAACATCTATGAATCTATGAATCTATGAATGATTGTGGTCAGTCCCGGTGACCCACTGTACCCTCAAGGACTTGACCTTTATGTGGCGCTGCTGCACTGACCGATTGTGCCCTCACTCCTGCATCCAGCTTGACAAAGCCTAATAAATATGCACATTGGAGCATGTTGAGTAGGGATGCTGTAAGGCTGTGGTTCTCAATGGCCTGGCACCTTGTTGGGGTGAGCTGTGAGGAGGCTTAGAATATTTTAACAATTACCTGGCCTGGACTACCCACTTCTTTCCTGCCACACCTTGATGTTAATAAAAATTTAGTCAGGAGGTGGATTGCAGATCAAGCGTTTGTTCCCCAGGCCCACCTGGGCCAGGTCTTTTTGTGGGGCTCCTTCCTCCCCTCACACCCCACCCTCACCTCAGTCTATTCTAAACAGCGAAGATAGGTTGCCCCATGCTACTTCCACCCAACCTGGATCAATAGGGCATATAGTTTCCAGAATCAGCCTTCAACTCGTGTCAGTCTTACTTGAACTAGGTCGGTTGGTTCCAGGTCAGTTCAGTGCCTTCTATGGCCTTTCAACAGGTAAATCAATCAACTCAGTCAGCCTTCATGCACTTCAGTGAATAAATCAAATAGTCCAGTTATTCTGCCCCCTCCCCACACCTCCCATAGCCCCTAATCAAAATAGCTAGGTCCAGTTAATTCTTCTATGGTCCTTTGGACAATTCAATATCGTGAATTAATGTTCAAGTGGTCACTGATAATATATAAATGCAGTCAAAATTAATTTTCAGGCAGTTCCTAAAAATGGATCACTGCTGCCAACCCATCCCACGGCATTTTCTTGCATGAATCAAATCAATCAGACAGCTGCACCGGCAACTCTTCAAATCAAATAATGAAACCCAAAAGAAATGAACCAATACAGCCCTTTAACTCTGTGGCCATTCCTCTGATGAATCTGAGGAATGCCAAATTAACCCCCAGATGGTTCCTTACAAGGATCAATTAAGCCAATTAACTTTACCAGTACCACTTTGAATTAATCAATTAACCCAATTAACTTCCTCCCCCTCAACAGTCAATTGAACAGATATCCATCAAATCAAACCAAACACCCCACTCAGTAAATGGTCAGGTTCCTCTACTAACCCACTTCCCCACTGTTTACCTGGTCCAGAAAGTCTCCCAGGACCTTCTGTTGCTGCAACTTCCCCCAGACAATGGCATGGGATGCTAGGTGCTCTTCTGAGCTCCTGGACTTGGAGCCTTCTCACCTCCTGGGTCCCGGTGTTATTACCTGTGGCTCCGTCATGGTGCAGCTATGCACTGCATCTCTGTACCGCTTCCTCTCCACCTTCCAGTTGCACTGGACCACCAGATATCTCGTGAGCCCCATGGCAAGCTCTAATCCAGAATGAGCAGGAGCTCCGAAAATGGAGCTCTCATCTTCCCTGCGGTTCTGCTGCCACTACTGTCCCTGTGGGAGAGGATAAGCAATCTTCAGCCCTTACCAGGCTCTTCTGTGGGCCCCTTTTGCTCCCTTCACAAAGTGCCCACCCTGCTCAAACTGGTGCTGCACCTCTGCCTCACCCCACAGTGCCATGAGGTCACCAGTCTCCTCCTTGGTTCAGCTAGGGCCCTGGATCGAGGGCAGAGGCATGGGCACATATCTAGATGGGAAGAAGGCCATTGTGGGTCCCGTGCAGGCTCTCTGGGCCCCCATGCAGCTATCCCTGAGCTGCCAGGCCTGGACAGCTGCCAGCAGTGCCCAGAGGAGGGCCATGGCATGGGACAGTGAACCATGCAGCAGAGGGAATCCCCCACAGTATCTACAGGCACATGGCAGGCTGCTGGGGGTGTGCTGCAAGTAAGTGGTGCTGGCTCTGCTGGCCAGAAGCTGCCTGCAGCTGGGCCTGGGGGCTGACAGGCCTGGCCTGAGGTTGCCACAGCCTGCAGCACCCTACAGCATCTTGCTGGTCTCAGTAGCACTGCCCTGGCAGCCATGCAGCAGTGCGGTGCCAAGCAGTAGTGCTGGAGTGCTGGTAGGCAAGTACAGGTAGCCCGTGGCCTGCCCAGGGAGACACAGAGGGCCTGAAGTGCCCTCAGGATCTCTGCTGAATGTGCCCTAAGGCTCAAAATGTCTGCAGGCTTATAAAGCCTGCAGGCAGCAGCTGCCATACAGGCAACCCAGTCCTGGGGCAGAAGAGGCTCCTAGCCTGGAACCCCTGGACAGACCCAGGAGCAAATTTGCTCCCACGTTGTGTCTATATGTGTGCTACTGCACAGTAATTAATCCCACTTAAATTTGCTACTTGTATTTGCAAGTAGCAAATTTAAGTGGAATTAAGGGTTTTTACTGCACAGAAAGTACACACATGTATAGATGCACATGCTTACTGTGCAGTAAACTGCACTAATGCACAGTAATACATCTTGTGTAGATGTGTCCCCTGATGTGTAGCAAAAGGAAGGAAAAAAGATTCCTTCCTGGACCCATGTGGCAACCAGAAAAGCTCAGAAATATGGCAAATACCCAAGAACGTAGATCATCCCCAACCAATGCTTATCCAACCTCTTCTTAAATATTTCCAATGATGGAGATTCCACAGCTTGCCTGGGCAGTCTAGTCCAATGTGTCACTGTGCTAACTGTGAAGAATTTTTTTCCTGTGATACCTGTGTGCCTTGATTTACTTGCTTGATTTTTTTTTGTTCTGTCTCTAGTCACATTGAGTTAGCATAGACAGATCTGTTAGGGCAAGCATAAAATGAAACAAAGGTCAGTGAAAAGACAGCTGTAGAAGAGGACAAACAAAAGAAGGAGAGCTTTAACACGAAAGATGCTGTTTACAGGTTCCAATAAAAATTACATAGTGAATTATTAAGGCCTAAAAAAGCAGAAAGGCACTACACTTTATAGAGAGAAAGGATTCCCTGCACTCCAGTTGGCAGAGGGCTGGTCATGGAGAACAGTCAGACCCAGCTGGAGTCCCTGTGGGGTGGGTCTGAGGCAGCTGGACTTGCCCACATTTTGAAAGAAAATTATAAGCTTCAGGTAAAACCTAGGGCTCCAATCCTTTTGTGGCTTGCATGCTTTTCTCTGCTTGCTGTGTGCATTCATGGGTGAATAAAAATTATATTTGTTTGGAAAGAGGTGTTTTGAATCATTTTAATTAACTGCTGGTTCCAGGCTCCTGTAGGTGCCAAATCAATCTGGATCTGTTCAATTAACATGTGGCAGCTCCAATCTCTTCACTTTTAGACTAGGATCATGGGGTTCAACCAGAAAGAGGTGAAGGTAGTAAAGCATTTCACCTGAGGGAAATTGTAGGTGGGTATAAGATATCACTTGTCCTGTGAGCAGTACATCAGAGTAGTTAAAAAGAAGGGGTTGTGACTTGGGGAGCTAATCTAACGTGTGGTGAGTTGTCGGGTTTCTCTCTCTTGTCTATCACTTGGAAAGGGTGCCAATGAGGGGCGAAACTGCGCACAGGTGCAGCTCAGACCCACACCATGACAACAGCAGAAGCTGCTTGTGATGAATCAACATTTCATCTGGGACTGATATGACTGGTACCTAGCCATTGGCTGCTGTGCCTGCAAGTAGCCAGCCTTGCCCCAAAAGCAGCCTTAAAGCCAGCAATACAGAGAACAGTGAACTGTCTACATTGCTCTTGTGATGGGATAGGAGACTGTTGTGATATCAGCACCTTGCTTTAACTCTGGGCCTTGCTTTTGCTCTTGCTCTTTCTCTCTGCTTCTGACCCATGGCTATTCCTGCCTCCCAGTTCCTGACTTTGATCCTTGCCTTTGACTAGTCTTGTGATTCCTGACTCCATTCCCTGGTTGTGATCTAAAGGGCTATGATTGACTGCCCATGTCCTGGTCACTGGTACAGCCATAAAAATGTATGTGACTTGGGAAATGTGCTGTTTATTCTGACCACCATCTATTAGTTTACAAGTAACTTTTTCATCCTGTTGTGCTTTGTGATGCAGATTGTGTATATCTCTCAGTTCTAACACTTCCACGTTTGTCTGTTTCTCTGCTTCCCTCCCACCTCCTTCCGCTTATCCTGCAGCTGCCTGTGTCCCCTTCATACAGTCTTCCCTTATTCCTCTGTCATATCCATTCTGCAGCGTGTTTGCCATTTCAACAAAACGTAGCATGGCTATAGTGCTATGGTACCAAAAGGCCCAGGGATTTAGGCCCCCTGTAGTAGGCCTTGTCCATACAAACAGCATAGAGAGGTTTTATCTCATGTTGGCTTAGACAATATGCAGCAGGTGAAGAAAGAAATGGGGGAGGGGAGGTAAGAATGGAGGCAGGCACTTTTGCATTAGCCCACAGATACAGGTGGCTGTCAGCACAGCATTGATTTCTCTCTCTCTCTCATAACCCTTATAATTACTCTCTGCTCTTAATGTTCAACTCTAATTGCACTATTCTGTAAAGTATGTTAGGATGCTCTTTGTAGAACAGTCATTAAGCCAAATAAAGCCATATTCATGTATTTTAATATTGTTGCCTTGAGCAGACCCCTGTACTTCCCTTTCCAGAGCAGGAAATGTTAGAAATATGCAATAATGTTCCAGATAATGACTTACCTTTTTTAAAAAAATCTCAAGATTATTGTGTTTATGCTTCCTTGCACTCTCTTACAGTGCACTGTTAGCCCTGGGGAAGGGAATTGTCTCTGAAAAAGAGACATGATGAAACAAAGCCCAAAGTTGTTTTAACTCATTGGGCATGTCTACACGTGCAAAAATCCGGGAACAGTTTACTCTAGAGTAAACTGCTCGAGAGTAAACGCACCCGGGCACATGTCTACATGGAGGAAGCTAGATAGGCACCTGGCTGGGGTCATCTGACCTTGGTCCTCTTTCCTGCCTAGGGCAGGGGATTGGACACGATGATCCTTCATGGTCCCTTCTACAATCTATGAATCTATGTGCAGGGAGGAGGGAGAAGATATACTGTTCCTAGCAGCAGATTGCTCCTGTTCCCTGCAGCCCTGAAACTGGCCCCTGCAGCAGCTAGGGGAAGCTCTAGGCTCCTCTTGGGCACTAGTACCGAGGGCAGGAGGCAGCTGCTCCCCACAGGAGAACCCAACCCCTGCTCTGGGATTACAGGGCCCAGGCTGGGAGATGTTTATCTCCCAGCCCAAGCCCCACAGTTGTGAGACCAAGGCTGGGAGATCCCTATCTCCCAGCGTGAGCTCCACATTTGTAGGGCCCCTGCTGGGAGATCTTTATCTCCAGGGTTTGAATTACACACAGACTTTTGGGGGGGGTCTGTGGCGGTGGCACTCAGAAGCTGGAAGAAGCCACCATCACCACCACCACCTGAGCTGCTTAGAAAGGCATAGGGTGGGCCAGGGGCTCTTGTCCCTTCTGAGAGGGTTCTCATCTTTTATGAGTGGGTTTGAGGGGCTCGTATCTCTTATGGGAGGCTTAGCCCCCCGCAAGCCCTCCCCCATATTTCAAACCCTGCTTATCTCCCAGCCCTGGCTGCACAATCACGGAGCAGGGGCTGGGAGTTCCATGCTCCTGGGGCATGGGGACACTGTCCCTACCCAGGCTCCAGTGGTGGAGCCCACCCTAGCAGGAGGCACCTCCCAGGGGCAGGGAGCAATCCCCTGCCCCTTGCTGCCCAGCTAATCAGGAGCACATTTGCTCCTGGTCAGACATCTGCACATGCAGAACTGCGCTGTTACTAATCTCAGGTAAATTTGCTACTTGCATTTGCAGGTAGCAAATTTCCTCGCAATTAGAGCCAATTACTACACAGTTTACATCTGCACATATAGATGCTCTTAATTAGTTCTACTGCACATTAAAGTGTCTTGTGTAGACATGCCCACTGCAGCTGTGGGAGTTGATATCTAAATGCTGCTAGAAGCCCTCCTCCATGCCAGGCAATGATAAAAGGGAAAAGAAGAGAGTATGTCATAGATGTTCCTCAAAAAAGGAATGCATTTGTGTAGGGGTCAGAGTCACAGATGACCAGCTGCAAAGCTCACTTGTTCTTCTGGCACCAAGCTATGGCAATCTAATGAAACCCAAATTCCTATTTCTAAAAATTCCTGCTTGCTCATATGAGGGTAGAATGGACCAGTTCCAGGCATGGCAGTGATGTGCTGCCTAATTGTTAACAGGGGCTCCTTTTGCTCCATGCTATTCCTCTTTCCTACAAAAAACTGTGTATCCTCCCCTCCAAACTCAGTTGATCATTGTGCTCCTTAGGTCCAGCACCTCTTCCTTCATTCTCCACTAACTACTTGAGGGTCTTTTAGTCACCACTCTAATTCCCTGCCCTGTGTAATTTATTGTTTCTGACCACGGTTGCTTTATAATGAGGAAGATTCACCAACTGACTCTTGGAAAGTAGGGGGAATCGTCAAGTGGGAGGGACAGTTAGAAAGCATTCCTCTTCCAGGAGCCAATTAAGACACATAAGCACTCACTGATATTTTATCAGGGGATGGGGCAGTGGACCTTACCTAGTTACCAGTGTGTACTCTCATAATTCCCAGCCAGGAGATGGATTGTATATCTTTAATATCCTCCATCTCTAAATAAAACTCCAAAGTGGCTACATTTTGTAAAATGCATCCAATCATGATCTGATTCTGAATGCTTCATTTCAGATGCATTTTCTCTGTCGCATAGATTTTAAAAAATATATTTGTATTGTCTGTCTGGAAAATGGGCTATTTCAATGACAGTGAAAGCCACTTAACTAATCCTTTGCCTCCAGAAACACAAAGCCTAACGGCATTTGCTCTCTCTCTAAAATGACATAAAAGCCAAAGAATTCAGTGGAACTCCTTGGCCTGGGGTTTGCTTAGGAACAAGGGAAATGTTCTGAAATTGTCAAATTTAGTTTGTTGCTGTAAAAACCTTATGAACCTAAATAACACAAATATGTCAGGTTGCTCATAATGAAATAACTATAAAGGCAAAAGATGGTAGTAATATCCCACACTTGGTGCATGCTGCTATTTATTTAATAGCTCAGTGAAACAATTTTTCAGCTCCTTATTCCTCACCCTATCTGCAGCTTACCTTTGAGCAAAGGGTCAAAGAAGGGTTATTCACAGTGTAAATCCTTGATATGAAGCTTAAGAGGGACTTTAATGATGCTTTGTTCTGGGCCTGCTACATGGGGGCCCTTCAAGACAGGATTTTTCCCAGAGCTCAGTGTCTCTCTCTTTGAAAAGTATTGAGAAACTTCAGCTCCTATATTCAGAGCAGGTAGTGCTCAGGAATTTAGGGTCAGGTTAATGATCACAATGCAGTATGATGGACAGCTTTAAAAGGAGTTACTTTCCACTGACGAGATACCCTGTTTGTGGATACCACTATACAAACTCTAAGAACAGTATACAAGAGAATAACTCCATTGTTTTAAATGGAGCAGGGTGAATTCAGTAACAACTGCATTTTCAAACATTTCTGGAACAAATTCTAGTGAGGTGAATTTTGTATTGTGTTTAAAAGACATGATAACATACCATTGCCTGGAAGATAATGCATAATCCATTTGAATCAGAAAAGTGTGGGGAGAGGCAGCAAAAAGAATGTTGCTGTGAACAAATATAAAAGCCCTGGGAATTACAGACTCAGGAAATTATAATTGTATGAAATTTTCAAGATACTTTTAGAGTCTCGACATGTAAAACTATGGCACAATTTAATTATTAAGGCCTCCATGGAGTAGTAAGAAAAATGGCAAGATCACCCAGATATTTACTAGTGCACAGGCACAGATAATAAAATACTGGCAATGAAATAATTTTTGCTATGTCTGTAATAATATTTCAGAGAGCAGATATTTCACAGCAGAAGCCAATTATAGCTTGTGGTGATAATGGACTTACTATCATATCATTTTTCAGTATTCAGACACTCAACTATGAATAGTAAAGGATCATTCAAATTCTATACTAACCACAAAAAGAGATATATAGTATTCCTGTTATGCAAAAAGATATGATCATTTTCATAATACATCAACACAATTTTACTTTGCACCCTGGAATATCGAGACTTCTTTAAACCTACTTTTTGGTTATGTTGATTACAACACAGACTTTTCTAAGGAATATGATAAATCAGAATTATCAATCACACTGTTTTGATAAAAGGCATGTAGTTGCTGTTTCTTAAGAATGTTGTGCATGTGGTTGAATGTAGCCATGTAAGTGGATTTTTGGCACACAAGCACAGTTTGCTGTTCTAGTACCTGTGCAGTGTGCTTGTGTAAACATATGCATAATAAGCATGTGCAATAGGCTACAGCAGTAGTTCTCAACATTGTTAGACTGAAGGCACTGCTCAGAAAATGCCAGCTCTTAGCTTTCACTCCTTTTCCAAATACAGTTAAATATGGATTCCTATTCCTATGAATTCCTAATTGATATCTCGAGGCTTATCTTATAAATTATGTGTAAGTGTTTGCACACAAAGCAGTGTCAATATTTTGTGGCATACTTAAAAGGGTCTCGTGATGCCTCACAGTGCCACAGCACCCTGGTTGAGAGTGACTGAGCTGCACACTAGCTGGACAGGTGCCTGGTTACATCCATGCAGCCAGAATATGTGCGTAAGTCACCAACTTGTAGCCAGACAAAAACCCATAACTAGTAGGGAAGTAGGAGGGCTCTCCAAGGTTTCAGTCCCAATAACTGAGTGGTTAGTGCAGGCAAGAAGGTATGTGGACTTAGGAAGAATGGAAAAAGCCAAGAGAGCATGGCTCAGTAAGATGGATGTTAGAGCTGTGCAAAGCTTCAGTCCCTAATTTGATTTGGCAGAGATTCAGCCTGATTCGGTGGCCAAATCTCCAAATCCAAATTGAATCAGAAGACCCTTTAATCTCTCCAAATTGAATCAGAACCCTCCAAATTGATTCGGAGAGATTCGGAAAGATTCAGAGATTCAGACATAGACACAGCTTTAATTGTTTTTCTACATACCTCTAGGTACCAGGCGGCTTGTGAATACTGCGATGCTGGGATAGATGGAGTGTCCCACAGGAGCATGAGTGGGTCTATAGCACATTCAGCAGCAGACCCAGAAGTGGACCAGAAGCACTTCCGGTCCACTTCTGGGTCTGCCGGGGAGCGCCCTCCCCCAGCTTGGCAACTGGTGCCTCCTGGGTCTGGGGGCCGGCACCTGGGGCCCCTGCAGCCGATCACTGAACCAGGAGGGTGCAGGGGGCTCCCCGGCGGAGGACCAGAAGTACTTCTGGTCCACTTCCAGGTTTGCTGCAGAGCAAGTGGGGGGACTCCCTGTGCTCCTGTGGGATGCTCCATCCGCCCCAGCATCACAGTGTTCACAAGGTGCACTGGCACCTCAAGGTATGTAGAAAAAATATTTAAAGCTGTGTCTATGTCTGAATTGCTGATTTTCCAAATCAGCATCAAATCTTCAGATTCGGATTTGGCTGAATCGAATCAGGGACAGTGATCTGAATCAACAGATCAAATCACTGTCCCCGATTTGGGCTGAATCCAAATCAAATAGGGCCCGCTTCGCACACCCCTAATACCTGTTCCTCTGTCCCTGATTTCAAAGAGTAATGTAATGAGGTCTGAGTGATTAGGGCACGAGCCCTGGGTGCCCCTGTAGAGGGGGCATAAGAACAGCAGCCACTGCCCTGGCTGACACTGTCTTTACCACCACTGCTTCCCCCCAGCGCAGGCTCTGGCAGTTATGCCTCTATTTCCAAAGGGGCAGAAACCACTGTTCTCTATCTATTTTATCCAGTGACCATTCAGTGAAAAGAACAGTGGCTAATGAGAAGAAGTTTTTACATTTGGGTGAATACAGGATCACAGGAATGTAAGGCAAGGTCATTTAATCCAGCGCCCTGCTCAAGTCAGGAGCATCTCTGAATAAACCATCCTAGCCTAGTGTCTGGCCAACTGGCTCTTAAAAATGCCCAGAACGGAGATTCCACAACCTCTCTGGGTAGCCTGCTCCAATGGTTAGGGTCCCCCCCACCCCAGTCAGAAAGTTCTTCCTTATCTCCATCCCAAATTTCCTCTGCTGCAGTTTGAATCAACCAGGTCTGATATGGCACAATGAGTGTGGGGCCATGGCCCAATTTAGTGCAGCAGATCTGGAGCTGTGCCAGGCCCAACCTGGTACTGTGGGTCCAGGGCCACAACCCAGACCCAGTACAGTGCTACAGGTCTAGGGCTGTGGCCCAGGTGGACAGTCAATGTGGAGCCTGCTCCAGTGAGACAGATCTGGGACAGTGTGCTGGTTCAAACCCCACATGCCAGGCCCAGGACTGTGCGCTGGCTGTGAGGCCACATGCTACATCTGACCTGGCACACCAGGTCCAGGGCTGCTCACCAGGTCTGGCCACAGACCAACCCTGCGTGCCAGCTTAATCCAGCATGCAAGGCCATGTCATCTGGCCATGGGACTCCCCACAGGTCCAGAAATTTGGCAGCAGTGGAGTGGTAGCAGCATTAATTGCCGTGGCTCTCAGAGCTGTAACAATTAATACTGTGACTGCTTCTCATCTGCCAAATTTCCAGTTATGGGCAGCCATTTTTCTTGCATAAAATGTGCACCCCAATTTTCACCAGTTAGTTTTGGGGGGAAAGGTGTGGGCTATAGATGAGAAAAGATGGTATTTGCATGAAGTTGTATGGACAAGTTAAAAAGGAAAATAAGTATAAATGTTAATTTTGTTTCTATTTGAAGTTTGTTTTTATTTTTGAGAAAGAAACTAAATGAAAATATCTTGTTTTTGGTTTTTTTCAAGTTTTTATTAAAAATGGAAAAGCTTAGGAAAAAATCAGCTGTTCTCAGATGACATTTCATTTTTTTTAAGTTTATGCACATTTTTTTTCAGTTATAAAATTTTAACTAGCTCTAGTTAACCCTGTTTGAATTATCTGAAATAGAGTGCATGCCATACCAGAGTGGGTACCTGAATGTTATGAAGAGACAACAATTGGTTAGGAGTCTTAGGACTATGTCTACTATACATCATGGTACTGTAGTCAAATATTCAACAAAAGTTGATTACACTTATAACATCCCTGACAGCTTATAGAATTTGCTTGTTTGAGTTCAGCAGCAATAACCTTCACCTGATTAGCTCTGTCCTCTACTCGCTGTTACAAGAGGGCAGCTGCATATTACAAATGACCAGGCCTCAGCTGGCCAAAGGGTTGTACATTTTGCATCCCTGATATAGTTCAATTAACTTGATAATGCTGAAACTGACTCCTGGAGTACTGAGACATTGGGTTGTAATTATCCAAGGACACTTTTTACAAAGCATTGAAATGCTTTGGAAGGTTTTCCTAAAGCACTTAGAGCTTGAAGTCAATGGGAATGAGATGCTTTGGAAAAATCTGGCCAGGCATTTCTCTGTATCTTTAGGTTCCTAAATACCTTTAACAATAGGGTTCCCATGATTTCATAAGAGTTTCACAAGGTAAGCATTTCACCTAGTACAGGTACTGCAACCAAAAAATGTAACATGATTATTTCTCAGACTAATAATGAACAGTTGGTCCATCTTCCAAATTGCTCCTGGAGGTGATAAACTATCCTGTGATGTGCTGCCAGCCGGAAGACAGATGTAGGGAAGTAATTTGTAACATTAGCATAACTCCAAATGCCAGCCATATGGAACTAATCCAACGCCTATTTATGCTGAACTGAGCTGATATTTTTTGACCTCTACTACTAGGAACTGTTGTCCCATTATACGTCATGAGCTCATGCTTCCAAAGGATTTTTTTCCACTAAGTGGTAGAGTTACATCAATGAGAATAGGTGCACTTCTGTCAAAGCAAGACACAGGCAGAGCATGAGCTGTCAGCCACACATTGTGTTTGACAAGTAGAGATGTGGTAGCCTCCAAAATGTACCCACCAGGTGATTCTTTTCAAAGCCAAATTACTCTACTAAGAACAAGCCATGACTGCAGCGTCAAAAGTTCGCAACACAAATTATGCCTGTGATTATAATCATTTTCTATGAGCTTTATGAAAAAGGAAAGGTTCTTATGCAGCTTTTGGAAGATACAGAGATTCCACCCATGTTCCCCTTGCTTAGCTCAGATAAGCTTTTAATTTTGCCCTTTAAATTCTTCATACAAAAAATCTGAAATAAAAATAAACCTCAGCTTCAGACACTATTCCCATATTCTGCAAGTCAGCCCATTATTCAAGTGACCATGAGCAGTTCTGAAGTGCTTTCACAGTTGGTGTAAAGATTTTTTGAAAGCAGACACAAGAGCACAAGTTGTTTCTTGGCTTCCTGGTTTAGAAGCCCATAAATTTAGAAATTAGTAGTTTGCATGCTTTCTTGAGTTGGCCTCTGACAAAAATCTGTTTGCACAGCAGATACAGTTATTCATATGTAAATCAAACCATGCACTGTCAAATAACATGCTGAAAGAAGGCTGTGCGCATCTATAAGGACTGCACAGATTAAGAAATTGCCCCTTGTCTAATTTATTTAACAGCATGAAGTAAAAGTGAAGACTTAAATTCAGCAGAAATACTATTGCTAATTATTTACCAGAATCTCTCATTAAGCAGTTGTCTGTCATTCTAGCACACAATGTGAACAAAAGAGGATATAATATCTAATCAAATATGCACTTCATGGAGTTTGTAATCTTCTAATCATATCAAGTATAATCAGATGTTCTTTTCTCATAGGAAAAATGAATGGCTTTATCTAGCTATTGCTAATTAATTAGGCTTTTATTGTTTGAAAATAAAGTAAACAATTTCCATATTACAGTCCTTTCTATCACAAGAAAGTAAATTCAGTACTCCATACTAGAATACATTGCCCAGCATGGGAAGGTAACTCAGTTTGAATCTCTGTATTTCACTGTATGATGCAGCATTTTTATCTTCACGGATCAGAACCCTACCTCATGGACCATATTTGACTCTTCATAATTACGGAATTATTTTTGTAACGATGCTGCATGATTTGTTGCTTCAAGTGCAGTGTTCAAGAGTAGATTTGGTATATCAGATACAAAGATCAGATCAGTTTCCCATAGCCCTCACTAAGGAGCTGGTTAGTCATTTCAAAGGCACCCGTCATGGTTTGTATTGAGGGAAATGGATTTCACTGAATGCTGAAAGACTGAAGTAAAAGCTACCCTCATACTATTGAAGAGAAAAAGCATGTAACTAAGGGCAGAATTTGATCTTAGCATTTTTTTATACTAAATCTTCCTAATACTAGAGCCAATGAAAAAGAGGGCATCTATTCCATAGTAAATTCAATATCTCTACATTTGCTTCCAGTCCAAATCAAAATGAAAAGTCAAAAGAGCTCAACTTTTCACAAATGATATTTTGGAAAAATGATTACAAAAAGTGAAACGTGATGTTTTGACTTTTTTAACACAATGAAAGATTGTGAAATTCCCAATTTGATTTTTTTTTCCCCTAGGAAAAATATCACTGAAGTCAGAGTTTTTCCCACAGAAAAAGTAGATTTTGATGACACCCTACTTTCCAGTGAGAAAAATACTAAGACTATCTTTTTTTTAGAATCTTGTCCAAATTGCACCCAATGGATAATCTGAATAGCAATTTCTTCTTAGTGGGAAAAGAGTTTTTCCAATTTGAAGTTGAATTCTAAAGGCTTTGGGATTTCACTTTGTCACCTCTTCTGGTAGTTCATACCATTGGCTACAGTGGCGATGCGTAGGGGGGACATGGGGGTGCATGTGCACCCCCTGAGAGTGCTGGTGCACTCCCTGACAGCCAGCACTCCCCACTTAGGCAACAGACAGAGGGGGCAGGTGGGAGCACCAGCCCCTGCGAGCGCCAGCCAGGGAGTGGGGGCACCAGGAGAAGCGCTGCTGGCACCTCTGGGTACCCCACTCGCACTTCCAGGTTGGCACAATTGGCCGCAGGGGGACGGACCCCTCCCTGGTCACTGACTGGCTGCTGTGGGGACACATGCCCCCCCTGACTCAGGTGGCACCAGTTGCACATGATTGGCTATACTTAGGCAGAAGATATTCAAGTATAGACTGCCACCAAAATGTATATGCTGATAGACACCAGAATTTGTTCCTGTTATTCCACCATTAGAATTGAGGAAACATAAAATGTTACTGATACAAAATTAATCAGGGGCAATATACATATTGGCCATTGCATAAAAGACATGACATTCTACAAGTATAATTTCTCATTTATATTATGCAAAAATATTACCCATTTTGGTATTAAGCCAGGTAGTTTGTGGGTTCTTGTTGTTTGCTTTTCCCCTGGGCTCTTTTGGCCAGAATCAAAGCACGTGAGAGGAATGTTCTTTGGCAATTGTTCTGTACTAGTCAGGCACCACATTTGAGGTTCCTTTGTTTGATTTGGGGCATTCTGGCTTCTACATTTAAATTAGGCAGCCTTAACAGCATTCTGCACATCCTTCTTGTGTGGCTCAGTGCTTATCTTAGCTCAGCATTTCTTTGAGTTAATTAAAAGGCTAGTAATTTCCCCATACTGGACTCCAGAGGAATGGTGTCAAGACAGGTCTAACAATGGTTTTTAAAAGTATTAAAATGTTTTGTTCAGAGACAGAATGTTAATTAGGCTCCTCATTCTCTGTGCTAGTTAAAAATTGCATTATCTTTTTTGCTGAAATCTCTCTTGACCTGCCAATGAGGTTCTGCATCCTCAGCCTTGCGGATGCAAACCTTTATCTTACTTATATTACACCTGGGACAAGGGCTGTTCCTTTGTGCATCTAGATAACCCTTATTGACTTAAGGTATGATAGGGTTTTGAAAGCTCCTTAGGAGACTTTTGACATTCCCATGTTAATGCCTCCCTCTTATATAGGACCAGATGGGTCCAGAAGGGGTGTGGTATCATGGTTGCACTCTCCTTTGGCTGTGCTGCATGTGAGCTCCTGAAACAGGGTCTGGCCTTGCTGTGGCTTCAGAGCCCCAGGAATGAGCGCTACTACCACTGCTCATCCTACCCTTTCTCCTGTTGCTGAATTCAGTTTGGGGGGGGGGGGGGGAAGGGAAGGGTGAACAGCAGCACGGCTCCCCTCCTGGGCTCTAGAGCCATTGAAAAGCAGGGGCTCTGGTCACATCCCACCATAATCAGCTGGTGAGCTAATAGCTCTCTGCTGACAGAGGTCTGGCAAGAGCCTGTGCTGACCAGGCAGTGAGCTCAGAGCTCACAGCCAGAGCTGGTGCAAGGGTTATCCCCCACTTTCTCCATTCCTGGATCCACTATTGTTTAGGAGCTCCAAAAGTTTTATTTTTAGTGAAGTAGTGTGTTTTTAAGTATAAAATGCTTCTTTCTATTGCATTTCTGTGACTTTCAAATGAACTTTAAGAAAGCCCTATGAAGTGAAGAAAGGCAAAACTGTCTTGTCACCAATGTAAGAAAAACAATGGGATTACAGTACACTGGTGTGAATGAAGGAACAATCTGATCCAGTACCAAATCCTGACTACCAAAGCTTAAGTATTGTTGCCTCTTTGGTCTGAGTATTTAGTCAATATTTTGGGCTTCCCTAGGCTGATTATATGAGACAAGTATAATCTTTGATGCCACCCTTTTGTTTATGTCCATTATAAATACATGTTGTGTTTCTGAGCACACAGAAGGAATGAATAGCATATGGAGGTTTCTTTGCACACAGCTTCCAAACCTGCCTTTTCAGCTTGCTGTGTGCCCCACAGAGCTCAGGGACATGCTTAGAACTGCTTCTTACTATGCATGGTGGGTTTCTGCCTCTGACAATATATCTACACTGCATCTTCACTTCTGCCAGGGGTGCTTTTTTCCAGCTATTCCCCATCTACTTGTTTCTTCTGCTTATACACACCAAACCTAGAAATGCAGTGGTGAGGTCACTTCAGAAACCCTCCCCATGTCTTGAAACCTCAGTCTTGAGACCACTGGGTTGGCCCTGCAGCAACCTTATCACCACACTGCTGGGTCTGAAGGGTATGAACAATCAAAAACCTAGCATTTACAGTCCTCTGGCCCATGCAACTTAGCTTCTGATTGACCTTCCTATGCAATCCTTTCTTTCTTGGACATGTAACTGTGCCTTCCTTTAACCTGAACACACAGAAGTTTTATCAAGGTCTGCAATCATCTATAGCAGTGATTCTCAACTAGGGTCCCATGACATCATGGGGTGTCTTGAGATCTTTTTAATGGTGCTGTAGGATGCCAGGCATGTTAGCTCTGTTAGATGTGTAAGCATGAGTCATAAGACAAATAGGAAATTATAGTATTAAAAACATTCTGACCTTTTGCGCTCTTCCTGAGTTCTTCGCAACAAAAAACCTGCTCTAAAAACGGAGTTGACATTTTATGAGGGGTGCCTTGAGCCTAAAAAGGCAGAGAACCTCTAGCTTATATATTCAGGACCTGCTTAATGAACACCTGCCACAGTAACAAGGGCTGCCATCTTCAGTACAAAATGTGAAAAGAATATCATTATAAAATAACATTTGGTGGAAGAAGTGATCAGCCACAAGTCAACATTTAACAAATTTGCCCATTAAGTATTACAGGCAATTACCCTTTAAGGGCCTGAATTCATCCTCACCCACAGTGACAAACATCAAGTGCAATAGGAGGAAGTTTCTAGCTCTAATTGTTCTCCTCTTTTTTTTTTTTATTGTTACAGACAACAACCAATAGGTTTCTATTTACAAAATGTGTTATTTATATTTAAGACAAATCCTCTACCATATTTACCACTGCTTAAATTCTAAAATATATAAAAAGCTGCATATTTTAATGAATAATTACAATATTTTCCTTATCCCCTGGGATGACTGGATTTCTTCCAGCATTGACATCTTCTCGCACACATGGTTTTGCTGCTTTGTTGCAAATTATTGAATTGTTCATTTGTTTAAAGCCTCCAGATTTTAGTACCATATGTCCATTATGGTATCTGAAAAAAACTTTGCTAAGTTCCTCTTCTCCATCTACCATGTCATTTCAATTACTTCCAGAAAGACCATGAATCCTGTTCATTAAACATTTCCATGAGAGACAAAGTATTAATATGGATCCCATTCCAACCCAAAAGACTGGAAACCCAGGCTTCTTTCCTACTTCTGGATTCTTACAAATAGGGTTGGGTCAGACTCTGCTCCTGGGTCCCACTGGACAAATACTCTGTGGGCATGTCTACATGTGTCCCTATGGCACCATTGTTACTACACCGTTATTTAGTATTTCCAAAAGGAAGTTCTGTTCTCTGCAGTAACAGCCTGGACTGCACCGTGTGTACTGTGCACAGTTAGTTGTAGCCACTGCATCGGCATAGCAATGTACTATACTGAGGGAACATGACATTATGGTGATGTAGCTGCGATGTCGTAGTTTTTGCCCATGGATACTATGTTGCCATAGCATGTTGCTATAGCAATGTAGCGTCTACATGTGCATTTGATCCAGCCTTAGTTTATTTTAATGTAAACTACTCTGCAGTAAGCACTTTCGGGCAGGCATCTACACATGCAGGGATTAGGGAGAAGATTTTCTGCTCTTTAAATCAAGTTTCCTGCATCTCTGCCACAACCTGGGGGGAGCTCTAGGATCTGGCTGCAGCTGCTACCACTCAACAGCCATCTTTAAAAGTCCAGCTTGCTGCTTTCTAGCTAGCCACTTCCCTGGCCAGAAGCAGCATGCCCAGTGTAAAACCAGCATGCGGCAGCTCTCTCCTTGTCCACTCTGACTACCTGCTCTATAGCTGCTCCAGCCTCTGCCCCGGCAGTAATGACCAGTGCCCTGGGCTCCTGCTGGCCTCCACACTGGCCCTGTGGGCCCGCTGCACTGACCAACAGCTGGCCCATGGCCATCTTGCCTTGCCTGGCTCCTCCCCACACTGAGCACCTGCCAGGCTGCCAACTAATGTCCCAGGGCTGCTGCCACCATGCAGCTCCTACTAGCAGGGATGCCAATGAGGTGATTCTGGATGCCACCTCTGAAGCCATCATCGCCCTCCTGGGCTTCCAGCCCCACCACCTCTGGGCCTGCTGAGACAGCCAGGACTGATGGTGTCATGTCATCCAGCACACCTTGGATGGCAAGCAGTGGCTGGAGACCTTCCACACGACCTGGGCCACCTTCTGGGACCTCCTGGAGAAGCTCCAGCCCCACTTGGAGTGGCAGCACACCAGCTTGCAGCCGCCCTTCCTCACTCAGCTGGCCCTCACCCGGCTCAAGCTGGCCATGCCTGCCAGCCTATGGTATGTCAGCCACCTGTTTGGTGTGGGCAAGGCCAGCACCGGCAAGGCCATCCTAAAGGTGTGCAGTGTCCTCCAGGACATGCTGGGGAATGCCATGTTCTGCGTGCTTGACCCCCTGGTGGTGGCGGGGTTCTGTGCCCTGGGATTCTCCCAGTGCATCAGGGCCCTGGACAGGACCCACATCCTCATCACCTGCCCACCCCACAGAGACCTCCTTTGCTATAGCCAGAGGGGCTTTCACTCCGTGGTGCTCCAGGCCATCATGGAACATTGCAGGGCCTTCACGCAAGTGAGCGCCAGCTGGGTGGACAACACCCACGATGCCCACATCTTTCAGAACTGCACCCTGCCTGGACTGGTGGAGATTGGGCACTTTGTGCTGGGAGTGCTGGACCTGCAGCTGGACACTGTGGTGGTCCCACCCTTCCTCATTGGGAACCCCACCTACCCACTTCTGCCTTGGCTCATGCAGGTTTACACCAGCCAAATGGACCCCTGCCAGGCCTACTTCAACCTCTGCCTGGGCTGGACCCGCACCCTGGTGGAATGTGCCTTCAGCTGCCTCAGGAGCTGCTGCTCCATCACCACCCACCTCAGGTTCACCGAGGACAACCTCCCCTGAGTCATTGTCACAGCCTGTGTGCTGCATAACATCTGCAAGGCCCTGGGGGAGATCTTCCATGAGGCCTGGGAAGAGGAAGCACAGTGCACAGAGGATACTGAGCAACGGGATCACCACCTGCAGTGGCAGTGGCAGCAGCAGCAGCGGGCCTACCCAGGAAAGCTGCACACCCGCTAGTGGGGACCAGGGCACTGGGTGCGGGAGGCCCTGGCCAACCACCTCCTTCAGTACTCGCCACTCTAGCTTGCCAGCACCGCTGGCCACAGACTCCCGATCGCACCTGCCCACCCCCAGTACCACACTCACTGCACGCACATCTCACAAGAACAAGTTATTTCCCTCACATCAACCAGAGCCCCCTCCTCCTCAACAAACAGAGCCCCTCCACAACCTAACCCACCCACCAACAATAAAAAACCTTCTTCCCTATGAAAACTATGTACAGTGTCCTTTGTGGGCTGTCCTGGCATGGGGAGCCATGGGGTGTGGGCACCTAGCGGGCAGAGTGTGGGGGCAAGCAGCCAGCACCCTAGCCTCTGGCTGTTCCCCTGAGGGTGTGGACACCATGACAAGTGCAGTGGGTGAGGGGCTCACACCGGAGGCCATGGCAGGCAATGCTCCCCCACAACGGGTGGCTCCCCTTCTGGCAGGTGGAGTCTGCCCAGCAGTACCAACTAGTGGTTCTTGTGTTGCTGCAGGCAGCTCCAGCTCTGTACTCACATGGAGCCAGGGAGAGCAGTGGGGTTGGGCCCAGGTGAGGGGGCTGGGTGGTGCCAGACCCAGGGGAGGGGCCAAGCCAGGGGTTCCTGGCTGGTGGAGGTGTCACAGAGCTTCCTCCCAGGCCCAGGCATGTGGGGCAAGGGTCAGGGGCTGGGCAGCAGGCAGCACAAATGCGACCGGCAGGGCCAGAACAGTATCCAGCACCTGGTGGTCATCATCCGCGGCCTGCACTACCCAGTTCAGGATGGCATTTTGCTCCCGCAGCACCTGGAGCCGCTCAAGCTCCAATGCCAGGAGCTCAGCCCAGAACTCCAAATCAGCCTGGTCCTGTGCCTCCTTGTGGGCAAAATCCTCCACCTACCAGGCCCATGCGTCCTCCAGCTGGTCCCGTGATGTCACCACCAGCTGTTCTAGGAGGAGGGTCCTGTCCTGGGTCCTCCTCTGGTGGAGCCCGTGCATCTGCAGAACCCCAGCTGTGGGCAGCAGCAACCCTGAGGCCACGTTCTGACTGCCAGGGGTGGCCTCTCCCCCATGTGCAGCTGCAGGCTCTGTAGAGCCATGGGGCAGAAGCTGTTTTTTAAGAGTTTGCAACATTTCTAAGATAAGTGCCAAAGTGCAGGGGGGCTGGACCAGTGATCTTGTGAGGTCCTTTCCAGGCCCTAACATCTAATAACCCACCTGTGTTAGCACCCTCTTAGGCACACTTGCCCCCCTGGTACAGGACCCTGAACTAGGACAGTACAGGGGGCAGGCCCAGGCTGCCCCTCACCTTCCACTGCTGCCTGGAAGGCTATCTGTGGCTGTGCTACACATCCCTGCCCCCCCGAGCCAAGAAGGACTTCACTGCTGGCATTGACACATTCCTCAGCGTGTGAGAGGCCCATGGCTGCCTAGCTGTGGAGGCATGGGCTGCTCAGTAAAGTTTGGCACTTTCTCCTGCCTCCCTGAATGCTGTGAGGGGTGAACCTGGGGCCAGAGAAGTATGGGTGGGCTAGGCAGGGAGGGAGGGTAGGGGTAGGGGTAGGGGCAGGGACCAGGGCCAAGGCCAGGGCCAGGGGTCGGAGCCAGAGTGGAGAAAGCCCTCCCCACATGTGGGCCTTACCATGTGGCCGGGGTTGGTGTGGCCAGTGGCTCTGCTTGGACCTGGCTGATGGCGATGGAAGGAAGGGGAGCACCATGCAGGTGTCTGGCAGGAGGCCCCCCTGGGGAGGAGTGGGCACTGCTGGCAGCAGGCGGTGTCATGGCTGGCTGTGCCTTGTGTCTGGGCCTGGGGCTGCAGAGCTGGCGAGCAAGGCACTGGCCAGGGCTCCCCAAGCTGCTGGTGGAGACTGCAGCCAGGGAGCTCAGCAGGATGAGGCACTCCACACCTGAGACACCCTCCTCCGGTGACATGTCAGGTGCCACACTGAGGCAGGAGCTCTGGCAGGCCACCCATCCTGCTGAAGACAACACTGCTGCAGCCTGGATCCCAGGGAGCCAGGATGGCCATCAGTTGCTGCATAAAGAGCATGGACTTATGGGCACAGCTGAACTGACGATTATGGTCAGTCATGCTGACCCACCTTGCCCGCAAGACTTTGACCTTTATGTAGCACTGCTGTGCCAGCCAGTTGTGCCTGCACTCCTGCATGCATCCTGACAGGGCCTCATAGATGTGAGTGCTGGAGTGCCCATTCCACTCAAATTGGTGCTACACTTGCCCCACAGCACCATGAAGTCACCAGTCTCCTCCTTGATCCAGTTGGAGCCCCAGGTGGAGGGCATGGGTGTGGACGCAGATGTGAGCATGGGCCTGGGTGAGGAGGATGCCATGGTAGGTCCTGTGCCAGCTGTCTGGACCCCCCACATGGCTGTCCCTGGGTTGCTGGCTCTAGGCAGCTGCCTGCAGTGCCCAGTGCAGGGTCACGGTGAGTGACTGGGAGCTGCATGGCAGAAGCAATGCCCCACAGCACCTGAAGGTGCAGGGCAGGTTGTTGGGGGTGTGGTGCAAGCAGGTGGTGCTGGCCGTACTGGCCAGAAGCTGCCTGCAGCTGGGCCTGGGGGCTGACACTCCTGGCTGGAGGCTGCAGCACCTGTAGCACCCTGTGGCACTCACTGTTCAGGCAGCTGTGTTGCAATGCGGTGCCAAGCAGCAGCAGCGCTAGGGTACAGGCAGGTAGGCACTTAAGTTCTCTGATACTTGGGAAGAGGAGTTTGCACACCTCTCCTTGGGCACAATTTCATCCTTTCCCTTGCTGTTATTCAGCAGCCTGGCCACTGCTTACTCATCTGAGGTACATCCTCAAAGATAGCGAGGTTCTTCAGAGTTCTCACTGTGAAAGGTGCTAATATCAGATCAACTTTTGGTGAAACAAAATGGAATCCAGCACTCATGCCTTTCAGGTCATCTCCAGGATTAATTGATTAATATAAAAACATTTCTTAGCTACATTTTTGTATTTTCTGGCCTTTAACCCAAGTAACTCCTGTAAATGTGAATGGATGCCATGCTGCCATAGTTCCAGGTTGTAGTGCAAGAATATGGCCATGGTAGTTAATAGCTAATGACAAAGATTGGGTGGACCATTCCAGAAAGGTAGGATTCATAAACTAACTAAAAAAAGGCAAGGTCACTTAAAAGAAGTCATTAAGTCATTTTTGGCTTTTATGAGTCTTCTCTGGATCCTAAAGCATCCATACAGAAAACTAATAAAGGAATCTGTAGATTAAATTCACACTTAAAAATAACACACTTGAATTATTTTAATCTACCAACACTATGCAAGTATAGTTCTACAATGATCACATTGTCAACCTCCCAAATTAAAAGTCAGAGCTATTTTATTTCTGTGTCATGCACCTGGCTTCCAGAAAAAAATTCTGTTCTTTATCTGAAATATATGTTGATTGTTCTTTGCACTGAAGTTTGGCATCTCTAAGCTGCATGGGCTGGAAAAGGTCATTTTGTTCCTGCTGTAGCACTTTTTTTTCTTCTTATAGCTGGTGATTCTGCTCTGAATGAAATAGACTCACCACTATTTGATGTGGTCGTGTCCTTTAATTAAAGACAATGATATTTAGTGCACAAAATACTCTGGGTCAGATCTTCACCTAAGGCAAATCGATGCAGTTCTAGCAACGGATATTTCATGATTTTAAATCAAGATTGGAGGGTTTTTTTCTAAAAGATGCTTGAGTTCAAACAGGAATTAATCTGGGGGTTCTTAATCTTTTTAGACTCAGGGCACTCTTTGCTAGACTTGATGCACCCCTCAGAAAATGCCAGCTCTTAGCTTTCACTCATTTGTAAGAAGAAAAACTAGGACTCAGGAAGACCACAACTGGTCAGAATGTTTTTGATACTGGGGATTCTTGATGGAAATCTTTGGGTTTATCATATAAATCATGTGTATGTGCTAATATTGCACAGCACCCTACCACACCCTTACAAAGATCTCCTAGCACACTGATTGAGAATCACTGGTTTAGATTATCACCCTTTTGTCTTTAGAATCTAGGAATAATTTACATCATCTGAAGATCATGTCTCTAGGTCGAATTTTAAAAGTTTGTTTTAAACCATAGTGTGAAAAAACACTGATATTACTAGTGACTTTATTCATCTTTCTAAGATTCTTTTCAGTGCTGGCTCCAAAGACCTACAAGATGTGGTCCTATTCCCCCCAAAGTATTCAACATTTCTGTGAAAATATTGTGTGTGTGAAAGACACGGTGAAATGAAATGCTAGCTATGTAAGGGTGACAAATCTCTTACATCAAAGGTAAACAGCTCCATCTGCAGTTATTCCAGCATCTTGCAGAGGGTTGTAAGCTAAGGTTGAATTCAGGCAATCCTGAAATGATATTGATAGAGAGTAGACAACCTGCTGGAAGGATATCCCTCCTCTACCATCCCTTTGAGGGCATCTGTCCTCATATTAAACAAGTGCAAATCTTCTCACAGGAATGTACTGTGGATAAACTGTTCTTTGAGAGACAAGAGTTTCTCTCCATTTTTCCTTGAGAAGTTTTCCAGATCCAGGGTGGAATTTCTAGTGAAAGACCCAAACTAGAGGAGTGTGTGGGAACTATTCTACTTTGCAAAATTAAGTCACTATTCGGTGCAAAGTATAGTTTGTTTCTTTGACTTAGCTTTCCTTCAATAAGTTTTACAAACATGCACACACACTTGCGCACCCACAGAGAGTACAGCTCCTGCCAACAAACTAATCGGAGATCTGCTTGGAAAAGATGTCTAGCACCCTTTTTGGGGAAAGGAGCTCTATGCTCACCATCTGGGTTCCTCTGTGCACACTTGGGATGACCTTTTGTTTTCATTCCTTTTGAGAAACGAAACAAACCATCATTTTTCAAAGTAACACATTTGATAATGCAGGCAGAGTTGGGTTGCAGCTGTTCTGGGAGCCTGGGAACTGAGTCCTAAAAGTGTCCATGCTCTCAATTCTATGGCAGAAAGCTTGAAAGCCCTGAGAACCCCTTAGTTTTCCTTTTAAAGCCTGAATAATTTCTAGCCAGCTCCCTTTCCCATCTAAAGGATAATCTACAATACAGCCTGTCTGAAGGAGGGGGGTCCCCCCCAAGGCTTCTAGGCTCTTTGCCATACATAGTATTGCAGGAGAAAACTGTGAGAATGTCAGAGTTTTCTGTCTTTGCCATAGATTATTGTGCTTTGAGTCTTGGTCCCTGACTCAGTTATGGTTCACAGAAATTGCACATAACACTGTTGTGGTCTTCCAGGAACTCTCTTTTCTCGGCTTACTCCTCTAAAGAATAGTGATATTTAACTCAGAGATGATTTGGTTTTTATCAGAGACAGTGGCCAGTATGGTATGCTAGGGAGAAGATACAATTATCTATACTTGTAAACTTAGGGCCAAGGAACTTGTAGCAAGGCCAGAAATAAGGCCCAGGAGTCCTGAATCCTTGTCCCAAAGCACTAGCTGCTGAAATAATAGTCCTTCCCAATGTGGTTGGTAGTGATTTCTCATTCTTATATATTTTCATATTTTTAAATACCAGCAGCTTTAACCCATGCAGTGTACCAGATACTGTCTGAAGATATAAAGTGCTTGAATTTCTCACATGAAAGTTACTTAAGTGGAGAAACTTCATAATTCAAAAAACAGCTGAACCAGTATTGGTAAAACAAGGGGCACATCTGGGCTGGCCACCTGTATGCAACCTGATGTAGTTAATTATGCTTATTATTTGACAATGGGACAGATTTGCAAAGGTATCTAACGATGTGGACAGACCTACTGGGATTTCCAGAAGTGGCAAGTTGCCAAACATCATTGATTTTAAAAAGCAGTTCATTGTCCATTAAGTGCTTTTGACAATCTGCATTCATAGGCGCACAAGGCTCATTGAAGGCCAGATATTCTTAGTGCTTATATATGACTTTCACTTGCAGATCTAAGGAGCTTAGTCTCACTACAGTACAAACAGATGAGCTTACATCCATTTCTCACAGTAGGTCAAAATCAGCACTTTAAATTCCTGCCTGCTGTTAATGCAGATTCCAGAGCCCTGCTACCATGTCATCAGAACAGTATACTGGACTTCAGATCCTTCAGCGCTAGTTTTACTTTGCAAATTAATTCACTGTGAGCATGTCTGCACAAGGCATTTACTATGGAGTTGCCTAATTAGCTCTGCAGTAAACATCTCGCTTCTACATGTGTGGCCCTATTAGGCGTCAGGAAACTAATAAACTCCGCAGCAGGTTAGTATTTGTAAATACAAGTACTGTCCTGCTGTGGAGTTTTTTTGTATGCAGCAGTGCACATGTAGACACTGACCCAGCTAGCTGGGACACAAGGGTGCTTCATTGCAAGGACTGCCTGCCAGCTAGCCCTTATGCAGAACCTGGGTTGGTGCTATGACTAAATTATGTTCCTATGGGTTCAAAGGCAGGATTTTGAGCTGTGCTCTGGGCTTGAGGGAGGTAAAGCACTGGAACAGGTTACCCAGTGAGGTTGTGAAATCTCTGTCCTTGGAAGTTTTTGAGACCTGGCTAGACAAAGCCTTGGATGGGATGCTTTAGTTGGGGATGCTTTGAGCAGGGGCCTGAGCAGTGGGTTGGACTAGATCACCTCCTGAGATCCTTTCTAACCCTCATTTTCTATGGTTCTGTGATCCCTCATCCTGTATTTCAACTGGTTCTTCCAACCTACTACTTCTGAGTCTTCTCTCAACTGAGCCTTGCAGAGCTGGCTCTCATCCATGCTCTGCTTTCAGGAAGACACTGAGAAACACCCTTTAAATGGGATAAAATAGAGATTTATAGAGGATTTTCCATAACATTCTGAGAACAATTTCCTCACTAAGCCTCCCAGTGATGCCATATGCCCATTGGGTCATAAGATGGCACCTTGAGAAGCCTGACATGAGAGCCTTTGAGTCTAAAAAGAAATCTGAAACTGCATGCTTGAGCCTCTGTGAAAGAAAATAATGAGACAGTTCTGTCTACTCCTGCTTGTCTACAAATATGTCAGTGATATTTCATGATCAATGGTATCAAAGATAGTTGCCAGTTTTGTGCCTTATAATGCTTCTCCATCACCCAGTGGCAAATAGACCAGATCATCAGTGCCATTACCAGTCTGAAGTCAAAGGAACAGGAGTCTGAAGAAGCTAAAGTATCTGGATCTTCATGGCCATCTTGCAACAGTCTTTACCATGATCTGACTAAAAGTAGATTAGTTACAGATATGTAGTAGATCTGATTCGGAGTATCAAGGAACAGGAGTCTTTATCTAAGGCCATGTATATGCTCTAAATAGTGTTTAATACTCTGCCTCTCTTAAAAGATGTATTGCCAAAGTATCCTAGAAAGTCCCAGAATACCTTTCTAATGGCATGTAGCCATTAAGGAAGACAAGAAATACCTCATCTTTAAGAGTAGGTCATTGCTATGTAAATTAGTATGGAGAACTGCTGGAGATGTTCCATTAACTTTCATGGGGTTCCAGGAGGGTAAAGGAGTCATGTGCATGAAATATAAGTGCCACCATCCATATCTATCAAAATGAGAAGTTCACTTGTTAAGTTGTATGCAGTTAATCTAAAGTCACATAGCTGCACACTTTTGGTCAACGAATCAATGTTAAATTACTCAATGCAGACAGAACATGTTGTTTAAATGCTGCTTTTGTTGGCAACTTTTAACTCAAAGTCAATAAATTAATCACAGCCCCTTACTTTTCTCCCTTTCACTAGAAACAGAAAAGGCCATTTGGCTCTGTTGCTTCTCAAGTTTGTAGCAAAGTCTTCCTGGAATCATGCTCAACTGCTCTGCCAGCTGGTCACCTAGGGAGAAGCTGGGTGCAGTGTTAGTGTTAGCTTTATGTCTGATCTTGGAGATGCCAATAACAAACATAATAAAATGAATGTATTTGAAATGAACTCATGGGCATGTTTATAATAATAAATGTATCTCCCTAGGAAATTTTCTTAAACTAAATATTAGATATTACAGAATAAGTGTCCCAACATGTCTTATGTTTTTCTTTGAATGTTCCCCTTTCTTAAGAGAAAAGGACCTAATAAAGAATTCCCTATATTTGAAAGCTTTTCTAATTTTTTCTCAACCAGGCAATTGGTCCAATAAAAGATATCACCCGCAAAATTCTTGCTGCCTTTCTTAGGTAAGCTTGTTCAGTTGTACGTATGTTCATTGAACAAAAAAAATAATATCTTGGTGTCTAACAAGGTGCTGTCACTCATGACTTGATCTTTCCATCTTTAGAAACTCTCATACTTCAAAGGCTATGAAATATTTAAATGTATTCTATTCTTTTTAAGCATCTGTCCCTTAGTAGCATGTTCTCAGCTGCTGTGACGGATGTTAGGAAATTACACAGTGCCATCTAGTGGATGTTTATTATATTGTCTGATCCCACGCTATTTTAGTGCTCATGGCTGACTACGGGTAGGTGCCTGGGAGAAATATACAGTAACAAAGAGATAACTGGAGGTCACAGTCCAAGCCATTCCTCAACCCCTAACAAACACTGATAGGAATGGGCTCCCTGCAAAATAGGACTGCTGCTTTAATTAAAAACTTTATCTTGAGATTGGTGATAGCAGTATTTCTTTCATGTAATAGCCTAACTTGTAGGACATGCACCCAATACATGGGAGTCCTGTGTTTTACTCCCTCCTCTGGCTGTAGAGGTCTAACACATTTGCACATTTACTATAGTGCCCTAACCACTAGGCCATAGGTAGTTCCCTCTTCTACTGTACCAAAGACAGGCAGTAATTTCATAGCCTGCTGGTTAGAGCATTCATCTAAGTAGAAGGGAGTTCTGGTTTGTGCTCCCCAGTGCCTGTTTAATATAAAAGGAGGGAGAACCCCCTACCAGCCTGCAGGTCTCTGGATAAGCACTGCCCTGGAGTGACACTGAAGGGTGCCCTTTGTTGTTGCCCTTTTACAGTGACTGAGGTAGGGTAAGGAGTTTGGTGTGTTTTTTGGGTGAAGGAAGTGACAGTTACAGCCCTTCTGCAGGAGAGGGGGTGCAGGCTTGGAGGGGAGGGGATCCTGCCTGGGGTTGAGGCAGATAGGGACTTAGGAAAGAGGCAGGAAAAGGGCTTCTTGTATCTGGGTGTGAGTGGTGGTTGGGAGGCATGGTTGGGACTGATAGAAAGGTTAGCTTGCATGGTTGAGTGGCAGGGGGAGGGAGAGTTGGAGTTCTCACATTTTGGAATATTGTTTATGGAATCCTTTCTGTGAGCTGTTTGGTTGGGTTTTTCAAGCTGCTCTCAGCCTTTTTGGTTGAACAGAATATAAATATAATAGTAGTAACAATACTGATATAAACCACAGAAACCATCCTTGGAGCAGGGACTAGAACTTCCATTGCCATTTCCTAGGGGAGTGCCCTAATCTCTAAGCCAGTGATCTGCAACTTTTTTGGGCTCGAGGCACCACTCACTCGTTACAAGACACCTCTCTGTAACTGTTGTGAATTGAGTGGCACCCAGTTTCAAAAGCTAATTTATATATTAAGATATTTACCCCTTACATAATAGTGTGAATGGGGGAAATATGCCAGGCCTAAGCCTGCACTTATCTGCTTATCCCAGGGGTGGGCAAATTGCGGCCTGGGGGCCAGGTGCAGCCCGCCAGACCATTCTATCCGGCCCACGGGGCCCCTAAAAATTTTTAAAAATTATATTTATCTGCCCTGGGCTGCCTGTCACGCGGCCCTTGATGGCTTGCCAAAACTCAGTAAGCGGCCCTCTGCCCAAAATAATTGCCCACTCCTGGCTTATCTCCTCACACTTGACTTTTCTCCTCACAGCTCACCACCACTGTTGTCGCACCTTGTGGCAAGTTTTTACCCACTCTACAAATCTTGTGCTAATCCCCAACTTTTCTATCTTAACTGAGCTTCCAACATAGCACCATATCAAATGCATTGCCAACATTCAGATAGGTGAGATCTACCATGTTTCCTCTACCTAGAAAAGGTCAAAGGTACAGTTTTGTCTGGCACAACCCACCTGTGTTAGTACCCATGCTGCCTTTTATCCTATTTTCCATTTACCTCTAGCTCTTACTACAGATTTTGGAGGAAAAAATAATTAAAGCCTTGCATACTGTTAAAGTCAGACTAGCAGATCTGTAGTTGCCTAGATCGTGTATTTCCTGTCTTAAATATAGATATTACAATTACTGCTCTTTAGGCAGAGGGTACCACTACTAACTTGACAGATTTATTAGAATCTGAGTGACAGTGCCAAATGACAGTGCCAATTAGTTTGCCTCTGGGCATAGCCTGCCCACAGTGCTGTGTTAATGCAACTATGATACTTCAAGAGTTGGTGAGCTGTTATTAGTAAATGCCTCCTGTAAAGCTGTTATCTTATTTTGCTGATGGTTGATAATGAGTCTGCTCTGAATGCAGTAGAAGGAGTAATGAATGACAGCCAGAACCATACCTTGGGTTTCTCCCACATTCCAAGAAGTTCTTTGAAATGGAAGGCCAAGGTTTATGGCTTTCACCCGCTGGGATAAGCTTTGGCAGATAAAAATCATGGTTTTGTAGTAAAACAAACTGGCAGGTCAAAAATTTAAATCATGACTCTAATTTGAATTATTTCTTTTAAATGTAGACTCATTTACATGCTGTTAGTGATTTAATTCCCCTTGCATAGCTTCCAAACCTAAATGAATGTTCTGGATTTGTTTTATTAGTTTCCTAATTGTTAGTAAACTTTCAGATTTCCCTTGGACCCCATTCACTAAGAAGTTTTACACTTAAAATTCCCTTCTGTTCTGAAAAGAACAAGTGTAGGACCACATTAACAACCTTATAACACAAAATTGACAAGCAAATAGCCTTTTTATGTGCAGTCAATATAACTTGATCTGTTAGGATTTCTATAAATCAAATTTGAAATGTTGAACCAGTCTGTGATCCTCATCACATTTAGTAGCCTGAATCAAATGATTTGGGAGGATGTGTCACTAATATCCTTTTGGGAAGACTGATTTTAGGCATCTGTGAAATTATCAAAGCATAACTGTCTTTTGTTCAGGCTGCTTTCAAACAAAGATGACATACTCATGATGAAGTCATGCACCTAAAACAAGACACTGAAGATGCCTTCCAGATAAACAGTAAAGTTGGTGCAATTCTGATGGACCTGTCAGCTGCATACGACAGTCTGATTCTTAAACTGTTGCAAACCGTTAGGCTCTGTGCCAACCCTGCAATCCCAGAATCTGACACAAGAAGCAAGGGGGAGTTCCCACGGCAGCCTGCAGCTGCCCCCAAATCTCACATCTGGCTCCCTCAGTCCAGTCCTGGCTGACAGAGCCAGTGAGATCTCCAGCTCCACTGTGCACTCCTCTGTGTAGGACTGACCAAGTTCCACATACACACTGGTCTCTCCTCCCCTTACTCCAGCTCAAGCTTCCTCTTTCTTTTTCCTTTACTCCTCAGCCCCTGGGAATTTCTGGGAATTTTAGTCCAGGTTAACAGTCAACACTTCTGTTACCCACATTACGTTCACATACATTACAGCTAATATTCGTCATGCAGGCTACATTCGACACAAAATCAAGCTGTCAATCAACCAGCACAAGGGCCCTGGCTATTTATTTTTGTCAGTAGAGATTGGCATTAAGTGAGTCTAAGACCATCCAAAGCTTTGATGAGATACCATTATCTGCAGAACTGCATGGAGAGCTGTAACATAAAAATATCTAGCTGCTCACAGTTTATCTGCAAGAAGATCTACTTTTAGAAGAAAACATCTAAACCTGCAATCCCTGCAGACATGGTAGGACTGATCTCACCATGTTCCTAATGGAGGGCTGCTCATCTACGGATGACCAATATGTTTGGCCCACTGCTATCCATAGATTAACTATGACATAAAGGAGCTAGGTCCTTGACGTATGGCAGCTGCTGTATGATGCAGAGGCAGGCACATTGGTGAAACTTGGACCCCCTGATTTGCTTGCAACCTGGATCAAAGATCCTGGATCAGGCTGCCTAGGATAGCAAGAGTGACAGCCACAATGCAGAAATTTGGTCTGTCCTCACCGGGAGGGTTCAAAATCAGAAAGTTAGAGGGATGACTCCTACATCTATGCCCTATCAGTGATGCAGCAGCATTGTCATTGCCTTGTGATTGGACATGTAGAAGATTTATTTCATTGAAATGAAAAGCAAATTGGAAGCCTCTGAAATGCAGAGTTAGCTATAACATGCATCTTCATAGTTGTACTATTGTCACCTTGCCTTCCTCCTTCCTTTTTCCTGTGTTTTACACCCCACTGTTATTGCTATTTGAGTCTCAATCCTGCAAGTTAGTCTGCAGGCATGGATACTTGGCTTTGGTGTATATGTCCACTGGTTGGGGCAGTTTGCAGTGGTGGTGCCTTCGACTGCAAGCTATCTAGGGCCAGGACTCTCTCAGTCTGTGTTCATACAGCATGAAACCTTCTGGGTATTTATTTCACTAAGAAAGTTACAAAAGAGTGGTTTCATTCCCTCTATATAGGAGTTTTAATATGCACTCCCCCAGGGTTCTCGACAGGATAGGAACAGTTTGAATTCAGACTATGGGGCTGAAGAAAAGTATAAGTAGTTCTCACAGGAATTCTGAATAATGCATTTTATTAGAAGAGGCATGCCCCAAGGAGTCCATGACCATGTAGTACAATGCAGGGAAATAGGAAAGAAATAGAACAGTAATACTTGCTTTATTAAACCATAGATTTTCTTCTCACCACAGACTTCAAATAAAACTGTTCAACTATTATGAAACTGGACAAATGACAAACAGCTATTGTAGTCCCAGAGCATTAAGCACCTGCTATATGTAGAATCAAAAGTCTTCAAATGCAATGATTTCAAGGTTAACTGCAAAGGGATAAAGGATCTAACCCATATGCGCAAGAAGGGAGTCCCCTAGTTCTAATATCTTGGGTTACAACCTGCAAGTTGGTGTCAGTGTGCCATTAAGCCAAGAAGGTGATCACTACCAGCAGTATGCCCATGAAGCTAAAGCATGTTTTGAAACTTGATTCCATGATTTGAAAGCCTCATTCTGACTTGAGATATATCTATAGGCCTATAGTCAGTTGAAAGACTCTCACTGGTGTCAGTGAGCTACATATCTGGCTCTAAATTAGAGGTAACTCCACTGAAAACAATAGACTTGACTTGGTGTAAGTGTGAATCAGGACCTCAGTATTTGAATTTAGAAATTCAAAAAGATGGGGAAGAATGAACTCCCTGCAAACATTGTTTTGGCAATAAAGTTTAAAGGAAGGTTGTCAAGGACTGGACCAATCAGATGCATAATGTGATATTAATTACACTTTTATCCAATTGGCCCAGTTAAAAAGGTATTTAATTTTCCCTGGACACAGTTTTATCCTAATGTTCTTAGCAATCCATTGTTGCTGGTGTCCAAACTAAGCATTAGGTTTGGAACTAGAAATTATTCAGACAACCTTCAAAATTCTGACCTCCCTGTCTCAGCTCTCCAAATCTAGTCACCTTCGATCTCACAAACACCACCAACCAGCTAACCAACATGGTCTCCTCTTCTACCTTATAGAGAAATTGTCTTCCTCTGCACCCTGCAATGATTCATTTACCAAACCTCCTTCCCACTGCACATCCTTATATCAAACAGGCAGTCCCCGCCACTCTGTTTAAAGGAAAATAGTCAAGCTGTTCCGTTTCTTTCCCTCTGCCTGCTCTAAGGCTCTCATTAGCCTCCCTTTCCTTGTCCCAGGTCTTTCAACTTGTTGGATTCTTGAAATTACAGAGTTTCAATACTGGATGTACGTCAATTAAAAACAACCAAAAACAAATAGAACAAGTGAAAAATGCTTCTTAGAGTGAATTATGTCAGCGTTTCACAACCCATGAGTCACGACCCAAAAGCAAGAACATATCAAAGGGTCGCAAACAAACTTTAAAAATGTTTGGGGCTGGAGGGAGTGGGAAGAGGTGGGCACCATGTGCATATATGTGTCCATGCACACATGGTAGCCAGGCAGCAGTGGAGAGCAGCTCCCACAGCTCCTTGCATGTAAGTTGGGGCAAGGAGGAACATAGGTGATGCATGGTCAGGGGGGAGGAAGACATGCCGATTTCTATACCCATAGCGGACACAGGGCTACTGCCTGGCCAGACCAACACAAGCAGGAGCTGCCTCCACAGCCCAGCAGGCAGGGCCTGGCATAGGATGGCAGAGCGGGGTGAGGAGACTTGTTGCTGCCGCTGGTACCAGGACCCTCATGCCAGCCGCACAGCCAGCAGCGCAAGGAGCAATGGGTGGGAGGGGCACTCTGCCCTCACCTCCTTCTGCCGCCAGCCCCTTACATGCTGGGCCACAACTCAACCCCACCACCTTGGCCCTGCCACTGCTACCAGTGCTTCCCAAATGCCGCAGCTCTACCCCAAAAGGGAGGCAGGGTGAAGGCCAGCATGGGCTGTCTGAGGAGACTGGAGGCAACTCCTGCCTGGTCTGGCCAGACTACAGCCCCATGCCTGCTGTGGGCACAAAAATTGGGGGTGAGAGAAAGAGAGGGGGCATGCGCACAGCCACCCCCTATCCCACACACTGGGCAGCTAGGGCCTGGGGACCGGGGGCAGTGGGTCAGAATTGAGGGGAACCAGCAGGGCCAGGGGGTGCAGGTCAGGCCCAAAACGGTTGAGAACCACTGATTTAAGTCATGCAGAATTGCTCTCCAGAAAGAAGCAAATGTTGCTCAATTCAGTAGACTTCTAGTATCAAGAATGTATTGCTCCTTGTGTTACAGCCTTCTTACATCACTGTCACAGAGCACTGAGGTGCCCTGTGCCTGAAGAGGGGAAAACTGCTAAGGAAGGAGCCCTAGCAGTGACCAAGGAGCACAGCTGCAGGTTGCCGGGGCAACCAAAGAAGGTCAGCTGACCAGAAGGGGCAGGGCTTGACCCTTATAAAGCCCAGGAGCAGAGGGCTGAGGCAGGTGTTCCTTAAGCTAGGATATGGGAAGACGCCTGATTGCAGGTATGGCTTATGGCAGCTCTTGAGGCTTGAGCAATGTTGTTTTAGCGAGGTGGCTTCAATTTATGTTACAGCCCAGGGGCTTGTGTTTTGTTGTTGTTACAAGACCAGTGGTTTGGGTGAGGCTAAGGGGATGGAGGAGGCCTCATAGGGGACTCACAGCAGGGGTGAGGACCCTAGCGCCAGTGCGGGCACAGCATAGGGGGTACATAGACCCAGCCCAGAGGGGGGGTGACTGAGAAGCCCCAGTGCGGGCGTGGCGAGCCCCAGATAGGGGGCAACATTATTAAGAAGCCCAAGTGTGGGCATGGGGATCCCCAGATGGGCTTCCTGAATTATGCTGCCCCCCTAAGTGGGGGCATGGCGAGCCCCAGATAGGGAGCAACACTATTAAGAAGCCCAAGTGGGGGCATGGCGAGCCCCAGGCGGGGGTAGCATCACTAGGAAGCCCAAGTGGGGGCATGGCGAGCCCCAGATAGGGGGGGCAGCATAATTAGGAAGCCCAAGTTGGGCACAGAGCCCCAGGAGAGGGCGTTAGCAACACTTGAGAAGGCCCAGAGAGAACAGGAAGGGGCCAAGACGGGGATAGACCTGAGTTAACATCTGCGAGGCTTGGGCTGCGGTATTGGGGAGGAAAGGAGCCACAGATAGTGCCCCCTGGCAGCGGGGCAGTACCAGGGCAGCCTCCTGCTAATTAACACCAATTAATTAATTAACAACAAGGCATGGCAGGTGAGTAGGTGGGCGGTTGCCCCAGAGACAGGTGTGTGGGCCACATTAAGGGTGGCTCAGATCGTGTACCTGTTATCACTTAAGACCTGCAGAGGCACTTAGCAGGACAGACCCCTTGCCCAGTGGCATTCCTAGGGCAGTAGCAAACCAATAACTAACTCCAGAGCACCTCTGACAGTGCACGGCCACAAAAAAGGAAAGAACCCACTGTTGTAGGCACTGGGGTGAGGTTTTTAAAGTGTTCGAAAGACCTATATGCAGTGACTAACACAGTACTTAATCCAGGGGTGGGCAATTATTTGGAACCAGGGGCCACATAGGGAGATTTGATGAGTTGTTGCAGTGCCAGGGGAGCGGGGTGCTGACCCAACCCGCAACAACTCACTAAAACTCCCTATATGGGATGGGGCCACAAGTGAGGAGTAGTGTTTGGGAGCAAGACGAGCGTGCAAGGCCAGGATCACAGGGCAGGGGGTGGTCCCTGCCCTGTGAGGGGACCTGGGGTGCTGCCTGGGCACTAGGTCCTGGGAAGCAGCTGGAGGTGAGGGGAGGGAGGAGTGGGCAAGGAGCACGTGCAGCAGAGCTTCCCCAGGCACTGTGGTCTGCAGCGGAGCCCACAGCACTGTACATGGGGCAGAACCCCACCAGGGGCAGCCCACCATGTTCCAGCCCGCACCCATCAACCCAGCCCCACCAAGATGGACAACTTACTAGAGGGGCTGCTCCTAGTGCAGCTGCAGGCATCCAGGTGCTACTCCACTTCCCTTACCTCCAACCCCTGCTCCTCCTCCTGCTCCTGCTGTGCCAATCCAGGCCGAAAGGAAGCTTCAGTCAGGCAGCTCCTGCCCCAGCACACAGGACTCTGGCAGTAGCTCCCAATTGCTTTCCACCCACTCCATCTGCCTAAATACAAATCAAGGTGGAATAGGAAAAGCAGGGGAGTTAGTCAAATCTGCCTTTTCATAACTGAAAGATCATAGATCTAGGCCTGTGACATCTGCGGGAGATGCTCAGGACTTTGCAGGGTAAGGCTCAGTGTGAAGTCAACACTTGGAAGCATTTTCATGATCAACATTTGGAAATATAACATAGGCTAGAAGGCCCAGGTGTTTTCCGCAAGAAGCCCATGGCTTGCTTTCTCCTACGTTGTCATAGTCATTTTCAGTTTTGGCATGTGGCAGCTACCCAGGAGAGAAGTGACAACAGCTCTTACCAACTCCGGACACAGATTGCAAGTAGCTTTGATTAAATGAAGGTTACACTGCATGTGACTGATAGAGAAAATTCCCAATCCATTTTAAGGCAGAGTCTTGCTAGGAAAAGTACTGGAGAGTAACTGTTCATCCTGTGGGACACAAGGCATGATCGATTATATCTTTTAGCTTGTGTTCCATGCGTGTTTGTCTGGATGATAGATACATAAGGCTTTGCTCTTTGGTAGGTGGTTGTATTGTGGGAAATTTATCCACACAATGAAGTCTTCAGGAAACAGGCTATATGGACCTGGTCAAAAACTGTTTGCCTTGAGGTTTGCATCAAATGCTCAAATACAAGGAGAATCCCAACAATCTCAATCTCTGCTAGTTTTTTAATTGTTGCTTGTCTGGATCAAGTGCCATCTGTGGACTCTTATTTATCCAGGTACCTTTTGGTACAAGAGTAAGAAATCAATATCCTGTTAGCTTCCCAACATGATATCACTTTTGCTGTATTTCAAGATTCACTCACTTTTAAGGCCCAAAGAGGTCACCATATTACTAGTTCTGACATCCTCTATAATAGAAGCTACTGAATTTTATTCAGTAACTCCTATACTGTGTTACCATAAACTAAGGATCATTTAAACTTGGCAGACAAGACTATATAGCCTTTCTATGATCAGGACTTTGCAAGGTTAGGTACACACAGAGATGACCCAAGCAGGGTGCGGGTCCCAGGGCAAATCAGCCCATGAGGGGTCCCACCCCAACTCCGACCCCACGGGCCCTGGACCTGAAGAAGCTGCCGCTGCCATTGGCAGCGATGGCGGCAGCAGGCGGGGGTGTAGTAGCAAGTGGCTGGATGTGGAGCCACTGCTCTGCCCAGCTCCATGCCACCGCTGCTCCACCTGGCTCCACAGGGCCCCCCAGAGTGCGGGGCCTGGGGTGGTCGCCCCAATTTGCCCCCCTCAGGGACAGCCCTGGGTACACAATTAAGCTACAGTTACAGTTCCCTTAATAATTTCCCTTTCCAATAAGTGTTCCAGGTCCAGTTTGAGTCATCAGCAGGGATCCGGGTTTTCTGTTTCCCACAGAAAAATGTGGATTTTCTCTTTTAAAGGAGAAAAACCTGGGAAACCAGATTTCCAGCCTGCAAGGGGCTGCTTGGGGCTAGGGGAGGGGGAGGAGGGCAATCAGAGGCAGGAGGCATCACATGCATGTATGGTTGCATACATGCACGTGGCCTGCAGTGCAGCCAGCAGTGTGATGGAGAGCAGCACCCTACAGGTAAGTCCATGAGGGAGGCATAAGCAACATGTGGGGAAGCAGGGGGGCTAAGGCAATACAGGGAGGGGGTATGTGCCCCCCCAGATTTCTGCACCCAGGGGCTGCCCTGTGTTAGAGATGGATTCCTGGCCTTAACTCCCTCCGGAGGATGTGCCCTTTGACTAGAGGCATGAGGGCTCCAGAACATCTGAACTTTCCACCTCAATGGTATCAATGACCTCCTTATACCTATGGTATATGCACAGGGTGCATGATTCTTGAAGGGAAAGTGTTACCTGTTGGATCAAGTGCTGTGGGCAGAGTGCGAGTGATGAGTGTGGAGCAGATGAGGTGTGAGCACAGCATTGTGAGTGGTGTATGTTTTGAATGACAGTGATTGACAGGGTGTAGTGTAAAAGGTACCCAAGATATAGGTACAGAGAGTCTTCATGAGGCAATTTCATCATGACTTTGAGCTAGATCATGTGTCTGAGTGAGAGAACATGATTTGTGTGGAGACACCTGTCTCTCAGGTACCCGTCTCTCAGGTACCTATACTGATCGGAGCATGTCATGGTTCTGAGGCTCTGGAGCAGTGGATTATCACTACTGCCAAGTGAGTGGTCTGTGGATTTGGCTGCTAAGGAGATTTACCTGGAGAAAAGATGGTTCCAAGAGCCCATTTTCCCGCCCTACTATTAAAAACTGTGCCTTGTTTTTAATAATTAATTTGTGTGGCTTTAACTTCCAGTCATTGGTTCTAGATACACCTCCCTCTGATTAATTTAGAGAACCCCTAAGAAACTACTCTTTTCTCTCTGTGCAGATACTCATACGCCATAATCAATTAAATTTTGACTCTTGCACTGTGGGACGTTTCCTTCCTTCAAATCATTTTTGTGGCTCTTCTTTGCACCTTCTCCAAGTTTTCATATCCTTTGTACATTCAGACACCAAAAAAGAACCTGTAACAAGGTCCCACTCCAGAGGTGGTCATGATACCCCCCTCAGCCATTGTCAGCTTGGTTCTTTTGGGCAATCTTCCTTTTCATTTTCCTGCCACACCTTGATATATTTACCTTTTAGAAAAAGGGAGGCTCCCCCAGAGCTTCCCAAGCCCGATCTCAGACTTCTGAGCTCAAGTGTTTCCACTCTACACCTTAAGGGTTAATTACATGGACTCCATGCTCCCCAATACCCACATCCATGCCTCACAGATGCCATAGGGCACTTGTACACATGCTTGTGCTGCAGGCACATGCAGTTGTATAAGTGGCAAAATGCACGTCAGCACTGAGAAAATGGTGGCAGCACATTCAAAAGGCACCACCATCATTTTCTGCGCACTTACGCGCATTTCACCACTTTATAGGCAGCCATGCCTCACTCGACTGCCATTGAGATCTAATGCTGTGATCTGTTGAGCACCAGTTCTTGGGGCCTGACAGCTTGGCCTTGCTGACTCGTGTCAGCAGGGCATGCCCTCCATCTTGCCCACCACGTCTTGATCTTTTTAGTAAGAGGGGAAGGTTCTCAATGGTTTACACCTGCCCTCACAAATGCCTTGTTCCTTGGGGCTCCGCCTCCCCTTACACCCAGTTCTTACACCAACCAGATCTTATGGTCTAGCCAGGTTGTGCGCCATTGGATTACAGAATGGTGTAGTCCCCATGATTGGTCGATTAGTCGGGCTTCAGCCCGGTAACCAGTTTCAATAGGTTAGTGAAAGTCTTCTTCTGCCGTTTCGTGGCAGTCTAGGGATTTGGCGTGTCAAACTGCCTGTGTCTAGGTTCCTCATTAAATGTCTGTTAGCCCATTAATCACTGGGCTATTTTGACTATACCCAGCAGGGCCAATCTGTCGGGCCCTTACATTTCTTTCATGTGGTGTCACTAACCCTCAACACAATTACGGGGCCCTGGACCCCTTCCTGGAATGGACTCACAGTTCATTGCTCGTGCTGCTCCAGCAAAGCAAACAGTGTCTCTCAGCACCTCTGTATCATGCCATCTTTTCCTTCTTGGTTTGGTCCTGGTCCCTTTGTCCTGAGGCTCCTCCAAGCCTCCAATCAGGCAAGCAGGCTCCACTTTGCTCCCTTCACCCCTGCCAGGGCACTCCTTGTCCAGGTCAAAGGCACCCCTTAGTCCAGGCCAACGGCTGTGCTCCTGGGCCTCTGTTTCATCTTCAGCTAGCATGGGGTGCATCTTTATGACATCAGCCACTGTGTGCTGGCCAACCCAGATCCGGCATGAGCTGGTAAAGTGAGGCAGCTGTGGTGCCGGGAACTCTCCAGACTGCATCACCATCACCTTCCCCGGTAAGTCTCCTCTCCCGGGGAGAGCAGCTGCCCCAATGTTCCATGCCTGAGGACTAATAAGGGTGCTTCTGGGGGCCTCGTCACCCCTATATGAGTTGTCAGGGTACTCCCTACTAAACAGTCTTACTGATCAGTATTCAGAGGTAAATCATATCCCTAGTTCTGCTTATTGTTCCCATGTTTATATATGTCATAATAGTTATTTTGGCATAATATTTCAGTTGTAGTTTGTATTTGTCTACTGTGACCTTTAAAACCTTTGCAGTCACTGTTCACTACAAAACCACCCATTCTGTCAGTAGGGCTTATGTTCTTTGTTCTTAGATATAGTTTACTTTGAATTTGATTGTATTCAAACATATTTTAATGGGTCTAGCCAAGAAATCCAGATCATTGTTCTGTCCTCTGTGTTATTTAGGGTTGTGCAAAACAGCACCATTCTGCTTCAACTTCCGTTCCAACGGAACAATGTTTCATTTTAAGTTTTGTTTCAAAAGCACTGTTCCATTTTGTTTCGTTGAAACTGTTTTGCCATTTCAACACCATTTTAATGTCTTGCCCATAGGCAATAATGGGGGAATGAAACTGCCTATAACTTTGTCATTTTTTTCCTGATACAGATGAAGCTTACAGGGATGGTAGCCCCTTCTGAGAGCATGAAGCCTGCCAAGTTTCAAGGAGATAGGTGCAGAGGTTTCTGGGAAACTGCACCTCAAGGTGTTGACAATCAAAACTCCTGTCACTTGATGACTGCGACAGCCTCCTGTCATCCGGCCCACAGATCCAAGGGCCCGCATCCCCAGGAGAGCTGCGGGGCTGTGCCAGACTCCTCCCCCGGGTGCAGGCCCCAATCTATCTGCCGGATGACAGGAGGCTGCTGCTGCTGGCTGGGACCGGTGCTGGGCACAGCCTGCACCCAGCACCGAAAAGATTGGTGGTGCTGCTAGCCCCAGTTGGCAGCAGCAGCCTCCTGTCATCTAGCAGGCAGATTGGGGGCCCACCCACAATCCTGGGAGGGCTGCGGGGGGCTGTGCCGGATTCCTCCCAGGGGTGCGGGCCCATAAGTCTGGCTTCAAAACTCAAATCATTTCAAAACTTTTGAAACATTTCAAGTGCTTTGTTTCGTTTCAAAGCTGTTTTGAAGGCTTTTGTTTCATTTTGATTTTGCTGTTTTGAGCTCAAAATGCATCAAAACAGCTTTGAAACGAAACACCCGGTGAAATTTTGCACAGCCCTATTATTTATCACTCCACCAGTGGTTGTGCCATGGCCTAATTCTTATCAGCAGTGATTTTATATTTGCTTCTAGACCACTGATAAAAAGATCAATTGCCCATGTGCTTAGAAACAATTCCTATAGTACGCCACTAGGAACAGTCCCATTTAATGATTCTGTGCGGACTACTTTTTGAGATCCGCTGGTTAGCCAAGTCTTAATCCAGTTCACATATGTTTGTTTAATGTACATTGCTAGGTTTTTTAAGTGTCATGCTGTATTAGATCAAGTGACTTAGTAAGTCTATAAAGTTTTACCTGTACTGTTATCAATCAAACCTATTGAATCATCAAAAATGAAATCAGGTTTGTCTGGCAAGACCTACTGATATCTTGCGTAAAAATACCCTTTAATTCCTTGTTCCCTGAATCCATTTTACCTTTTTGAATTTTGCCTGGGATTGATGTCAGACTAACCAGTCTATAATGACCCAAGTTATCCTGTCTGCCCCGTTTCGAAAATTGCCACAGCATCAGAGAAACCTGGATGCCCCTCCCCTTACAGAACAATGGGAAGGACCCAGTAAGTTTTTTTTTATTAAACTTCTGCTGACTCTGTACTAATTATGAACACGTATGCTTGGAATCCTGGCTGAAACGCATCTACCCTCAAACAAGGGTACTATGTCCCTTGAAAAGTTGTACTGGCATCATGTCAGCTCCTGGTAGCTTTCACCTGCCTTGCATAAAATGAAAAAACAGCAACCAACTTGATATTTTGTAAAGAAACATATCCTGCAAAGATGACAGGCCCAGGTATGCAAAATTAGTTATTAATTTAGAGCAGTGGTTCTCAACCTAAAAAGGTTCTCAAACCACTGCTCTAAATTAATAAATATTTCACTGGGGGCACATCTACACATGCAATTAATGCGCAGCAGTAAACTCCAGCACATATCATGCTGGAATTTATTGCTTCCAGGTGCCCAGGACCTGAGCTGACCCCAATGGGGACCAGCCTGCCTGACCAGGGCTGCTCCCACCCAGCTCAATGTGCTGTGGAGGGGCTGGCTGGGGCAGGAAGGTGCTTCAGCGCAGACTAGCTGGCAGGCTACCCCCACACTGAAGCACCCTCATGCCCCAGCCAGCCCTGTCAACCTCTACACCTGTATTGCTGCTGAGTAAATAATTCCTGGTAAAATAGCACTTGTGTTTACAAGTATTAACCTATAGCAGAGTTAATTAGTTTACTCCATCCTACTAAATAACACTGTATGTATAGACATTTATTGTGGAGCTAATTAGGTAACTCCACAGTAAATGTCTCTTGTAGACGTGTCCTGGGACAATCACTGGGATGTAGAATATCCCAGTAAAACAGAAGTGGCCACATTTGTTTCCCATTGTGCAGTTTTGACCCAAAACCTGCTAGGCTCCAGCTGGCTGCTGAGGCTGGTGCTAGGTGGGCAAAATGTGGCCTGGGGGCCGAATTTATATTATATCAGTTAGAAAATTAATATTTATCTGCCCCTGGTTGCCTGTCATGCGGCCCTCGATGGCTTGCCAAACTCAGTAAGTGGCCCTCTGCCCAAAATAATTGCCCACCCCTGTGCTAGGTTGTCCCAGCACATGGGAGGCAGGATGCATCAGGCCTCATGGGTTTCTGAGCATAAGCAGGGATCCTTGTTTTCTCCAATTTAAAAAAAAAAAAAAAAAAAAAAAATCAGGAATTTTTTTAAAGTAACCCCATGCCCACGTTTTTCCATGATGTAAATGAAACACCACTAATATATCTAGATATCTAGTGGTGTTTCAATTTAATTATGAAAAAATGTTGATGTGGGGTTACTTTTTTCAACCAAAAATTGAGGATTTTTTTAAATCGGAGAAAACCAGGATCCTTGAAAGAGGCTACATTTGTTCACGTGTCACACGCTTGCAGGGGGCTGACTGTATGGGGTGGTGCTAGCGCTGGCTGTGCACGTGGGCGCTGGCTGCACATGGGTGCTGGTGGCAGCTCTGCAAGCAGGCGCTGGCTCTGCGTGGGTGCAGGTGCTGACTGCGCGTGGGTGCGGGCACTTGCTGTGTGTGTGCGTGCAGGCGCTGGCTTTGCGGGGGTGCTAGCATTGGCTCTGTCGGGGGCTGTTGGTGCTGGCACTGGCTGTGTGGTGCCAGCCCTGGCGCAGGTTGCGTGGGCCCTGCCTACGTGCGGGGGGTAGCGGTGGGCACCGGACCCCACAGCAGGCAAGAAACACCGCGAGGCTGCCGCCAGCAGCTTAGCCCCACCCAGCGTGACGTCAGCCGGCCCCGCCCTGGCGCCCGGCGCCGCGCTGGCCCCGCCCCTCTACTGGGCGCTGCGCTGACCCGGCCGCCTCCCATTGGCTATGCAAATGAAGGAGCCCCGTGCCGCCAATGAGCAGCGGCCACGGCAGAGAACTGGCCGCCGCGTGCGCTGGTAGCAGCAGCCGGGCCGGCACACGGGCTACAGCCACTGCCACCGTCATGGGCGCGCTCGGCGCGGGCCGCCTGCTCCTCGGTAGGGCCCGGCGCGGGGGGTCAGGCCGGCCAGGCTCCGGCGGGGGCAGGGCAAGGTGGGGTCTCGTGCGCGGCTCCTCGGGCAGCAGGGAGCTGGTGATCCCGGCGCACAAAGCCGCTGGCCAGGCCGGGTCTGGGGCCTAGTGCTTACAGCGCGCGGGCAGGGTCGGCCCGCCACGGGCAGCTGGGTCGAGTCGGGGCGCTCTTGAGAAGTGCTGGGGCGAAGTTACGTCGCCCCTTCCGTGCGCTGGGCAGGAGGCAGCTTAGGGGTGTCTTGAAGGGTCCGTTCGGGCGGAGCGGAGACTGGACGGCGCGGGCGGGCGGGCGGGAGAGCCTGAGGTCGCGGGCGCAGAGCAGGTGTCCTGCGAGCGTGGTGCAGTTGCACAAAAAGCGGCCATCCACTGAGATGGAGTGAACTTTTTCCACAGGTGAATTGACCCATGTCGCGGCTTAGCAGTGTCGGGGTGACTGTGTGCCACCCGGTCAAGCCCCTGAACGCACCTGCTTTTGTAACGCTGTCATGGTCAGGCCCTTGTGATGGAGAGGCAGTTCACCCTGTTAGTCTGAAGGCGGAGATGCACCTTCTAGACCAGCTAAATTGAACATGCATAAGTTTTTATCCATTTGATGAAGTGAGCTCAAGGGCACAAAAACTGGTGGCTGTCTGATGTAGTTACTAGTCTATAACAGTTTTTCTCGACCTTCCTAAGACTTGAGGCACCCATTGGAAAATACCAGTTTTCAGTCTTCATTACTTATTTTTGCCTGCAGAAAAATAATAGCAGTTTTTTTTCTGTTGCCAAGTACTCGGATAAACCACAACTTTGGATTTCTATTTGAAATATCTGGATTTATCTTGTGAATCTGGTTTGTAAACCTAACCATTGTGTCAGGTATCCAGGTTGTAGCTGTATTGGTCTAGAGGAAAAAGCTATCTGGGCTCGTGGTAGAGGTGATATCTTTTATTAGACCAACAATGTTTTTGCAGAAAAGAAACTTTTGCAAAAAAAACCCCTCTTTTTGGTCTAATCAAAGATATCACCTCTACCATGAGCACAGATTGAGTGCCACACAATGATTAAAGCAGTGGTATCCTTGACAGGATCTCAAGGAGCCCCAGGGTGTGTTGGCACCTGGCTGAGAATCACTGGTCTATAAGATGCATTTTTACTCTGCTTTATGGCTGTTACACACAGTAGCAAGGAGGACAAAGACCCCACCCATCTGTATCAAAGGTCCTTTTTTTTTTTTTTGTCCAGGGCCTTTCGTGGGGTAGGAGAGTATCGTGCTTAGATGATTAAGTTCCCTTACGCACAATATGCAGAATAGAATCGGGGCTTGCCTTTCTGGGAATCTTAAGTATTTTTTTAAACTGTTGGCTGTAGAGCATGTTAGCAGAACTGATACCATCACAGCTGGAAATAACATTTAGGAGTTCAAGTAGGTCAAATATTAAGAGAGACTGCTTAATCCTAGTGACCACTGCCCTAAATTTCCTCCTTGAAGAGTGTCAAAGAACAGCATTGTGACAGTGAATCCTGCTGTGAAGATTTGTAATAGTAAAAAATGAGAACTCTGCCTTCAGGTTACTTGCAAATATCAGAGGACTTGAGGCATGCATGTTCCCTAAACAACAGGAAAATCAGAAATGTAACTGTCTTGGTTAAGTGGCAGGATTAAAAACATGCTGAATTCAAATTGGGAATTTCTCTTGGCAAATGGAAATCTTGAATGAGAACAACAAAAACAAGTTGAAACCATAGAAGATAAAATACAAGAGAACATTTGAGGAAAGGTGAAAGACAAATGCAGCTTGACTATTTTAAGAGAGGAAGTAAGTGCTGAGAATTGCTCTTGCTTCCTGTATGGAAAAAATACCAGTCGCCTAGCTGCTTTAACATGCACTTCAGTTGGTTGTCAAATAGTGGTAATCCATCATTTCCAAATAGCAACATTATACTGGAGAGTCATTGCTTTTGGTAATGCAAAGCATGTTTTGAGCTGTTTGCTTGTAAACCAAATTTTGTCTTGTATCACCAGTGAGTGTTGGGGTGGGTATGTTGTTTTCCTGGCTGTCCGTAACTGGAATCTAGTACACCAGGGAGATTGAGAGAATCTCTTTTTATCAGAAAGCAGTGTGTTATGGATAGGGGGAGGAAGGACAGAACCCAGATAATCCTTTTTCCACTTCAGAAAACCTTCCCTTATAGGTATCTGTGAAAACAAAATGTGCAGCTTTTTTCTACCTTTATTAATAGTTTGCCTTCCAACACATCTACTACTTTTCTCTTAGAATCAGTGCACTATTTCCAGGTGGGTTTAGGATCCTGTACAGCTAGACTTTTAACAAGCAGTGGGATGCTTTGACTAAACAGTACCATGTAAGGCAAGATCCTCCTTCAGAGCCAATCTGGGTATAATGTACAGCAACATGTGCATCAGACTTTCTTGCAAGACTGTCCTTCTATTGGATGGTTATGACAGAACCTGCCAGTAAGGAAGGTTCTCTTTTGAATCTCTGTCGACTGGTATTTAGCTTTTTTTTGCCATACAGCAAAGTTTTCTATTTAATGCAGTTACAGCTCTTCTTATGTCTCATTCATTTCTATTCTAAAGCAAACTTACAAAGTAGTTTGGAGATCTTTGTGGTTTGCATTTTGCAGATGTTTGAGTTTTCCTGAATTGGATACCTGTAGGAAGCAATTTTATGGTTGAATGTTCTACTGAAGGCAATTTTCAATTGTAAGGAATAATGAATCATGCTGTTATGTCAGAGTTCTCCATCCATTGAGCATAAAAAACTATTGTAAGACTGAGTGAATTTCACAATGAACTTACATTTCCTGAAAATACATCTAAACTCAGATAAATTAGAATCTCCACTTAAGAAAAGGCTGAGAAATGAAAGAGTAGTTGAATAAATTCAAAGAATTCCACTTTTGATCCTAATCTGGCACAGGTATCTTAGGGGTATTAACAGCATAGAACCTTTTACCAGTTATACTGAGCTCAGCTCCTTGAAAAAATTTTGCTTTTCCCTTGGACAGTTCTGATGTGCCTCCTGCCTTCTCAGTGTCTTAAACCCGCAACTGAGGGCAGCTGTTACTGTAGGTCACAGTGAGTCACTGCAGCAGTGTGAGTTGTGTGAGAGTGCTACGTGTGTGTGAAGGGAGGGATCTGCTCTTTCATGTGAATAAATGTGCTCAAACCAATCCGAGTGGTTAAAAACTGAGATTTTGGGTTTTTTTTTTAAGTCTAGAAAGGGATCCCTCTGAGTCAATGGGTATAGTGGACAGGGGTTTAGGAGAGTTGTGTTCTGATCAGCTTTCTTGGCAGAGAAGGAGTGACATGCCTGTCTGCAAAATGAAGTAATGATACTGACCTCTATAAAGTGTTTTGAGATGAACTGATGAAAAGGTAGATAAATATTAGAGCTGGGTGGTATTCTGGCCTTGGCTGATCACATGTACACTGTGGGCCATCGATTGTTGTCATCACTAAAACAAATTTGCCAGAACAATGGCCAATCCTCATTTTTGAAACACTCCAGCTGGAGAATTCCCCACTACCCCTCCTAGCTTGTACCAATGGTTAGTCACCTGGTGCACTACTCGGATTCAAATGAAAAATGAAGTATGTGGCTTTGATCTGGTTCCCTCCGGCTCCTACTATGCCTTTCTCTGATAAATTAATCCCATATTTACTTGAATATAAGATGAGGTCTTTTTTTTTTCTTTTTTTTTTTTTTTTACCCCAATCAGCATGTGGAAAATAGCTCCCCATCTTATGATCACATTCAAGGAAACCCCATTAAATACTCTGGTAGCAGTTTAATGAAAGGCAAAAGCAGCATGTGCTCAGTAATGGAAACCCACTAAGAAGTCCAATGCAGTCTACACTGAGCGTGACTATAAAACACCTGGCCCACATTGGGTAAACATACTGATGGGAGCCTACCACAAAGATAGGTTAGTACATTCCACCTGAATGAAATCTGTGGTAGTGTCCATTGTATATAGTCCCCTCAGTGTCAAGTCTTTTTCGAGTCATGGTGAACCACAGCACTGAATACATTCTGACTCCCTCTTCACTCCCATAGCTGAGCTGCACCTTTCTTTCCTATTTCCAATTATTTACGTTTCTTCACCAGCCTTAAATGTCTGGCAGACATTACCCAGAAACTCTCTGTTGCCCTCTCTCTTAGCCTGTTGTATATGATTAGTGTGGCCCTGCCCTCTGTGAGGGAGAGCCGGACCAAGTTGCCCTGCACCTCATCTGTATATAAATTTTATCAGTTATCACAAGTGCGGGCTGAAGCAGCGTGACAGGTCTTTGCCAACAGTACCTGTGCTAAAACTTGCAGTAATTGCATCAGTTTTGCCTGAACTTAGTCTATGGTACATTGGTATCTGTAGTAACTTGCTTATATGCAAATTTTGCCTCTCACTTGTGCTCCGGAAGAGCAGGTCTGACAGTAAAGAGTGGGGGAAAGAAGTTGTCGCGGGGGGAGAAGAGGGGAATGCCAAGAGCAAGAAAGCCTCTTGACTCTGCCTCCCCCCCCCCCCCCCCCCCCCAAAAAAAAATTATTTTCCCTCCTGTATTAGGGGATGGGGGACAAATTCATGGCAAACCTCCATTAATTAGGTTATATACCTGGCAAATGATAAGTTTATGAATTTTTCCACATATAGAATCTGATTATTGGGGGCTTGACTTATATTCAAGTAAATGCAGTGTCTGGTGTCTCTGAATTGTGAAGATGTTTCTAAATAAACTTTTTCTAAATAAGATGACTCCATCTTCTTTTTTGATAAGCCAAAAAGACTTGAGTTACTTAAGTCTTTCACTGTAAAGATTTTTTTCCACCCTTTGAATAATAAGGCTCCTGTTTGTTCCCTTCCTAATTTTTCAGGGAAATAAGGTGCCACCCTTCCATCACCTAACAGCTTGCAGAGTTGCTCAGGGCTTGTGGATTGTGTATTTTATTCCATGGGTGCGACCCAGAAGCTGCATTGTAGTCAGTTTTCATCCCAATAATATAGGTTCAAGAGCCCTTTAGGAGTAAGAATGGGAGAAGCTCCAGCCTTTCTTCCTCCTGTTCTCCTTTGACTTCAGTCCAGAACTGAATATAGCAACTCCTGGTTCCAGATCAATGTAGCTTAAAGCTGTTTAGCTAGCATGTTGCAGTGTTGGGGGAGAGCAGAAAGATCTTGCTCATGTACCCTTTAAGTCATGTTGTTGGATAAGGAACATGGTTGGCTGATTCTGTAGTTGCCTTGAGACCCTGAGGAGGTCCTGCATACTTCCAGAATGTGCACTCAAAGGCCTTGCCTGCTTGCACTACTCTGTATGCACAGGTGGTTGCAGTGGCTCTTGTAAGTAAACCCAAATGCCTTTGAGGAAGTTTATAGGCCAGCACAAATTTGAGCCCCTTTGCTAGGATATGTTGGAAAGAACAGCATGTGTTGTCCAAACTTGTGTATTCCTGGCCATATGAGTTTGGGTTTCTTTGTATGCAAAGGGGAAGAAAAATGATGCATCATGCCTCGGCTTTCCTCCTGGCAGACTTGGGCTTCTTGCCATTTTCATTTTTGCTGCTAAAAAAAAAAAAAATATGGGGGAGTGACATGGCCATGAATTTAGGAACCCACTGATATTTTTAATGGGAGGATAATTTGTGTTTTGTTCTAGGAGCTTTGAGCTGTACATTCTTCCTGGCAGTTAACAGTTTATATTCCTCCAGTGATGATGTGATAGAGCTAACACCGACAAATTTCAACAAGGAAGTCCTTCAGAGTGCCAGCTTGTGGCTGGTAGAGTTTTATGCACCATGGTAAGTGTTACGGCTGTAGTGCTAAGCAAAATCCTAGCCGGCTCTTTTAGAAGAGGGGTGACTGACTTCTATAATCAACCGGCTTTCTTTTCACTCTTGTATCATGGAAGAATGCCAAAGGTGACTCGCTGGTTGATCCAAGATTTCCCTTCAGTTTCTGGCATACATCTCACTTGATATCTTTGTGGCCAGCAACATTTCTCTAAATGTTGCCCTTTTCAGAGTTAGACTTTTGAGTCAAATAAATATTTATTAGGCTTCTGAAAGCATAGGAACGTAATATGCCAAACATGGTTTGTGTGTGCATGCTTTCATAGGTACCTGAAAGAGAACACTGTTTCACTGTTTGGTTTTGGTGCTAATCCTTGCAAACCAAAAAGGGCCACATACAAGTCTTAACTTTGGAAGGTTTCTGGGTAGACATGAAGCAAGGAAGTGACGTTGTGTTGACTTGGTGTTCCACCTAATAATGGGTAAAAACACAGGCCACTTGCAAAAAAAAATAATTTTATTCTTGCATATTTGCCTCTTCCCAAGTTCAAACTGACTAGATTTCTTAGATAGTATAAACTCTTTCATAGAACATCTTGGTTAAAAATTGTTTTTCCCAAAAGGTGTGGTCACTGTCAGAGACTCACTCCTGAATGGAAGAAAGCGGCCACAGCATTAAAGGTAAGTCTTACATTTCCCCAGACTTGTACTGAGGTGTGGGGATTGGTTTTCGTCTGTTGTCATGGAAACAGACAGTAAATTTAAGGTTACATTTGCAAAAGTCCTACTTGCCTGGGTCGGGAAGTGGCCACTGACAGTAGGCCTGCGTGAGTCGGCAGCGAGCCAGTCTGGCTTCGGATCCGGCCGCTTCAGATGGCAGTGATCCGATCCAGAGCTCTGGACCGGGTTTCCGCCTTGATCTGGCCAAGGCGGCCCCGAAGCTTGGAGCCGCCTCAGAGATCCAGCCATAGAGTATAATGGGGGAATCAATAAAATATCTATAACTTTTTTTTGTTTTTTGTCTGCTTTGGATGAAACTTGCAGGGATGGTAGCCTCTGCTGAGAGCATGAAACCCGCCAAGTTTCAAGAAGATCGGCGCAGGAGTTTGGGGGGAACTGTACCCCAAATTTTGAAAGCCAAACTCATGTCATGGCTGTGTGTTACACCACAGGGGGGTGAAAACTGCAGGGGTGGTGGCCCCTGGTGAGGCCACAAAGCCTGCCAAGTTTCAAGAAGATTGGTGCAGGGGTTTGGAAGGAACTGTACCTCAAGCTGCAGACAAGCAAAACTCATAACATGGTTGACCCTGCGTGTTAAGGTGCTGCGGGGATGGTGGCCGCTACTGAGGCCACGAAGCCTGCCAGCTGTTGAGGAGATCGGTGCAGGGGTTCTGGGGCCCTGTACCCCTAGCTGCTGACAGACAAAACTCTTGACGTGGCTGCTTGTGGGACTGACTGTCTCTGTCTTGGGGCAGTTGATTGTCTGTATTGGTTCTTTCCTCTCTGTAGCCTGGTTTTGTAGGTGCTAATTGATGGCAATTACCTGGCTACATTAGCTAGGTCCTGTGTATTGAGCTGGTCCCTGAGTAAATCATGATTTGCTAGGAAATCTGGTTGTCGCACCAGACAATAAGGCTAACCTATTTAACGATTTCTTTGCATCCAGTTTCCTGAGCAGGGACCAGATCAGCCTGTCTGCCGGGACCCCCTCAGGCCCCGGGGGAGGCGCACCCAGACCTAGGTCAGTGAGGATCTAGTCGGGGAACTTCTGGAGGGACTGGATGTATTTAAATCAGCTGGTCCTGACGACCTCCACCCCAGAGTGCTGAGGGAATTAACAGAGGTCATTGCGGAACCCCTGGCACAGCTTTACAAGCACTCATGGTGCTCTGGTGTGGTGCCAGAGGACTGGAAAAGGGCCAATGTAGTTCCCATTTTCAAAAAAGGGAGAAAGGAGGACCCAGGGAACTATAAGCCAGTTAGTCTTACCTCGATCCTGGGTAAGCTTTTTGAGAGAATTATCCTGGCGCATGTCCACGAGGGGCCAGCAGGGGAGATTATGCTTAGGGGCAACCAACCTGGGTTCATTAGATGCAAGTCCTGTCAGACCAACCTGGTGGCCTTCTATGACCAGGTCACAAAATCCTTAGATGCAGGGGTAGCTGTGGACATAGTCTTTCTGGACTTCAGGAAGGCCTTCGACACTGTCTCTCAACCCATTCTCGTTAAAAAAAAAAAACAACAAAAAACTAGGGGACTGTGGCGTCGACACTTACACAGTCAAATGGGTCACTAACTGGCTGGAGGGCCGCACCCAGAGAGTGGTGGTGGATGGGTTTTATTCGACCTGGAGGGATGTGGGCTGTGGGGTCCACCAGGGCTCGGTCCTCGGACCCACGCTGTTCAACATCTTCATCAGTGGACGAGGGGGTAAAAAGCATCCTATTCAAATTTGCTGATGACACTAAGATGGGTGGGGGGGGGGTGGGTTTTGGGCAGGCTAGAAGGGAGGAATAGGCTGCAGTTGGACCTATGGACCTAGACAGGTTACAGGGGTGGGCAGATGAGAACAAGATGGGTTTCAACACTGACAAGTGCAAGGTGCTGCACCTGGGGAGGAAGAACCAGCAGCATACCTACAGACTGGGGAACTCCCTTCTCGTCAGTGCAGAGGCAGAAAAGGATCTTGGAGTCATTATTGATGCCAAAATGAACATGGTCCGACAGTGTGGGGACGTGGTCAGGAAGGCCAACCGCACCTTGTCATGCATCCACAGATGCATCTCAAGCAGGTCCAAGGAGGTGATCCTCCCCCTCTATGCGGCACTGGTCAGGCCGCTGTTGGAGTACTGCATCTAGTTCTGGGTGCCGCACTTCAGGAGAGATGTGGACAGCATTGAGAGGGTTCAGAGAAGGGCCACCCGCATGATCAGGGGGCAGCAGGGCAGGCCTTACAAGGAGACACTAAGGGACCTGAACCTGTTCAGCCTCCACAAGAGAAGGCTGAGGGGGGACCTAGTGGCCTGTTACAAACTAGTTGGGGGACCAGCAGGCATTGGGAGTCCGTGTTCCCCCGAGCACTACCAGGAGTGACTAGAAATAACGGTCACAAGCTGGCAGAGGGTAGATTCAGACTAGACATCAGGAGGCGCTACTTCACTGTCAGAGCGGCTAGGATCTGGAACCAACTTCCAAGCGAAGTGGTGCTGGCTCCTACCCTGGGGGTCTTGAAGAGGAGGTTAGACAAACACCTTGCTGGAGTCGTTTGACCCCTGTACTTTTTCCTGCCTGTGGCAGGGGATCAGACTTGATGATCTGCTCAGGTCCCTTCCGACCCTACCAACTATGAAACTACTATGAAACTGATTGATTGGTAACTGGTAACACAGTAGCTTAGCAGCCAGGCTTGCAGTAGTGTCTCCCACGCCCCAAGACGGAGACAGTCAGTCCCACAAGCACCCATGGCACGAGTTTTGCCTGTCAGCAGCTAAGGGTGCAGGGCCTCAGAACCACCCTGCACCAATCTCCTCGACCAGCTGGCAGGCTTTGTGGCCGCAGCAGGGGCCACCATCCCTGCAGCTGTCACCCATGGCATGAGTTCTGCTTGTCCACAGCTTGAGGGGCACTTCGGAAGCTCCGAACCACTTTGGGAAGCCTAACGAGGTCAGCACTTCAACCTGGACATGCTGCTTTGGACCCCGAAGCATCCGAAGCTTCTCCGAATCCAAAGCTCTGTCCAAAGCCTCTCACAGCCCTAATTGACAGGCAAATAGGAAGTTGGGAGTTGTTTTGTGGGTTTTTTTGCTTGTTTCCCCTCAAGATAATCTATCAAAGTGAAGGGCAAGCAAATGCATGTTGTGCCTGGGCTGTTGAATTTCCACGACTGCCTTTGCCTTGCTGAGCAACATGCCTTCCCCTCTTCTACCTTTCTCTCAGTATCTTCTTACCTGTCTTTGGCTCTGAGAACCATCCACGGGCTGACTATCTGGAAATAGCTCTGCCATTTTTAGCATTCTTTTACTTATAGAAGAAGTAGCAAAGCAGTGACCTCCTGGACTTCGATTTTTCTGTTTTAAGTTATGCACTTTAACAAAGAAAGTTAAATGAGGAGTTTGCACTGACTCAGCAGCAGCTGCTGCTGTAAGTGTGAACAAGTGATTACACACAGACCATCAGTTTAATATCTAGTAGTACTGCTGTTTAGGGAATATGTCCTTATTGGTTTCTGCCCTTTCTATCTGTTGGGATACCAGGTCCTCCATGTACTTGACAATTTTTTCACTTGTTCTTCCTGTCTGATCAGTATCTCTCAAATGCATTGCATTACATTACAGTGGCTCTTTTTAATTTAAACAGGGTGTGGTGAAAGTAGGTGCAGTGGATGCAGATAAGCACCAGTCGCTAGGTGGTCAGTATGCTGTTAAAGGATTCCCAACTATCAAGATATTTGGAGCCAACAAAAACAAAGCGGAAGATTACCAGGGTAAATCTTGTGTAGTCCCATATGTTGTGTGTTTTAAAGATGGTGGTTAGCATTGCTCACATCTACACTCAAACATTAGGTACTATATACTCCCATCAACCTTGGGACTGATAACAGCCTTAGCACACAGCCTTTTAACTTGTTTCTGAGAGAGCCTTATGCCTCTGATAGCCCTTGACACTGTCAGTTTCTGGTCAAGTTTTTTTGCAATATTTTAACAGTTTCTTTCTATGTGTACACTAAGGGTTAAGGGAGAGTGCACAAAGGGTATTTGCGGGTTGTGTTGGTAGTGGCAACTGGTAATTGCAGTTGGTACCTTGCATGGGATTTCCTTGCGTTTTGGTATTTGAGGAAGTGCATTTGAAAAGCATTAATCTAAATTAGTGGAATCCCATCACACAGAGCACTATTAAGGTCCAGTCCTTTTCCCATTGAAGCATCTGCAGGAGAATGAGGCCCTATATCTTGGCTTATAAAACTAAATAAGCACCATATTTAACTGTCTCTTGTACTCTGGTTCTTTATTTTGCTGTGTTGTAGGGGGTAGGACAAGTGAAGCTATCGTTGATGCTGCATTAAGTGCTACTCGATCTATGGTAAAGGAGCGTCTCAGTGGTAGAAGTGGTGGATACAGTTCTGGAAAGCAGGTATGTGTCAGGGAATGAATAACCCCTTTGTTTGTTTGTATCCTTCAGGATGGTTTTGCCAAGTGACCTTGGTGCACAGATGGTACAGTTTTAGCAATATACAAATCTTAAGAGCTGATGCCTCTGATTTGCAAGAGACATTACACAAAAGATATTGAGAACTTCCTTCATTCTTGCTAGTACAATACCTGCACCCTGTCTGGAAGAGCATGGGATGTGGGTCTTGATGCATAGACATGGGCGACTAGTGCCACCTGGGGGGGGGAGGGGCATGTCTCCCCCCCCCCCCCCCCCCCCCCCCCCCCTGTGCCTGGGGGAAGGGGGCAGGTCCCCAGTGGCCAATCACGCTGACCGGGAAGTGCCAGCAGCACTTCACCTGGCACCCCCACTCCCCAGCTGGTGCTTGCACGGGGGAGCACTGGCACTTCTGCCTGCCCCCGCTGCCTATCGCCTAAACGGAGAACGCGGCCTGTCAGGGGTGCATATGCACCCCTGTATATCCCCTACACATCGCCACTGTGCATAGAAGCCTGTTACTTTAGGCTGTTTAGCAATAGATACTTCCCTCCTTCCTCCAGCCATAAATCTGTCCCTCAGGATAAAATAAAGTGAACGTGGCTTGTAAAAGGGCCAATTCACACAAGTGCCTGACACTCTTACCAGTGGCAATAAAAACTCTTCTTTTTCCAGAGTGTCTTATCACAGATTATTCTTCAGTCCAAAAATGGCAATGGGCCTCTATGAGCTTGTAGGCTTCTAGGAACTTGTTTGAAAAATCTGTTTTCTGATGATAAAACATTAGTTCCGCTTCAGATGTACATCAGTAGACTAAAGTTAACGGACAGTATTTTTAATCTCCCTGGTTTTATAAGCCAGTAGCAGTTGTTTAAAAGTTAGGTGACAATTTAATAGCTCATGGTTCTACTCTGACATGCTTTCCACTTGAAGCATACTATGTAATGTGGTATTAAGCATGTTGGTATTGCTTCCATGGAACATCCATAGTCTCCCCCAGCTCTTTGCATGGCTGCCGACTTTGCCAGCATAAGGGGCATGGCCCTACCACCAGCTGGCATCAGTACTGTCCCGCAGCAGGAATGCAGATTCCTGCAATGTTCACTGCACCGTAGACTCGGGAATGCATGCGTTACAGTCCCTTCAGTGTAGAAATTCAAGGTGTGTGCGCACTTATACTGGGGCAACAGAGAGTACAGACTTGCAGCTGAGGCTGTAAGTCCCAACCACCAGCGCCTGGTCTGCATGCTTCGGACTTGGAAATGAGGTGAGGCTGTCTTGGGGGTGCCTTGTGCTGATGCTCTTGAGCATACTGAAAACCCAGCCTGGTGCATGGTGCCAGTAGTATCCACGTCGCCTCATTTCTGGCTTTGACACATGTGAGGGTATGAGTGGGCACACTTTATTGCATCAGCAGCAAGACTGAGCTCCCTGCTGAAGCAATCCTCAAGTTTCTAGGATCTAATTCAAAAGATACACATGGGAGGGGTGACATGGCCATCAATCTTTGTTTTAATTTATCTGCTAAACGGAATTGTTTTAATACTGTCCACATGGAAGTATCAGAGCTAAGTTTGTTAGCCTTCTGTACTCCTGTTTTGACTTCTGTCCACAGACTTCAACTAGTAACATAGAATCCAGACAATGAAAGGGTTAACAAGCCAGAGTTTGTCCTCCTTAGGTAAGGTCTCTGGGCAGCTTAAGTACCTATAATATGAACAGGGTTATCAGGTTCAAGCTCTGAACTGCAAAATGTCAAGGTAGGGTAACCAGAGAAAAAGTAAAAATCCTCCAGAAGTCCAAGTGTGAATTTTCTTTCTTCCCCTCCCACCCCCATCTCTTCCTCCTTGCCTCACACGTGCTCCTAAATCTCATTGTCAAAAGCGATGGTCCAATTGACTCTTAAGGTATTGTGTGAGCCCTTCCTTTCTGTTGAAAGTCAGTGGGACTAGGTTCCTTTTGATAATGGACTGTGTATTACTGAATACATTGGATACCCTGAAATGTTTGCTTTTAATCTAAGTTATTACTACCAAGATGGATAAGAATTTTTCTACCTTGATAGTTTCTTTTGTAGTTTACCTGTGAGACCCTTGGGGAGGGGAATGAACTGAAAGGTTTTTAACTCTAAGACCTTACTTCTGAGCTTTCAAGTGATGATAATCTTGTTAATTCTTGAAGACCTGAAAAAAGGTGTATCCTCCTGTTTCTTGGGTTCTGTCAGTGTAGCCAGTTGCTTATATCTGTTGGAGAAGAGGCTGTTTAGGTGCATATGAACTGTTTTGGGGAGAGGCTGTGGAGAAAAGCAGTTGATTGACTTTCCTTTTAATTGGAGTGACCATAAGGAAATCCAGGACACCCCCTTCCTACCTCTGCCCCAGCTCTCCCAAGTCACTGATGCTACTGGAAGCAGAGGTGGGGGTGGGGTGGTGCACCAGGCAGTGGTGTCTGCTGGCATTGTGCCACTTCATCTCTCCGCCAGACTGCCCTGCATTTCTGGGATGCTCATTTTAATTCACACCTACCAACTGGGACCAGCTTCCAAAATCAAGGGCTGTCCCAGCTAAACCGGGATGTATGGTCACCCTACCTTTAATTGAAGTTTTATATTTCTTGACCTACAGAGCAGCCGAGAAAATGGTGACACGGATAAGAAGGATGTGGTTGAGTTGACTGATGACACCTTCGACAAGAACGTCTTAAATAGCGATGATGTCTGGCTGGTGGAATTTTATGCCCCTTGGTGTGGACACTGCAAAAAGTAAATGAAGCTGTTGGCAGTTCACCTGCAATTGGCCCCTTGCCATGTGTTAAGTATGCAGGCAGCCATATATCTTGAAATGGGACCTTGTGTCTGCTGTGCTATAAGTGGGTTTGTACTCTAGTTTTCCCGCTCCAAAGATGTATAAGCCCCTCTGGTTAGGAAATTTAAGTTTTATGTGCTCATTAGAGCACCATGGCAGCACAAGAATTTAGCATTCTTTGGACTTGCAAAGAATGGACTCGCTGCCAGTTGTAGCCAGTGACAAGATTCCCAGCAAAGGGGTCAGGCTCTCTAAGTGTCTTTTGTTTATTTTGTTTTGCTTTTCATGTTAAGATGATCTGTATTCTTAATATAGAACTCAGTTTCATCTGAGATATTCCAGCTAACTGTCATGTCTTGCAGAATTGCTCCTCTATCAGGGGTGTTCACTGTAGTTTCACTTACTTGTTTTTAAAAGAACAGTTGCTTGTAACACTAAAAAACTGCCTTGCTTTCTAGTCTGGAGCCAGAATGGGCAGCTGCTGCCACAGAAGTGAAAGAACAAACTAAGGGCAAGGTGAAGCTAGCTGCTGTGGATGCCACAGTAAATCAGATGTTGACTGGTCGATATGGGGTGAGTCTGCAGCTTCCAAATTCCTTTCCCTCTGGTTACAGGATGTGGGATAAGGTGTGTTCCACTCTATACCAGAAACAATTTGTATGGTGGCACCAATATTTTATTTTATTATGAAGCACTAAAAATATATTAGAAATGATTATAACAATTCATAGAAAAAGCAGTAGCTATTCTGATTTGCAGGGGGTGCAACATAGAGAAATGTAGAGAACATAGATGTGGATGTCTAGCAAGTATATCAAGGATCTTGACAGCTTACTGCCACAAGGCCTGGCATAATTCTGTACTCTTATAGCACTCTACAAAGTCTCATTCTAAATCAAATACCACTTCCTTTGGACAGGCTCTCTTGTACCTGGGTCAGAGTGCAGCAGTTATTTCCAGAGTGCAGCTGTCTTCTTATCTAGCTTCTAGTCATCTAGCTGGAAAAATTCCAAAGATGTTAAGTTATACAGCATAGTGAGACTGCAGGCACAGAACTTGGTGCTTCACTAAACAGCTCCCTCCCTCAAGCAGGCTGGTCTGCATGGAAGAACTAAGCATTAAGTCTCATATTTAACTGTAAAATAATTTACGAAGGTGGAAAGGGAAATCCAAGTAGCATGCTGGTAAAGGGTTGAAATGCACTTGTAACTGCTAGTCAGTTACTGTAGGCCAGTCACTGTAGGCACAAAGTTAAGTTCTGATTTTATTAAATGTGCAGGGCAGAGGACACCACAGTTCACCCTCTGTCCATAAGTGCCATGGACATTAATCTCTCCCGTGGAAGCATGACAGCAAGCAGTGTAGGGTGACACCGTAGCAACTAATTTGTTCAGACAGGCATAAGCTTTGCTTGACAGATGCTGTGAATGGACGTGAAGAGAGCAGAGGTACTGAACAGAAAGAATAACATGAATTAAATATAAACCCTAGGGAAAGGGAGAGGAAAGGATAGGAGCAGGGGGTACTGCTCAGATGTGCAGGTGGGTTGAAGAGATCAAAAGGGATAAATAAAGTAGTTAGCCCTTATGCCCTTCAATAAGTTATAAAAGCTAGTCCAGGTAATGGGGTGAGAATCTATAATAGTCTCTGTTGAGATCATACATAACACAGTCCAGTCTGGATGATTTCTTGTTCTTCAGTTTTATATTCAAGTCGGTTTTTGATGTTGATGGAATGTGCAGAGAGGTTGAAATGTTTTTCTGCAGACTTTTGTCGACTGATTGGACACCAGTTTGACATCATTCTTTCACATGGAGATCACCCCATCTGTCCAGCATAGATGGTGGAGGGGCTCTGTAAGCAGGTGATCGAAAATGTGATGGTGATAGAGCATCAGGTGTGATAATTTGTATTGTTTGGTCCATTGATGTGATTTGTGAAGCACAAAGGATTAAACTGGCTCTGCAAATATTTACAATCATTTTTGAGGTGCGTAGGGGGTGGAATTTTACTTCACTTTGTGCATTTCATTGGCTGTTTTCTAGCTCTGTGTAATGGTGTTTTTGCACTTACGTGCAGGTAGGGGTATCCTGCAGTGCGGATAAGCAAACATAGGCATGTGAACTCACCATTTGCAGTCACCCAAGCACAGGCTGGGCAGATATGTGGTACATACTTTCACCCACTGTGGATGTGTACCTTTTGTCCAACTCCTAAAAATATAGCAAGCTAGAAAACCACTACTAACGGATGCTCAACTCCAGAGAAGGAGGCAGCCCGTCCCATATTGAGGAGGGACAACTTCCTGGTGCAAGTGCTGGAGCAGCCAACTAGGGCTGTGCTCTTCTGGACCTGCTGCTAACGAAATGGGGAAGAATTGGTGTGGAATGTAGTAGTAGATGGCAGCTTGGGCAGCAGTGACCATGAGATGGTTGAGTTCAGGATCCTGAGGAAAAGAAGGACTTCAGAAAAGCAGACTTTGACTTGCTCAGGGAATTCATGAACAGGATCCCCTGGGAGCCAGTCTGAGGAGGAGAGGAGTCCAGGAGAGCTGTCTGTACTTTAAAGAAGCCTTACTGAGACTGCAGGAACAAACCATCCTGATGTGCAGAAAGACTAGCAAGTATGACAGAAGACCATCTTGGCTTAGCAGGGAACTCTTTAGTAAACTAAATCACAAAGGAAGCTTATCAGAAATGGAAACTGTCAAACAACTAGGGAGGAGTATAAAAGTATTGCATGGGTATGCAGGGATGAAGTCAGGAAGGCCAAAGTGCAATTGGAGTTGCAGCTAGCAAGGGATGTGAAGGGTAACAAGACAGGTTTCTATAAGTATCTTAGTAACAAGAGGAAGGTCAGGGAAAGTGTGGGTCCCTTACTGAATGGGGGAGGCAACCTAGTGACGGAGGATGCAGAGAAGAATGAGGTACTCGGTGCCTCTTTCACCTCTATCTTCACAGGCAAGTTCAGTTCCCAGACTACTGCAACTGGCAGCACAGTTTTGGGAGGAAGTGAACAGCCAACAGTGGCAAAAGAACAGGTTAGAGACTACTTAGAAAAGAAGGATATGTACAAGTCCATGGGGTCAGACAGGATGCACCTGAGGTTGCTGAGAGAATTGGCTGATGTGAGTGCAGAGCTGCTGGCCATCATCTTTGAAAACTCATGGCAATTGGAAGAGGTCCCAGACTGGAAAAGTGCAAACTATAGCGCCCATATTTAAGAAAGGGAAAAGGAGGATCCAGGGAACTACAGACCATTCAGCCTCATCTCAGTCCCTGAAAAACATCATGGAGCAAATCTTTAAGGAGGAGAAGGCTCACTGTTTCTAATGACCTCCTAGATTCATAGACATTTTAGACATTAGGGCTGGAAGGGACCTCGGAAGAACTTCGAGTCCAGCCCTCTGCCCCAGGGGCAGGAAGTGAGCAGGTGTCATAGGATCCCAGCAAGATAAACATCCACATTTCTCTTGAAGGCGTTCAAAGTAGGTACTGGAACTACCTCCGGTGGCAGTCTATTCCAGACCTTGGGGGCTCGGACAGTAAAGAAGTTCCCTTGGGGTGCTCTGGTGAACAAACGTTCCCCCACATCCTGGTGATACCCCTTATAGACAGCCATCAGATCACCCCTTAGCCTGCACTTTTCCAGGCTGAAGAGTCCCATAGGTCTCAGCTTCTCTTCATAATGTCTGTTTTCCTGACCTCTGATCATGCGCATGGCTCTCCTTTGCACTCTCTCAAGCTTCTCCACATCCTTTTTGAATTGTGGAGCCCAAAACTGGACACGGTACTCCAGCTGCGACCTCACCAAGGCTGAGTACAACGGGAGAATGACATCCTGGGATTTGCCTGAGAAGCATCTATGGATGCAAGCCAGTGTTTTGCTCACTTTACTAGCAGCAGCATCACACTGATGGCTCATGTTTATCTTGTGGGTCAAATATGACCCCTAAGTCCTTTTTGTCCGTAGTGCTAGCCAGCATAGCACTGCCAAGCCTATAAGCATGCTGCGGGTTTTTTTTCCCAAGGTGGAGAACCTTGCATTTTTCAGTGTTAAACACCATCAGGTTCTTGTCTGCCCATTTCCTGAGCCTGTCAAGGTCAGCCTGGATCCTCCCTCCTGTCCTCAGGTGTGGATGTTTTACTCCAAAGTTTGGTGTCGTTGGCAAACTTGGCCAGTCCGCTTCTGACTCCAGCAACCACATCATTAATGAAGATGTTGAACAATATGGGTCCAAGGACAGAGCCTTGAGGGACCCCACTAGTCATAGCACACCACGATGATGGAAGTCCATCAACCACCATCCTCTGGGTGCGACCACAGAGCCAATTCCCCAACCAGCAGATCATGGTGAAGCCTAGGCCGCAGTTTGCCAGTTTCGCTAAGAGGTGATGATGGGATAGCAAGTTGAAAGCTTTTTTTAAAGTCAGGATGTATGACATAAATCTCCTGTCCCTTGTCCAGGTGATAGGTCACCTGGTTGTAAAAGGAAATTAAGATTGGTCAAGCAAGACCTACCTGGAACAAACCCATGCTGGCTATCCCTCAGGATGTTGCCATCAGCCAGTCTGTTAAGAATGGCCTCTTCGATTAATCTTTTCTAAGACCCTTCCCTGGGATAGAGGTCAGGCTGATGGGCCTATAGTTTGCTGGATCCACTTTCCTCCCTTTCTCGAAGATCAACACCACATTGGCCTTCTTCCAATCTTTGGGCACTTCACCAGAGCACCAGGAGTTCTCGAAGATCCATACCAGGGGGTGAGCTATGATGCTTGCCATCTCCTTGAGTAACCTTGGGTGTAAACTGTCAGGGCTGGCTGACTTGAAGGTACTGAGCTTATTAAGGTGTTCCTTCACAAGGTCAGCATTGATGGAGGGTAAGGAATCTCCCTCACCTGAGCCTTCCCATCCCATAATGGGCAGGGGCATCCCTTGGGACTGGTGAAAGACCGATGCAAAGCATCCATTTAGCATGTTGGCTTTTTCCTGGATGTCATTTGTCCCGTCTGGTTTAGTAGGGGTCCAATGTTGCGCCTTGCTTTTCCTCCAGCTCCCCACATATCTAAAAAAGGAGTTCCATCGCTGCCTGGGCTTTCCTGGTTTGCTCCCTACAGGCTTTTAATACATTCTCGCAGGCAAGCTAAGGAAGTATGGGCTGGATGAATGGACTGTAAGGTGGATAGAAAACTGGCTGGATCATTGGTGTCAGAGGGTAGTAATCAATTATTTTGTCTAATTGGCAGCTGGTATCAAGTGGAGTACCCCAGGGGCTGGTCCTGGGTCTAGTTTTGTTCAGTATCTTCATCAATGAGCTGGAAGATGGCATACAGCAGGGATTGTCAGCTGGGGTTATGTGTACCTCTAGGGGTACTTGGGAAAGCCCCAGGGGGTACATGGCAGGGGCAGGGCTGCCAGCACTTTACACCACTTGAACTGCTATGCACCGCCGGTTCTTCTGGTTTTGCTGTGCTGCACAGGGAACACCTTCCTTCCCCACCCTTCTCAGCCAGCTGCCGTGGGTACACCTAACAAAAAAAGGTTGAAAACCCATGGCATAGAGTGCAAACTCAGCAAGTTTGCGGATGACACCGAGCTGGGGGTAGTATTAGATATGCTGGAGGATAGGGCTAAGATTCAGAGAGACCTAAACAAACTGGAAGATTGGGCCAAAAGAAATATCATGAGGCTTAACAAGGACAAGTGCCAAGTCTGCACTGAGGATGGAACAGTCCCATGCACTGGTACAGGCTGGGTGGTGACTGGGTGGGCAGCAGCTCTGCAGAAAAGGACCTGGGGGTTACAGCAGACAATAACCTGAATATGAGCCAGCAGCGTGCCCTTTTTGCCAAGAAAGCTAACAGTATACTGGACTGCATTAGTAGGTGTGTTGCCAGTAGGTCAAGGGAAGTAAGTGATTATTCCCCTCTATTTCTCATTGGTGAGAGCACCTCTGGAGTACTGTGTTTAGTTTTGGGCCCCCCACTACAGAAAGGATGTGGACAAATTGGACAGAGTCCAGCTGGAGGGCAGTGAAAATGGTAAGGGGGCTGGGGGACATGACTTCTGAGGAAAGGCTAAGGGAAGTGGGTTTTAGTCTAGAGAAAAGAAGACTGAGAGGGGATTTTATAGCAGCCTTCAACTACTGGAAGGGGAATGTTCTCAGTGCTGGCAGATGACAGAACAAGGATCAATGGTCTCAAGTTGCAGCAAGGGAGGTTTAGATTGGATATTTGGAAAAACTTTCTCACTAGGAGGGTGGTAAAACACTGGAACAGGTTACGCACAGGTTGCGGACTCTCCATCCTTGGAGGTTTTTAAGACCCATCCTTGGCTGGGATCATCTAGTTGGGGATGGTCCTGCTTTGAGCAGAGGGTTGAACTAGATGACTCCCCTGAGGTCCCTCCCAATCCTAATTTTCTATGATTCTGTGTTGTAGCCCAATAATTCAGTGATCATGGCAGTTATCCAGGTTCTATGCCCCTTTTGCTGAGAGGGAGTTTGAACCTGAATCTGACTGCCCAGCACAATGCTCTAACTACCAGCACAACACAAATTAGGCATATCTAGTCCCTTTTCAGGCACTTCTTTTGAAGCTGGACCCACGGGCAGCCCAGTGGGAGAGAAAGCTGAGGACAGGACAAAAAGAATAAGTTAGTACGTGCATGGCTCAGGAAGGCAGATGCAGCTATAGAAGGAAGCAGGCTTTGGATTCTAGCCTGGTTCCTTGCTGCCACTGGGGCAGAAACTTCCCTACTGCACTGCTCTCCATCCACTTTCTCTACTGACTGTTAAATACAAGGGGCAGTAGTTCAGTTTCATAGGAAGGGATGAAGTAGGGCCCAAGTAATCTGTAACTTGTGGCATGGTGTTCAGAGCGCTGAATTGAGAAGTTGGAGAGATGCAGGTTCAACCCCCCTCCCCAACCTCTGGCAAGGAATACCTAAAACCCAAGTGTCTGGGTGCCTGGGCAGGTGCCCAAACCATTCATGTGCTAGTGATAAAACACAGGAAGGTCCATCTTGCCCCTTCCTCCTCCCACCTACCACTTTTCCAGGACCTCCAGTCAGTTTTATTTGCATGTGTATGTGTATACGTGTACATGCCTGGCCAGTGCATATCCAGACTGAGTTGACATGTCCATACTTGTACATCCACACCATAGAGGCAGGGCAAAAACCACCCAGGCCCACAGGTAAGAAACTGCCATTTTGATGCCCAAAGGGAAATAGAATTCCGTTCCTGGTGTTCGGACTCAGAAGCTTTAACCAGGTGTAGTGTAGACATACCTTGTCTTGATACTAGACTGTCTCCCTTTGGCTGATTACATTATGGGAGTATGCTCCATTTCAACCAAAAGTTTTGAACTGATGGCTTTTGAACTTCTCTGCAGATTCGTGGATTTCCTACAATTAAGATCTTTCAGAAAGGAGAAGACCCTGTTGATTATGATGGTGGAAGAACAAGAGCTGACATAGTTACTCGGGCTCTCGATCTATTTTCTGATAATGCCCCACCACCTGAGCTGCTAGAGGTATCTCTGACTACAACACTAACTTCTTTGCTTTTTCCCTTCTATCTGCCCTTTAAAGCTAGCAGTTGTTATTTTTACAGAAAATATTGACTGTAAATGGCTAAAATAAAGCATGTAGAGCCCTTCTTCTGGGTCAGACATACCAAGGGATCACAACTTCAACTAATAGAGCCTCATGTATTAAAGGATCTAAGTGAAGGTGTGTGGTCTACACCATAGATGCAGGGAAAGCAGTGGCAGTACAGACTACCATGTCAGAATGTTTGAATCCTTATTCAGAAAGAAAGGGTGAAAAGGTAGTTGAGACTGAACTGCCCTTAAATCCTTGGCCTCCCAACCAAGGCTACAGTGTGGTGGATTTAGAAAGTCATGGCAATTTTGAAAGAAAACCATTTTGTGTGCAGTGAGTAGGGAAACTACACAGCAGCAGGGAACACTGGTGGCATGGTCAAAAGTGCACACAGTTGACAACTATATGAAAAAGTGATGGCCAATAAATTATCATTGCACGCAGGGGTTTATTTTTAAATTGATACTTTCTGAAGAACATTCAGGTGCCTCTCGTTAAGAACTAGGTGGAAACCATTCTCTCTGTTAACTCTTATTTTCACTTGATGTGCTAGATTTTAATCATTAACCTAAAAGAAAGAGCTTTTGGGCAACACAGAGCAAAACATTGCTGCCCCTATTTTACTAAGACTTTTCCCTTGGCATGTGATAAAACCGGCATACTGAAGGACTGGCTAGTTGACTTTCAGGATTAATCTAAAACATTTTGGATATGACAGAGGGAAGTGATGCTACTGAACAAACTTAGCCATGAAGCTTTGTGGCAATGTATTACAGGTAAAGAATTTGGCATCGTTAATAACTGATAACTATAATACATAGGCAGATTTGGGAGGCATTTTGCCCTCTGAGTGTACCTTTTGTTACTTTTTACATGGCTCCAACAGAAGCACTGAAATCACTCTGTTCCTTCAGTGCAGTAGAATTCTTAGTGCTGAGGTTCTGGTATCACCACTTCTTACAACATTGCAACACTACCCATTTAGGATATTTTAAATAGATTAATCAATAAGCTTCCAAGAGACACTTTCTCCATTTGGCAAGCAACTACATCTTACGCACTCTGTCCTCACATTTGGGTATGGATTGTCTACAGGGCATTATGGTGTTTCAGAGGAGTAGCCCTTTAGCTGACTTTGGTTTGTTCCCATAGAAGTAATGGTCTCTTTTTATTTAGAGCAGTTTGTTTTTTTTTTTTCTAAGTATGGCAAAGTTAGGGCCTAAGACTGCCATTGTGTACCTAGGTTATAAGATGCCATAACACCTATGTCCTCTGTCTTTTACCCCAGGTCATTAATGCAGATATTCTGAAGAGTACCTGCGAAGCTCATCAGCTCTGTATCATTGCTGTCCTGCCTCATATTCTGGATACAGGTAGAATGAAATAAAGCATTAATCTTTCTTACTTAATAAATTCATAGAAGAGCTGTCTCTAACCTGGTCCAATTCTGTCTAACAGGAGCATCGGGTAGAAATTCCTATTTAGAAGTCATGTTAAAAATGGCAGAAAAATACAAAAAGAAAATATGGGGGTAAGTGTTATCACTGACTTGGCCATTCTTCTTGATAATGGGGGTGCTATGTTAGCAAGGAGTTTGGGGAAGACCTTGTGTGCCCATTGTGGTTCTATTGTGGATGAAGGTATCCTCTATAGGATCCTGCTTTGTTTTTCTTGGGTATCTCATATTTACTCAAATCTAAGATCATCCTAAATTTTAAGACAAGCAGCCAATAATTAGATTCTCTACATAGACAATTAATAAATGTGTTTATGTTTTTTCCATATATAGAATATAATTACTGGAAGGTTATTTTTAATTCATCCCCCCCACCCCACCCTTACTGTTGCAGGGGGGAAGCAGGTGGCTTAGGGAGGTAGCTTGCCCCCTGCTTGTGCCTACCCCTATGCCACCTGTGCAAACACCCCCCTGCTAGCCTCAGGCCTCCCCTTCCCCATCTCCCAGCCTCTGCTCCTCTTTCACCCCCAGCCTCTGCTTCCCTTCTCCCCTTACCTTTTTTACTCTGCACCAACGGGTTCTGTCTCTGGGGCATGGAGCAGGGCCCCAGCCCTGCCTCTGTAACAGCTTTGTAGGTTGCATGCTGCTGCTACAGGCCAGGCTGGAGCTGGGCTCGGTGTCCTAGGCTGCAGCATGCATGGAGCCTGCTGGTGCAGAGCGAGGGAAAGGGGCAGGTGGAAGGAGCAGAGGGCGGGATGCAGAGGCACTTGGGGGCGGGGGGGTAAGAGCATGCAGCAGCTGTGGCTATGGCCCCAAGTCTGGGTAGGGGCTGGAGTCCGAGCCACAGCAGCTGCCTGCCCCCACCACCCTCGTACTTGATTCTAAGAGGAGCCTTTTCCCTCATGTTTAAATGGGAGGGGAGGGGGGCAGGGAACCTCTTTTCTAGAATTGACTAAATGCAGCATATAGGTACTACAGGTATGTGCCCATCTCTGCAAAGGATTTTTGTATACAAACCAAAAGCATGGTATAGCAAAATCACAGTGAATGAGTAACTGGATGTTTTGCAGCTGGTATGACTGGTTCACCTGTCTCTAAGGAGTCTAGAGAATCAGTGGCTTTCTTTCTTTTTCCATGTTTTTCTCTTAAAATATCAAAATGAAGTACTTGGGTTTATGCTGCTAACTTTAATAAGATTATAAAAAGTTTGTCTCTCCACACTGAATACTGGAAGCAAACTCTAAGCCAGGGGTTGGCAACCTATAGCTTGCAGGCCAGATCTGGTCTACAAAGAAGTCGGCTCCAGCCTAGGGAAATCTGAGACTATCCACCCTGGAGAGACATGGGAGGTAGTGTCACACAGAAGGAAGAGGGATCACCAGGTGGTTTGGGTGCTCTGGGAAGCAGATTTGGAGCATGTAGCACAGGGGCTGAGTCACAAGCTCTGACCTGCAATGGCAAAATACTGCCAACCCTTGATCTAAGCTGTAAAATATGTCTGGCTTCTTTGGAGTTGTCTCTTGGAAGTTAGTCTTTGATGTTTGACTTCTGAAATAAGAATTAGAATCATCGTGGTCATGCTTTGAGTTCCATGGAGTCTATGGGCACTTTCTCTCTTTCTTTTTTTTCTTAATTCCTCTAGAATGAAGGGTAGGACTGCTTTTGTGTAGCATGGTACAGAAATATGATCTTCCTAAGAAGGTGGGAGGTGATGTCTTTAAATATGACCGAGCCAACCAACTCCTTTGCAGAAAATCATTCATCTCAAGAGAAACTGAGTTAGCCAGTTGGGGAATTAAATTGATTGAATTATGTTTCTTCTGTTCTCTTCTTGGAAACTTCAGACTTAATCCAACCACTTATGTTGTTTGTTGCTGTAGAATAATGGGGCTAAAAGGAACTTTAAGGATCACTTAGTCCGGGGGTGTCAAACTCACTGAGAGTTGTGGGGCCCACAAACTGGCCCTACGCACTGCAGCCAGTGCAAAGAGCTGGTGAGGTACAGGTGCCACATGCAGTGTGCACCAGACCAGCTTTGTGCACCACATGCAGCATGTGAGACTGGAGCTGGTGCATGGTGGTCTGCCACAGGCAGCGCCATGGGCCAGATGATAGGGCTCTGCCCAGGAGCTGTATCTTCAATGCCTAGTTCAAACCCCAATGCATGTATGTGACTTGACCCATTTTAAGCCTTGTTTGCATGATCTGGTTAAATTAATTCCAGAGCACTGCAGGTTGCTGACTTGAATAGCAAGAGACCTGAGGTTCTTTGGTAGCATGGACGTGGTTGCTATACTGCTACGTTGCAGAATTCTTGCCTTGTACAGGGCTGCATGGATTTCCACCTACTGTAGTTGACATCACTGTAGGACAAGGATATGTTTGTTAATGTCCTGTATTGCTTTTTTTCTTAAAGGTGGCTGTGGACAGAGGCTGGAGCTCAGTCTGACCTGGAAAGCTCCTTAGGAATTGGAGGATTTGGGTACCCAGCAATGGCTGCAGTTAATGCTCGGAAGATGAAATTTGCCCTTCTGAAAGGATCTTTCAGTGAACAGGGAATTAATGAGTTTCTCAGGTACAAAAAATCTTTTGTGTCAAGAGGAAAAATGATTGCATCTTTCAGTAACTATAGCTGTGAATGGGTTTTGCAATAACATGTTCCATAATAGTGCCCAGGGTAAATTCCTATTCCGAGATCTGAACTCCTTAATGAGCACTGTTTAGTTTGGGATTCTTCTTTAGGGGCTGAAGAGAGAGGAAGCTCTCAGAAAATATAAGTCCCTGTCTCTGCAAACTGCCTAGTGTAACTTTATTTGAAGCTTTGCCTGAAGAAGGCTTGCAGGATCATACTAGGCCCTCAAGCCTTAAGGGTGCCTGTACACAAGTGCAGAGTGTGCTTTGACACACTGTAATTACAACATGTCAGAGCAGGCTTGATTAATCAAGTCTGCTGGAGCGTGATAATTATTGTTCTCCAGGAACCTCCCACATCTCGTGTATGAGCGTCCCCATGTTTCAAAATGGCAGTAGGAGCACTTGAACTAAAGCTTGTCAAACAAGTGCTTTAGTTCAAGCACCCCGCCACCATTTTGAAACACCGGAATGCCAATACACAAGCTGCTGCAACACTTTAATTAGAACATCTCTCAGAGCTGCTCTAACTAAAGTGCCCTAAGTGTCCAAATACTTGAAAGTAGTTAAGGTGGCAGTAAGTAGTAACAGCAGGAGATCCAGCTGTCTCAGCTGTGTAGCAGATTGTGATTATACTAACGGTTCTAGTCCAATAAAAAGCCATTCTTTTACGCTGTGTGAAGATGAGTCTGCATCATTTTTACTTTCCTTAGTTTTAGTAGTGTATTGCAGAGCTGGATAGGGTTTTCTGCTCTTGCCTTTGCCCAGTGTTTTTTTTTTTTTTTTTTTTTTTTTTTGAATGAAACACAGTTTTAACTAATGGTTAAAAAGTTGGTTTTGTGCCTCTAGAATCAAAGTGAGAGTATCAAAGCCTAGTAGAAAATGCAATGCAGATCATAACCACAGATATGAGAAGTGTCTTCTGTTTCTTAAATTCTTTAGTGTTTTTAAAAGCCGTAGGGAGATCTCTTGACCTTGGTAGGCAGTGCTGTTGGGCTGCCCTTAGGACATAAACAAAATTTCAGTAGCCGATTCATTTTGGAGGTGTTTCGGCATCCAGAACACTGAAGCTGAAATGAAACGGAAGGCTCCGAAACATCTCTGAAATAAAACCATCCAAAATATTTTGGAGCTGGGCTTGCAGGGAAACAGAAACTAACAGGAGTTGGGAGGGGAGGACTGCTCTGATATCGACATCTGTAGCTGGCCAGTGTCTACGATCTGTCCCTGAAGTCCCTTCCAATCCCAGTGCTCTGGGGGAGGGATGGCAGCCTGCTGTTATCCCCCACACAGATCCAGGGGCTGCACCCCCCATGTGGGCTGCGGGGCTGTGCCAGACTCTTCCCGGTGGGCACGGGCCCTCAGATCTGCATGCAGGATTGGAGCATACTGCCACTACCAGCTGGGGCCGGCACCAGCACCCAAGTCTGCTCAGTGCACCCCGTGCCAGGAAAACTGGTGCTGCTGCTGGCCCCAGCTAGCAGTGGCAGCCTGCTGCCATCTGCATGCCCCGCACACTGTCGGAGTGTTTTTGGAGGGTTTTTTGTTTTGTGTGTTTAACCCCCACACTCACCGGCTGCAGCAGTGGTAATTAGGGCCTCAGAAGGCTCATAGCAAAGGCCCCCCATGTAGCACGGGACAGCAGGGATTGGGAGCCCCCCAGCCGCCTGGCACCCATGCAGCAGCTGTTGCATTGCATGGGTGCAGTGTGGCTCGGCAAGGCGCAGCACACTGTCCCGGAGCTGGGGCGGCTCCAGCAATCACTTGGAGCCTGGCAGCACTCGGGCCCAGCTCCCAGATGGCACATGGCGCCCGAGCCACACTGCACATGCACCATGGGGCAGCTGCCACACAGGTACCAGGCTGGTTGTGGGGGTGATCTCCCCTGCCCTGTGCTGCGTGGAGGGGCTCTGCCATGTTGCCCAAAAGCCCCAATTGCCGCTGCTGCAGCCAGTGAGTGTGGGGCTTTAACAAGCAAAACGTGGACAGTGTGCAGGGCATGTAGATGATAGCAGGTTCCTTTGCCAACTGGGGCCAGCAGCAGCATCAGTCTTCCCGGCACAGGGTGCGCCGAGTAGACTCGGGTGCTGGCACTGGCCCCAGCTGGCAGCGGCAGCATGCTGTCATCCCGCATGCAGATCCGGAGGCCCCCAGATCTGCGTGCGGGATGACAGCATGCTGCCGCTGCCAGCAAGTGATATGAATTTTGCTTTGAACAGTTTGAGGTGCAGCTTCACAAAACCCCCTGCCTCAACTTCTTGCGACTTGGCAGGCTTCATGCCCTCAGAAAGGGCATCCCTGCAATTTTAATCCAAATCAGGCAAGAAATGACAAAGCATTTTAGTGATTATAGCCTCTGGCCAAAACAGCATTGAAACTCTGAAACAGATTTGGCCAGATCAAAATGGGACAGTGATCCGAAACGAATCGCTGTACCTCTGAAACACTGAATCTGAAACCAAAACGAAACAACTGTTTCGCATAACCCTAATAAACAGCCTATAGCAACAGTCACCTGAAGGGTTTAGGTAACTAAAGATTGGCACTGCCACCTTAAAGAGCAGGTCTTTCTGAAGTTGTCTCGCTTTGCACTTTATCTCAGCTGTCTTGTGTAAAGGAAACAGTAGAGGCAATCACCAAGCCAAGCATGGTGTTTCAGGTAATCTAATAAGAAACCTCCACAAAGTTGAATCAAAATAGAGGAGCAAGAAAAAGCTGGACTCTAATCAAGCTTTTGTGAATTTACAAAATACAAGGTGTGTCCACAAACTGGATTAGCAAGCAGAAGCTGAGATTTATTTTAAAGCAGAAGCTTTAAAATAAGTTCTGATAAAGGGTTAGATATCTGACCTAAAGGAGACAAACTTCTGCAGTTGGTGCTTTAAGTACCCAGCCTAGGGTGATAAAGTAACAGCAGTGTCCAATTTTTAATTGAAACAATTATTCCAGAAACTAAAAATAACAGTTTTGGGCTTATCTTGCCTTTGCTTTGTATATATTTTAACTAGATCATTATAAAATGGTGCAGCATTTGTCCCCAAGCATTGCAAGGTGGGTTGCTAATAGATTTGCTTGTAAGAAGCCTACGTTTTGTGGGCTGTATGGCTTTTTGTTTAATTGGATTATCTTTGAGCTTTCAAAATTCAGTTGTTGTCAAAACTCTTCACAACTTTATGCACTTTACAAATTGGGACTAACATGTTTTGGTATTGGGGTTTATGCCACCTACATGTACTGTAGTAAATGACATGCCCAATTGCCTATTAAATGGACGGAAAGCAATATGTTGTTTGAGGGTGTTGGTATTATGGAAACTTAAGCCTTTCATTTTATCTTTTTTTTTTTTTCCTCTTGTTCAGGGAACTCTCTGTTGGCCGTGGGTCTACAGCACCAGTAGCTGGTGGGGCTTTCCCTAAAATTAACACAGTGGAGCCTTGGGATGGCAAAGATGGAGAGGTAAGAGGCATTTCAATTTAGGGTATGTCAACACTTTGGGTTAAAAAGTACTGGGCAGAGTAATTTACTCAGGGAGTCCTACACTCACTCCAAACTCCTGCTTCCAGAGTAAGTGAAACAATAGTTTCCTTCACAAAATACTCAAATGACTGCCTTTTAAACTTGGTAAAAAAAACCAGCTAGTTAACTCTGTAATGATCACAAATTAGTGAATTCTCTAGGTGGAAAGACTGCAGCATTTAAAGATAAAAATCTGACCGAGGACCTGGAAGGTAACTGTTGGAAGTAGCAAATGGGAAATAAAATGTTCAATATTATGTTTGAAACATGGCTTATTGCCCTATATTGGTAATGTGAAAACTTCATTTATGTGAGGTGAAGGGGAGATACTATAGTGCATGAAAGTTGCATGGGATTTAGCTCTGCAGCCTAAACTCCAAACTAGTGTAATTGCATTGGACTTAGCAGTTTCCATCAGTGATGAGGAGTTTGGTGAATTTTTTTTTTGGTTGAAGTCCAGTTACCAGAATTTTTTTTAATGCTATTGGAGACAGCAGTGATGTGTGAGTGCCAATAAAATCTTGGCAGTGCTACTGTAGGGAGCTTTTTGACTAGCTTGCACTATTGAAATTTTCCAAGCACCCACCCCAAAAGATTCATTTTCTATTTCCTAGATAAGTTGAATGACTGCTTAGCACATGCTAAATTGCATTAAGTATCTCAGTCACGTGAGTTGACTCTTTTCCACTAAACTACCACTTGACCCTCTGTACTGCCAAACTTAAGCTTATTTTGGAAGACCTCTCTTGGCCTCAGCAAACCATTGACTTTTCAAGTCACTTGTCACAAAAGCATTACAAGTACACTGGTGTTTAAAAACTTGACTTACTGTTCCACAGCTTCCAGTTGAAGATGATATTGATCTCAGTGATGTGGATCTTGATGACTGGGAGAAAGACGAATTGTAAAATCTTTAAGTTTCTTGAGAGAGTTTGTGCAGCAGCTCAGTGGAACATGGTTCACAATCAGATGGATATTCCAGTGGCCTTTTCACAGAGAAGTAGCACTTGACCAGCTCTCTGCAACAGTGAACTGTACACATCGTGAGAAAACTGTGCAAAAATTCTATGAATTGTCATAACAGTAAACTTGATTGTATTCTGTGCAACACATTTTAAGGACAACGTGAATCTTTCTTTGGAATGTCTTGGTTTTTATTTTGTTGATATGGTGTGTGCTGTTTGAATGTTTATCAGGGTCTGTTACTGTAACCAGTTTTAAATGCGACTCTTTCTTTCATTCAGATGGAACCTGATCAGTTTCTGTTTTGATTTAATGAATAAAACTAAATATTTTTGAGACACAGTGTTAGTTTTGTATGGAGAAACAAGGTGCAAATGATTAAAGCCATCCAGGTTCTGACGACTGTTGTAAAGTGAATAGAAAAATGAAACGGTGCTATAAGGCGTCTTAAATTTATCCAAATGCTATATCATTTCAACAATTTTGGCCTAAAGCCTAGTTGGACTAGATGTTTTAGTTTTAAATGTGCTTTCTAGTCTTCCTTTTCCTCCTATTCTCAGGGTTTTCAGCTTCTTGGAAACATGATACCGCAAGTTTGATCTTGTTATCTGCTACCAAGGAAGTGGAGTCACCTTTTGACTGGTGATCTTCTTTGCAAGGAAAATGGAACATGGGAAGAGAAGTGCTACTGATTCACAAGTCTTTCCTGTGTTGGTTGTGAGCCAGCATCCCACTAGGTTGTGAGGGAGGAGTTAGTGGGCTGCCCTAGATGCTCTGCACAGGAGAAGACCTGAAGCTGATGCAGAATGATCTCTTCAGAGGAGTTGTGGTATTAGTGTTCATCTTCCTGGCTGGATTTCAGCTTGGATAATTATGTTCTACCTTCTTTAAATTTCCTCTGCGTTTTTTCCACTGGGTCAGGGTCCTAGTCTTCACTTCCCATCATACGTTGGGGTAAAATCATTATTTTAACAAGGTTGGCCACATTTTGGGGTTGGGCACAGATTTTACTGTTTGTAAAATGAATATTGTAAAAGACCATAGGGGTGATTTAAAATGCTAAACAAACTTAACATAATTGAGATAAGAGAAGTTACCGTAGTGTCTGCCAAAATTATCCTGCAAGTCACCAGTCTACTTGCAAGAGAAGGAGATGGTGTAGCTGAAAGCTCCTTCTCCCATGGGTAAATTTTGTAATGATGATTCCAAACCCAGTCATGTCTATATGGTCTTGTGCTTTTTCTTACTAACGAGCTGAAAGGATGCACTAGTCAACTGGTCCAAATCACAATAGTTATGAAAACATCCTTGTTTAGTCTTGTTTTAGACTTCAGATTTCCAATGAACCATTAGTAATGATTAACTTGGTGTTGGCTACAATTTTCCAAGTCACTTAGAAATGTAAATCATGTTTTTAAAAGTGACTTAGGCATTTAGGAGCCTTTTTAAAATGTCACTCATGCTTTTTACTCTTATTTTGAGGCTAAAAAACATGATTTCTTTACTCTTGCTGGGTTTCTATTATCTGGCACTAGTCATATTTCAAAAATTCTATCC